>NC_079171.1:20292113-20944613 GCF_947568905.1 Ostrea edulis
AATAGGGGATCAAAGTTTTACATACAAATATATAGGGACAATCTTTAAAAATCTTCTTCTCAAGAACCATTGGGCCAAAGAAGTTCACATTTACATGAAAGCTTTCTGACATAGTGTAGATTCAAGTTTGCAAAAACCATGGCCTCCAGGGGAAGGTTTGGGGCCATAATAAGGACTACGGTTTTACATGCAAATAGATATGGAAAATCTTCTGATATGGACCAAGGTGACTCAGGTGAGCGATGTGGCCCATGGGCCTCTTGTTTAAACATTGTCTAGGTTTATCACCTTTGGGTATACATGTAATAATACCAAGTCTTTGCGAAATTGACAGTTCTTTGTTTTTAAAAATACAATTGATTGCTCTTAAAATATAACATTTAAAGTCTTTCCAAAAGAATTTAAAAAACATCGCTACCTGGTGACTTATTATTTTTCATATTTTTTAGGACATCATTTTCAAGGGCGTTTATTGATTTTTCATCAAGTTTTTTAATTTCTGAATGATCAATGATATCATTGAGATCTAAGTCAATAAGTTCCGAGTCTCTATTTGCATATATATTTTTATAAAAGGTTTGAACTTTGTTTAAAATTTAAAACTGATCATAAACAGTACATTGTCCTTCAATATCTACCCTTTTAATAACTTATTAATGTAGTTGCGTGATTCTAAGTTACAAAAATATTTTGTTGGTTTTTCACCCTCTTCCACCCATCTAGCACGTGACTTTATTAAATGACCTTGCATTTTTTCTTTTCTCAATCTCTCAAGAGAGAGTTTTTTCTCTTCAAAAATATCAGTATCACTCCTGTTTTGTGATTCCAACCTTTCAATTTCTTCAACTAGGGATTTCTCAAGTTGGTCTCTATTCTTTTTCTTATATGATGAGTATGAAATGGTTATTCCCCGTATTTCCATAAGGAGAACTTCAAGAAATGCACTGTCATCGATACTATCAATATAATTGTAATCATTACCATTGGATGTAGGATTTTGAAGATATTGAAACTTAACACTCAGAATAGTTTGTTTAACTTTATCTACATATGTCTTATCATGCAATAAACTGTTATTAAATTTCCATAAACCACAACCCTTTTTAAAAGAGCTGAATTTTAATTCTAAAACAACAATAGAGTGATCAGAACGATATCCTGGTTTGATCGTGAAATTTTCTACCAAATTAGACAACCCTTCTGAAATAAGAATATAGTCGAAACGACCTTGTATGCAAGGATTTTTTTTCCCTCCATGTGTATACATTTCTTTCTGGGTTCAAAACTCTGTAGTAGTCAATAATTTGCAAATCCTCCATAATTTCTAACAATTTTTCTCTAGCCTTTGGATTATTAATATTTTTATAGTTGTGTGTATCAATCTTGGGGTTAAGCGCAATATTTAGATCACCACATAATATAAAGAAATCATTATCAAATTCCAGAAAGATTTCACGAACTCTTTCATAAAAGTCAGGACGGTCGCTATTCGGTGATTATTGCCAACAAAATATAGACTTCGATGTCCCAATGAATATCTTTGAAATTGTTTACCTTTTAATAGTATCTTGGACACAACAAAATACATATATATCATTAGGAAGCATTAGTAGGTGGAATATTTACTATGGTAAATATTTCCAAGCAATAATAAATATTAAGACATCCTTTGTGAACACACGTGATCAGGCAAACAAATTGCAACTTCCTCGGTGGATCTCAATTACAAAAGAAAGCCAATGTCAGATAAGACAAAATCCGTCAATTTCAGACACACACCCCCCACCCCATATATATACACTAGTGCTGCTCACATACACGTGTGTCATCTGTTATGCAACAATATGTGAGAAATGTGATCTTAAGTGTGTTTTCATAATTCCCATAAGTCAGGTCAAGCATGCTGCGACACGTGAGATAAGAAAACTTCAGTATATATAAAGATGATCTGGACGTTGTAATACTGTCATCAGACAAGATGAAGGTGATCTGTGTGTTCTTCTGTCTTTTCAGTGTGGCTGTGGGCACATCAGTGCTTCAATTGGCTAACGATCTTAATGCCAGGACGTTCGCCTCTCTGGTGGCCAAGGCTGGACTATCACATCCACTAAACACTCAAGGTATAATCTTATTGACACGTTGGTTCGAAATCATGCAATCTTCAATTTTTCTAGCTAAGCGTTTATATTAATCAACATAAACCATATTCATAGTAAAGATAATTGATATCAAAATAGAATGATCGATGATAAAATGTATTTTGATAAAAACAACAGGCGTACTTCCAAATCTTACCACGAGAATCCCAACCAAACATTATATCAGTAGTGAATTTCAAAGTGTAACTATCATTATAATAACATGTGTTAATAAAGAATACTTATAGCCTTATATTGCATACATTACAATGCCAGTCAAAAGAGCAACTCTATTGAAGGAAGGGGGGGGGGCTCTATCTTCATATACTGACCAATGAGCGTGATATTGATTTACAGGACCATTCACTTTATTCGCCCCTACTGATGCTGCATTTGCCAAAGTTCCCAGTGACGTCATGACAAAACTTTCCCACGATAAAGATTTACTTACTAAAGTTATCAAGTACCACGTGACCGCCGGCAAACAATTGATGTCACATTTTGCAAACGACATCGAAATTGGATCATGGGCAAATGGATACAAAATAAGGATAAATCGATACCAAAATGGACAGGTAAAATTTCCTTTCACTGTGCAAGCGTTGAAGTTCTTTTGTTTTAATAGCCTTAAGGTCAATGCTGATGTCCTTTGTAATGCCTGTCAATTTTAGGTGGTGACAGCAACCGGAAGTAAAATCATATCTCGGGATAACATGGCTACAAATGGAATTGTTCAACTTCTCGATAACGTCATGTTCCCACTTCCAGAATCTAGCATTTTACAATACTGTGCCTCTAACCAGAACCTCACCCAGCTCACGTACTCATTTGTTAGAGCCAACCTTCAATATGACGTCGAAGGTATTTTGAAGTTGCTAATAATTTCAGAAATAATTTGCTAATCGTAAGAGCAGTGTACTTTTTCTTTTGATACGCCTGGTTTTGTTGTCGATGGAATTGTCTTCACAAATCTAACCGTTTGTATTTAGGGGGGCCGTTCACAGTGTTTGCTCCAATAGAAGCTGCTTTTGACGCCTTGCCAACAGGATTCCTCAACACCGAGTTCCTTACACTTTCTGCCTCTAGAAGTGAGTATATTATATTGTATCTGAGTTCCTTACACTTTCTGCCTCTAGAAGTGAGTATATCATATTGTATCTGAGGACCTTACACTTTCTGCCTCTAGAAGTGAGTATATTATATTGTATCTGAGTTCCTTACACTTTCTGCCTCTAGAAGTGAGTATATCATATTGTATCTGAGGACCTTACACTTTCTGCCTCTAGAAGTGAGTATATTATATTGTATCTGAGGCCTTACACTTTCTGCCTCTAGAAGTGAGTATATTATTATATTGTATTTGAGGACCTTACACTTTCTGCCTCTAGAAGTGAGTATACTATATTGTATCTGAGGACCTTACACTTTCTGCCTCTAGAAGTGAGTATATTATTATTATAGGATTAAACATTCTTTTTGAAGAATTTATCGATGTGTAAACTCCGGACATTTTACTCACAAACTGAATAAAAGTGCGAAGCACTTTTATGTTAAGTTTGTGAGTAAAATGGCCGGAGTTTACACATCGATAAATTCTTCAAAAAGAATGTTTGATTCTTATAATTCCAATTCATTCACTTCATAAACAATTGCAAAACTTTGAATAGTTTCCCCACACTATGTTATTTGTTTTCAGGCGTGTATGAATACATCGCGTTTTCGGATTTATTGATGTGTAAACTCTTGTTCAGCTTTATTTTTGTCCAATCAAAACACTTGTAATAAATAACATTGGAATTATATTGTATTTGAGGACCTTACACTTTCTGCCTCTAGAAGTGAGCATATTATTATATTGTATTTGAGGACCTTACACTTTCCGCCTCTAGAAGTGAGTATATCATATTGTATGTGAGTTCCTTACACTTTCTGCCTCTAGAAGTGAGTATATTATATTGTATCTGATGACCATTTTATGCAATATTTGATGAAGGGTAGTGTTCTCAATATAAAATAATCTCAGGTTTTGTAATACATCAACCGTGAACTCTATTGATAGTGCAACACAGAACGTTGAAAATGTGTGATTTATTTCCTATCAGGTGAGCTAGCCTCATCCAAAATCAACACGAGTATCATCTGATATAATTCCACATGGTTATCATTAATTTTGAAATCCTTTTAACGGCAAGGAGGGATTTTTTCTATTACCTAAATCCTAAGCAGAGACATATATGTCTCTTGTCTTAAGGAAGCTTCCCCTTTACGAATTTTTCTTCTCTTTTATGAATATTTTGTTAACATTTCTAAGTATTGTGCATGAATTTACAGATTTGATGCAGTATCACTACATAAAAGGCACATATTACAGCGCCGGTCTGACCGACGGAGAACATATCCCAACCGTGCAGGGAACGGATGTCGTCATTCATACGAACAAAAGTAATTATTTAATTCTTTCAATATGCATGCAAATTTCTCCTCACGTTGCTTCACTTAAAACAAGCAAGATTCTCGTTTGAACGCTTCTTTTAATTAAAGAGACAATGCAGCTCATTTTCCACAATTTGATCAAATGTTTTTTATAAAACATTGATATAATAATCAAAATCATATCGAAACTGACAATTCATAACAATTTCTATGCATCAAATTGTTCTCAACTGCGCTTTGAAGATCATCCAAAACTCAAAGGTTTCTTCATGCTGATTCGGGCATTTTACATCACGTGATTTAGAAATGAATTTTGAATCATTATTTTAACGGAAACCCTTCCATGCAAACATTGTAATATTTCTTTTAACTAACACGTGACGTGTTCAGATAAAAATGGCACTTACTTTTAGATCCTAAATTTTATCTTTATCCCTATGAATTGTATTCCGTTCAACTTTAACCCCATTTCTCGCATAATCTGCCAAAATGCTGGGTCAATCCACTGTACACTTTCTCTCACTGGACGACATGCTGCATTGTTTACCGTATGTGCGCATGCGTCTGCAGATCTCAATGTATATTTACAGGTCCGTCAAAAAGTATTGATTTTTGCGTTTAAAGAAGATTTTTCAACTTTAGGAATATGTTATTTTCACAAAGATTATACCTTCAACTATGCACCAAAATTTGAGAAACCTCTGCGGAAATTGTCTGTTTTATTTTTTATTTTTTATTTTTTTTTTTGCAAAATGAACTGTAGTGTCTCTTAAACCTTGTAACAAAATTTGACATAAACTCATGAATTAATATGAATTGTACAAAAGTTTAAACGTATTTGTAACATGATCATTTCAGCTGGGGTCATGGTTGAAAATGCCAAGATACTACAAGCAGACATTACAGTTACAAACGGGGTAGTCCATATCATAGACAAGGTGTTACTGGTAACCAATCACGTGAGCGGGGAATCTGAACCTTCTTCTATAGGATAGTCTGACTGCGTCATCAACTTCCCACCCACGCCGTCTTCATCTTCCCATCCACGCCATCTTCATTTTGCCACCCACGCATCGTGTATATAAATCCATGTTCATTTCATTTTAACTATAAATGGTTTTGTACTTGTGTAACATAAATTAAAATGGCTAGATATCTGAGTTCAAAGAAACTTTCGTTGTTTTCGATTTGCTTGAAATACCAGCCATGTACATGTTATTAAGTTGTGCTTTGTTACTTAAAATTTACTATGGTATTGTTAAGGGTGTCTGATTGCGCCGTGGTAGGCATATGCCTAATATGAGATCAAAGTTCGATCCTCTTGATCGACAGTAGTTATATGTGGTAGGGCACTCAGACACGGGGGTTCCTCACCACGTCGATGAACATTGGAATTACCAAGACACATCAACGGAAAACGACTTGTGACATGCGCTACACACACACACATTATACATGTACATACACACACACATTATATATACATACACACACATTATATATATATATATATACACACACAACTTGGATGTGATTTTCTAAAACAAACTATTCCCCTCTCTCATATATATATTTGTAAGAAACTCGTAGGAAAAGCGTGAAATTTTCTAGTTATTCTTAAGATTATCAAACTAAATTGTGACGCATCCGATCCAAAATAATCTTAGAAAGATCATAACAAGGCAAGATCCAGAAATTTTGTAAGGGGGAAGGGGTGACGAGGTTGTACCTTTTCCGCCCAAGAAGTCGGGGGGGGGGGGGGGGGGGGGTGAAAACT
Source organism: Ostrea edulis (assembly GCF_947568905.1). Taxonomy (NCBI): domain Eukaryota; kingdom Metazoa; phylum Mollusca; class Bivalvia; order Ostreida; family Ostreidae; genus Ostrea; species Ostrea edulis. The sequence continues at coordinate 20,298,462 of NC_079171.1, forward strand.
CTAAATGACGAAAAAAGACTGTTAAAATTTTTTCAAATAAAAGGAGGGTGTTGCAACTCCTCTAGATCTGTAACACTTTCATAATCGTGGTCCCTTCAGTTCGTACATAAACCGCCACATTTCGAATGGTATCGGACAAAACCCTACATTGTCGACTGGACATTGTACTTATGTCGTACGAATCTTGAACATGTCCTCTCCAAGGTTCTGTCGAAAATTAGCAAGGCTGGTGTGGTGAATAACGGCAGCTTGATTTGTGGGAAATCCAAGTCTTGAAAATATGTCAGGCTTAGCATGAGACTACAAAGTACAGAAATCGTTAAAGGTCCTAAGTAACATAATGTACAGAAATCATATGAGGAGAAGTCCATTTTCACATGAAGCACAGAAATTGTGAGAGGTCCTTTGTAACACGAAGCACAGAAATTGTGAGAGGTCCTTTGTAGCATCATATGGGTAAAAGTAGGCTATTTGTATTGGAAGTGAAAATGTAACGGACTGAGATGGAATATTGATAGCTCCACAACTATGTACATCATCGTGACCATGGTGTCATTAAGGTGGTGTGTACATCACCGTGGACCATCGTGACCATGGTGTCATTAAGGTGGTGTATAAATATGTAGTAGATGTACACATAGATATAATATGTGATAGAAAAACTTAAAATTGTGAATTTACTGGATGATAATTAATCAATATGGGAATCTTTGATATCTTTTCACCTAGGTAACACTACATCTTCCATCTTTTCACCTTGCGTTATTTTCGTTTTCAAGCATTTCGTCTAAATAAAGGCAATTATGAACCCCAATTTAGTTAAAAATTGAATGTCTTACTATATTTTTGTGACATATCATGGTTCTTTCTCAAATTATTTCAAACCTTGAATTCAGCTCATGAAGCAAACATCCGTGGGAATTTTCTTAGGTACTCGATATTAAACAAAAGTGTTTGAGAAAACTAACTACTTTTATTCAAAATATGGGGCGTATTCTGTTTCTTAATACGTCTGTACGTTCCGTGCTATATGTGTTAGACAAAGAAAACTCTCATTAATGTTGTTTTTAAGAAAAATAGACCGATCGCTTAAACAATCTAGAACCCCTGCGTTACTGAATCTTTTCACCATGGTCACGATTGTCCACGGTGAACATGTACTACATATTTACACACACCCTTAATGACACCATGAATTTGTATACTTTTTCCGAGGGTTTAATAAATCTGGTTAAAAACTAGAACGCTATATATACAGGCTATAGCAGGGTTTTAAATCAATCTATTCCTGAAATGCAAACAAAAAGTAGAATGTCAATTCTGTTGTCTCTCCTTCTCTTGGACGTGCATGGAGGACAGGCGTAAAACGACTAAGGTAAGATAATGGTATTTTGCATATCGATTGTCCAAGTTGACCGAAATAATCTGCAGAAGTTTGCTAGGCGGATCTAAGCGCCCAGTTACTCTTTGGAAATTTTGATTGCAGGGGGATATAGAGAAATGATATAAATTTCAATCAAAGAAACAACAAATTACCACGGCAAAAAAGAAAGAAGAGCAGCTTATCTTATAGGTGTCGCTGTTCTTGTTTGTTTAAAGCTGGTCCCGGAGATAATGGTGTATAGTACATCTGTATAGGTCTTATCTAGGAATCTAATTTTGATTCCTTGTATTTACATCTTATTTGATTTAGGCATTCTAAAATTCTGCAAAGTGTAAATTTATTATATCACCATAAAATAAATCGAATAAGACTACAGATTTACACTGTTTATCTATCAAGGTGTACATTGTATAGGTTTTGGGAAATTTTGTATTTCATTCTTTCATGCACTTGTTAAACTCCAGCGGTTTTATTTGCTTATCAATTTTTCCTTTATTCAGCAAATTTCTGTTTACTTTAAAACAACAAAGCTGGGCTTAAGACGTCTTGCCGGTATTCCTACTAACGTTACTGTTCTCCTCACCACGTGGTTTATCTTGACCCATTCAAAGGTTATAAAGGTTAAAAGAGCATTTAACTCCTGGGCCAGTTTATGCTTACAATACTTACAAATATTGTAAACAAAATCTGAAAAGTTAAGGGGGAAGGACATTAGCAGTCCTTGAGCACGCTCTCTGTCGACATCACGTGATCATCAATGAATAACTCAATTCATTGCTAAATCTCTTGGCTCTCCCGACATTCCGGTCCGCTGTGTAAGAAGACTGATCGTTCCTTTGACGGAACCCAAACTGTGCAAACCTTGTCATTCAAATCCGTTGAAACTCTAAGAGCATTAAAACTTTATAAATGCATTTTAAAATATTGATATACCGGGGGTATATATATTTAATATATCCCTGCTACACATCTTAAATATTGATAGTTCAATTCGTATTTATGAATTAAAATTTATTTGGTACATATATGAAAGGAAAGAAGATTTCTATGAAATTAATGACACGGACATAAACATACGAGCAACCTTAGTTCTTATTGTCAAGACTTTTGAAACATATATATATATCTATAAGTTGGATGACATGTAGATATTTCTCATTCGGGATTGCTTTTGAGTCATCACCGACCCTATTTGCAACAGCAGCAAGTAATTAGAATCTTATCCTTATTATAAAATATTTGATAAGTTTCAAATCATAAATCCAGAATTACCTTGACCTTTGAAAGGTAAAGGTGAAGGTCGATAAATCCGAAATGATCTTCAACTTTGAGATACGACTTCAAAAGCTAATGAAGCAAGGGATGTGTTCGATAACACCACGTGTAGAAAAATGACATGTGTTTTTATAGGTGTGTGTGGGAACTTGGACAGATAGCTATATAGAAAGTATTGACATATAATTCCCCAAAAGAGTGGGAAACATTGAAATAGATAAATATTTATAAAAAAAAAAATCACCTTCTCTGGTGGAGGTATAATAAATTCTTGATTAATATTATATACCCTGATAAACAAATTAAAGGTAATACTGATGCATTCGTTCATTTCAGACATGGATCTCCGTACTAGTTTAATTCTCATCACACTGACAGCTTCCGGTTATTGTGATGACGGTGAGTCAGTTGTCATAGAAACTCCATCTGGTCCAGTCAGAGGTTACCAAGACCTTGTAAGTAATGGTCTGTCTGTCTATCGATTCATCAAAATTCCGTTTGCAGCGCCCCCTTTAGGCGATCTCCGATTTCGTAAGCCCGAGCCAATTGGTAAATGGACGGAGATCCAGGGGATTGCCGACAGCCGAGGACCGGCATGCATGCAACAAGACATTGGACTGGATTTAGAAAACAGGCCAGAATATTCCGAAGATTGTCTCCAACTGAATGTGTATGTCCCGGGCGAGGTGGCACGTGACCGGAGTTTATCTGTTATGGTGTGGATTCATGGGGGCGGGTTTGTTATAGGCTCTGGGGGTGAGACAGATGCCCGAAGACTAGCAGCACATGGTGACGTCATAGTGGTAGCAATCAATTACAGACTTGGGCTATTTGGCTTTTTGAATTTACATGACCCTATCGCTAAGGGTAACTATGGACTCTGGGATCAAGCGATGGCTCTGCGCTGGGTACACGACAATATCGCAGCGTTTGGTGGAAATCCCGATTCAGTAACTATTTTTGGTGAATCTGCAGGCGGAATGAGTGTCCATTTTCAGACTTTGTTACCAGCCAACAGGGGAATGTTTCAAAGAGCAATCTCCATGAGTGGTGTAGTAAATAGGCAGGTCATTACAAACGACAACGACATAGATAAAGTCAACCAGAGGGTTTCCGAAAAGACGGGATGTGGCATGCACAACAAAGCAGAGTTCCTTGCTTGTCTACAAAAACTTGAGGCTAAAGATATTTTAGATGCTTTGAATATTTATGATTTCATGAAAACAGATAACTTTACAGTAGAAATGCTGTTGGGACCTACCAAAGATGATGAATTAATCAAAAGCATGTTGTACGAGACGATGCATGACGCGGATTCTGCGGAGAGCAAGTTCTTCAGATCTCTGGATTTTATGTCGGGAACTACCAGTGCGGAAGGATCGTTGTTGTATTTCACATTACTGCCGCCATTCCAAGAGGCTTTTAATTTTTCTGTTGAGGATAAGATTCCCAAGCACGTTCTCTGTGACGTAATAATTCCCGGACTTATTGATGAGTTGTATGGCAACAAACCGGAAATGAGCAAAAAACTGTGCGAGTTTTACACCTCAGACAAAGGCGACGACGACCAAAGTAATCGAGCTACCGACTTCTACGGAGATACTGTGATGGTTGCCACCGCAACCAGCGCTCTGATTGCGCATGCCAGAAATAATGCAGATCGGAAAACCTACAATTATGTTTTGTCTGCTGCAAGCCCACTTCCTTTTGGACCTCCTCCCCCACCGTGGTTCAGGGGAGCGGGTCACGCAGACGACCTCTATCATCTGTTCGATATGCCCAGCCTACCGGTATACAATCACACGGAAGAACGCCACGACGAACTCAGTATGAAAATCATCCGCTACCTGACAAACTTCGCCAAAACTGGGCAAGTATAACATAGTATATTACAACCCAAGGTTGCACAGTCCTCGATATTTGAGATCATTGAAGGCAGGAAAAAAACATTTTATGTTCAAATTTCGCCATTTTCCGAACTACCACTCCCATAATTCGGATGTGCATCTCAATTTCATTAATGGTAGAACACTTGCATATAAGATTCTTATCGTATATATTAGATTTGCATGAAATGGATATAGGAAGTGTACAGGTAATCACAAGGTCATCAACATGAAGTCTCTCAAACAATTTATAATTGCTAGCAAACAATTAAACGGAGTTGAGGGGAGTTTATTTGAAAACTATCTTAGTTGTGCACTAATAAAGTCAAATCAAAGAAATATTAAAGATGATTTAGCGCCGCCTTTAAAATGGCAGTGGTTTTTAATGTTACACATGAGTTACTGAGATCATGGAGTTCTCGCGGTTTTTTTTCCAGAGATCCAAACTCGGAAGCGGTACCAGTCACATGGCCTACCTATGACGTCAGAAAGCGTGAATACCTTGATTTTGATTATGAAATATCTGTTAAAAAAGACTTTAATGTAGGCGCAACGAGAATACTGCAACCGGATCTCCGAGAACTCGACAACACAAAGGACGAGCTCTGATCTCTAGATCAACATAGAACAAAATTTTACATTTAATATTTGTTTCATCTAGATTAATGTACACGTACCCTATGCATGTATACCATTATCTATTAAATTTTGTGGAATGGATGTTGAAGAAGTTTATTTTGTTGTCAAAATTTAATTGTAACATAACAAATTACGGAGAAGTTGTTGTAGATCTACATTTACAAATAGGGCAGCCCTGGGGATTAAATGCCACGCCCACGTCGCATGGATATGTACACCGAATCGGAGGACAAGTTATTCCAGCGGAAGTTGTGGTAGTTGGCGGCGTGGTGGTGGTTGCTGGTCGTGGTGTGGTGGGTGGAGGCGTTGTTTTTGTGGTGGAGGGTTGTGTCGGGGCAGGGGTCAGCTTTCCACTTTGGTTTCCACTGGTAGGAACTGGCGTTGCTAAATGTCAAACATGACGAATTTGATATGAATGAAAAATATGAAGATAACAAAGTGACCAAGGTCTTAACTCCTATAAAGAATATAAAATGGAGAACAGGACAGACAGATATAGCAATGCTTAATGAACACGTTTCCTGTACTTTGTATTCATTCAACGACACGTTAAGTACAGGGATGTGACAAGTTCAGTGACGTATGAACTGACGCTGATCAAATAAAGAAAAAGTCAGATGCACAGATTGCCAGAACAAAAACTCTAAAATTACCATTACCTTAATCAACTCATATAAGCTAAAATTGCTTACTTGCACATGAACAGGTCATGCAGCCTTGAGTATTCATGACAACACAATTTGGATTACATTTGCTAAAATCGAATGAGGGGCACCCGCCTGCTCCCGGAACTGACGTCGCAGATGGTGTGGTGGATCCATGGGCAGCAGTAGCAGTTGCTTGTGATAGTAATGAATATCTAATTAGAGTTGTTTTGAAATTATCTCAAATGATAAAATTTCTATGAATTATGAAATTCTCCAGTAATTCAATGTATCGAAAAATGGTACACTACCAGCACAGGAACATGTTAGACATCCCTGAGCATTCATGACGACACAATTTGGATCACATGTGCTGAAGTCAAAAGAAGGACATCCACCGGCACCTGGGATGACGTTTGTTCCTGGCAGTGGAGTAGTCTGTCTAGACGGCGCTTTTGTTGTAGCTGTTATAGAAAGGAGTTCTTGTACCTTACGTGCCTATAACTTATTTACAATCTTTATAAATCCTTAATATGCATTAGGACAATCGCTACATCTGTGTCTTACATTTGCATTGACATGACATGCAGCCCTGTCCATCCATGACGACACAGCTGGGGTCACATGTACTAAAATCAAAAGACGGACATCCCCCTGCTCCTGGAATACTAGTCGCGCCTCCTGCCGTCGTTTTCTGTCCTCCAGAGGGCGAAATTGTAGTTGCTGCAGGAAGATTTATATTAGAAAAACTACAGGATGTAAGAGAGCTAAATGTCAAGTTTCGGGGTAGTATTACAGCGAATTCTAACATGAATGACGTAAGGAAATTGGTCTGGAGTAAAAGTCTACTAGTGTCATGCAACCATCTGGTATCATGGCGAATGTTGTCAACTTATTCTTACATTTGCATTGGCATGACATGCAGCCCTGTCCATCCATGACGACACAGCTGGGGTCACATGTACTAAAATCAAAAGACGGACATCCCCCTGCTCCTGGGACACTCGTCACTCTCCCTGCCGTTGTTGTCTGGCCACCATTAGGTGCGGTAGTAGTTGCTATTTCATGGAAGATGGTGTGTTGTCAAAAATACATAAGAATTAATGCAAAGGGAAATATTTAATGATTTGATATATTCTTGATTAATTGTGCATTGTTTTCTTGATTAATTGTGCATTGATCGCCAACCAAATTTTACAGTAAACTTTTACAGTCACAGTAAAAATATATCACAATTCACAAAAATCCTAATGCAGACTATTGTCTATAAATCTATTTTTACATTTGCATGGCATGCAACCTTATCCGACACAGCTGTGACATGTGCTGAAATCAAAAGTCGGACTCCACCCTGCTTCCAGACTTCAAATCACTGCCGCTGACGTAAATATGTTACCTGTGCTACCTGTTGGACCTAAGTTTGACATCAATTGATAATAAACTTCCCAAATATTCCCCATGCATAACTTCTATGAATAAAAACCTTTGCATTGGCACGAGAGACAGCCTTGGCCGTTCATGACAACACAGTTCGGGTCACAGGAACTAAAATCAAACGACGGACAACCCCCTGCGCCAGGAACACTGGTTACCGATCCTGATGAATTATTAGAATGACCACCAGAGGGCGCTGCAGTTGTTGCTGTTTGAAAAATATTATCAATGTAGTAACGGTACTGTATACTTATTTGAGTTATGTGATCTTTTCCAACTTTGAAAATATATGTGGTTCAAACAGTATGTTACATCCGAATATTACGCACCAGCACAATGGCATGACATGCATCCTTGAGCGTCCATGACTACACAATTAGGGTCACATGTACTGAAATCAAAAGCGGGACATCCACCGGCTCCAGGGACACTAGTTACTGGTCCTGATGTGCTGTTCCCTCCAGATGGCGCTTGTGTAGTTCCTAGAAAGCAACACAACTGAAAAGTTTAATAATTATTGCATTCTTTCAGATGTCTTTGAAAGACAGTCTGATCTTGATATATACACGGTAAAATAGCTCAAGTAAACTATAATTGTCAAACATCTACCTGCACAATGGCATGACATGCATCCTTGAGCGTCCATGACGACACAATTAGGATCACATGTACTGAAATCAAAGGCGGGACATCCACCGGCTCCAGGGACACTCGTCACCGATCCTGATGTATTGGACTGTCCTCCAGATGGCGCTATAGGCACTAACATACACAACATACAGTATATTGAATATTATTTAAATTATAGTATCCGAGAAAAATATGTCGACTGTTATTCTCTTATCTAATTATCTAATACTAATCTTTGCATACTACGATTTAGGGCCAACACACCGTCTCAAAACGTGTAATGGAAAGTACGGGCCCAAACCTGTGGTGTGTAACGCTATGTTTTGTTAAGTTGTCTCTATAACACCGTATGGGTGATTTTGTTGGAAACATCAAAACAGACAACCTGCACAGATACAGGATAAGCAACCCTTCTCATTCATGGTGACACACTTCTGATCGCATGTACTAAAGTCAAAAGAAGGACAACCACCTGCACCCGGGACACTGGTTACCGTCCCTGGCGTGTTACTGGAATTTCCCCCAGATGGCGTATGCGTTGTTCCTGTAAAACAAAGTCGTTAAGGTCCATCAACAAGTTGACATGTCGACAGTTTTGCTAGATTATTCTCTAATTCCAAGAAGTAAGTTACAAGTACGAGGAATATATGTCACTTTTACCGGCGCAATGACAAGACATACACCCTTCTCCGTTCATGACGACACAGTTGGGGTCACATGTACTAAAATCAAATGGAGGACACCCCCCGGCTCCCGGAACATTGGTTCCCGGCCCTGGAGTTGTGGGTTGACCAGTTGGTGCCACTGGAATTGCTAGAAGAGAGTATCCTTATTACAAATGATCATTGCAACTCATGTGCTTAATTACAGGACATACTAAAACACACAACTTGTCCAAGTGCTTAATTACAACACAACTTGTCGGTGTGTTTAATTACAGGATATACTAAAAAACAAAAGTTGTCGATGTACTTACCTGGACATGAGCAGCTCATACATCCACGGTCATTCATCGAAACACATGCAGGATCACATTTACTAAAGTCAAACGAAGGGCATCCTCCTGCGCCCGGAACTCCTCCGCTGTTCGGGTTAGATGGCGTTGTGGAAAGGCTCACTATGATTGGTCAGAAGAAATGTTGCAAACACACTTTTTGAAATGCGGTTCCGTTGTGTTGAAAATTGGAAGTATATTTCTGTTTTATGAGTTTGAGTTTACTTCAATTGGTGAGGAATTGTGAAGCTTTTATTTTGGTGACCGAAAGACCTGTCTTTGAGGTACTAGTAACTTACAGTGTTGTGAGCAGTCACAAATGGGACATCCATGTCTGTCGGTCATTTTACACACATCATCACAGTCGTCTGCTTTATAGGGAGGGCACGTGGCGCCATATCCACCGATACCTTTACAAGTATTTCATAAAACGATTAACTAAAGGCCGGCAAAAATTTAAAAGATATTTGTTATCAAATTAAAAAATTTCTGCAAATCGAAGATCTCAAAAGAATTCAGCTTTGTTAAAGCGCAGCTTAAAGTCGCCGATAATTATAACAGTCACAAAGTCAAATTACACGTGTACATTTACACTATACGCGTGCTGAAGTCGGAATGCTTGAACGATAAACTTTACGAGAAAGTTGAAAAACAAAAAATACACTGTTCATTGAAATGATATACTCTGATAAAAACAATGCAACGAAAGTAGTTCTTAGCAATGTTATTTATCCAATCATTTCGATACGAATTCAATATTTTGCGTTACTCTGTTAATAGCAAATACACAATTACAACTGATTTTAGTATAAGTATGCAACAAAAACGATTATCTCAAAATTCTGTACTATCTAATGTAAGAATGAAGTTACGGTGTCTCGTTGCATCTCTCAGAGATATCATTCAAACTTTTATTGTTTAGCAGAGTGTTAAATCGTATTGGTTTACATGTATACTCATGTTGAATGGCACATATTGTTACTGATAAAACACAACTATGTACCTGTATCGGTGAATCTTAACTGGTGGGTTGATGGCAATTATGCAATGGAACGTACGGAAACTATTGTGCTCTGGCGCGATGAAATTGACGATACTAGTACCACATACGTTTATAACTAAATGAAACCAAATGGCTCTATCCGGATTTCATAATTACCTGTATTAGCTGAATTGGCTGCGCATGAGCAGACAACACATCCGCTGGCGTCGATATTGAGACAGCTGATTTGGCAGTTCTTTGCTATGGAGGGACACCCACCAGCTATTTTGTCAAAAGCAAGGAAATAGTAAGATGGAGAAAACTTCTGACTGGGATATCGAAGAGCAAAAATAACAACAACCAGGACACCCAATATAATAATACAACCTGATAATAATAAAGACACGAGGGACGAGTCTTCACGTTCTTTTTTCAGATCTGCACGAATTTGGATTCTTTTCGCGGATAATTATTTACTAGAATAGTTTGGTGGGTTTTTTTTTTTTTTTTTTTTTTTTTTTTTTTTTTTTTTTTTTGCTTGGTATGGTAAATTATTGAAAGTTTCAATCCATAATACAAGTAATTTTCTCTGGTGTGTTATCTAAGCTTCACATAAACAAGAATTACAACAACAAAAATGCATCATATTCTAATGTCTTGACATGCAAAATAACGATTCCAGTAGATATGACAAGAATCCACCTATTAAAAGATTTGTACTTACCGTTGCTGCTTGATACAGATCCGGACTGTGATGAAGACGAGGAAGTGGAACCTAGTATCCACAGTAAAACAGACAACATTTATTTATACAGTATACTACATGTAGCAGCTGTTTTGTGAAAACATAGTACAAACTAACAAACGTTTGATAACTATTTTGTTTCTACTTTTTAGAAAGGTAGCAGGGGACAGTTTCGCACTATGCACTATAAGCCCAGTCAAAATGAAAATATCTCATATTTGAAGTGATATTACATATGTAAAAATGTATACAATAATTTTAGGATGTATATCAAATGTAGCTGAGTGCTTGATAAAAAGGTTGATATACAACATGTAGGTGTCACCATGATTCCTAGCATATAGATGGGTGCAAATACGAAACTAAGACACGTGGTCAGTTGCTGAAGAAGTTCCGTTGTAAACATATGCATGGTCCAGCAAAAGGTCTGTAGCTGAGAGGGAAGGTGGATGGTCCCATATGAAAAGTAGATTTTTAAGAAGGGCAGATAGGGGTTCTTGATTGTGCACAGTGTCTAAATCCCCACGCTTGGTACTGTGATGGTGTGGGGGTGGTGCGGATTAGCCCAAATGAGAGAAAATCAAACCAAAAAAGGGGCGCCTGCTGAGAGCATGTTTTGTGCACCAACACCAGTATTTATAGATTACATGTAATTTAGGGTCATAATTTATTAACTACACCAATATGAAATACAAGTATTGACATTTACAGGAAATATGATTTTTCATTATTCTGTCATAATCTGACTTTGATGTATACCCCCTATACACATGTTTCAGAACAAAGAAACTGTCCCCTGCCATCAAAACTTATTTCCAATATTTTGTAGTGCAGATAGCAATGCGTATTTATTTCGTTGTCTTTTTAACTAGAGTGACTTCATGATCGCTGTGATTGTCATGAACAATACGTAAGATCGTAAATACTGAGTTAGCGGAACTCTCTTGTAAAGAAGTCCGGAAAAGCGTGTCGATCTTGGGCATTTTTTGTTTATTCAAAACATGGGATCGGAAGGCGATTTAACATCCATGTGCTTTCCGCAATTAAAAGCACTTTTAAAAGAAAGGTGTGTAAAAACGTCTGGATACAGGAAAAATGAACTCCTGAATTTAGCTCTCGAAGCTATATATTTTGACACTTGTAAGCTCTTCTCGGCTTTGGGAATTTCCTAGCTGACAGCAGTGGGAAAAAAATCCACCACATTTCCATTAAAATCTATCATTTGTGGATATTTCTGCGTATTATGTTTCTTTCTTGAATCATTTCTACAGTCTAATGTAATGCAGTGATAGTGCACCATTGTTAAAATCGGGTGAATCGATCACGACAAAAGTTGCAGAACTGGTATTATTTACGAACATGCCCAAATTCTCGCATACTCTGGGTCTCGCGAGACTTTGAAAGGGGAAAGTAAAAATTAAAACCAAGACGGAAAAAGTAGTCGCGATCTTGCGTATGAAATACATCAGCCAATACTTATTTCATTCGGAAAATGATAGGAAATTGTGTGCCCAAAAGCACCTGTTTTAAGATAAACAACAAACCATCAAAATACATTGTCAAATTACATTTCTGCTCCTGTGACGTACAGCTGTCCAATTTAGTGAGGTATTGGTTCAGAGCACATGCAATTATGTCGCTTGGGTTTGAATTTACCATTAAAGCCTAAAGATATAGAACTCTAAATATAGGGTACACGAGTTCGCCCATGAAAAAACCCAATAAACCAAATGATATAAAATTCTACTCTGTATTCTAATATAATCAAACATAATCATGCAACACTTCTGTACCACTAAACGGAAGGGTTGAGCATTGCAACAAGCTATTACATAGAATGTGCAACATAAGATATCATTTCTAAGTTGAATTTCGTACCCCAATTCATAAACTGAAGTCCGTAATAGCTCGAAGTGACTGAAAATTGTAAAACCGTCCGCAATTTCACTTACCATACCATTTTGACCGGTGCTACTAATTACCTCCAAAAGGCTGAAAGGATCCATAACGATTTAGATTTATCAATAATAATTCATTTATTGTACATAAATTATGCTAATAACAAGTCTTTATAAATATACACATATCTTATCATGTCCATTCTTATCCAAACCACATTAACACAGGTGTTTGACGATTTATGATGATGATGTTGATTTGGGTAGTTAGTGGCATCGGTCATAATGGCTGTGATAAGTGAAAGTGCAGACGGTTTTACAATTTTTAATCACTTGGAGTTATTACAGACTTCAGTTTACGAATTGGGGTAACTTTAAAATGCTAATGTTGCGCATTCTATGCTAAGCACAAACATATAGTTGTATAGTGTCAGGGCCCAGTTAGAATTGAACTAAAAAATAATGGGCATTCTTCTGAATTCATTTCTGCATACCTTGGGAAGTATACGGAATTTCGGAATGAACTTTGATGGTAATGTAGATTGATTATGTGTGATTATAATAGAATACAGAGTAGAATTTTAATACCAAATACTTTATCATTTTTTTCATCGGCGAACCCTACAATTCTATACCTTTATTCTTTAATTGTAAATTCGAACCCAAGCGACATAATTGCCAGTGATTCAGAGCAATTATGGTGATCCTGAAATGATTGTAAATGACGGGAAAAACTTTCTTGCCTGAATGACAGGAACAACGGACACACCCTTGTCTGTCAACGGAGGTACATTCAGAGGGGCAATTAGGATCCAAAGCAGGACATCCATTTACGTTTCCCATTGAACCCTGACCCTGAGTGTTGACGTAATTTCCGATCTGATGCACACCTGTCTGTGAGGAGTTGTTGCTTGAATCTGCAATGTATCACACAAATACTTTGAATTATTACTCTACATACTGATAGCATTTTTGAATGCAGATTCTGTTCAATTTTCCTAATACGATTTGTACATGTATGTTGCACTTATAGAGGTTTAAAAAATCAGAGAAAGTAAAACTAACAATCAGTAAGGGTGTGTTTCATTTGTTGTTTGTTTTACGTCTCGTCGAGAATGTTTCACTCATATTGAGACGTCACCAATTGTAGGTGAAGTACCACAAAATTAGATCTATGCTAGCGCTTACGGTCGAAGCAGTGAGGGTTTTTTAATATGAAAACGAATGTCGTGACACAAGACCTCCGATTTTAATGTCATATCCGAAAGACCCGTGATTCTCACTTCTAAATCCCGAGCATTTGGTGAAGGAGCAGTCACTACCTATGTTACGTTTGATTCCCGAGGGGATCCGGGTTAGAATAGGTCCTCAGTACCCCTTACTTGTCGTAAGAGGCGACTAAATGGGGCGGTCCTTCAGATGAGACCGCAAAAACCGAGGTCCCTTATCACAGCAGGTGTGGCACGATGAAGATCCCTCCCTTCTCAAAGGCCGTAAACGATGAGCATAGGCCTAAATTTTGCAGCCCATCACCGGCAATGGTGACGTATCCACATCAGTGAAAAATTCCTCAGACGGACGTTAAACAATATACAATCAATCTTAGATTTGAAGGGACTCGAACTCACGACCAACCGGTTACGAAGCAAACGAAAAAAACTGGCGTGAAATATGGTACAAAATTTCCAGCTTCTCTAGAACTTACGTGAACATGAGCAGACGACACACCCCATGTCATTCAGAGTCACACACGAAGAATCACAGTTCTTGGGAAACGATGGACATCCATTAATTCCATTACCACCGGAACTGGAAGCTTGCACAGCAGTGGAGGACGAGTTGGTGGATCCTACATAAACGCACATAAATGATCTAGTGGAATTCCAGGTTATGATAATTCTTCCTTAGAGTCGTTATGACTTGAATTGCTGTATACAATGGAACTGGTACGGGGTTTTTTTTTAAGAAATAAAGATAACGTTTTCGTGTATGTTACAGGATAGCGTCCAATGTCGAGAAATATTGTTTTGAAATACACAAGCCGAGACGTTAACCAAGACTTTTATATTTCAAACAACATTTCGAGACCGAGGAGGTTATCCTGCATCATCCACGAAAACAAGAACTTTATTTCTATTCTACTGTGGCTCAGAATCGTTTACCAATAAGTTGTCTTTTGCTGACGAAAAAGGTGAGATGGTAGGGGTATACTACAATGTAGATCTATTTTCAAAATATTTCATGTAGCATTTAGTTTGATGTTGGCGGATTTCATCAACTGTTTTGAATACACTGTCGAAGAAAACTACACATACGTGGAACAGGGTAAACTTGTCCGGCATGTTCACATGTGTATCGATCTCGAAGTGCAGACGATTGATTTATATTGAATGACAATTTTTTGGCAGTTATTTATAAAGGTTTGCAAACATATAATGATTAATTTTTATGATTTTGAAATTGAATTATTGGTGTATTAGTGAAACATGAAGTGCAAGTGAGATATGAATCAATTTTCTCATAACCAGTTATTACGTATGAAGGTATATCGCAGAATAATGACCGCGGCGTTTCCTTGACCTTTGCAATAAATGTGGTAGAATTATTATTTGGTACCTGAGGTAGGACATTGGCAAACAATACAACCCTGAGCGTCCACCATAGCACACTCAGTACGACAGTTTTTAGGAAATGGATGACATCCGTTTATGTTTCCCTGAGAGGCGGATGAGGAGGACGTGCTACTTCCGGTATGGCCTGATCCCCCTGAAATTTTGTGTGGAAATGCAGACGTGAGGATTTGATGATTTACCCTAGATAGTCTATGATAGGTGAAAAGTAACAAAATCAAGCTAAAAATATGTTACAAGCGGGTCTTGTTATTTCTACACGACGATATAAACTTTTGACGAACCTGTTGAGCAGGAGCAGACGATGCAGCCCATGGAGTCGATGTGTGCGCATTCTGCACTACAGTTCTTTGGAAATGGAGCACATCCGTTTACATTTGGCGCGCTTCCAGCTGTACCATTACTTGTCGAAGTTTGTGAAGCTTTTAATATTAAAATAAATGAAAGACTGACTCGCTCCTAAGAGCCTTCATTCCAGTAATCTCGATCAGCAGACGTTTGTGTATACTCCCCGCTAACGTCGTGACTCTTTGTTCAGTATTCTATCTGAACTCAAGACGAGGCTTATTAAAATTCGCATTAGCTAGTTCAAAATGGTCATACCTGCACCAATATATAAACTACCTTGTATCGAACTCTAGAGAGCGGAAGCGTAACTTTTCCACTGAAATAAAACAACATTCAGTGTTCAGAACATTTTTCTTCCCAGTAAATATTTGTTGAGACTCCTTCTTGTGTGACTATTATGTCAGTGGAATGTGACACATGGGATTACCTCCTTATTGAAAATACATAGTTTTAAAAATAATCTTGATAAAATATCGTTTATTTCAGTTCAGATAAGGAACTCACAATTTTTATCAGGCATTATATTTCAAACACACCTCTTTAATTTTTAATTCAGCGTCAAATAACGGGGATTTGTTTTTTTTTTATTGGGTTTTTTTTTGTTTGTTTTTTTTTGTTTGTTGTTTGTTTGGTTTTTTGGTTTGTTTGTTTTTTTTTTAATAAAAAGCGTCCGAATGCTTGTGGGAAATATACACAAACATCTGGATGATCGAGACTATCATTTCAAAAACAATTTGCACGAATTGTGGTTACTTGAATTTTAGCTTTTTATATTCATTAAACGATACACATTTGTATCAGCGTTTAATCAATTAATTATTAATCGTGAAGTCTCCAGTGATTACTTTTTGGACAAGAGCAGATGCGGCATCCCATGCTGTTTAGTTTCATACAATTTGGGTCACATTGTGAGGGAAACGGCGGACATCCGTTGTTGTTTCCGGAACCACCTGTTCCTGATGCGGTCTGGGTTTTATTTGATGCTGTTGAACGAAGTGTTCTAATTTCAAAATCATTCAAAGATGAATATCCATCTAATCGAACGTCTTTGTTTAATGTGATATGTTTATCAATAAACTTTTTATAAGCAGCAGTAAATGTAACGAGATATACCGTGAGAGGTTGGGCACTGGCACACTATACATCCGGTGGCGCTGATGGTGTAGCATGCAGAAGGACAAGAACGGGATAATGGCGGACAGTTGTTGTTGTTAGCTCGGGCATTTTCAGCTATGGTGTACATGCAATAGAGCACATGAACAAATATATCATCAACATGAATAAATATATCATATGAACAAATATGCCATCCTATGAACAAATATGTCATCCTATGAACAAATATGTCATCCTATGACAAATATGTCATCATATGAACAAATATATCATCATAAAAACAAATATGTCATCATATAAACAAATATGTATTCATATAAATAAATATGTTATCAAATGATCAAAAATATTAAATGAAGAAATATATCAGGATTTACACAACATAGTCAAGCCAATACCGTGGAATCATTTATAGGTAAATTCATGGGGGCCTAATTTTCGTGGATTATCGAGATTTTACTGTTTCGTTTGGATATATTTTCGTGGATTATCGAGATTTCACTGTTTCGTTTGGATATATTTTCGTGGATATGGTTTCCATACAACATAACATTATATATATTGTGTATTGCGTTGTCGTTTGAATTTCGTGGGATAGTGTACCAACAGTGTGATTCGCCCGAAAATTGAGTCCCTAAACAATTTCAATACTTTACTCATTTCTATGCTAATTAAAACACAGTTTAAACATTTATTTGTATTTGCGATAATCTACAGGTGTACGTTACCATACATAAGCAAAGTGATGCATTGGGAAGTGAGGAAGGGATTCTCTTTGTACATGTAAAGCTGAAGATGGAAAAGCTTGAGAAAATCAGGATTAACAAGCAAAAGGGGGATTGACACATTTAGATGCTTTGTCGTGCTTTGTTCCGAACTGGAACTTCCCAGCTCATCCCTGTCCCGTACGAATCCTGAGTAAGCAGTGCATTGGCAGATTTCCTCACGCAGGAACCTGCGCTGGGTGGTATGATTACGTCACATGTAATAAAGTAAAAAAAGTGATACTATACCTCGTCTCTGTTCTGGGTTTGGTACACCTAAATAAATTTTGTAATTATAAAATACAATCACACGATACTCGAAAATCATAAACCCTCTGTAAGGATTTATATACAGAATCTACTAAAGCCAGGAGCACGGAGAGCTAACTCCAAAATCAACACAAATAGTACATGGTTTCCACTGAATACCTCTATTTTTATGTCTCATTATTGTGTTCCTACACGTAATTTCACGTTAAAGAATACATGTACATGTTCTTTAATAGATGCTGTACATATTATCTGGTGCATTAAAATTGGTACCGTATAACTTTTACATTACGACCCCTGGGTCGAAGCCTCTGCTGGTGGACTGTTAGTCCTTCCTCTAGGGTATCTACTGCCCAGTAGCTAAGTACTTCATTACTAGCTTGAAAATACGGATGTATATTTAATTGCTGGGTTAAAATTTAGAAATTCATTTCTAAATTAAGGATTATATCCCTCATGCATAGCTCTACCCTTGGACGAATTTGTCTCCACTTTTTGACACTCTAGTGTTCCTTTTAGTTCTTATAAGTTTTTTGTTAATTCGAATTTCCAAAATTTCGATTTGGCATCACTGAAGAGATTATTTGTCGAAATGCGCATCTGGTGCATCAAAATTGGTACCGTATAACTTTTACATTGATATAAACTATGCATTATATATGTTTTAATATTTTTTTGTTTTTAAATTGTACGGCAAATCTCCTTGAGTATAAAATCACTTGTGTTCTATCTTTAGGTTTTCATCCTAAAAATCTAGCCTAAATTCGAAATAACAGAATAATCATAAAAATTGATCTAAATTATTTTTGTTGGAAAATTCCATGACAAGACGTACAATCACCGTACAAATATATTACGTTGTCCTCACTGATGTGTTGGATAATTCTGAAATTCTTAAAACTTACATGCTGCCAGGGAAATTATAGTGCAGATAAGAAAGGTGTCCTTCATCTCCATTCTGCTATTTAGGGTCGACACTTTTTAGCTTTACTCCTTAGGTGTTTTCTTTGTCCACTCTTTGCCAAGATTATGTAACCTTAGCGTCGAAAGTAACGAAACGAAATAAAATACACTTAACGGTTATGAAAGCTCTAATTCTTCAAGGCCAAGCTTGATTGAATATTCTTTTTATGGTCTAACCAATGATATATTCATGAGTAAAGGTCAACTTCCATAAAAGGTGAAACACTTTGACTTGGCCTGAACTGATAATTCGGACGGCTATTTTGGATCACACATGGTCTTATCAATGGAGACTTGCAGGTGCGAGAAAATTCACCATAGAGGAAAATACAAGTGAGATATCCCTCCATAGGACTTCCGTAGAGAGATCGGAATGGTGCATGTTTGCTGATAAACTTCCGATACATGCAATACTATGTAATAAATAACATACGTAATACAGTGAGATAGTCTGTCTTCCTGCGTATGATCATCGTATCTATTTATAAATTAGATGAAAAGAAAGGCGACTACCGGGATTTTGTTTAATATCTCGACATTAGATTTATTCTTGTCCTTTAGTTCTAAGAATACAAGGTCTGCAAGATAAAAAAAAAAAAAAGCAAATATATTGGAACTTTTTCATTTCGTCAGCATACTTTTCAGACAAATCCGAATTTTTTCCCTTTTATGGAGGAAAGATAACGTCTCCTGATTACAGTAATTAAGTAAGAACTGATGAACATTGATTACCATTGACGTAATGAGTGATTCTCTCCTGAACATGCACGGGGCCGTACTATCTCTACTAAGGTCGTGTACATTTCAACTCATTACCTCGTGTCCAGCATTTGATCTAACTCGATATTTTGAATTACAGACAAACACAAAAATTTAATTCACTGATTTGATATATATCAAAATTCTTTTTTATATTTTAAGATCAGTACTTCTAATGAATATATGTACCAGTTTTCACTGTAAAGATTAGATAGATGATCCGCCTACATATTGTCTCGATCCAAGCAGCTGAACAAATCAAGTTATGATAAACAGATAAAAGTTTTACTCATAATTCCCTCGTTATTAAGGATGACTGACACATTCCATGTTACATAATTTTCTGGATAAAATGGATAAACCTCATCATACCGGTAACTCTAAACATATTGTAAGCGGCGAGAAGAAGCTTTCTGGGTTAACCACCCCGTCCTATCACCTTGTGGCAGGTGCTCGTCATCTTACGTTCAGGCTGTTGACAATCATCTACCATATTCTACGCTAATTATAACTTTCTGATGAAAACCTCCATTTTAGAAACGTAAATATTTTTCAAATTCGAAATTAAACAAAATAAATCGTAGGATGGACTGTCAGTGTGTGATAGTTTTTGCAGTTGTGATTTTTCCCAGTTTTTTGAACGCACGTAAGTACTGCCATTATGGTACATTATTTCACGTACATGTTATTTCATTTCTACAGCTGTAAAGTACATAACATATAAAGGATATATACAAGTTCTCAAAGATTGCTACTGTTTTCGACAGAGTTACCGGAATTGGACCAGTGTCCGCCAGAGGACCCTAACTGTCACCCGTGGTGTATAGAATACGTCAACAAATGTCGAGTGTGTCGATGTAACAGTGAAAAGGGATTCGGTAAAATGGCGGGAAGCTTTTTTCGTTTACACGCGTTATAGCCCAGTAATATCAGCACTACCATAATCATAAACTCATTTAATAACTTGGGAGTGCATTATAAGAAATACATTCCATTTCGTTATTTTTTGTTGATGTGACTACGATTTCTCATTCAATATTCTAGACAAGCAGAGAACTGGTGGCACTAGTGAATCTGGGAGCGGATCTGACACAGACTATTGGAACGGAGAATTTGGAAGCAGTGGAGGCGATTCCTGGTCCTCCTTGAGAGAGAAATTGGGATCAAACGGAGGGGATGGGTGGGGATCAAACGGGAACGGGGGCAAAACAAACATAATCATCATAGAGAAGGAGAAGAAACCAGAGTCTAATATGATGTCATTTCCGGGGTCGTCTTTCGCGGGGAAATCACCATTTCAATTTAGTGGACTTGGACCGGCGATGATGAACTTTCCCCCTCGGCAGCACTCAATTCCTGCCGGTTGTAAAACTAAAAACGTTCCCTTAGTGAGCCCCGGGGTCCCTAGGTACTGTGTCACGGGAATCATCATTGACTGCCCACATGGCTGCGTCGTCACAGACGAGTTCGGATGCAACACGTGCCCCTGTGCACCTGGTAAAGTCTTAATCCGAGATTCCTCTTACTCTTAACCCCGCTTTTATTTTGTGACTTCTGCGGGGGAGAGTCAGAGCGGACTCCATATTGAAAAGTGGGAATTCTGCGACACCAGCTGGTGTCGCTGCTTTACCTACCTCTTACAACTTTATTTCGCGGATCTATCTTCCAAGACGTGAGAATTCAGTTATCGGAAGATTATTCTACAAATACATCATGATTAATACGATGCTATCGCCGTTTAAACGATGGAATTTTGTGTTTACATGTGCTGACGTCATGCGCAAAGAAATCAAATGGCGAGGCGGCGACCTAATTCAAGTGATGCTCCATTTGTCGGTGTTAGGGCCGTTTAAACGGCGATAGCATCGTATTAATCATGATATATTTATCTTCCGTTAACTGAATTATCACGTCTTGGAAGATAGATCCGCGAAATAAAGTTGTAAGAGGTAGGTAAAGCAGCGACACCAGCTGGTGTCGCTGAATTCCCACTTTTCAATATAGAGTCCGCTCTGACTCTCCCCCGCACATGTCAAATATAAAAGCGGGGGTAAGAGTCAGAGGAATCTCGGATTAGTAAAGTCTTAGACAAATTTGTTTGTTATCCCTGCAAATGGCGCGTTATAAGATTCTTATTTTTTGATATTGTTTAATGGGACCTTGTCAAACATTTAATTATGCGACCTTGCTCTAAAACACAAACAGTAAAAACTGGTGTTCGGAGAATAATGATCACATAAGGTGCGGATCCAGTAAGTTCAGAACGAAGGAGGGTGGTGGTAGCCGCATTATGAATATTAGTTCTAGTCTTCGCATGTAATAAGATCATATTAGATATATGATTCTAAGTCTGAATACAATGAGAAGAAAATGTACATGCATAAAATGCAACAACCAATTTTTTTTAAATACTGCATCTGGTGTTCTGTGCAGTTTGGAGGTGACTATAAGAGTGCTGGAAAATGTTCATGATTCAAACGGAGATTTATAAACATTAAGAAAGAGTGGGGACATTTCTTGTGCTTTTATTTTAGAAAAAACAAACGCCCATATATCCCTACATGTAAAATTGAATGCCGCCACCATCACCCTCCCTCTGGATCCGCCCTTGTCATGTACATACGTGTATTTATTTGTATAGCTACAAAAGCTTGGATGCCCGTCTGTGAAAATTCACCAGCTCCTAGGCCCCATCCTAAACCCCAGAATAGCTGTGTGGGAACTAAGCTGTGTATCACTTCTTGTAAAGGAGAGGTCAAAATAGGGGAGACTGGCCCGGACGGCTGTCAACGGTGTACGTGCATGAAAAAAGGTTTGAACATATTTTTATTCAGATAATTAACCTTTTAGATACATTTTGTACATTGTCAACCAAATGTATCTATCAAATCAGTACGATTTGGGCAAAAAATGAAATGATTTGATGTTCATGTAGAGAGCAATGTCGTTTCCATGGCAACTACAACTACACCTAAACCGACGACAAAAAACGTTATGGAGTGCACGAAGCTGATCGCGTGCATGATCAAATGTAAGGACACCGGATACGTCATCGGAGACACTCAGGTAAGATGGGCACACCTGTAGTTCACAGGTGTGGTAGCCCGGCGTACCTGTGTATCATCACGTCATAATGTTAAGAAGTAACATGCACAGGCGAGCTATGCATGTGTATTATCATAACACGTACAGGTGAGCTAAGCATGTCTGTGTATCATTATAATATGTACAGGCGAGCTAAACATATCTGTGTATCGTCATAACAAGTACAGGATATATTTGTAATTGTATCACAGATTTTTATGCAATAAAACGTGATTATTTCAATGTCGACGAAAGAAGTTGAATAGAATCGCCCCATATGGAATTTACTGACCACGCATAAACCATATTTGTGTAACCACTTTGTAAACCACTTTGTGTACGTACGTTTCGCATATAGAAATAACATATCTAATCGTATCCGAACTGGTCACAAGACAATTATTCCATTAAATTTTTTTGGTCATACTTCAAATAAAACTTACATGTATTTTTATATCCCTGATGGTCGAATCTTTCAATAATTGGGGAGGGGGGGGGGGGGTCATGCAATCTTTATGTAAAACACGTCATTGCAATTTTATATGAAAATCGCGGCTTATATGATTAAGATCAGTCAAAAAATCGAACAATAATATGCAACTTCGTCTTCTTTTTTCATCTGAGGATATCCAGTGGTAAAAACTGAAATGCTTAAAATGATTCGAATCCGGAAGGGATATTTGATTTTAACATCTCTCTGTTTTTCATTTTAAAACACCCTATCCTTCTTGAGAAATAAAAAAAAAGTGTCAACTGAACTTTGTTTACGCCCCAACGACTTTTTTCCACTCATATAAAAAAAAATTGAACAAAGGTTCAGTTCCACAAATCGACAGTTTTAAATCCAAAAACCCGTATCTCGCACTTTTAAAAGCTGAGCGTGTGGTGGAAAAGCTGTCACTGTCTCTAACCCGCGACCTCTCGGTTACTAAGCAAACACTCAGACCACCGAAACACCACAATCAATATTTTGATGTTTCTGTATGAATGTTTTCGAAAGTGGTCAATAGAATTACCGTCTCAATAGAGGCTCGGACTTCTGGTTTTCAGATAGACGGATGTCCCAGTTGCCAATGTAAACAAAAGTCATCAAACAACATTAACAACAACAACAACGACGGTGGCGGTGGGATGCAGAGTTGGTCCGGCGGAAGTAGCGGCAATGGAATGACTTCCGGAATGAATACAGCGAGCGGAAATGGTATTCTCAACAGTAAGTGGAAAATTTTGCTAGAAAGATCAACATTATTTCTTTTTATGGGATTTTATGAGTTCTTTCATCACATAAACAGTCTCTTGAAAACATTTAAACAAACTGTCGAACTTTGTTTTGAGTCACGTGACTCGTTCGCTCAAATGACAGCGAAAATTTGGTTGACTGCAATTGTGTGCTTCTGTTATCGAAGTTTGGAGTGATATTCTCTTTTAATCGATATTAGTAAGTACAAGTAGCATAGTTTTATATTGTCAGTTGAACATTGAATTCGACTTGCAAGTATTTAAAATTGGTCCGAGAATGCCGCTTCCAACTGGAGGCGGCGATTTTCCAGTTTACGTAATGGCGCTCGTTCTGACGTTTTCCTGGTACGGTAAATATCAAAATCATAAAAAAAATCCAGGAAAACGTCAGATATTTTGGACTAGGAGAACCCGTGATAGTAGAAATTTGTATTTCTGGTTCAGATTGTTCGAAAAATGTATGACGTGGAATTTTGGATATTTGGTCTTAATCGACAGCATTTATAAGTAATGACTGACATATATTCAGATATTGTTGGAGACATCTTATAGATAAATTTAAGAATTTAGGACGGGAGAAAGGGTGGTGTGTGGTGAAGTAGACTCCGTCAGTTTGTGCCATTTTCATGAACAAAGGTAGATAACTTCTTGGGGGGGGGGGTGAAAAACCTTGGAGCTTTTGATTTTTTAAAAAGAATTATATTTTTACTATTCCTCTGTAACTCCATTAGAGATGTTAAAGGTGGTAGTCATTCGGCAAACTTCGGTAGATTCCGGTATCCTCCGCTGTTAGATGGAATCGATCGAGATGATCCGAATGCGGTGGTAGTGGTTCTGTGTACTTTTTACAGATGTTAGCGGTGGTAGTGGTTCTGGAGGGTCCAAGTGCCAATTTCCTCTCTGTATTGATGGCGGGTCAGGATCAGGAGGTGGTAAGACAATCTAACTGCCAAAATAAAAATCTAAAGGTTTATCGTTACCATCCGTCAGCTATCAAGTCTCTAATAGCGACCTTTCTGTTCGAAACTTTGAAATGTTAATGGTGATAATTGATGAAGATATTTTGCCTTTTTGAGACTTAAGTGAATTCATTCTGATTTCAAGTACTTGAAACTTTACAATTTACGTTGTCTAGGTAACCCCATGATGCCGTCCGCCGGGTCCGGATCCAGTGGTAAGTATACTATATGACTATAATTATATATTACTACAGTACAGGTACTGTTTGTATGCTTGTAAGTAGTTTGAGTTTCCCTCCGAGGAAAACATGAAGTTACTTGTGCCATCTTGCAGATCAGTCAGTCTAAATGGAGCGTCTGATTTTTATGCCCCCGTAATCAGTAATTCTGGGGCATATAGTTTTTGGTCTGTCCGTCTGTCTGTTTGGTTGTCCACAAAACCATAACTTTTAAATGGATGGTGATAAGGCTTTCATATTTCACATATGTATTTCTTGTGACAAGACCTTTCTTTTGGTACCAAAATGTTTTACTTGTGACATTGACCTTGAAGTTGTTCTACCATTGAAAAAAAAGTTAGCATTGGCCATAACTTTGAATGCTCAGTGATTTGACTTTCATATTTCACATGTGTATTCCTTATGACAAAACCATTCTTGTGGTACCAGAATTACTTGGCTGCCTACTGGGGTTACACTGTGTTTCACAAAAAATCTTCTTAATGATAGTTATAATTTATCACATATATACTCCTTTATCCAGTGGATATTACCCATTACATAAATTTTGATTATTACACTATGTATTTCTACGCCATTTGTGACGTCATAAACAAACGTCAATTTTATGTAGTTTGTTTACAAAATGTCAGGAAGCAAAATTCCCAACAATACAGTAACGTGATTAAATAATTAACCGGGAGGGGGTGGGGTGGGGGTGGGAGTGGTCATATGATAAAAAGAATCTCCCATGATCAACTCGCCAAGGCTCGAGAGGTAGGAAACACAACTCGTTGAATGCAAATCATATCAAACCACAAACCATGGGAGATCCTATATTTATGTAACACCCTGTATTAGTATATAAACAAATTATCATGAGGTGATATTCATTTAAACAGGAAGTTCTAGTGGAGGGTGTGCGGGACCATTTTGTGCCAGTATGATGGGAGGAGGAGGTGGTGGAATGGGAGGTAACTCTTGGTCGTTATAATATATTAGAGTTTCTTGATATCTGTTAATTAACAATGTGATCATTTATGGATTTTAAGCCACTATAAATTAGAATAACTAGTATTCATGATATTAGAACATTTGTATGTGGTTGCACACAGGCGGATCAGGTGGTGGCATGATGATGGGCGGAGGCGGTGGTGGTGGATCTTCCGGGAGTGGTGGTCCGTTTCAGTCCTCTCTGAGTTCGGCTGCAGCTGCCAGTGGAGGGATGGGTAGCGCGATGAAGTCTCCATTCATGGCAGCAGCAGGTGCCTCTACAGGAGGAGGAGGGGCGGGAGGCAACCCTATGCATGGTCCAATGTTATCAATGGGTAACCCTAACTCTCTCTCTCTCTCTCTCTCTCTCTCTCTCTCTCTCTCTCTCTCTCTCTCTCTCTCTCCAAGCTAAATTTCATAATTATTTATTTCTCATTCATTCTAGGTGCAGGGGCAGGCAAACCAACAGAAAAGGATGGTAAGTTGTAATTTTAGATTTAGTGTCAAATTTTGTGCTCTTATAACAATCTACATTTTTTCAGTGCTAATTGAAAGGTTTAATCATATCATCATCATTATGTTCAACATTATAATCATTGATGCATGAGTCATACTGTCACATGTGTTGACTGACATTAAGAATTATTGAGGCAGTTGATATAGTCTATGCCGTTTTACTAATAACACAGTTTTTTTAACAGTGGAAAAAACAGCGTCCAATTCGGAGTGTTTTGGGCCATCGTGTTCAGCGAAAAATGGCAAAAGTGGGTGGATTTTATATTTATTATCTTTAACAATGCAATATCATCTCCAAAATTTCAATGCAATTTTAATTGTAAATGTATTTTAATCATTCTTCACATTCAGCAGACATTTGTCTGTACTCGTCGGAACAAGACTGCTATAACAGGTCTTTCGGACAGAGGTCACGTGTCATTGTGGGTGTTCATTGGCGGGGTTTTTTTTTGGGGAGGGGCACAGTCGGCGCGCACCACCTCTAAAATTTTCAATTTTAAGGTAAATCGTGGTCTCTTGTTTAGAAAAATGCAAACGATAAAAGAAGCAATAATTTCTTCCACTCTCCAAGAAAGAAATGACAAAATCTTCTGATTTATTGAATTACTTTTATTGGGAGGACTTACATTCTTTCCCAAAAATCCTTAAAATTGGCGTCATTTTATTAATTTCACCTTATCAAAAGTGACAGAAAATAGTAAAAATGACAACATAGGAGACATATTTCAACTTTAATTCGTAACTGTATAGGTAAACGACCGGATGTGTATATCTGGGACGTACTGGAGTAGAAATAAAGTTCTTGTTTTCGTGGATGATGCAGGATAACCTTCTCGGTCTCGAAATGTTGTTTGAAATAAAAAAGCCTTGGTTAACGTCTCGGCTTTTATATCTCAAAACTTTTCCCGACGTCAGAGGTTATTCTGCAGCATACACGAAAACACGATCTTTACTACTGTGACGTCACAAACGAAAGCTCTTTCTCAAACCTCGCATTGCTTCCCTCCAAAACCATTGAAAATTTATCAGAATTTTCCGCAGAAAAAGTTGCTACGAATTCGTTGACGTTTTAGATTTAAAAAAAGAAAATAATTAATACGGTTATCAGACCAAACAATAAATGTTCGATAGTTTTTTTTTTAACTTTCAGCTTCTTCAGGATAATAAATTATTGTGGACTGTTTAGCTATATTACTTTTACAGTGTACAGTCTGATATCAGTATTGTTTTTGTAGTGTACAGTCTGATATCAGTATTGTTTTGTAGTGCATGATCTGATAGCAGTATTGTTTTGTAGTGTACAGTCTGATATCAGTATTGTTTTTGTAGTGTACAGTCTGATATCAGTATTGTTTTTGTAGTGCATGATCTGATATCAGTATTGTTTTTGTAGCGTACAATCTGATATCAGTATTGTTTTTGTAGTGTACAGTCTGATATCAGTATTGTTTTGTAGTGTACAGTCTGATATCAGTATTGTTTTTGTAGTGTACAGTCTGATATCAATATTGTTTAGTAGTGTACAGTCTGATATCAGTATTGTTTTTGTAGTGTACAGTCTGATATCAATATTGTTTAGTAGTGTACAGTCTGATATCAGTATTGTTTAGTAGTGTACAGTCTGATATCAGTATTGTTTTGTAGTGTACAGTCTGATATCAGTATTGTTTTTGTAGTGTACAGTCTGATATCAATATTGTTTAGTAGTGTACAGTCTGATATCAGTATTGTTTTGTAGTGTACAGTCTGATATCAGTATTGTTTTTGTAGTGTACAGTCTGATATCAGTATTGATTTTGTAGTGAACAGTTTGATATCAGTATTGTTTTTGTAGTGCATGATCTGATATCAGTATTGTTTTTGTAGTGTACAGTCTGATATCAGTATTGTTTTTGTAGTGTACAGTCTGATATCAGTATAGTTTTTGTAGTGTACAGTCTGATATCAGTATTGTTTTGTAGTGTACAGTCTGATATCAGTATTGTTTTTGTAGTGTACAGTCTGATATCAGTATTGTTTTGTAGTGTACAGTCTGATATCAGTATTGTTTTTGTAGTGTACAGTCTGATATCAGTATTGTTTTTGTAGTGTACAGTCTGATATCAGTATTGTTTGTGTAGTGTACAGTCTGATATCAGTATTGTTTTTGTAATGTACAGTCTGATATCAGTATTATTTTTACAGTGTACAGTCTGATATCAGTATTGTTTTTGTAGTGTACAGTCTGATATCAGTATTGTTTATCTAGTGTACAGTCTGATATCAGTATTGTTTTTGTAGTGTACAGTCTGATATCAGTATTGTTTTTGTAGCGTACAGTCTGATATCAGTATTGTTTTTGTAGTGTACAGTCTGATATCAGTATTGTTTTTACAGTGTACAGTCTGATAACAGTATTGTTTTTGTAGTGTACAGTCTGATATCAATATTGTTTAGTAGTGTACAGTCTGATGTCAGTATTGTTTTTGTAGTGCATGATCTGATATCAGTATTGTTTTTGTAGCGTACAGTCTGATATCAGTATTGTTTTTTTAGTGTACAGTCTGATATCAGTATTGTTTTTACAGTGTAGTCTGATATCAGTATTGTTTTTGTAGTGTACAGTCTGATATCAGTATTGTTTTTGTAGTGTACAGTCTGATATCAGTATTGTTTTTGTAGTGTACAGTCTGATATCAGTATTGTTTTTGTAGTGTACAGTCTGATATCAGTATTGTTTTTGTAGTGTACAGTCTGATATCAGTATTGTTTTTGTAGTGTACAGTCTGATATCAGTATTGTTTTTGTAGTGCACAGTCTGATATCAGTATTGTTTTTGTAGTGCACAGTCTGATATCATTATTGTTTTTGTAGTGCACAGTCTGATATCAGTATTGTTTTTGTAGTGTACAGTCTGATATCAGTATTGTTTTTACAGTGTACAGTGTGATATCAGTATTGTTTTTTGTAGTACACGGTCTGATCGGAAGTTGTATGGACATGGAAAAATGTATCGCAAATTGTGGGGGAAGTTACGTAATAGGACCATTGGGGCCAGACGGCTGTCAGTCATGCACGTGCAATCCGGAGTGACGTAAGTTTATCTAATCAAATCGATGGAATCATAGAATTGTTTGGTACAGTAACAGAAAGAACGCTTTTATTGATCATTCTTATTTAAATTTTGACAGGAGAGACACTACAACATTGAGAAGTCTACAAAGAAAAATCCATAAGAGTTGTGATTGTCGATACTCAATTTTACAAGAAAATAAAATAAACTAATCAGATATATTGATAAACTGCATCATTTTATCATAAGTATTTTTTATTTTTGAATGACTTGAAATAAAAAAGCCGAGGCTTTCAAACAACATTTCGAGACCGAGGACGTTATTCTGCAATATACATGAAAACAAGAATTTTATGGCCCAGAAATATACAGCCAATCGTTTACGTATACAACTACGAATTAGGTTTCCGAAACGGACTATTTGCTCACGAAAAATTCGAGATGGTAGGGTATACTAGATCTATTTTGAAGAAAAAAATGCTTCAAGTATTTAGTTTGATGTCGACTGATTATCAACTGCTTTGAATACACTGTTCAAGAAAACCGTGTGTGCATCGACAAGTTCGTTTACATGTGTATCGATCTCGGAATGCAGACGATTCATTTATAGTGGCAAATGTTCTACAGTTGTTTTTCAACATATATTGATTAATTCTTATGATTGTAAAATTGAATTATTAGTTATCAACTTTATTGTTGTATTAGCAAGAGCTTGTTCTGGGTATAGTCAGTTTTTAAATCGAGGTAAGCTACTGACAAACAAGTTGATGGTACAGGGATTTCAACAGTCTCGATTGAAGTCAGCATTTCGCAAATTCTATGGTCGTTATAACGATCTAGTTCGTCAATACAACCTCGCATTGGGTCAAATGCTGTCTGACGTGTTTCATACCGATTGTTAAGCCGTTCTTGGCACACTGATTTTGACTGCGGATAACTCCGTTTACCTGATCAGGATATGGGGCTCACGGCGGGTGTGACCGGTCAACAGGGGATGCTTACTCCTCCTAGGCACCTGATCCCGCCTCTGGTGTGTCCAGGTGTCCGTGTTTACCCAACTATCTATTTTGTATTGCTTGTAGGAGTTATGAGATTGATCACTGTTCGTTATCTTCACCTTGCATTAGCAAAACACGAAGTGCAAGCGAGATGTGTATCAATTTTCTCCTAATCAGTTATTACTTATAGAAAGGTATATCGTAGAATAATGACCGCGGTTTCTTCGTATCAGTTATTACATGTGATGGTATATCGCAGAATAATGACCGCGGCACTCCTTTGATCTTTGCAGTAACTGTGGTAGAATATGAAATATCCATTTTCTTGACATGGTACATGTGTATCCGTATCCTCAGCTGAGACCTTGCTTCTATCATACATGTAAACAACGTTCGCATTCTCGACGAAAATTATAGCAATCTAGATCGACTGTGAGAGCAGATAAAGTTCAAGGGGATAGGTGTTGCGACCCAGGTTATATATATATAGCTTTCCTGCCCCCTCCCCCCAAGGGGGGAGGAGTGAAGAAGCAAAATCGGCAAAAATACCTTTTTAATTTTTTTTTTGGTATAAATATTCGTGTTTTGTCGCTGTAGAACAAACCGATCTCTAAGTATGCGTAGAAACGTCAATGCATTATGACGTCAGTGGTAACGTCATTTTGCACTTGTCATGGAACATGGAGAATATTTGTTATTTTCGCCCGAAATGGGTTGGATCTCCACTAACAAACAAAGGAAATTCATCTCCTAAAGTGAATGAACGGTAAGTTGGCTATTTCTCATAATTTTACTGAGATCTCGCTTACGGAAGTTCCTGTTGCGTGTATAAATTGACCTTTCCAGCCATTTCTGCAACATAAATATTAGTCCGAAATAGCTGACGTTTTCCTGGCTTTTTTATGATTTTGATATTTTACCGTGCCAGGAAAACGTCAGATATTTCGGACTACATAAATATACATCTGCCATAAACGAGTCAACTTTCGTGTTTTACGCTGTGTGTGTATATATATATATATATATATATATATATATATATATATATATAGGCCTATATATATTTAATTGAAAATCTTTCTTCTTTTTTTGTTGAAAAAATCATTCTGAATTCATTTTTGCTCCATTTTTAAGAATTAAATCTAAAACATTTGTTACAAAATATCTTGACTTAAAAATGATTTTTAAAGCTCCGATCAACAATTGCAGAAATATGCATGACTCCTGAAACTTTAACATCAACTTTTAGCACTCCCTTTCCTTATATATAAGAGTGGGACGCAGACCTTGGGTGGTTGTTCTTGCAGTCATGTATACGTAATATGTATAGTTGTTGAGGAAAAACACAAGACACTAAGACCAGAAACTGTAGATATTTGTGTAGTTGATGGTGTCAAAGTTACGATAAATTGACACTAGATAATTTTATGAAAATAATTTAGAAAAGTTATTATAGAGTACAAATAATAAATGTTGACTCAGTGTACGTAGTAGCACTAACGACAAATCAACTTTTGCACTTGTTTTAAAAATTATACTTTTTGTCTCTGAATCGGCCGTGGAAACCAGCAGATATCAATGAATCTCTCCTAAAACTTGGCCGAACATAGGAACAAGAAAGTAAAGAATGTATGAGAAGCCTGACAGTTAATAGCCTAAACTACGAAATATTGATAATGAATTGACAATAAGTACAAGTTTGGACATTTAGAGAACAGGATTTACATAAGCATGTTGGTTTGTTTCCGTATCTCGTATATTCACGTTGTTTTGTACTTTGTTAGTGAGATTAGAGAAATAAAATATTGTTTAAGCTGTGAACATTTCTAGAATAAGATTATGGCATATCGAGCTGTGCTGTTGACTAGCGAGTCTCTGATTCCTTTACCGAGTGATTCCAAAGACACCGTGTGGGTTATCCATTGGTCAGTATGAGGGGTGGTAGTCGGTATCCATCTTTGAATAATCTCATTTATTCCAGGCACTCTGTATAAATAAATTCGATGTGTCACTTATAAATCGGGTTAAAGATGGATACCAACAACGACCCCCACCCCTCCATCCTAAATACACCAAAGGGTGACACGTACCCGGCCAGGCTTAGCTAATTTGCATTATTTTCAGTTCAATCTAATTATTCATATCTGATGAAACATATCGTTGTATTCCATACAATAAAACGATGGAAAGGTTTCGGCCACTACAAAAACTTATCCCTGTATTTTTATTATTTTTTATGTATAAAAATTATAAGAAGTAACGGTCAAGATCTCTACTTTCAAGGAAGATGTAAATTAAATCTACATTGAATTCCATGACGTATATAGGGAGGAGGCATTTTAGATTACCTGCATACATACCCTTTCATTAGTCCAAGGCAAAATAAAACAATTTTGTGTCCAAAATAATGATCGTTTAGAGTTTCATTCAGGACTACTTTATTTCAAATTCCAGTGGGACAAGGCCTCGGATCCATTAAAATGGTTATACCCTTGTCGCTCATTCGATCTGAATTTGGTAGGGACATGTATGATTAGTTTTCACTCTCTAACTAATGAAAAAAAGCACTATTGAATAATGAACCCCATTGGGGAAATAAAATAGAGTTATCGTTCGCTACCGCAATCCGCCGCTTGTAATATTTGCCGTTAGGAGTCGCTAGTGCTTTGAATACAGCGCCGATTGGTCATGTGATTTTTCGAGGCAATTTTTAAACAAGCATTGAGAGGAACAGGTATATTGTTCATTGTTTACTTGTCTTCCAACCAACAATTCCATGCAGATGCTTTGTTGAAATCATGAAACCACAGTAAGTACATATACTTTTCTAGTAAATATCGAGTCAAGACGAAAAATCTCGGAAATGATTTGTAGATCGGCCTATTTTCTCGCGAATATTGTATTGATATTGATTTCTGTTACCAAAAATTAGTAAAATAATGATTCCAGATTTACTGATCTGTCATATCCACAGAAATTAAGAAAGATTTTCATGATTTTGTGATATAGTTCAAGTTATGATTTGAAATGTTCAGTTGATACAGTTATGGGTAGTCCGCCATTCCTCTGTTAAAACTGTAATGCTATCATGAAGATACTTCCTAGTGTCTAGACAGGGTATCGTGTGAAACCACACGTAAGAAGTATTAGTATGAATATCTGCTTGCAGCATTTTATAGACACTCATACCAAGATTTATTCTTGTATTGAAGGAGAGGGAAAAACTCCAAAAAGAAAGGTGAAGTGGAACCAGTGGAGGTAAAACTCTAAACATATCTAGTGTAGACCTACTTGATTCTGATCTCTAAACATATATTTAGTATAGGCCTACTTGATTCTGATCAAATCGAACAAAGCCAGATATACCTGGGGACAAGCTAAGAATCAATTGACAAAAGTACAGTTATAAGCATGTTGACCTATAAAATAAAAATTTGGCATAGAAAAGGCCAACACTTTTACAAATCATGTTTATTTCACCAGTGTACCTTGATTAAAAGCATCATGTCCTAGACAACTTACTATATGAGCTACAGTCAGGTTTTAGGGGATCTTACTCCACTGATACATGTTTAATTCATCTAATTGACCACATAAAATCTCAAACTTCTGAGGGTTTGTTCACCGGCATGGTTCTATTGGACTTGCAGAAAGCATTCGACACAGTTGATCATCAAATTTTATGCGAGAAATTATCTTCTCTCGGAGTTGAATCTATTTCTTGGTTCCAATCATATTTAACACAGAGAAAACAAATTGTTAACATCAATGGAGTTAATTCAGAAGTTTGTGATGTCACCAGCAGAGTCCCTCAGGGAAACTTACTAGGGCCACTTTTATTTCTTATTTATGTAAATGACATGAAAATTAGTATTGATGCAGATTGCAAGGTTTTATTATATGCAGACGACTCAGCCATTCTCTATTCACATAAAGACCCTAAAGTAATTTCAAATAAATTGTCTTCTGTTATGGAGTCGTGCCACAACTGGCTAGTTGATAACAAATTGTCCCTTCATTTGGGCAAAACAGAGAGTATAATTTTTGGACCCAAGAGTAAATTATCTCAAGCAGCTGAAGATTTTTGTGTTAAATGTAACAATCACACTATTGGTGCTCAAAACTGTATAAAATATTTAGGTATTTTTATAGATAATAAACTAAGTGGAGAAAGCATTGTTAACTCCATAGTTAGAAAGGTGATTAAAAGATTGAAATTTTTATACAGAAATAGAGGTTGTCTTTCTTTATCATCAAGAAAATCCTTGTGTACAGCTTTACTCCAATGTCATTTAGATTATGCATGTGCCAGCTGGTTTGAGGGTCTCACAAAGTCAGGGCTTTCAAAAGTAGCCGGTAGCCGGCAGATTTCCGCCGCCTATAGTAACATTAGGTGCCGGCTACTTTAGTGACAAAAATGTATGTCCAATGAAAAAAACTTTTATAAAACTTTAAACATCTTCCAAACTTTAGTAGACTCAGAAATCGCGGTCGTATCAACCAGGATGTAAAAACGTGTTTATTTGCACTAAATTTAGTTCAGGTAAATACCGGCAGCTGATTGGTCGTCTGTTGGTGTAGAAAATAATACGTCAATTGCAATAGTCCGAAAGCCTCGGATTTACCCAATTCGTGACAACACAGACGAGAAGTTCCGAAAGATAACAACAAGTCCTGAACGTAAAATCAATTATGTTGACGGAATGAAGAGAACAAATACTCTGTTCAGTTTCGGCTTTAAAAAGGCCAGAAGTGAAAGTGATACGAGTATAATATCAATCAACAATTTTAAAGCGAAAACAGAATTTAATCAGGAAAGATTTCAGACTTGCTATTCTTTTTAATTTGCAAATGCCCATGTACGTGGTATTAAATAAAAACGAAAGTAGTTTTTCAGCACAAATTCGCTATGTTACCAACAAATCTGTAGCTGTTAACTTGAATTTGTGGAAAAATAAAATTATAGGTCATTTAAATGTTACTTATTAATTTGTAATAAAGATTGTTTGGGTTTTATTTTTAAAAAATATTGGGGTGAGCAAAACATGCAGTTTAGTTCATTTCAACAATACTTTCTGCATGTAGAAACTTTCTTACAAAACAATTCAGTCTTATAAACTTTCAGTCCAAATGTAGAAATAAAAGTGAAAGTTTCTGTTCAAGCAAAGACACTTAAAAATTAATTGATACAGCATTGCAAAAAATAATTACATGTAGTTATCTTGATGCACTTTATTTTTCATTTTGCATCAAAATTAGTACTTTGCAATGTTGAATTTTTTAAGTCTTTGCATGAACAGAAAATTTCACATATGAAACAATAAATTCATGACAAAAGTAAAAATTTCAGGCAAAAAAATGACAATTTCAAAGCTGCATTTAAGTGCCAGGAAACCGCCAGAATACACGATTTTGCTTCATTTACCCCAGGCCGTAAGGGCGCCGAGCATTGGATCGCCTTCTACTTTTTCATTTCAGCCTCCTACTTTTAAATTTGTTGAAAGCCCTGCAAAGTGTTTGAAAAAGAAACTACAGATTTCACAAAACAAAATGATTTGTTTTATCTTAAATCTTAATCCAAGACATAATTTGTCATTCAGAGAATTTGATGCTTTGAAATTTTTGAATATTTCTCATAGGGTTAAGCAGCTCAGACTCAATCACATGTATAACAGATTTTAAATACTGTAAATGTATAATATAAGACGTTCCTAGCAAAAAGGGCTCTGAAGTATTTTAGTGCTAAATTGTGAACTAAAGAGAACAATCCCTCAAAATACTAAAGCAACGTTGATTGTCATAAAAATATTACAGTCAATCAAAGATGACAACCAACTCGTGATTGGTAAATCTTGAACCTTTTCTTTACAAGTACATGCAAAAACAACGTCATTATGATGTTTATTGAAAATCATTGTTGGATAAGATAAGGGTATAAGTCCGTGTCAGAGTGGAACCTGTACATCACTGTTAGTCTTACATACACATGATACAAGTCAGAGGTGACGGAAAAAAACATTTAAAAAAACTACCAGTCCTGTAGAATGAGGAAAATTTAGTCAAACTACCAGACTAATTTAATATTTTACTAGATAGAAGAAAAAAACTTTATATAAAAAAAAATTTCAACTTTGTTTATTCTTAATCAGTGACTGTGATAGTTTGTTATCATGTTTAACACTTATTTCCAATATGATGTTTAAATATTTAGCATTAATCTATTGATATTCGGTTCATTTTCCATCATCACTCTCAATATCTGAATCACCATCACTCTCATTATCTGAATCATCATCACTCTCAATATCTGAATCACCATCACTCTCAATATCTGAATCACCATCACTCTCAATATCTGAATCACCATCACTCTCAATATCCGAATCACCATCACTCTCAATATCTGAATCACCATCACTCTCAATATCTGAATCACCATCACTCTCAATATCTGAATCACCATCACTCTCAATATCCGAATCACCATCACTCTCAATATCTGAATCACCATCACTCTCAATATCTGAATCATCACTCTCAATATCTGAATCACCATCACTCTCAATATCTGAATCATCATCACTCTCAATATCTGAATCACCATCACTCTCAATATCTGAATCACCATCACTCTCAATATCTGAATCACCATCACTCTCAATATCCGAATCACCATCACTCTCAATATCCGAATCACCATCACTCTCAATATCTGAATCACCATCACTCTCAATATCTGAATCACCATCACTCTCAATATCTG
This sequence comes from Ostrea edulis, assembly GCF_947568905.1. Classification (NCBI taxonomy): domain Eukaryota; kingdom Metazoa; phylum Mollusca; class Bivalvia; order Ostreida; family Ostreidae; genus Ostrea; species Ostrea edulis. The sequence continues at coordinate 20,335,645 of NC_079171.1, forward strand.
AATCACCATCACTCTCAATATCTGAATCATCATCACTCTCAATATCCGAATCACCATCACTCTCAATATCTGGTATTAAGTTAACAATGTCAAACCATGATATCATTCAGTTTTTTTTTTACCACACAGGCTTTTTATTATTTATTGATTTTCATCCTTTCTGCTTCCAATTTCACTATATTGTCCAACCATTAGATTTGCCACAATTGAAAATAAAATGACATGCATATAAATGAAAGTACATATTATAGTGGGCTGGAACTAGCGTTATTTCAAGTTCTGTAATGTTGCAGGTGTACTGCCGTGTCCGTCCACTAGACAATCCAGATGACAACTGTTGTGTAAAACCGCTCGGCACCACTCTTGTCCAACTTATACCACCAGAGGTAGGGCAGTATCATATTGTTTCTTGTACCGGTATAGCCAGCTTGTTGCACCAGAAGTAGGGAATATTGATTTATTTCAGTACCGGTATAGCCAGCTTGTTGCACCAGAAGTAGGGAATATTGATTTATTTCAGTACTGGTATAGCCAGCTTGTTGCACCAGAAGTAGGGAATATTGATTTATTTCAGTACCGGTATAGCCAGCTTGAACCAATGTGTAGGGTTCAAAATTATGTAAAAGTACATGTTTTTGTGGTTAAGAAAAATGACTTTGGCGATTTTCTTTTTTAGTTCTTCTTTTTCTATCTAAAAAATATTAGATGCAAAATAATGCAATGATACATTTGAATGAAAAGTTCGCCACAGCCGATGAACTCTTTCCCTCAGTTATGACTTGGTCAGTGACGTTATCTATGACGACAACTAACATTTCTTCACCAGAATTATTATCATATATAGAATATCATTCAGATCTGATGTGTTTTAGTAGTCGGTATATCAGGAAAAGTGCGATTCCATTTTAATGTGTCTATGGAATAATTAATTGCTACACCTATGCAGAATCAGGATCAGATGTTGGATAAGTGTGGTTACTTGTATCTTTTCTGAAGGAGACTATGAGTATGAAGATTCCAGGTTTAGATTTATGCACAGTTTTTCAGAATGATAAAAACATGAAATGTTTAAGCAATGACAGCTTCTGTTTTATAGTCAAGTTAGAGGGAGGCACGGAACCTGGCGAAGTGTTATATATGAAGTGATTAAAAAGTAAGTCTTCACGAAAGCAATTAAAACATGCTGGCCAGCGTCAGGATACCCACGGCTGATCTCGTTTTCTACTCACCAGTAGAAGACGAGATCAGTCGTGGGTATCCGACGATGGCTGGCCAGCAGGACCAGTGAACTGTCTGAATTCACTGGCCCATAGTGAAATTTAAGGCATCCTTCCTGTCGATACCAGAAAACAACACAGTACATGGTATTTTCTCTCTTCACATGCAGAAAAGACTAGAAATTCACGTATTGTTCACAAACATGAAAACAGCCTGAGTATAACTTAGTCTTGGCCAATTCAACTTAATTAGTAGATTATCATTCAGGGTCACCAAAAACTATGGGGCGGGTGGGAGGATTTTATTTTCTGAGAAGAATATTAATGACAAACGAGTTTTTGTCAACAGAAGTGCATCATTTAATGCCAGATGGATATCAATCTATGCTTATTTCACAGACGAATTCCAGTCTAAGCTGATTTAAAACACAAAAAGATACCAAACTTCTTCAAGATATGAAGAACATTAATCCCTTCCTTTCATTTTCGCCCGTAAGAACGTGAGAAATTAAGAAAACCATTACATGTCTATTTTCTTCACGTGATGTTTTGCGTTGCTATACCGGAAATGTAAACAAGTGTAAATACCAGAGTCGAACATGAACATTTTCCGGAAATCGCAAGTTTCGCAACATTAAAAAAATTCGGGGCAGGCTGATTTATTGGGGTGGGCGGGGATGATAATCTATCAATTAAGGTGAATTGGCCTTATCTATCAACGTCAAATGTAAACGATTTATTTTTTCTACAAACTATACCAATTGCATAAAATCTGAGATAACTTAATCTGACAAACTTCATTATATTGGACAATGAAATTACCGTTGTACACAATGCTGCCATTTTGTTGTTTCAACAAGTTGTTTGTTGAATATTGACATGATTTTTGTACAAGTTACCTTGACAATTACAAGTATAGTTATCGTTCTTTACTTTAAAAAGTAAACAAACCACGATGTTCAAACACTTACTTCATGTGCTATTCATTGATATATTTTTATTTGGAGGATAAATTTATGCAAATAAGAAGTTTAGAATATCTACATCCAATTAATGAGACTTACAAAAAGTCTAAAAGCCCATCAGACTTCTTGATTTTTTTATTTTCACTGACCCGATTCTAAAATTCACTGGCCTTGGTCTTCAGACCACTGAGTTTTCGTGATGACTAAAGTAAGCTGATTACAGATTTCTTCTGCAATGAGAAAAAGAATATTGATTTGAATAACGATGGGAGGAACTCTATTGATTCATGATGTGCTGATGGCAGAATCTGACATTTAATAGGATCTTTGCTTCAGTAAAAAAGGAAATGGGGCAAACAATTACATACATTCTCTTGTTGAATTGACATAAATTACTCCATTGAATAATTGTGAAAAATTGCTAATTAAGAATCGGTTTGTATCACCAAGGGTAAGATTGATTTCAAAACCACTCTCATCAGTTTGTGCTACCAGAGGTAGGGCAATATTTAATTCATTTCAGTAGTACATAACTTGGTCACATTGTACTACCATAGTCATATATATCACAACAGGTAATGTTCTATCACTAGAGGTAATGTTCTATCACTAGAGGTAATGTTCTATCACTAGAGGTAATGTTCTATCGCTAGAGGTAATGTTCTATCACTAGAGTTAATGTTCTATCACTAGAGGTAATGTTCTATCACTAGAGGTGATGTTCTATCACTAGAGGTAATGTTCTATCGCTAGAGGTAATGTTCTATCACTAGAGGTAATGTTCTATCACTAGAGTTAATGTTCTATCACTAGAGGTAATGTTCTATCACTAGAGGTAATGTTCTATCACTAGAGGTAATGTTCTAATCTATCACTAGAGGTAATGTTCTATCACTAGAGGTAATGTTCTATCACTAGAGGTAATGTTCTATTGCTAGAGGTAATGTTCTATCACTAGAGGTAAGGAAGTCCTTGATCAGACAATAAGGACGAGAGATTATTTAATCTGTTAAACACAACAACTCTTGAAACACTCCCCACTTTCTCTCAAAACTGAAGTAAATGAAGTTTACTGATACGAGGTCCACAGACATTGTACAACTTTATTGAGGATTCCATGTCTTAAAGGATTTTAACTTTATAGGCAGAAGATTATCATTGTTGCTTTGGACTTCTTTTTTTTTTGACAGCAGGTTATAAGAAGGATTCATTTGCTATTCATGTGAATAACAAAATAGCAATTGTAGCATCAGAATATAACATACAAGATATGCATCATCTACTTCTTTTTTATTTTACAGAATTCTTTAGCAGTGGCAAGAAATGGACAAATCAAAGAGGTAGGTTTCTCTGTCATCAACTGCATTGTAATTACGTGTTATGATTTCTGAATTTACGTATAAAAATTACATACCCATAATTCATATGATTAAAGTTTGCGTAGTAGACAGAAGAGACACAAAACTATAAATGTTACGTTTTATTATTATAAAACAGTTCATGTGTTGTTTTTTCTTTTCCAGTACCAGTTCACATTCCAATATGTCTTTGATGAATACATGTCTCAGAAGGCAGTGTTTGACTATGTGGCTTGTCCCCTGGTAGATGACCTTATCAAGGGCAAAAATGGTATGTGTATATTTTACGTTTCTTGTGAAGTTAAACATAGTCTTTTCATCTTATTGGAAAGAGTCACATGTGTAAGTGACCAGGGAGGGTCTTTTTATACATCATATATATAAATCATCTTTGCTAGCCAAGGGTTTACGATCCGCTCCGCTTCTCTACAAACACTTGGCAGATTTAGTGCGATTTTTGTAGCCTCAAAATTCAGCATATGATTGGACGCAGGGAAAGTCCACTGCTCAATCAGAGAACGTGTTACGTTAGATCATGTGCAAAACAAAGGAATTTAAATACCTACAACTGTCACTTGGCCGTGTATCAAATACATATCCAAACCAATGATGCCACGTGCGCAGTTCAGACTCGTATCTGGGTAAAGAAGTGCAATTTGGAATTCACCTTACACACGTGGGGTTATTTTTAGACGTAGCTTCAATGACTTCATATATTTCATGGGTTCACACATATATTTTCTAAATAATATTCTCACTGATTTCTTTTCAAGTATGCAATTAAGAGATAGTTAAATTTATTATTAATATTTTGAATGATTTGCATACCACATTGCGTTACTCTCTGAGCGCAGCCATTTCTAAACAACTTTTAAATAGTAGCTGAAACACGCATTTTCATTGGGTAAGCATGATGTGATCCGCTAGAGGGCACCACTGAAAGCTACATCTGCCAAGAGTTTGTAGAGAAGCTGAGCGTATCGTAAACCCTTGGCTAGTGAAGATTATATATATATATGTACAATTGTGTGTGTGTGTGTGTGTGTATGTATGTATATATATATATATATATATATAAATTTATAATGGGTAGTAACACCTAAAAACTGGATCAAACCCTACATACATACATGTAGATTCAATACCTAGGAATATCTTGATTATATCCATTGTACGCCTTGCTTGGGAAGCTTTCTTTTAATTTTCTCAATGCTGCAACATGCTGGTAATAAAAACTCACTAGAGGTAATATAAACTCACTAGAGCTGATTGTGTAGTGTAGACAATCTTTGTAGGACTCCTCTTCACTTATGGAATCACCTCCTCTGGCAAGACATACACCATGACAGGGTCCCCCAAAGACCAGGGCATCCTGCCTCGCTGTCTGGACGTCCTGTTTAACAGTATCAGTGGGGTCCAGGCCAAGAAATATGTAAGTCACAGTTACACACATACCAGGTCATGTTGGCTAGTTAAGGCAAATCATTTGCATAAGTTTAAGATTATATAGATTACAGTATATTCAAAATCTTTATAGCTGTAAAAGATATCAAGTTTACCCAAATGAATTTTCCTAGGTCTTCAAATCGGACAAAATGAATAGTTTTGAGGTACAATCTGAGGCAGATGCCATGATGGAACGACAGAAGAGGGACATATTGCCAGGAATCACAACTCCCAAAACACCCACCACCAACAGAAGGTAAAACTTTCCAAACACCCACCACCAACAGAAGCTAACACTCCCAAACACCCACCACCAACAGAAACAAACACTCCCCAAACACCCACCACCAACAGAAGCTAACACTCCCAAACACCCACCACCAACAGAAGCTAACACTCCCAAACACCCACCACCAACAGAAACAAACACTCCCAAAACACCCACCACCAACAGAAGGTAAAACTTTCCAAACACCCACCACCAACAGAAGCTAACACTCCCAAACACCCACCACCAACAGAAACAAACACTCCCCAAACACCCACCACCAACAGAAGCTAACACTCCCAAACACCCACCACCAACAGAAGCTAACACTCCCAAACACCCACCACCAACAGAAACAAACACTCCCCAAACACCCACCACCAACAGAAGCTAACACTCCCAAACACCCACCACCAACAGAAGCTAACACTCCCAAACACCCACCACCAACAGAAGCTAACACTCCCAAACACCTAGCTGCAATAATGTAGCCCTATCCAATTTTTTTTTTATTCTGACGTTTTCGGGATAGGGCTACAATTCCATAGGATCTCCGTAATGGTGCAAAATAATTTTAATGATAACCGATAATAAACTCTGTGTATTAGTCCCAAATGTTGTTTACACCAAAAGGAGTACAAACTTTGTGCTCGGGCATGTCTAATAAAGGTGTTTTTCATTAAATATAATGTACAGCGCAAAATTCTTCGTCTGCTCCGCCATGCTTGTTATCGCGAGATCTCGTAGGTGGATCTAATGAAAAGCCTAAACATTGACAATCAGCGTGAAAATGTAGTTACTCGAGCCACTTCGACAAAGAAAGGAAAATGATATTGTTGCAGAAAGAATTTACACTCTGCTGTTCGGCTTTTAACTTGATATTAAATTCAAACCTTTTCAATACCGACGAAATAGTTTTCGCCTCCATACTTGTCCATTGATGTAAATACTACCTTATATGGCATATGCAAATGACTTGACAACCGGAAGTTGAAACTTCAGTACATCAAACATGGCGCACAAATATGAATCGAGAAATTGGAATTTATCGAAATTGCTGAAAACGGTAGAATAGAGCCTCACAAATCTAAAGTTGCAGGTTGTAAATTTATATATTGACTAAGAAACTTAGAATATCATTTTATTTACGTAAAGAAAGTCAGGAAATGTTTAGAATGAGCGCAAATGTTGCGGGAGTGAATCACTCCCGCATTTGCACCATTACAGAGATCCTAAGGAGTTATAGCCCTCTCCCTAAAAAAAAAAAAAAAAAAAAAAAAATCAGAAAGGGCTACATTATTGCAGCTACCAAACACCCACCACCAACAGAAGCTAACACTCCTAAACACCCACCACCAACAGAAGGTAACACACCCACCACCAACAGAAGGTAACACTCCCAAACACCCACCACCAACAGAAGCTAACACTCCCAAACACCCACCACCAACAGAAACAAACACTCCCCAAACACCCACCACCAACAGAAGCTAACACTCCCAAACACCCACCACCAACAGAAGCTAACACTCCTAAACACCCACCACCAACAGAAGCTAACACTCAGACACCCACCACCAACAGAAGGTAACACTCCTAAACACCCACCACCAACAGAAGGTAACACTCCCACACACCCACCACCAACAGAAGCCAACACTCCCAAACACCCACCACCAACAGAAGCTAACACTCCCCAAACACCCACCACCAACAGAAGCTAACACTCAGACACCCACCACCAACAGAAGGTAACACTCCCACACACCCACCACCAACAGAAGGAAACATTCCCCAAACACAGAGGTAACTTTATATTAGGCCAACGACAGAAATTGTTGAGTTTCAGCTAAAAACAATAGGGTAGGTAGGTAGGAAATAAATAAATTTTCTTCTTTTTTTTTTTTTTTTCAAAGTATGCAAAAACATTGTAAAATGTTGAATGTTCTATGGAATTTTATACTTTCAAAATAAAGTTTTGCTTAAATTGGATTGCAAGTAAACTATCAATCATAATATTTCATCTGTTATTGGCTGGGGATTATGTCCAGATGTTTTATAAGAAACAAATATTTTTCAATGAAACATATAGCATAAAACACAAAAGTTGACTCCTTTGTGACACTATGTTATACAAGTACCAGATATATTGTTTCTACATTTACATGTAAATTGGTTGTCATAGCAATACTACTATTGGATGTGTTTGACAGGAAAATAATGTGATGGCTTTGAAGAAAAAAATATCAAATCATCACCAAAATATTAACATCATTAACATATTTTAAGTTTATTTATACATTTCTGAATGTACTTATACAATGTAAATGGAGCAAGGGTAGGAAGACAGTCTGGGCAGATCCCACTTATCCTAATGGGTTCCAACTATCTTCCAGCTAAATTTTGTTACCGACTTCCAGCTAAATTTTGTTACTGAACACAAATTTTTATTTTAGAAAAAGTCTGCACATCCTTTTTCCATATATGACCTCTTGGCTCTCATCAGCCATCAACAACTCAGATGCGTTCACTGCTTGTACCGTTTTTCATAGTGTTTTCAGTTAGAACTGCAGCAGAAACCGGTTAGGGTTGGGTGTGTATACAAATTTGACCGACTGGACATTCAAGTACACTATATAATGTCCATATAAAACTAGAGTCCCCGTGTATATACAGTAATGCCCTCTGAAGCGATAGCATAAGACAGTGGCTATAAATAGCCACTGTCTAAAAACACCATAGGAGTTGGTAATTTTAACAAAAGAAAGTCTTCTATGGAAACATGACACTTGGCAAAGTCTCTCGACCCTCTGTTAACTTCAATTGTCAAATCAACGTTGTGTGACACACACATGGAGGTACTAGGTCAACCATCATCCCATGCTGTTAGTTACAAACATTATATCAATGTTGTTTAAACGCTTGACACAATACCATGCAATTTTGTACATCGTTAAAGCGTTTGAATGACTTCATCTCAATGTTTAACTAAAAAGAAAAGCAAGAATTGGGAATACACATGTATATATTTTTTTCGGGAAAGTTATGATTCCCCCCCCCCCCCCCCAAAATAAGGGGGGGGGGGGTAGGGTCGGTCGGGTTAGTGGAAACACAACACATTTTATCAGAGGCCTTACAGAGGTAACTTTTGTTTTACAGATGTGACTTTCATTTTATATTACAGAGGTAACTTTTGTTTTATATTACAGGGGTAACTTTGGAGACCAGGAGAGGATCAGCGACCCCACCATTCTGTCCAGTGTGGACGATGACAATCAATATGCAGTATTTGTCTCCTACATAGAAATATACAACAATTATGTCTATGACTTGTTAGAGGAACTGCCCTACGACCCGATCACAGGTTACAAGTAAGTCACACTCTTGCATTCCAATTCTGGATGAATTCAAAGAAATTTTTGCATTGATTGAATATTGCATGTGGTAGATCTGACAAGTATATACAAGCTACATCACTTAGACAGATAGAAACTGTAAGAAGTTGATATATGAATTTATATTTGTCCTTTCTGCAGGCCCCCCCAGACAAAGATCCTGCGGACAGACTCCAGTGACTGTATGTATGTGATGAACTGTGTGGAGGTAGAGATCACCAGTCCTGAGGAGGCGTTTGAAATTCTCTTCAAAGGTAACACACAAATCAGACTTAGACATGAAACGATGTACAACAGGAGCGATCAGAGTCCATAAACGTGTGTGTCTAGTTGCTACCAACTTAAGTTTTTAAATCAGAATTTCCATCTCATTTGCCATATTGGAGTTATGTCTCTTTGTCTGCAAACTGTTTCACATGATGGTTCTATTAGCAACAATTTCTAATGAGTGACTTTAGTCATCAGCTGCAGTAACTTGGACTATAGAACTTTCAGCTTAGACCAGAGTGGTTTGACAGTTTTGTTTTTTCGGTACAGAAGATGGACAAAAATAAAAGTGTGTCAAGTAAAAAAAATAACAGCTGTGTCTATTAAAAATAAAAAATTGATTTGGTGTTTAAGTTATAAAGTAGACATTTGCTTGTTGTCAGGGTTTGACATTTACTTTTTTGAGCACTAGACCAGTCGGGCTACTTCAAATGAGTTTTACTAGACCTGACTTTATATCCACTAGCCCTGACCAACTTTCCAGAAAAAAAACCCTGATAGTTTCTCCATATTTAAATACTTCATGTAAATGACAAAGGTTTACGACGTAATCTATTAACTTGATAAGCACTTTATTATAGTCAATTCAAATAAACTGTTTAAAATTAACATCGAGTAGATGTCGTAAAACATCACTACCGATCGCGACTTATTTATTAGAATTAAAAATAGAGATTATTCCACCACACGGTTCAAGATTGGTAGTTTCTTGTTTATTATTTAACACGACCAGTCGGACTAGTAAATCGACATTTTACCCGACCGGACCTATCATTTAGTAGACTAGGTCGGTCGGACGTGCCTTAGTGTCAAACCCTGGTTGTGAAAGTGAAATTAGACTGTGTTCAATTTGTCTGTGCACATACATGTACACATAAGTATTTCCAGAACCACACTTGTGTACATAGGTGATTGTTGAGCTTGTTCCACAGACAAATAAAAACACAAATGCACAATAAATATAAAAAGTATGTGTACTGTACTTCCTAGACCAAACTGGTACATTTCCACACACATGTACATACATGCGAAACACACGTAGGAGCCAAGAAATGGCGGTATCTGTGATTCCTACTGTCTTCTGCTATTTTGTCGCAATTCACCTTTGAATTAGAACGCTTTACTCGATATAGTATTGCGTTGTGTGACGACACAATTGAATGAAACGATTGAACAGTTTGAATGACATGTTTGATGTAATACAACAAGAGCTTTCATTGGCCGATTACAACCCGCCCACTTTCTCGAGCGGATTCAGGTGATCAGATAAGATGGATGGACTAGAAAATTACTAGCTGGAGAACTGTAGCTCTCTGAAAAAATATTGTGACGAAACAGGGAGCTACAGATCCACTTCTTATAAAAACCTTCGATTTACGAGGCACAAAAAGCTGCACACGGTTGAGACCCGATATCGGTGTATACAGTACTTGTGTCCAAACATACCTTCAAATATTCATTAAAGCCACACACGACCTGAAAACTCACAGCTTCAAATGATTTCGTTTGTTGACGTAGCCATGTTAGGTAGCCGGTCAATTCGAACTCTGTTGCTATTGGTATCCTATTCATAAAATTGGTTGTAAGTTATGTATTCGCTCTTCATTTATTATCAACATGAATAATTAATAGAAATTAAAAAATATAGTTTTTGTAAAGGTAAAATAAGCTCTTGATTAAAGAAAATGCTACATACACGTAAGCCCTTTATGGTCCTTAACACTCGTGTGGCAGAGATGGAGACTGGCCGAGACTAATGAAAGCTGCATTGCCGTTAGTTTAGCTATTTGAATAATTATCATTTAATGGAACTGGGATGATATATTATTTAAAATATTATGCTAAAATATTTGTGGGGTATTAGTTCAGGGCTGTTCCATTAAAACATATGAGGTACCCTGGGAAGGCACTTTAAAATTTGGGTAACCACCCATAGAAGCATAAAAATGTAATGAGGGACCACTCACAGAAGCAATTGTAGATAGTGCGGCACCACCCATAGAAGTGAAATAAATGTGAAATACACTTTTTCTTTAAATTCAATATGTATGAATGACTATTTATAACCCCTGAATAGAGGTCTATTTTCAGATGTTCCCAAGCATGATAGTAAAGAGAAGAGTATCTTGGGTGTCATCACCATTCAAATAACTGGCCATCAATGAAGCTTGATCATAGAACCATCAATTTATTTTATCAAGACTGTCTTTCTTAAACATGATGAACTAAATTAATTTTATAAGTCTACCTGTTCATAAAAAGTCTAATATTGTAAATGTTCAAAAACAACTATTAAAAGTTTTAAAATTCACTAGTATTTTGAGTATTAAAAAACAAGAAAATGTGTCTCTTTACGTATTAAAATAAAATGATATTCTATGTTTCTTAGTCAATATATAAATTTACAACCTGCAACTTAAGTTTTGTGAGGCTCTATTCTATCGTTTTCAACAATTTCGATAAATTCCAATTTCTCGATTCATATTTGTGCGCCATGTTTGATGTACTGAAGTTTCAACTTCCGATTGTCAAGTCATTTGCATATGTCATATAAAGTAGTATTTACATCAATGGACAAGTATGGAGGCGAAAGCTATTTCGTCGGTATTGAAAAGGTTTGAATTTAATATCAAGTTAAAAACCGAACAGCAGAGTGTAAATTCTTTCTGCAACATTATGATTTTCCTTTTTTTGTCGAAGTGGCTCAAGTAACTACATTTGGTAACGGGACGTTTTGCACCGAAAGACGTTTCGTCCCTATATGCGGTGCGAAACGTCCCATACATTTTCCAATTACTTTGGTTATTATCTATATAACTACATATCTAAGAAGTTTTATCTGATTACATTTGATGTTAACATATATAGACAGGCATGATGCTAGTTCATGTATGCCAAATTTCCTCAATCAAATTAGATCTTGATTTTAATTAGTACTTTCAAGAGTGTGATTGAAGTTTCCTTTTGATATAAAGCATTCATATTTAATGATATACAAGTCTGGTTGGACAGGGCAGCTTAAACATTTTATATATGATTTATGGTCACATGTTTAAGTAATACAGATTCAATTTTTCATATCTCTTAATCGAAATTATTCATGTATATCCGATAGCGGATTTAGGAGGGTATATCTAAGGAAATCATGGTCTCTTATTTAGAAAAGCAGTCTTTTTTTATTCACTCTCAGAAAAATAGATTTACAACTTGGAACATATTCAAATGTTAATCTGGTACGGCGAAATATATTTTTTCAAACAGAACACCATGCAATTCCTTTAACACAACACCAATTTTTAAAATCATCTATATTAACGTATCTGGTATTGTATATGAAATTTTCATATTTTTGCCAATGCAAAAATTTGATCCATAAACCCCACTTTTTTCTTTATAAAAAAAAAAAAAAAAAAAAATTATACGTGTAGTATATAAACGGAATCTCATAATTGAAAGGAGTCTCCTCATTATATTCTCCGTGGAAATGACATCTGGAGCATCTCCAAATTATTATCGATCCCGGCAAACGCAAATTATAGATGCAATTAACTTAATATTTGAAGTGGTACCGCTATCGCGGTAGTTGTCTTTAATAATCTCGCTTAGATCACTTACCTAGTTTGTTGAGAGTGTTCATCCCTATAATTATAATTCCACCTGGTTGATTATTTCTATAACATATAGACTATTAACTTATTTTTTAATCAGTATGGATATTTATAAACATTAATCTATAAATTAAAGAAAATAAAAACAATCACCAATGTAAGTTTAATATCTCGGGGCGAATCGTCTCAGCACGAAACGTACTGAGGTGCGAAACATCCCGTATTCCTACATTTTCGCACTGATTGTCAATGTTTAGCTTTTTCATTAGATCCACCTACGAGATTTCGAGTTTACAAGCATGGCGAAACAGACGAAGAATTTTGCATGCTGTACATTATATTTAATGAAAAACACCTTTATTAGACATGCCCGAGCACAAAGTTGGTACTCCTTTTGGTGTAACTGTAAGTGTAAACAACATTTGGGACTAATACACAGTGCAGAGTTTATTATCGGTTATTCATAAAATTATTTTGCACCATTACGGAGATCCTATGGAATTGTAGCCTCATCCCGAAAACATCAGAATAAAAAAAAATTGGATAGGGCTACATTATTGCAGCTAGAAAAAATCAAAAACCGTTTCAATGGACCACGGTCACGTTTCGTTTTCCATTTTGGACAAGGGAGATAATCCTAATTTCTGGTCGCTATAATTTTAGAGTCAAACTGGAAACGATAACCGGATCACGGAACCTCATCAACCGAGATAAAATGAAGACAGAAAATGGCGTTTGTTTCACATTCTACTTTCAACCCTTCCCTTCTCTTGTTGCATTCCTCTCAGTTTCGGTAAAAAATAAAGATTTTATCAAAACAACCACCCACAGATGCAGTTTTCTGGCAGTAGGTACCCACCATATATGCAATTTTCTACCAATGACAAGCACCCATAAATTTTTTTTTAATTGCCGTCCCCGGGTACCTCATATGTTTTAATGGAACAGCCCTCACATCTAGACGCTATTGTGCCAGTATGGAAATAAACTGGGATTCGAATTGACTGGCTACCTAACATGGCTACGTCAACGAACGAAATCATCATAAGCTGAGTTTTGGGGTCATATGGGGCTTTAATAAATATTTGAAGGTGTATGTTTGGACACAAGTATATGCAGCAGGGTTAAGGTGTCCTGAGTAAAGTTAAAACAAACATCATAAAATGTACCTTGGTGCACTTCATACTATATGACGTCACAATATAAAAGTACGTCACGACGTACAGGTCTATAGTTGTATCGTGGGGAAAATGTCATAATATTTTCTCGCTATTTATGCCGTTATCTAGTGTTCAAGCTGTATGTGTTTAAATCTGTTTGTCAGATAATTTTTCCCCCCCAGTTTTCTTCGAGAATATATGAGTCTCATATTTTTATATATAGTATGTGCACGAAAGACTGTAAAGTAATCTTTACATCACTTTGTGACTTTGATATCACCCCCGATGTGTATAGTCATTTGGAATAAAGAAAACCAACGCATGTACATGTACATATCAACTCGGTACAGGTGAAAGATGACAATATTTTATTTCGATCAAGGCATATTCAGAAAGGTAACTAGTTGCAGATTTAGGATTTTGATACGGAAGGTACAATATTTTTCCTTGTTTAGATACGATTTGGATGTGAATGTGGAAAATGCCCAACATTTGAGTTGAGATTATGGAAATTGCTAAATTTGAGAGGATATTGTACCGATCCGTATCACTTTTTAAATTTACCATATTAATGTCGACATATCAACCCCAAGCTGCAAATGAATTGAGTGCATCTTTCACCTGTACCGAGGTGATAAACAACAAAAAGTCTAGCGGATAAAAATAGCTCTACATCACTTGTATGACGACGTAGTAGTTAAGCAAAGGATTTCCCCACATGATACGATGTTGTGTATGTATTGACAAACGATTTTTACTAAAAATATGCAACGCTTGAAAGAATTTTACTTTTATATGAATATGCTTTTATTACTTGTTATTTTACTCGGGACACCTTAACCCCGCTGTGTAATAGGAAAATATGTTATGAATTTTTTTATATTAAATATATGAGACAACACAAGTATACAACTTTTTCTCTTTCTTCCTTTAAAGTTTGTTTCCATCTGGCCGTCATGTTTTCAAATGTTGACTACTCCCGTATAAGGCAATTTGGGCGGACTTATACATATGGACCAATGAGAGTTTCTGTTGCATTTCGCAATTGTATTACAAAAAGATTCATTTGTGTCGTCACACAATGCAATACTATATCGGCCAAAGCGTTCTAATTCAAAGGTGAATTGTGATAAAATGAGCATATAATCTTTGGTATTGAATTGATCTTTGCAGTTTGACAATTCTTTGGTTTAAGAATCTATTGCTAAGCCTTAGCAAATTTAAAATATCGAAATTTCAATTAGATTTGATGAAACACACAGCAGGTCAGTGTTGACAGATGAAGCAGTTGGATGATTTTTAACTCGATCCATTTTATAGGTCAGAGAAGACGTAAGGTGGCCCACACAGCATTGAATGCGGAGTCCAGTCGCAGCCATAGTATCTTCAACATCCGCCTGGTGCAGGCCCCGCTAGATCCCCGGGGGGAGGAGGTTCTACAGGTAAACAGAACAACAATGCTCTAATCAAAGGAAAAACAGAACGGTGCTCCAAAGAAACGTTTTATTTGTACATATACTTCAGTTCTGAATGATTATGTCTTGACATGTTTTGTACTAGTAATGGAGACAAATTGAATGAAATATGCTGTGATAATTCGTCTGTTCAATATTTCAGGTTATTTGCATGATGTATTATCGATCATTTTGTGCTTATATTTACGTTTTCTAATATAATTTCCATAAGAACATACACAACGTATACACGAGAATACTCTAATTTAGGAACAAAAGTTAGCAATAGGAATAGTACAATGTTTGTGTTGAAAACTGAAGACTAAATGTTTCCACAACAAGGATTACTTCAGGTCTCTGTTTTACTGGCAAAAGTTTCAGTTTTGCTGCAAACAAATTATGGGATATCATTTACATGTATGTTGTTTATTGTCACATGAAATGGACAGTAGTTCCCAGATACTTTGTAGTTAGCACAGTAAATTGAAGTTCTTGTAAATTTGTACAGTTTACTGTTTGTTAATTGACACTGGTTTGCTTTATTAGGACACAGACAAGATTTGTGTGAGTCAGCTGTCTTTGGTGGACTTGGCAGGTAGTGAGAGAACTCACCGAACAAAGAATGCTGGGGACAGACTCAAAGAAGCTGGTAAGTAGATGGTCAGATTTAGTGTGGTCAGGGACTCAAAGAGGCTGGTAATTAGTCTGTCAGATTAGTGTGGTCAGGGACTCAAAGAGGCCGGTAATTAGTCTGTCAGATTAGGGTGGTCAGGGACTCAGAGACTGGTTAGTAGCCAGTCAGATTAGTGTGGTCAGGGACTCAGAGGCTGGTAATTAGCTGGTCAGATTAGTGTGGTCAGGGACTCAGAGGCTGGTAATTAGCTGGTCAGATTAGTGTGGTCAGGGACTCAAAGAGACTGGTTAGTAGCCAGTCAGATTAGTGTGGTCAGGGACTCAGAGGCTGGTAAGTAGTCGGTCAGCATACATGTAGTTTGATCAAAAACATTGTAGTAGTGTGTCATTCTGAATGTCTCTAGCATCAACATGGTTAAAAAATTCTTAACTGTGTCAGGACAAGTCAATATTAAAGCATTGGTGAATGTCTTGTGTTATGGTTAATATGGTAAATTGTGCCACTATGGTCAGGACCTTAGCAAATCAAAAAACTAATTTTTATGCCCCCCGCCACAAAGTGGTTGGGGATATAGTCTTACTCATGTCCGTCCTTCCATGACGCCCAGTTTTCCCTACTTTTTTCTCTAATTGCCTTGAGATATTGAATTGATTTTTTGTATGCAGGTGCATATTGATGAGTCACAGGTCGAGTTTGAGTTTTGGTCTGGTTTGTTGATTATTGATGGAGTTGTGCCCCTTTAAGTTAACATAGAAAAGTTACTGTCACGACCAGTTTTCTGGACTTTTTTCTAAACGCCTTGAGATATTGAACTGATTTTGTGTATGCAGATATATATTGATGAGTTACAGATCGAGTTTGAGTTTTGTTCGGGTTCGTTGATTTTTATGGAGTTGTGCCTCTGTAACGTAGAAAAATTAATGTTACAACCAGATTTATTTTATTGCTGTTAAAACATATAAAGGATTGTTGTTCTTCATTGTACTTGATGTGTGTAACATACAATCTGAATACCACATTTAATGCTATACTACGATGGATTTCCTACATTTGACTTTACTGCAGGTGGGGGCATTCTTGTTGTGCCAACACATCTAGTATTTAATGAAAGTGGGAGGGCTTGATTTCAAGACATTTCATGCATTTTTAAAAATTCATTTTTTTTTTTTATGTGTTTAGGAAATATCAACCAGTCTTTGATGGCCTTGAGGAACTGCATTGAGATTCTCCGTGAGAACCAGAAAAACAACTCCAATAGGGTACAAACTACACTCTTCACGGCTCATAAAACATGTTTTCATTTTAAAAAATCTTCGAATATTATGTATTTGGATTTATAGATCCATTCATGCTCAAGTCACTTGATTAGGGCCCATCCATATGGTGGGTGCCCAGCCCTTTGGTAATTACTCTGTCCGTCCGTCAGCCCTTTCTTTGGCAAGCAGTTTCCTCTAGTAGATTCTCATAAATGTTTTACATGATACTTGGATTAGGCAGAGAAAGACCCCTTTCTGTTAAACTCTCACCTTGAGGCCTCATCATATAGATACTTCTCCCAGACAACGCATCACATTAACAGATTTGTATATTGTGAGTCTTGGATTCTCATGTGGGCAAATAACACTAAAGAAGTACGTAGTTCAGACTTAAAAGTTTGAACATATTCACATTAGAAAATATAGAACAATTCAAAAAGCTAGAAAATGCTTAAATAAGTGCCCAAAATAATTTAAACTTGCACTTCACAAGGAATGGGCATGGATGAGCTACTCACAGGGTGTCAAGTCCCCATTTATTCCTATATTTTCCTATAAACTTGAAGGTTCATATATTTTCCTTATAAAGTCATTAAAATCCCTATTAAGTCCTATATATACAAAATATAAAAAATGACATTCCTATTTTCAAAAATGATAATAAAAAAAGGGGGGGGGGGATGAAAAAATCCAGGAGCTGATGCTAGATTGATATTTAATTAGATTGTTATGAAGAGAATAACTATGAGGATGGTATAAGAACTGTCTATTGGGTGGAAAACTGTCCACATCTGAAAGGATTTTGTCTTTGTTTCTGTTTGATATTATTTCTCCAGTATGATATTATGCTTGCTAGATTTTTATGCAGAAACAATAAACTTTTTTACAAATTCTCTAATAAAAGCCCTATTTATTCCTACAAATCTGCTGTAAAAATCCCTATCTTTGCCGTATAAACTGCAACAACAAAAAATTTCTATAATCCTATATTTTTTAGACCAAAAGTGGCTTGACATATAATTATTAATTAAAATATATGTTTGTATCTGTATCAACGTATCTGCACTGCATAGATACTGCATGCATTACCTAATGTTAGGCCTATTGTAGTTCCTGGGAATCCCCTATCCTATAATCCCCAACAGAGTTTGCTTTGTGTGCAAACGAACTGTGGCGGAAGTTTGCCCTTTCGATTTTCAGATTTATCAGCCTTGCCGTTAAGCAGTCTTCGAAATTGGTTTAAAACTTGGTATAGACCACGGGTTTTTGCCAAAACAGATGACATAAACCTCATCGAATTGGCATAAAGTGGAACATTGGGGGAAAAAATAATAACACAAATTTAAAACATTGTTACTTACTTCTAATGTACTTAGAAAGCATATTCTCTTTCCATTTCCATAACTATGTCCTCCTTTCCTCATAACGTTTATCAGACACCGACTTTTCTCTATTGCTTTAAACCTAGAAAATCGGCGTAGTCAATTTGGTCTATCCCAATTACAATTGGCATAGACCGGTGTCATTTGACATAGACTCGGTCTATGGTTAATTTCGAACACTGTGTTAAGGGATTAAGGACTTTTTTAAATATTAAGATAAAAGCACATTTTATGGTATGAAATAACTTGAGATTAGTTGGGAAAATTTCATTGAATTTATAGGTAATGCTTGGATTAGGCAGAGGAAGAACCCTCTGATTTTCATATTTATCAGCTTTGTCATTATAGAGTTATTGGACTTGAAATTTTTAGTGTTGAAAAGATGATTAACACTTTTTATGATATGAAACAACATACGATTTTCGTAAATTTTGTATGTGATACTCCAGTTAGGCAGAGAAAATCCCTATAGATTTTCAGATTTCTGTCTGTTCGTCCGTATGTCAGTATTTTTTATGGTATATGATAACTTATCTTTACATCACTATCTGTCCATCGGGCACCACTGTGGGGCCCTCTCTGACTTGTCAGGTTTTAAGTTGGCAATGGAAATTTGTTAGAAGACACATTAGCAATGAGATCCAATGAATTGAAATTTTCTTGTAAATATTATAGTGATAAAGCAAAGGTGATGAATCTGTAAACCACTGTCAATATTGTTTTGTAGTTATACACCACTGTCAATATTGTTTTGTAAATGTAAACCACTGTCAATATTGTTTTGTAGTTATAAACCCCTGTCAATATTGTTTTGTAGATGTAAACCACTGTCAATATTGTTTTGTAGTTATAAACCAATGTCAATATTGTTTTGTAGTTATAAACCACTGTCAATATTGTTTTGTAGTTATACACCACTGTCAACATTATTTTGTAGATGTAAACATTTACACTGTCAATATTGTTTTGTAGTTATAAACCACTGTCAATATTGTTTTGTAGATGTAAACCACTGTCAATATTGTTTTGTAAATGTAAACCACTGTCAATATTGTTTTGTAGTTATAAACCCCTGTCAATATTGTTTTGTAGATGTAAACCACTGTCAATATTGTTTTGTAAATGTAAACCACTGTCAATATTGTTTTGTAGTTATAAACCACTGTCAATATTGTTTTGTAGATGTAAACCACTGTCAATATTGTTTTGTAAATGTAAACGTTTACACTGTCAATATTGTTTTGTAGTTATAAACCACTGTCAATATTGTTTTGTAGTTATAAACCACTGTCAATATTGTTTTGTAGTTATAAACCACTGTCAATATTGTTTTGTAGATGGTTCCATACAGGGATTCTAAATTGACACATCTGTTTAAGAACTACTTTGATGGAGAGGGAAAAGTTCGAATGATTGTGTGCGTCAACCCAAAAGGAGAGGAGTTCGATGAGACTATAGTATGGCCTAATTTTGATGAATGATCCCTAATTTTAAAATGAAAAAAAAAATCAATTTGCTTTAATGCACACTGTATCAGACTCAATGTAGTATTTTTGCCTTTGATGGAAAAGTTTTCCTCTGTCTTGAACGAATTATTGCATGTGGCCAATATTTTGTTTTTCAAAATGATATAATGAAAGCTAAACAGTCACCAAGAAGGGAATTATGTTAAATCCATTATAAGCAGGAATTTTTGTTTATTTTTAGCATGTGATGAAATTTGCTGAGTTATCACAGGAAGTACTTATTGCTAGGCAACAGCAAGTGAGGTTTGATATTGGATTAACCCCAGGTCGACGAAAGATGAACCAAAACTACAAGGAAAAATTCAAATCAGGTGATTTATGTGTAGCAGGGATCAGTTTGGGTTTGGCTGGTGGTTTCCTTGTTTCAATGCGAGTTCTGTATCTTTATGTCTATTTATTTGTAGAACAGCTGATATTCATTGCATAGTCTGGTGGTTTCCTTGTTTCAATACGAGTCCTATATCTTTATGTTTATTTATTTGTAGAACAGCTGATATTCATTGCATAATCTACAAAAGCAGTTTTTTAAAAACCTTTGGTCAACTTTAAAAATATCCTTGTACACCTTTTCCTCATTTTATATTAAAAGTTTTGGTGGGCAGGAAGACAATTTTTTTCTTGTTTTATTCTTAAAGAAATTGCTGTACCTGTTGTACATTTACATTCAGCTGTTACTTCTAATGGACTTTAATGATTGCGACAATATTTATGTGAAAGAGGGGAGGGTATTACATAAACACATTACGTACATGATATCAGGAAAATTTGTGATAAATAGGTTTTTAAAAATACCATGTTGAAGAGATTATTTTGGTCATGTGATTGAGGAAATGGGGACAAACAAAATTATTTTGTTAATTTACAGTGCATGCACATCTTTTTTGATCATTATGCAAGATATTTTCCAACGTTAATCCAAAGGGTAATGCCAAATAGAATTCATCAATATGTGTAGTTTCTCAGGCATTGCCTCATCTTCCCCAATTTTTATTCGTTTACTTAAAAGGTAATTGAGGTAACTCTTGTGATAAAGATTTTTATGTAAAATTAATACAATTGTAAGTACAGTAAAATCACAGGGGCTAAGCCCGTTTTGGGCCCGAACTCTGTGATACCATAAATATAGAAAGGGGTCTAACTCTGACACAGATAAAAAAAAAAACTAACCACTCGCTTCAAATGCCTAAAAAATCTTAAACTAGGTAAGCTATGCGTAGTTTGTCGTTTTCAAAAGTAGCGTATAATTGATGTGAAATTTTAATTGACAGGTCCGGAATCTTCCATACTAGTCTGAATTTCGCTGCTGTCATAGACTCCGTGACCTGGACCGGTAAATGTCCTAGTAAAAATAAACAAGTGAAATCGAGAGAACGATGACGTATATCTTTGTTATTTTAAGAACCAGTGACTTGAAATTTGGCATGCAAGTAGTTAAAACATTAATCTATGCAAGGAAAACGACAAACTATGCATAGCTTACCTAGTTTAAGATTTTTTAGGCATTTGAAGCAGTGGTTAGTTTTTTATCTGTGTCAGAGTTCGGGTCCAAAACGGGCTTAGCCCCTGTGAGTAAAATCAACAAAATTGTAAGTATATTTTTGATCAAATAATCATTGAATTCATACTCTCAAGTTTTTAAGAATGACAGTATACATTAATGTGAATCTTTCTCACATTACAATTTTTTTTGTGCAGGACTAATTTCTTATAATTGGATTCTGATAATAATAGAGAATGAGACTATTGATCATAACCTAAACAGTAGATAATAGAAAACAAGAAGAAGTGTCCAGTGTCATCTGTTTGTATTCCATATGTAGTATCTGTTGACTTGTTTAC
Source organism: Ostrea edulis (assembly GCF_947568905.1). Classification (NCBI taxonomy): domain Eukaryota; kingdom Metazoa; phylum Mollusca; class Bivalvia; order Ostreida; family Ostreidae; genus Ostrea; species Ostrea edulis. Next base: position 20,357,420 of record NC_079171.1, read on the forward strand.
TGCATGATAAAATGCTCTTTTTTTTTTTTTACATAGTTGAAATGCATATTTATAAAACAAAAAACCTTGTATCAACGTAAATTACCAAACCTTGTTGAAGATTGCAGTTTGTTGTAGATCCATCGTCAAAGCCATTACAGCCATTGTATTAAAGATCTAACAATTGCCAGTTAATATTGTGTTTTCCAGCTGAGATGGAATTATTTGTATAAAGTTTATTTATTGAAATGCTTTTAGAAGATAACTAATGTGCAGGTACAAAAGTTTCCAGCTAAGATAGAATTTATATCGATTGAATTTATTTTGATGTTTTCAGAAGATGACTGTTCATCAATTGAGTTTATTTTGATGTTTGCAGAAGATGACTTGTGTCCATCAATTGAGTTTATCTTGGTGTTTTCAGAAGATGGCTTGTGTCCATCAATTGAATTTATTTTGATGTTTGCAGAAGATGACTTGTGTCCATCAATTGAAGTTATTTTGATGTTTTCAGAAGATGACTTGTATCCTGCTGCAAAAGTTTCCAACTTTGACTTCTCTCTGGGGCCTGGGTTCCCTCCGTTTGAAGTAAGGATATTTCATCAGCCCTCAAAGGGTTATTTTTTTTTAAAATTAGATGCTGTAATTTAATCATGTTCATGGTTATTTTCATGCTGTAGAAAAATGACAGTTTCAGAGGGTTTTTTGTGTTGCACTGTTTTTCTCTTGAATGACTTGTACTCATTGTTGTGACATGAAGTGGAACATTAGTGCGTAATGGAGAAAAAAGCTTGAGAACACTGAAGGAATAGCAGGGAACTAGTTGTGATATTTCACGATAAATTTACACATATATGTGTTCTCTTTATATTTGATATATTCCTTTGAGAGAAGACTAGTATTTAATCTACACGTTATTGTAAATCGTGGCGATACAAACAGACCAGCCAATCTGTGTAACTGTTTAACGGGTATTTTCTATGCTTCTCCATTTTTTGCAGATAAGAAAAATCCGCAAAAATTACAATCACAAAATTATATACATGTGCTAAAGTACATATAGGTATAATGCAACTGCCGATATTGGAAACACAGAATTTAATTTGCTACCTTTTAGGGATGGAATTGCAAAAATTTCCACCCACAGAAAATTCCATTGTACATGTATTTATGTTACTCCAAAATGAAGAAATAGTAATGATTTCACTTTCCAATTTTGTAGTTGATGCGGTCTAGTGACGACATTGTTCTACCTCAGTTAGAGAAGTTTTTGGAAGATCGCCAAAAGCGTAGAGAAGTCTTACAGATGGAGCTGGACAAACAGAGTTAGTTCTTGTGATGTCATTCATTGTTACAGTGTGTTATTATTATTTTTCATTTTATTTTTTTTGGTGGGGTATGGACATGTCCACAAAATTCAATCCTCTCGGGGAAAGTGAACTACCTTAAAGAATGATAATCTTACACCGGGATATCTACACCCCACAAATATCGGCTGGGGTTTGAGGTGGGTTCTTTTTTTCTTTCTTTCAAACCACAAAAACTTTGACACCTGAAGAAATACAGGTACAAAAATTGGTTCTATGGTATTTCAAATGTTGGGCATTGGGAGGTTTCAGTTTACTTGATGAGGTACTTAAAACATTAGAAAATAGAACTTTAAGAAAATCTAATAGTTGTGGGGGAATATAACCATCGTATTGCAGTGTTCGACACTAAGTTTTTAACCCAACTAGTCCACAGGGCTAGTAAATCCTGTAATTTACTAGTCCTGCTGATTGGTGACTAGTCCGGCTGCTGAAGGCCAAGTTTTGAAGCAATGAGGGGGAGAGTGCAGGAGGGGGCTTGCCCCCTCCTGCAGGGGGGTGTGGGGGCTTCAAAAATCTAGATGCAAAATTGTGCATTTCCAGTAATGTTTTTTAGTCAAATAAATAAAAATTTGATACCCAAATTCAGCTTCTATTTTTACTGATTCTCACATCAAACCACTAGAAAAAATATTTTACTGTTTATTAAGAGTTCACATCAAGTCCATGAACATTTTATATGCTTTAATTGTTAGAAAGTTCCTGAACATCTCTCATTTGATGCTCCCCAAAAACTGTCACATTTTATTCAGTGTATAGTGTATGCTTGAATCACTGTCATTTAATAACTATAATTCTAAGCGCAGAAGTGATACGGTTATGATTAGACAGCTCGATCAAAAATTAGTTCATTGTGTATTTACAACGATATGAAACAGAAACGAAAGTAGAAATACTTCGACAATTATTTTATTGTACAGGGTTCTCGATTTTTAGTAGTCCACCGGAGTACTTATTAATGATATTCTGGTAGTCCGGGACAGAATTTACTAGCCTCGGGCTACCAGACTAGTGTTAGTGTCGAACCCGGTATTGACAAAAATTGTAATTCATGCAAATGCTTGATGCATAAGCATATTTGTATTCCCCACTTTTGTGAAATCATGTGTATCCATTGGTCTGATACAAAGAGTTTTAACTTGTTAGAAAGTTCACTTCAAAGGTGGGGGGTATATTCTCTGGAAGAATACCATTCAGTTAATGCCAGAGCACTTAAATGATTGGAAAACAAGGCGATTCAATTCTTTGAATTATGCTTGAGATACAGTGTTGAGATTTTGTTAGATACTATTTTTAGTAATTATACAAGGAATCATTGTATAGTTTGTCGGGTATGCACTGTTGTTATGTGTAAATTTTCACGTTTTCCACTTTTTTCAATCACTTCACAAACCCAACAAAACTAGATGGTGATTCCTTATGTTTATATTTGAAATAAAAATGAAAATATGATATTGTCATATCAAAAATAAAATTGAAATTTACTTCGCATTCCTTGTTAATTTCTATAGCCCCCACCCACTGGCCTTTCCTTTTGTATGCACAGAGAAATTTACATTTAGTTTTAAGTTGTAGGGTAATTAACACATTGGAGCTTCAAAGTGTTATCACAGAGAAAACAGTTTGAAATGTTATTAAAGTATGATGACTGTTGCAGATGACGAGTTCCGTGCCCAGCTTGTGGAATTTGAGAGGAACTATGAACAGGCATTGATCCAGAATGAGGAATTCCAGCAGCGTGTGGAGAAATCCGACTCTTATGTCCAAAAGCTGGAATCCCGGATCCGCTCCCTGGAACGTCGCATGGAAGAGAACTTGCGACAGACCAAAGAGTCAGAACGACAACGGAGGGAACTAGAGGCTGTGGTAGGGGTGACAGTTACCGTATATATTCGCCTATAAGTCGGTTGTATTTTTTAAGGTTATTTTGTAGGAATTTGCCATTGACCCGCTTATAAGTCGGTACAAATTTTTGTCAGAATCGGTTGACAATTTGAAGTCAATGCTTTTACCTACATTTCAAAAAATATTTTGAGAAATTAATAATTATGAGGTGCTCAATATCCAAGCCATATCTGTTTGGGGTTTAAACGCAACCCTTGATCTATTATGGGCAATGATCCCTTGTTTACCTAAGCAATTATGGTCTCCTAATTACCAATACTGGACACCGTGTTTACTTAGTGGCACGCGCCTTGCGAAAACTGATATTGTGGGATTCCGGTATAATTCATTGTATCACCAATAGAGTTTTTAAGAGTCAAAAATGATGATCTAAATTATCTGTTAACAATAATCAATCTTTTATGAAATATATTTCAGCCGGTATACATATGAATATTTCAATATTAAATCAGGTTCGTAATTCAATTTTACTAAAAAACGATAGATTAGTTGAATTGAAAGTATTAGTTAGGGCTATTCCAGAAATATATACATGGGGGGGTCGGGAGGCACCTTTTGTATATACCAAGCACCCATAAAAAAAAAATGAAAAATTACGCCATGACCCATCAAATTGATAAACTCATTTTACAATGACCCATCTAATTAAAAAAAAAAAACTAACCAGACCCACCACAAAAATATTTTAAAAAATGAAAATGGTACAAATCTCGCGAGGTTTTCGGGACAAACATTCTAGTCAATGACGCGGTAATGCCTGTGCGACACAGTAGTTCTGAAGAAACGATGTCACATCAACAATCAAAGGCATCTATGGCGGGAATGTTGGAAAGATTGGGAGTCCAAACGATGCTATTATCATGAAATGGGTATGGATATTGTGACAGCTGTGACCTGTCATTATATATTGCATAGCATTATTTTTACAAGCTGCAGTACGGAGAATATTTCAATGGTTGTTTCCCATTGTATTCAATTGCCGCTATGATTTGCAACGTATTTAGTTCGTGTACGGCACATGTGCACGTTTCTTTGAATAACACGTGGTCGGGATCGATATCCGACATGTTTTGTTTACATTGATGTGCAGTTACGCTGATTTACCGATTTATGCAGTTGTTCGCCATTAAATTGAACACTACTTACCTCTGTATACTTATTGGCGGCGTCTAATAAGTTGTTATACCCGTTAGAAGCGATGATTTCCACTTTAAATTCATTGTTCCCGTTTTCCTACACTTTATGATTGGGAATGCACCATTTCCGGTTTGGGTAAGCTACCAATATGACGTCAGATTGATTACGACGTCATTGGTGCCCTACAAGATCCGCCCCAAAGCCTATATAAACAGCGACAATCTGTCATTCGGGGTTCGTTGAGCTTGATGCACGGACGCATTATTTTGAGGAATCCAGTGCCACAGTAAGTGGAGATCACTACTGATTGAAATTGTCAGTTCCATATAAATATTTTATATACGTAGCTAATTTGGGTGCCAGTCATTACCAGTATGATTTAACCCCCCCCCCCCCCCCTTTATTCTATATTTAATGATACATAGGCTAGTTCTTGTCAATTCAAGTAACAACACAAGACGACAAGGATTTGTGTGGGTTTATTAATTGTTAGAATATCTACTTTGTTATAATAAATTGTTGTTGAACATTTACTCATAGTTACGTTTTCTCTCTCTCACGACGACACGGTAGCTCGTTATTGATTATAAATTCACTGCCTTACAAATAAATATTAAATTCATAACCTCCCGCCCGGGTACGTTACAGATATGTTTTTCCACGAATCGTTCGTCTTCTAATGGAGCCCGCGCCCGGAGGCCTCTATATCACCATCACACTGACTGATAAATATAACGCATCGGTACCCTCGTATAAATCAACTAAGGTTTGCCTATTTTTATTAGAAAACGGAATACCTATTGGTTTCAAAATATTCCCCAAATCGATGAACTGTAATAATCTACAGAACAGAGTTCGCCGCCATCACGTCCAAAGGGACCCTACTAAACGCACCTCTAATTTAAAGAGTGCCGTAATGGAAAGTTATGTGCTGCAAAGAGCGACAACTCGAATAGTTCTATGTTACTTCCGATTTCGAAAGCAGCATTTCGAAAGCACGTTTTCAATTTTCCCTCCGATGTTTTGGAACCAACACGACAAGAGCGACAAAAATATTCTGAAAAGTCAACACCCACATGGCACAAAATTAAACAATAGAAACTACCCACTACCCATAATAAATATTTTTTTAACAGTCCAACCACGGACCAAATAAAATATGAAAAAATACGACCACCCACACAAAAAAATATCATTTGCCGCCCGACCCCCCCCCCCCCCCCCCCCCCCCATTTGATCATTTCTGGAACAGCCCTTACCGGTATGTAAATAATTTTTAATTAGATAAAAATATGTAAATACTTGTACTTTACACATAATTTTAAGATACATAAACAATGCAATATGTCTAGATATTTGTGAACAATAATCATTTGTGTGGTAGTCCATGATAATCGGAGTTGTTTAAAAAACACTACATTACGCCGCCCAGAAAAATACCAATCTTCTTAGGTCACAAACTACCAGGAAATGGAGGAAAATTCGCCTTCAGAAGCCCATGTTTTAATTTTCAGATTTTATTACCATGGCAACCAATTTTCAAAAATAATGTATATGGTTCTTGAAAGTACACATGTGAAAGATTTTAAAGGTCCATCATGACATCTGATGCTAGCCTGGAAATGGGTCGAGATACACTCAGGCACCTGCCATCCTGGAAGTAAAAAAGCAACAAAAATGAGGAAAATATACCCATTTTCAACCCATCCTAATTCAAAAACAAAAATTTTCCCAGTATAATGACAGATATCAACTTTCAGCAAAATTCCTAACCTTTCCAACAAGGCCAAATTTGCAATAGGGTCCTTGATTCCTTTTCGAGATATTTTACATCAAAGATGCAGCATGCTCTTTTCAACTTACCGTTTAAAGTGAAAGTAGAATTGCCCGCCTAGAAGTCAAACTCTCATACATCTCACAGTCACAGTTTCGAATCCCATAAAAAGGCACTGGATCAATGTAGAATGGTCACCTCCCTATATTAATACAGATATCAATAACAATGAAACTATTTAAATTCTATAAAATACTCTTTTAACATATTTACATTTTAACCCTGGTCACTTTAGCTTCGTATTGGCAATTCACCAGGTATATTGAGACTTTAGGACGCGCCTATAAGTCGGACATACATGTAGAGTTTTGGACCAAAAATTGACTCCCAAAAATCCGACTTATAGGCGAGTATATATGGTATAAAGTTGTCGCTGACCTTTCATACTCGACATTGGATTTGGATTAAATCTACAAATGGATTTTCACATATTGTATCAAATTGGATGTGAACGGTTTTATAGAAATAGATTATGCAAATTTCATTGTCACTATTTCAGACTTTCACACCTGTGATTGCATTGTAAATGACTTACTGTGAAGGGGATCGAAAGTTACATGTATAGTTTTTCTTTGACAGCTACAAGATAAGGATGTGAAAATTCGTCAGGAAAAGTCCGAAAAAGAAAGATTGAAGAATGATTTCCGAGCTCGACTAGACATGAACAACCAGCACTGGGAGAAAAACTTGGTTTGTACTGTTAATATTAAATAGTCAGAATTTACTGTAAATTGTGCAGTAAATAGCGATGATATGTTTTCTTTACTTTGGATTGAAATTTCATTATTATTTCTTTGTTTGCCTGTATACACAATGCTCCAAGTTGCAAGTAAAACTGTCGCATTTGCGACCAGAAAATTGATTTTGCAATTAAATATAGCATTTTCGTGAATGGACAAAATTCGGACTTCCAGTGAAATTTTATCATCGGGATCGGAGGTTTGAATAAATATTTTTCAGTCTGTCAAAACAACATTTTAAAGCAATCAAGAATGGCGGAAAAACAAGGTTTAGAGCACGCATGTACGGGGGTTGCTTTTTTATTGAAAGATATCAAATTAAAAACACAACTTGCAAGTTTTATTTACAAATTATTTTACCATGGCGAGTAGAAAAATTGTAATTGGCAACTAGAAATTTTGAAATGGCGACCAGAAATATTATGTGACTTGGAGCACTGATACAAAACTGGAATTAAGTGAGAAAATCCAATATTCTCAGGTAAAAGAGAGGCAGAAAATTGAACAAGATTTCGGGGGCCAGATTTGGGAGAAACAACATAAGCTGAACATGCTTAGAAACATTGTGAATGAGGCAGACAGTGATTCTCCCATGCCGGCCCCGCGGGAGAGTTTCAGAACACCTGCACCGAAGACTAGGACTTACACCACCCCTGGGAAAATGGTGTCTGCCCATTCAGAAAATGACATGAGGAGAGTAGGAAACAATCCCACGCCACGGTCAAGGACTGTCACTACAGGGGCTACACTTAGCGCCGCCAGGGCAAACCTCCGACCCACCACCAGATCTACCTCCAACACCCCTAAGCCAGTGAGTAGTCTCCACAGTATTTATAGATCTACCTCCAACACCCCTAAGCCAGTGAGTAGTCTCCACAGTATTTATAGATCTACCTCCAACACCCCTAAGCCAGTGAGTAGTCTCCACAGTATTTATAGATCTACCTCCAACACCCCTAAACCAGTGAGTAGTCTCCACAGTAATTATAGATCTACCTCCAACACCCCTAAACCAGTGAGTAGTCTCCACAGTAATTATAGATCTACCTCCAACACCCCTAAACCAGTGAGTAGTCTCCACAGTAATTATAGATCTACCTCCAACACCCCTAAACCAGTGAGTAGTCTCCACAGTATTTATAGATCTACCTCCAACACCCCTAAACCAGTGAGTAGTCTCCACAGTATTTATAGATCTACCTCCAACACCCCTAAACCAGTGAGTAGTCTCCACAGTATTTATAGATCTACCTCCAACACCCCTAAACCAGTGAGTAGTCTCCACAGTATTTATAGATCTACCTCCAACACCCCTAAACCAGTGAGTAGTCTCCACAGTATTTATAGATCTACCTCCAACACCCCTAAACCAGTGAGTAGTCTCCACAGTATTTATAGATCTACCTCCAACACCCCTAAACCAGTGAGTAGTCTCCACAGTAATTATAGTTGTACATCCATAGTTATTATACCCCCCGCAACAAGTTGTGGGGGGGTATACTGGAATCGGGTTGTCCGTCTGTAGACGCAATGGTTTCCGGGCTCTAAAGCATTATCCTTTCCACCTACCATCGCCATATCATATATATGGACTACCCATGGGATGAAGATGTTCCCTATCGATTTTGGGGTCCAAAGGTCAAGCGCACTGGACATCGAAGTAGCAATATGGTTTCCGGGCTCTAAAGCGTTATCCTTTCCACCTACAGTCACCATATCAAACTTATGGACTACCCATGGAATGAAGATGTTCCCTATCGATTTTGGGGTCCAAAGGTCATGCGCACTGAACATCGAAGTAGCAATATGGTTCGGTTTGTCATGCCATTTGTTTTTTACACTCAGAAAAGAGGTAGTTTATACCTATTACCAACACCCTTTGGGAGATTGGGGTAAGCGGGGGGTATTCTTAGTGAGCATTGCTCACAGTACCTCTTGTTGTCACCAGTGTTCTGTCTGTAATAAAAATGGGTTTTTTGTTGTTTTTTTCTTTTTACGAAGGCCCTGTGATGCACAAGTGACATTTGAACTTCACAGAAAAGCCTACAAGGAATAAATACCTAGTTCGTTTGTATTAGCATGGGGTGATTTCTGCACATATTTTTCCTGTTTTTGTATCCCATATTTCCATTCCTTTACATGTACAGTGTATTTGTAATTCGCTTCACACTGAATTTCCATACATAATGAAGAAATGCTATCTGAGTGACTATCCCTATCAGAAGATATACCATCTTCTAATGTCTCAAAAGTGTATCTCAGACAAATAACACAACGAAAAGTAAAATAAAATATTTCAGGAGAAAAACAGGAGGCAATAAAAAGTCTGGGAGAAGATGATTTCATCATAATCAAACAGGCAGAGAAGGGCGCTACTATAGTGATAATGGACAAAGACCACTACAAAAATATGGCCTTACATCAATTAACTAATTCTGAGTTTTACAAAGAGTTGTCTATTTGTGAAGATAGAAAAATGGTAAATACATTAAGAAAATTCACTTTAAAATTTTCTACTACCCTTACTAAAAAGGAACAGGAATACCTGCTTGAATTTGATGTGAAAAGTAGCAACTTTTATGGATTTCCTAAAATTCACAAATCAAGACAAATAAAAGCCTGAATTCAGGGGAGGAAATCTATATATATATCAAATTATTGAAACCGGACGATTTAAAACTGAGACCAATAATAGCCGGCCCGTCCTGTCCCATTCAGCGACTTAATTTGTACAATATAATCCTCAAACCTCTTTGTACAGAAGTTCCGAGTTTTATTAGAGATGGCGTCATATTGCTGACACAGCTACAGAGGATAAAACATTTGTAAGTTTTGATGTAGCTAACCTTCATCCTATCACACCCCACACCTCGGGTCTTGAAGCCCTCGTTCTGATTGGATAAACATGGAAACCAAATGCTGTGGAATCATCATTGTTTGTGGGAGATTGATGTTAGTGGGTCCCCAGGGTTTGACATTTACTTTTCTGAGCACTAGACCAGTCGGGCTACTTCAAACGATTTTTGCTAGACCTGACCTTAAATCCACTAGCCCCGACTAACTTTCCAGAAACTGATAGTTTTTCCATATTTAAATGTACTTAATTCAAATGTCAAACATTAAGTTTGCATGAACGAAAACGTACTTAATTGTCTCAAAAAAAAAAAGAGCTTTAGTCTCGTCTTTCAATTTAATGCTCTCTCATTTTGACCTGAACCGTTTTTTAAATCCCTATTTCATAAGCCCTGCTTTGTTTCTTCCCAACCTTTTACTTTTTTTTCTCTTGGGACATCTTTTCTTGAGGACGAGAAGTCGTATTTGAATATAGAGACATTCCCGCACATATGTCAACACCGAAAAATGGCTGTTTGCGACGTAAATTATTAATTTGATAAACACTTTCTTAAATTTGATTCAAATAAATTGCGTTTTTTTAAAATGAAAATAAATTCGTCAAAAGCATAACTTTACACACATTAACATCGAGTAGATGTCGTAAAACATCACTTCCGACCGCAACTTATTTATTAGAACTAAAACTTGAGATTGTGTCATCATGCGGCTCGCAAACTCTACAGTTAATCTTTTTTCAGTTAAGAATAAATTAAATATGTTATAGTTTAAAGTATAGTTTCTTGTTTATTTTTTTCAAACGACCAGTCAGACTAGTAAATCTACATTTTACCCGACCGGACCTATCATTTAGTAGACTGAGTCGGTCGGACGTGCCTTAGTGTCAAACCCTGGTCCCTCTTATCCGTGAATTTTCGCGTCCTCAAACATTTTTTTAAATCAAGTGGAGTTATCTCTTCTAGTGACATCGTATCGCTTACCCACGAATATTGGCCCCCATGAATTAAAATGATTTGACAGTAAACCCTAGATTCCCAAAGGACTTTTTTCTTGAAGGACTGCAACTAATTCTTCAAAGCAACTGTTTCTTTTTTGATAACATGTACGTTTTACAAATTAAAGGTACAGCGAAAGGTGCAAAGGTTGCGTCGACTTACGCCAGCCTTGTTTTAGGATTTCTGGTTGCACCGACTTACGCCAGCCTTGTTTTAGGATTTCTGGAGAGAAAAATGCATACCAAAACTGAAACAACATTTGGATCTGATTTTTCTAATTATATTAAGTACCAGTGGAAATGCTATTTAGATGACTGCTTCATTTTCTGGGGAATTGAAAGAATTTCATTTGTTACTCAATCAACTCCACAAAAACTACAAGTTTTCAATCGAAATCAGCCAAAAGGAACTTCCATTTTTGGACATACTTATGATCAAGCAAAATAATATTTCAATGGATTGTCCCCCCTTTTATTAGTAAATGCAGTCCAAAACTCAACGGATAATCTACTCTAAATGTTACTTGTATAATTGAATTCATAATGTTTTGTGAATTGAAATGTTTAATAAGAATATGAATTTGTTATTATTGTTTTTTGTCGATAGATATGAAAGAACATTTTATGGAAACAAAACTTGTCATTTTATTTCAGACACCAGCATACAACCATCGACACAGGAGGTCAAGGTCATCCAATGCTGAAATCTGGTTAGACCATCGCCCCCAAGGAAGTGTGGAACTAGGTCAGTTGTCATAGAGATTGTTACAGTCCTATTTGGTAGAATTCATGTCTGCAGCGTACAATGAAATTAGAATATAAAGCTTGGCAGTTCTGTTTTAACATATACACAGTAGTTTGACCTGTTTGTATCTTTCTCTTCCTCTCCAGTCATCGGTAAGTTCTGTGTGCGTTATTTGCTTCACATCAAATGTTGTATTTTTTCTCTGTTTGTCGGTGTTCATTGTTTTATATTTATCCAAGATTTATCCTATATTTACATACAGAATTATGTTCATCCTCTGCATTCAACAACAGGAGAGTTCTCAATTGCACAGAGCTAAATTTTAGTAATTGCATGTATCAGAATCAGATAATTCAATTTTTTATTGCCTTATTTGTTTTTTTTTTGTTTTGTTTTTTTTACCTGCACTTCCTTGTGATGATAAGAACTTGATGAAGTTTATTGCAAATCAATTTACTTCTGACACATGTAATACATTTTTATAGATCCTTAACAGAAATTTTGGTCTTGAATTTTGCAATTCTTTCACCATGATGGTCATTCTCAATATATAATATGCGAGTTGTACATGAGTTTATGTGTGTTTGTGTGTATACTCTCAGTCTATGAGATGTTGGTGTATACAATTAAGTTGTACATGATTATATACATACAATGAGTTGTACTTGATTATATACGTACAATGAGTTGTACACGATTATATACGTACAATGCGTTGTACGCGATTATATACATACAATGAGTTGTACATGCATATGAGTGTATGCAATGAGATGTGTATGTATACAATGATTTAATAGATGAAAGTAAATGTCTTTATAGATACAGTACTTCAGCCTAAAATGAAGAAGAAGAAATCAGTGTCCAAACTGGAGGTGAAGGACACCAAAGAGGTGTCCAAGTACATGCTGACCCACCAGGACATGGACTCCGAAGATAACCTGACCACCAAATTATACAAGGTAAGGGCTGGACATCACTAGATACACATATACATTAACGTGAATTTACAGGACAAGGGCTGGACATCACTAGATATACGTATACATTAATGTGAATTTACAGGACAAGGGCTGGTCATCACTAGATATACATATACATTAACGTGAATTTACAGGACAAGGGCTGGACATCACTAGATATATGTATACATTAATGTGAATTTACAGGACAAGGGCTGGTCATCACTAGATATATAGAGATGAATGTTAGCATATATTAAGATAGGATGATTAGAGATTGATTATCTGTGTTTTGTGGTGTTGAAGCTTGAATTTTAATATGACTTGATGATTGTGACAGGGGGACTGCCACCCCACGGCTGGCGGAGGCACTGCAGTGGTGTTCAATGATGTGGAGACCCTGAAACAAACATCCCCAGGCAGCAGGAAACGCCGGAGTTCATGTCCCCAACCTCAGGATTTTGAGGGAGATTGGACTGATGTGGAGGATCGTTGTAATGTAGCCATCGAAGGCCACGGCAATGTCAGAAAGTGAGTGTTAGTAGGAGTGGGACTGAGGTTAAATGTTAGAAAGTAAGGGAATGGGGGTCTGAATGTCAGAAAGTAAGGGGGGGGGGGGTTAAGTTTGAATTTATTTCAATCATAAAGTTCTCAATTTTCATGGTGAATTAATTTCTTCTGCTGTCATTGTAAAATAACATAACAATGGACAATAACAAATTACAAATCCCAACTAATGTCAATAACTAATCACCTTGCAAAATTATGATTTTTTTTTTTTCAATATCCTGTTCTTTCTTTTGTAGAAGAAGCAAACAGACCGGTGCTACTAGAGTGTAGATTGTGGGCCAACTTCTAGCGTGTGTGTAATGAGCCGACTTCTATAGTGTATGTAATGGGTGTAATGGGCCAATTTCTAGAGTGTACATATTTGACTGACTTGTAGGGTGTACATATGGACTAGGAGATGAAAATATTGACATTCTAGTCACAAAATGAGTGAGATAGAAACTTATACAGACATTGACTAGAGTTACCTCTCTTAGTGTGAGAGCTTGTAGAGATGTGTGGTGCCTATCCCTTCTCCTAGAGACTGCTTTGTATACTGGTAAATATAATACACGATTAGTCTCTACACATAGTCTACTTGGTTTTGAATGATTTCATTGTGATATCAATAGGGTCATGTTGCTTTGAATTATTCTTTTATTATTGATGATGTATATATTTTATTAGTTATTTTAGATGAAACATAAAATAAAACAAGGTACATTTTTTTAATTGAAATTGTGCATATTCTGTGTATAACTGTAAATATTATGTCGATGTCATGCTGTTTATTCTCCACAAGTCCTATCTTTATGTTTTCTTCACAAGTCTTTATTGCATGTATATGCCTCCTTCATGATTCCCATTTCTATATTTCCATCAGTTGCCATAACAGAATTATTTTTCCTAGACAACAATTTTCAGTGATCAGTATACATCTATATGGGTAGTCCGTATATTAAGACAATATTATGGTGCTCTCTTTACAGCAAACAACTGCCAACTTTCTCATTTGAAATAATTAGTTTTTAGCATCTGTAGTTTTGTACTGTGATTTTGTCCCCATTCTCTACTGGTCGTCATTTTAGTCTTCTTTTTTTCTGTCAGTCTCTTGTGTTTATTAGATTACAAATCTCTGTTTTATCTGTACTGAAATTTTTATATTGTATTTATGGATACACAAAATAAAACATGTAAGATATTAGTTTTGTAATTTTTTTTCAAGTATATCTATATTACGAGGGCAGCACTTGCCCTCCAAAATAGTCCTATCCATACATTGTATAAATAAAGTAAAAAAACAAAACATTTGAGGGGTCAAACCAAAGGTCATTGGGAAGAACCAGGCTGAGGGGCACTTCCTAGGGTCACTGGCCTCCTCCTTGGCCAATAGACTGGCCGAGCAGCAGAGCTATAATATTTCTCCTCTTTATGTTACCAAAAGTATTTAAATTCTCAGGACTTGCAAAGGCCACTGAGAATCCTGTGGTTTGGTGGCCAAGGGACATAACTTTAGCAAAGTGTGGATTTAACTATTAATAGATTTGTTTCAAATTCAGTATGTTTTTAGCAAATGTCCCTGTCAGTATTACTAGGTCCCTTAATTCACTGAAACATTTGGACAAAATCAGCTTCTCTGAAAGAACATGACAGTCTTTATCAAATTTGGTGTGGAACATCTTTTGAGTGAAAGACCTTTTAAGATTGTGAATTTCATTGTTGCTAGGGTTGGGTTAAGCCTTTAAAAATGATGCAATCAGTTGCGAAGTGCCCAATAGGGAATTTAATTCCCATACGGTTTTATTAGCTCTTCTGAGCCGAAGGCTCAAAGAGCTAATCATATTGGCCATATGTCTGGCGTGCGGTGTGCGTCAACTTTTTGGAAAAAGGGCTGTATCTCAAGAACCCCTTGGCCTATTTTTGTCACATGGTATCCTTGGCCCAAGGGCTTTCATTTGTACTAAAACTTGGGTTGTGACCCTTTAACAAGGGGAGATAATTAGGAAAATGTGAAAAGTATGTCACCATGACCTACTTTCTGAATTTTATGGCTAATCATTTATGAATACATTTTAGGTTATATCAGATACCGAGAGGTTTAGAATCATCAAACCTTGTAAGTTGATGCGTCTAGAGGCCTCGAAACATATTTATATATAAAAAAAAAAAAGTAGGTCACAGTGACCTACTTTTTGAATTTTGCAGACATTCAAATTTCACATTTTCAATTTTTGATGCATATTTTGGACACTGAAAGCTAGGATTATCAAACTTTGTCAGTTGATGCATCTTGAGTCTTCATAGTTTGTTGACCAAAAAGTAGGTCACCATGACCTACTTATGGAATTTGACGGCTATATTTTAATATTTCAGATACTATTTGACTTGCAATTATCAAACTTTGTCAGTTGTTGCATGTTGAGTCTTCAGAGTGTGTTGACTAAAAAGTAGGTCACCTTGA
This sequence comes from Ostrea edulis, assembly GCF_947568905.1. Taxonomy (NCBI): domain Eukaryota; kingdom Metazoa; phylum Mollusca; class Bivalvia; order Ostreida; family Ostreidae; genus Ostrea; species Ostrea edulis. Next base: position 20,372,946 of record NC_079171.1, read on the forward strand.
CCTATTTTGGGATTTTGACGGCTATATTTGAATATTTCAGATACTATTTGACTTACAATCATCAAACTTTGTCAGTTGATGGGTCTTGAGTCTTCAGAGTGTGTCGACCAAACAGTAGGTCACTGTGACCTACTTTTGGAATTTGACGTTTATACATGTATCTGAATATTTCAGATACTATTTGACTTCAATTATCAAACTTTGTCAGTTGATGCATCTTGAGTTTTTGGAGTGTGACGACCAAAAAGTAGGTCACTGTGGCCTTTTTGGGGAATTTGACGGCTATATTTGAATACTATTTGACTTGTCAGTTGATGCATCTTGAATCTTCAGTGTGTCGACCAAAAGTAGGTCACTGTGACCTACTTTTGGACAGTTACATTTAAATTTCTAGGTACTATTTGACTTAACATCATCAAACTTTGTTAATTGATGAATCTTGGTTAGTGAGAATTTTTGCCTGTTCTACAATGTATCAGAAGAGCGATTCTAGGTCCATGGGCCTCTTGTTAAGTAAATTTCATGAATTACCACAAAGTTAATCGTGTAAATGTTTCATCAGATGGGATATGAGAAAGGATTAACCTTGCATTACAGACATCCTTGATAATTTTGATGTGAACATATTTTATTGTACCGGGTATATGTGTTCAATATATTAAGAATCGGAAACAAGTTCTCACAACTTACGATTTCCTTTCTTGATGTTGATATCTATTACAATTGTCATATAATTATATCTTCCAGGGGGAAACATTGTTTTTGTACTTTCTGTCTGTCACAACATCTTGTGAACGCCTCTCCACCTATATGGTTTACCAGAGAGACTTGAAACTTTGTACAATGCCTCACTGCCATTTGTTGAGGTGCATATTGTTGGGACAGGGGGATCCTAAAAGTTATCGTGGATTTAAGAGGGGTGAGGGATGTAAAATAGCTTGTGAACACTTCTCCTATATGGCTTATCTGATAGATTTGAAACTTTGTACATGTACAATGCTTCATAGCCATTTGTAGATGTGCAGATTGTGAGGAAAGGAGGATCCAATTATTTTTCTAAGTCAGAGGATATAGGGGGGTTGGAGGATGTTAAATAGCTTGTGAACGCTTCTATATTGCTTATCCGACAGACTTGTTCTTTGTACAATACTTCAATGCGAATCGGACACTTGGCTAGCGAAGATGCAATGCCATTTGCAGATGTTCATATTGTAGAGACAGGAGGATCCAATGGTTTTACTTAAAAGTTATAGTAAATCTGAGGTGTGGAGGGTGTAAAATAGTTTGTGAATACTTCTCCTATGTGGCTTATCGGAGTTCATATTGTCTATGCTTTCTCCTCCATACCATGCAGTACGTTAAGGGGAAGAGGTTTCATTTAGAACACTTCCAATTTGGGGAGACATTTACTTTTCATAAAAACAATCTCTAGTTGCACAATAAATGGTATACATAAAGGCAAGTGGTATAATGATAAAAGTATCATAATCTAAATCTTCCAGATTCAATGATAAATTTGTGAACTGCTGAGAAGATAAAGCAGTTAGTATCTCCATAATACTGACTTCAAGTCTAAAAAGTACCGAAAAGATTAAACCTTGCATCCAGGTATTTTTTACATACAAAGAAAATGTGGGAGTCATCTTCATTCATGCCACACATACATTTGGGGGAAATTGTTTCTAAGCCTCCAAAATATTTTTCATTTGGTAAACGCACGGTCAATATTATTCACACTAAACTAAGACATCGCTGCTCTCCGATCTGTACAGACAAAACATTCTAGATTCTCCCAAATGTATGTGTAGCATGAATGAAGATGACTAAATATTTTGAAAGATTGCAAGTGGCGTAGCATTGGAAGCCGAAAGCTTTACTAAGACGCGAAACCGTTTGGAAATGGAACTCAAATTAGAAATCATAAAAGCAACCTCTCTAAGCATATTCACGAACAATATGGAGCCGTCGATAATGCAGGTTTCCCTGAATAGACCATACTTAATATGAGTAAACTATGATATTTTTGGCTCTTAGAAGATGTAAGTTTTGCATCTTTAAAAAGGAGTTATCGGGGATTTCCCCAACACCAAAGCGGGGGGGATAACACTTTCAACGCCTCGCGTCTTGGTTTCAATGCTACATCACTTGCATTATTTCAGGGACATCTAGCAGACAAAGTGTGCACGTATAATTATGGTAAGCAATGATACCTCCACCAGACAGGGGTTCTGGCTCAATAAATGAAAATGCATTCGATGAAAACATTCTTTATCTCCGCACACTATACGTATGGTTATGAAGAGTACATAGATTCCTCTATCAAACTGGTTAAGTTCATGACCCCGACACGGCACAGGGTCCAATGGATACGAAGTGGAATTACATGGGCGTAGCTTGGGTTCGAATATTACCGAGGCAGGGGGTCTGGGGGGCTGCGCCCCCCAGAAGCTATCGACATTTTAACAACGTAAAAGGTGTCTTTTTTTTTTTATCGAGGCAGCTGCCTCGGTTGCCTCAATGGAAGCTACGTCACTGAATTATAGACTGTGTACAATTTGTGTATACAAATTAACATAGGCACACGTACAGGTCTGTCCACCAAAATTGAGGGATTGCCAGCCTCTAAGCCTTATATAGTACAGAATCCAATTAGCTATACATGCATGTCGAGTGAAAATTCAACTAATCTTTGAAAAACCTTTCATTTTGTTTTTTTTTTTACTTCGGTATATTGTGAATACATGTATGTGTTTAATTCATGATTATGAAGAACATGCAGCCCTCTGCCAAAAAAAAAAATGTGTGAGGGGTTCATGCATAATATAATGAATAAGATACAGTACATCAATTTTTATTGTTTCCAGTCTATTGGATGTTGAAAAACCAAAGCGATTAAGACCTTCGTCTGATTGATTGTCTAGTGAAGAGTTTTTGTACATTACTCAGTTGAATATCAAAGCCTAAGCCTTATATAACATGGAAACATTAAGTACAGGAGGTTTGCGCAAACATTTTAGATCATCTAAACTAAATATTTAAGTCGTGACAAACAAAAATATACATAAGCAGTGCTCTATGTCTTAAGGGAGGGGGGGGGGGGGCGTTGACAAAATGTAACACTTTAGTTTATAACTGAGAAAATGTATCGAGGACTGAGGTTATGTGTATGACTAAATATTACAGAAAAATGACGTGACGCGAGACTGTATTGAACATTACCTTCCTATGGAACAAAAATCAATTAAGTTTTTTTTTTTTTTTTTTTAAATTTATTTGGACAATAAAGGCTGCCATTATACGAATAATCCTTTGCATAGTGTAAAAGTTATTTTTGTTAAAATTGCAACTGAAATTTTCACTTATGTTAAATGGATGGATGGATGGTCTGATTTGCTGTGCCATTGATGCATACTAATTCTATTATAACAACTACCTGCAAAATGATTCCGACTTTATTCAGAAATTCAAGACTGACTTTACAAAATTGTTTTCATTTCGCCTGCTTTCATAATCACAAAATTGATAAACAGTGTTATGCTTTCTTGTTTAATTAGACGACTTCTACTTTCAGTTTAAATCCCTTGGTAGGCGGCACGTTAGCGTTGAAAGCGCTATTGAACATGAGTAACATTTTGCCTTTGGCGTCCGATGATGTCACGACGTTAACGCCACTTCCGGGTCGATGATAACCACACTCCCTGGAAAGGTATTCAAATATAAAATATACATGTTATATATATATAATATATATATCGAAACAGAAATAAAACGTTTACTATGATAACAGATATACTATTGGTTACCTGATTCCCGTTTGACCAATGAGATTGTATCTGATTTCCACCCAGTGGTAACAAAACCGTCGGTACTGGTTGAAGGCCACGTGGAACTCCAGAATCGTCATCTTAATCCGTTTGTTCTCTGGGCCCTTAGAAATGGATATTATTGTAAACTAGAAAACTGCCAAGTCATAAATCTGAAAATCGAAAAGGGTCTTCCTCTGCCTAATCCAAGTACTAGGTATAAGACTTATGAAAATAACCTCAAGGAACTTAAGTTACAGTGTGCTGCAGAAAGTGCTGACGGATAGACAGACATACCAAGTTTATAGGAATATTATTGTAAAAGCTTTTTCTTTCCAACGAAGCCGTCAACTGATGCCATGTGATATGTAAACATATAAACAGGGCCCGTGCTTTGTTTTGAAAATGAAAAGTTTAGATGTCTCAAATTCATATTTGCGTCAGTTTTTTAAATTTAAGTTTGTTGCTACTTGTTACACGAATCAAATGCTATCATTTTATTGATCAAATATCTAAATATTTTTTGGTACCAAAATCGTGTCCATGCCCTTCAAAAACTAACGGTGCCTTTCTCCGCCTAGTGAAAAGGTGAAAATAACGGACAGTGATCAATCTCATAACTCCTATAGAGAATATAAAATGAAGAGTAGGTCAAATACGGACCCCTGGACATAACAGAGGTGAGGAAGCATCCCCTGTCGAACGGTCACGCCCGCCGTAAGCCCTATATCTCGATCGAGTAAACGAAGTAATCTGTAGTCAAAATCAGTATGAAATAGACAGCATTTTACTCAAGGACAGGTTGTATTGGAAAATCTCCCCACAAAAACTTAATTCATTGTGTGCTATAGGAAGATCTGACGGAAGGACAAAGTGAGTACATTGTACTAGAGGGCACCCGCCTTAAGGCAGGTCCTAAGAAATGACCCTTCGAACATTGGGGAGGACATACACACCCACGTATGTGTATTTACGGAGAAAAACAGTAGTATAATTACGTCAAGATACTTGCCTATGGAAACGCAAAATTTAGTTTGCAATTTTTAAAAAAAATAAATGGAATAGTAGTGATACTGGAGTATTTTTAAAAATTCCTATCTTAATACTAGCAGTACTTTCAGTACCTTGATTAACCAGGTACACTCAGCACCGGCATTGTAGTTGTTAGGGAAATTGGGTGTGGTTATTTCCTGGCTTTCACCCTCGGCTAACGAGACAACCGCACCACAATCTGAAAAGCAATGGTAGTTTTGTCTCAATCTGCTGCGTGAAGCTGAATTTAAAAAAAGAAGAAGGAAACTTGTAATCAAACATGGATTAGGCTAAGTTGTAAGGCACCCCCACTCACTGGAATCTGTATCAACCTCCTGACATCGGTCCCCCTTCAAGCCTTTGGGACACAAACACTCGCAACCTTTGTGGACAAACCCGCCATTTTCACATGTAGGAAGCGATGCACAATGATCTGAAAGATGGAGAGACAATTCTAGTCTGTAGAAATACCTCCTATTCTATTTCTCCATTCTTTGACACATTAATGTCTCATTTCTGCTCATTTTTCCGGCGATTGACCAATCCATCCGTTTCAATATATTCTTTGTTTTAATGATCATAAATGAAAGCTATAGGATATATACAAAAAATGTAACAGGAACGGATCCAGAATTATTTCAAAGGTGGGAGATGTGACCCATGTTTAATATCTTCTTCGTCCCAGAAGCACGTTAAGGAGCCCAAAATGACAATAGTTCAACCATGGGGAGGGGGTCCAACCTCCATAATACCGTCCCCTACATCCGCCACGGTATGCATAATAATGTTGTCTTAGAAAAATTCTAAATCCCTGCTGAACACGACCAACTTTGCCAGCCTAGCATGTCTGATTCATACACTATCTTCACAATAAATGTCTATCATCTCCATGCACAAAGTAACCCAAAAGAAAGTAAAACTGTCCACGCGGAAATAAAACTCCCGCCAATTCGGCAACCATTGAAACTGATGATTGTTTAACCTTGTCTATTTCACCTTCATCGATGGTTTCTATAAATGTCACGTACACGGCCATACAATGTAGTAATAACATATATTTTTTCATGGGTAAAATTGGGATTGCGGGAAGGGAAGGGGGTACTCTAATGGGAAAAAATGGGCCCCCAGTCGGTAATGAAACTACAGAATTCGGTTGCACGGGGACTTTTCTTGTACTTTTCCATTGATCGATCGCAAGATTCATCATAGGCGTAGCTTGGGTTCGAATATTACCGAGGCAGGGGGTCTGGGGGGCTGCGCCCCCCAGAAGCTATCGACATTTTAACAACGTAAAAGGTGTTGTTTTTTTTTACCGAGGCAGCTGCCTCGGTTGCCTCAATGGAAGCTACGCCACTGTTCATAATCCCATGCAAACAATTCGAACACATTTATAGCAGTACACTTAAAACATTGACTGTCTGAGAGTCAGAGAATATGAATGATTGCTACATATACTCAGTTGGTTTTCAGCAGTATGAAGAAGCTGGACTTTTGTTTATAAATTGTAGCTTTTTATACCTGTGCACTGGTAACCCTTGGTGATTTCTGCCACGTCATAGAAAGACAAGTTCCTCGTCATTGCCGGAAGAAACTCCAGCAGCTTGTCCTTCAGTTCCATGGTTTTCATGTTACTGTTCAAAGCTAGATCCTGACGAAAAGAACTGACACTTTTTAAACTGTCTAGAACGCTCAACAGAGAAATGGCAGCGTTGCATACAGCTTAAATTCTCACTTTTCCCGCCATATTCCCGGGGATGTGGTGTCTATACTGCTTTACATGCAATCTGATTAAAATACAGATCTCTCAAATAGCGCTGTGCGCTATTTGAGAGATCTGTATTTTAATCAGATTGCTTTACATGAGAACATGTAAATCAATTTGACAAATTGTAACCTTGTGGTTGTTATTAATACACTCCTATATGTACATCTAACTTAAAACTCTACTGTGTCCCGCTTTGTTTCCGTGGGGAGGTCACAGAACAAAGTTGAATCCTCATTACATAACATTACATACAATTTAACAGCAGTTCTTGAGAAGAATTTAGAAACACCCATTCTCTTTTCATCATTTAAAAATATTATCTACCCTTGGAAAGGGATGCAGTCCTTTTTTCTAACAAATAAAAATTTCTTCTATCCCCGACATTGCTGAGAACGGTATAAACTTTTGGGTTCCATATTTAATCGAATGCTTTATTTATTTAATGACGATTGCAAACAGCCCCAGGGCTTGGAGTCTGCCCTCCTCATATTTTAAATTTGGACAAGACGCCCTGACCACCACTGGTTGTGTCCCTTGTGGCGACTTACGTACAATCCATACTGTAGCACAGACTCGACGTCATACGGGTATCTGTCATAGGTAGGGTGGATATTCATGTTTTTGTTTCCGGTTTCTCCCACCACATTGTCGTAAAATATTTTGATGTAGCGATCTCTATCGTCACGTGACTGCTCGTGGTGCATGCCTGCCGCGTGCATCAGCTCATGCAGTATTGTCTGCAACTGAAATTTAAGAGAACTGACCTACATAAGTCATGGATAGAATGTGGAGCATCACATTTGTTATGTGAAGTTGCCATGATCGAGGAAATCTTTCGCTCATTATGTCTCTTAAGTAACAGAACTTTATGTTGACTTAAGGTAACTCCATACTCGCAGTTTTATCTGATACAAGTTTAAAAGGTGTATTTATTTCCAATTATTAGAGTTCAAACTAACAAATTACCAAATAAAATATACAGATCATCAAACTTTTTCAGATGCGAGACATACATAAACAGAGTCATATATCACCGTCAGAAAATTGCAATTTTCCGTAAACAGCGTTATCAAAATTTAATAAAAACTGGTTATGGCAATATAATAGCATTCATAACAATTTCATAAAACCGCTTCTTCACAAAAATATACAAAATGTCTGTCAAAACAAAGGGAATCTACCGCATATTAAACTTGATAGAGAAATCAATAAAAACAGAGTTATTGCCCTTGGATTCAATATTTTGAAACTTATCATTGATTATTCATCTATAACTTAAACTTTTGAAATAATTTATTTTTAACAAGATTTTTTACAATAACTATCGAAAAAGACTCCAACAAAAGGTACGTTCCTATCATGCATAAATCTAAAATGATAATAAATAAATCATTGATTTTGCAAAATCTGATGACATCACAGGAGGGTGAATTACTTTAACATATAATTATCTTCCTAATCAGAAATTTGATGTTGACAAAGGCTACGCCTATGCCTTTAATTGTCATCCCGTTGTCAACATAATTTTCTGAACTGTCGACATAAATAATATGGCTAGTCTAAATAATCTTCTGATATGTCGAATTATAATATACATGTATCCAGTCAACATGATTTTATTCTTATCAGTCGACATTAATCTGGAAAAAATATCTGATAAGGCGACATAATATAGTATATTCACGTTGAGGTTTCAAACTATACTATAATGCCTCGTTTTGATCTTACCTAATTATGTCAAAACCTACATTGTAGTGCAGACGTGCCTGGGGAAGAACATGGTTGAAGGAAAAGGAGAGGAGAAGAAGAGGAAAAGAAAAGGGAGGGAGAAACACGAGTGGTGAGGGGAGGTAATCTGAAGAAGGAGAGAAGACGTTTAAAGTTTTGATAACGTTTCTCCAATCCTACTGTAAATGCTGTGTTACAAGAAAATATGTTAAAATGAAAGAAATTGGAGGGAGGGTAAGGAGGAGGGGGAATGATCTGCTACCCACTCCTACATATCAGTGTATTGTAAGTATGCCAGTTTCGTTTGCTTTGAGATTGTTATTGGTGTTTGGTCAATGTTTCTACGTTGGTTCTCTTATTACCTGATTACATAGCGGGTAGCTCAGGCCGATCGGCTGGGCGTCAGTGCTGAGGTATTCGTATCTCCCAATGAACGATATACAGATTCTACAAAACAGTACACTAATGAAGTACTAGCACATCATCACGGATATGTCCAGGTTTAAACATATATACAATATTATAAGCCTCTTACCACATTTAAAATCGTTTGATATTTACTGAAACATATGCTTTATACCGCGTAATACATTAAACATGTCGGAATCGAATGCCACTTGTAGCCCAAACACAATAAGACTGGGAATTAATATTTATGCGAGTACTCGCAGAAAAACAAAGGTGAGTGAATTAGTTGTATACTGTTTAACGTCCCTCGCGAGAATTTTTCACTCATATGGAGACATCACTTTTGCCGATGAAGGGCTGTAAAATTTAGGCCTATGCTCGGCGCTTACGGCCTTTAAGCGGGAAAGGATATTTGCTGTGACACGTGACTTCGGTTTTTGCGGTCTCATTCGAAGGACCGCCCCCCCATTTAGTCGCTTCTTATGTCAAGCAAGGGGTACCGAGGACCTATTCTAACCCGGATTACAAGTTATGGTATCTGGATATTGTGATATTTCTACTGGGTCACACAGTTGATTTAATAACGTATATCCTGTAATCCGGGTTATTCTGCCAATTATTAAGATGTGCTAGACACACTGTACTTCAAAATAAAAACAACAACTCCTAATTGTTCTGCTACGACATAAATTCAATACAGTTTAGCGGTGAACACGGTATACTCACGAATCTGGTTGGAAGACAATGTACTGTTTGTGAGGAAGATTTAGATTGGTCGTCTCAGAACGAGGCAGGATACGTAAGCACGTGTACTTGTTCATTTGGTCGATGCCAGCTTTAATGGTGGCTATCAAGTCAGGCTGGGCTGTAAAAGAAAGTTTATGACTTATTATACTTAACACAGATATAACCATTCCTGATTTGTATACTACTATTTCATTCATCCAAACATCTTTAATCATTATTAACTAACTATTTCTCTACTTTAGTTTTAACTTACATTGTAACTTAAACTGTAACTTATATTGTGAGTTAAACTGTAACTTACATTGTAACTTATATTGTAAATCATGCTGTAATTTATACCGTGATTAATATTGTAACTTATAATATGATTTTTATCGTAACTTATGCTATGATTTATACAGACATTTATACTGTAACTTATGCTATGACTTATACAGAAACTTATACTGTAACTTATGCTATGATTTATACAGACATTTATACTGTAACTTATGCTATGACTTATACAGAAACTTATACTGTAACTTATGCTATGATTTATACAGAAACCTATACTGTAACTCATACTGTGACTTATGCTGTAACTTTGAAAATAACATGTTTACTGAAAACGAAACATTTTCACTGAGGAACTGAAAACTCACTGATCCTGGGGTCTATTTCGTATGGTATGACACCGTGTTCCCACAGTCTCTCTGATTTAGCAAAATTTCTCTTCTGCAAACGGTAGTCCTTCTGCAAACATTGAATAGATATCTCATCCCAATTCACGTGATTTGTCTTCAAACATTGAATAGATATCTCATCCCAATTTACGTGATTTGTCTTCAAACACTGAATAAATATCTCATCCCAATTCACGTGATTTTTCTTCAAACATTGAATAGATATCTCATCCCAATTCACGTGATTTGTCTTCAAACATTGAATAGATATCTCATCCCAATTCACGTGATTTTTCTTCAAACATTGAATAGATATCTCATCCCAATTTACGTGATTTGTCTTCAAACATTGAATAGATATCTCATCCCAATTCACGTGATTTGTCTTCAAAGTATTGTGTGTCAGGAATATTTTTTTAATTACAATTTTTCCATCGTCATTAGTTTAATTACCAATCGGACTGTTTTCACCAATTTTGAATAACATTTAGGTAGTATTGAATACTAGTACTTTTTTCAATTTGAACAATTTTTAGCTCGAAAATGAAGACAAACGTTTCCTTGTTTAATTGTTTCTGTGGTCATTGTTGGAACATGAGACTTCAAAATCACTATCATAGCACATCAACATCATTAGAATAGCACAGTAACATGATTAAAATAGCACATCAACATCATTAAAATAACACAGTAACATGATTAAAATAGCACATCAACATCATTAAAATAACACAGTAACATGATTAAAATAGCACATCAACATCATTAAAATAACACAGTAACATGATTAAAATAGCACATCAACATCATTAAAATAACACAGTAACATGATTAAAATAGCACATCAACATCATTAAAATAGCACAGTAACATGATTAAAATAGCACATCAACATCATTAAAATAGCACAGTAACATGATTAAAATAGCACATCAACATCATTAAAATAACACAGTAACATGATTAAAATAGCACATCAACATCATTAAAATAACACAGTAACATGATTAAAATAGCACATCAACATCATTAAAATAACACAGTAACATGATTAAAATAGCACATCAACATCATTAAAATAGCACAGTAACATGATTAAAATAGCACATCAACATCATTAAAATAACACAGTAACATGATTAAAATAGCACATCAACATCATTAGAATAGCACAGTAACATGATTAGAATATTAATAACACATCAACATCATTAGAATAGCACATCAGCATCATTAGAATAGCACACTAACATCATTAGAATAGCAAATCAACATCATTAGAATAGCACACTAACATCATTAGAATAACACAGTAACATCATTAGAATAGCACAGTAACATGATTAGAATAGCAAATCAACATCATTAGAATAGCGCACTAACATCATTAGAATAACACAAGGACATCGACATCATTATACTAGTATATCAGCACACTACTAACCTTTGTTTCGGATTTGATAGAACGTGACACGCCCCTTTTGTCGGGTCCAGTGTTACGAACATGTGCGTCGTTGCTTTCCGCGTGGACCACAGACTTTTCCCAGGGCCGTAGTCCCAGCGGCTAAACTCCGGAACAACATAATATACTTCATCGAACAATATTCACATACAATAATTAAGTGCAGGTAATATGGTTTGTATTATTTAATAGTTCAGTTACCTAATACTCATGAATTTTATTTATTTAATCTATAACTTATATTATTATATTAAATATTAAATTATGCATGATTTTCGACATTTGTTTTGTAAGTACTAAGTTAATACTGATTAAGCAAGAAAATGATATGCTGCAAAACTGTAGTTCTCTCTTGGGAAATTGGAACACCCTCGCCCTTTAGAGCTTCAGTTCTTCTATAGGAAAAGATACGTAAAGCAGCCTGACTGTCGCTTTTCATCTAAGCCTAGCTTTTCACATCATTTTCCTTTCATATACCAAACATATAGGGGAGATACGGGTATATCGTGATTCTCAAAATTCTTTATTAAATGGATTCAATGTTCATGGTGAAAGTTATTCCATCTAGTTGTAATTGAATATCTCACAAAACAGAGCAGGCTTCTGGATCACTATTGTTTTGATTTGTTCATTACACTACAACAACTTTCAAAATAACACCCCCACCCCACCCCGGTACTTCTGTGATCCTTCCGAGACAAGACTCAACGTAATTACATACAGTCAATGAAGGCTTTTACGATATGTAATAGAAAATCTTGTGCGTCTGGGTTTTTTCTTCTTCATTACAGTATCTTATTTCGAAAATACAATGGTGGTGGGAAGGGGTGTGACAACAACATTTGCGACTGGCTTTTATTTCTATTACAAATGATTAATCCCCTGTAAAACCGTTGGAGGTCCTTTGAGACAAGAAGAGAATGTGTATGTTTATATACCTTGAGCTTTTCATCCCCCTCCAGAACTACAAAGCTTTCCATGAGATCTGCCAGCGGGGAATCTTGGTCCTCCTTCTACAAATCAATATCGAAATGTAAAATTGGAAATGGCAGAAAATTGAAACCACTCATTTACATTTTGCCCCTTTTTTATCATTAGCTTTAAAAACAACTATATATGGCATCAACAGAAGAAATGTTTGCAAAACAAATACAGTTGTATGTCATATTTCTCCCAATTGAAATTCATGCAAAATTCACTCAGGCGTTAAATTCTGTTAATCTCTGATCTGAAAACTAATAAAAGTTATTTGTGGTTAACATATCATTTACCGACTGACCAACAGGTTCCTTTCCTTCTGAGAAGGCATACTAATTATAAGAGAGTGATTTCACCAGACCCACAGACAGACAGACAGACAGACAATAGTGGGTCATCTGTGTACTACACACAACAGGCGACATGCTGAATTAACCAACTCATTGTCCAGCAGGCGACATGCTGAATTACCCAATATTGTCCAGCAGGCGACATGCTGAATTACCCAATTGTCCAGACGGTTGGTTGGATTTTCACTTTCCTTGATCCGCTCCCAACTTTCTTTCGTTAGATCACCGATGTCTTGATTGGGATCTCCGGTTTCCTTGTCGTTTTGCCTCCGTCTGTCCCTCTGTTTGTCCGCCTTTGATGACTTCGGTTGGTCGTCATATCTTTTAAGTAATTCTATCAGTCTGTTAATCCCTTCGTGATTCTGATCCAGGTCATGTGAAACTGAGAAATACAAGATCATTTATCATAATGAGAAGTAGACAGAAGTTTGGGGGTAGTGTGTGTGTGTGGGGGGGGGGGGGGGGGGGGGTAGTGTCCACTTACGTTGGAATATACATACAGTGATGTACGTAAAATAAAAGGTACGTTAGTGCACGGATAATATTTGCCCATTTTAATTTTTTATCATGTATATATGGACCCTGTTGCACGACGGTTAGTTAACTTTAACAGACAGTTAACTATCCAAATGTTAACTCTTACATTTATATAGCGTTAAAGATGTTCGCACCTGAGATTTGTAGTAATGTCAATTTTTTGGGAAGTGTAATTTTGATTTCTACATTGAAGGAGAATTATGAAATTAAAAAGAAAAACTGGGCTTGTTATTGAAAAGAAAAACTGGGCTTCTTATTGAGCTACAGTGTTCTAAACATAATCTTTTTGCACTTAAAATTGACTCAAGATTCATTCAATTAAGCTTAAATTGATTTGCCTGTTGGTGTCAACACAACATAAGCAACGCAAATCAATCATTACAAAAGTAGATACAAAATCACGTCTTCTAACAATACAGATAAAAATAAAAGTTTAATACAAGTAATGGAAATAAATAATGACCTTTTTGCACTTGATATGCAAAACACTTCATAATATTAAATTTGAGAGATTAAAAGGACATATTAGGAGTACTGTCATTTTCTAAAATTTCTTACAATTCAAAATGGAACTAAAGAAGTGTGAGGTCAAATTTTAAATTATTGGAGAAAATACCGAATTTTTATACAAAATTTCGAGTAAATCAATTTAAACTTCTCTAAGAATCGGTGTTCTGTTTGAAAAATATATCAACAAAATTTAATAAATTACAACATTTGAACTTGGAACAAGTCTCAACTACTTGTATCATAGATTATGGAACTGAAATACACATATAAGAGTATAAAAATAGGAGATATATTGGATGATATCATGCAGATTTAGAAATTTTTTATTAATCAATGCTTCCGCTACAAAATACAGTCCCTGCCAAACCCTCTTAAAATTTGAATTGACACAGAAATGTTCAACCAATGAGATCAGTATTAAACCACTAACTACACTGTACTTAGTTGTCAGAAACTAACTTGTTAATTGTCAGTTAAACTTAACTCATCCTCGTGCAACTGGGCCCTGTAGTTTAAAGAATTCGGTGATAGTACTTAGGTGTAGCATACTTGTGAAATAAATTGTTTTAAGAATTGAGAAATTTTGTTCTTTAGAAGTTTGAATAGGAGATATCTAGGATATGTATGTTTACATACATTTTACATACAATATATGATTACACACGTGTGCGCGTTTGTGTGTAATCTCGGGGGTAAATTCAAAGCTGTATGGTCAGATATTTCTTCAAATTTTGATTCAATGCACAATCACAAGACAATCATGTGACCAGTTTTGATGTCAGGACAACTACATAGAGCTGAAGTAGGTACACCCGAAAATTAATGTGGATGAAAAGTGGAGGATATTTACAACAAGATTTTAAGATTTAAAACTTTCAAATTTATTTTAGTTTAACATAAAATTCATAAGGCTAAAAAAGAGTTCTCAAGCACAAGTTTTAAAAAGTTTCACAAAAAATTAAGGTTATTATCGCATAATTAGCTCATTTTTGAGAGTTTACTTGTTTGTTAACAAAGACTGTGATGTGTTAATGTTTACGAAATTTTCAAAAGAAATTTATATCAATCTAAGTTTATCATATCGATATATCACATTTCAAGTATTCTTTAGGTAAAATGCGCCATCTAAAAGTTAAATTTGTAACTGTGCAAAATTAAGATGCTCTATATTACAAAATTAACATCTCACTGGGTTGTTGGTAAACATAAAAAGATTCGAGTCTTTCTTTACATAACACAGAATTAAAACTAAAATATTGCTAAAAAGATTCGAGTCTTTCTTTACATAACACAGAATTAAAACTAAAATATTGCTTTTATTCTTGCATTCAGAAGGTCAAAATTTAACATAGAAAAATGAAAAATGGGTTGTGGGGTTTTTTTTTAAATAGTGAACCAGTCCATTTTAAAAGGAATACAGTTTTTAAGCTAAATGTCAGGTTAATTAATCCAAGGGTTTTTTTGTTTTTTGTTTTTTGTTTGTTTGTTTTGTTTGTTTTTTTTTGTTTCTCCTTAAAAAAGATAAAACGATGTACAGTTTGATATATAAAACAAACTAACAAAATTAATGAATTTACTACATTTGAATTAGTTCCAATCTTTACTATTCGTATCGTGTTACATGTAACATATAAATAGAAATCACAGAATCATATAGATTTTGAAAAAAATATAGCCCTTTCCAAAACCCTTTCTAAATTTGATTTGACATAAAGAATTTCAACTGGCATGATTTATCTAATATATTTTGACCAAAGAAATAGACACACGTATTGAAATAGTACCAACATATAGTGCATGCTGAAAAATTTAGGAGCTAACTTCCTTCTAACTTAAAATACGTGCTAAGAACACAACAAATTACGAATGATTCCGCTATGAAAAGAAATGCGCATGCAGTGAATTTTATTTTCCTTTCATAAATCTTGTAGCATTTGGGGGAAAAAAGTTAAAATTCGACAACTGTCCGAAACATTGCTTACCTGCTTTCACCTGTAAGCTGTTCACAAAAGTTGACACGATAAAAATAACAGCCACCACGTGTACCGGTACATTCATCTTGCGCGGTGGATGAAAGTAAGAGGGTGCAGAAGTACCCGTATATATACAAATGCATAAGGGAGAGCCAATATTATTTTGAGTTTGATGTTCCGAGAACAGATATGCTTGTGAAAGCAATAACTTTTATGTTTTGATGTGCCAACTTTTTGCTGTACTTTACGTAGCTTGTATTTTTGTGCGTTTATAATTTTATTGAAATATCCTTTTGCATTGTGTGATTAGCTGTTAAACTATTATGATTTATATATTTTTCATAATTTTCCATAAATGGCATGTTTTCATCTCTACATTGGTGTTCATCTAATGGACCCCACTCAGCGGAATCAGAGCTACGATGGGATTATGCAGCATGAGGACGCATTGATAATTTTTCTTAGTTCAGAAGATCGTTTATATGAGCATTTAACGAGATAATTGAGATACAATTTTAACAACAACAGAGACACAAAATGTACACCCCCCCCCCCCCCCTACTTGACTACAGTTATTCAAAATGCTCTCTCGTCAGTTTCACAATACATACTGTACACTGATACACATAAGATAAGCTCTTCGCAAGTCGTTAACCAACGGCTCTGTACTAACTCGCTCCTTTATTACTGCGAGCATATCAAACCTACGGGTATATGTATCTATGTATAACTAATATAATTAATTAAGCGTGGCCTCGTGAAATTTATACCGACATTGACACCGACACTTGTGCCGCAAGCAATGGAAAATGATTAAACTTTAAAAATAGTTAATTAGAACTTAATCTAAAAATAATATATTGGTCCATAAGCTATAACTTTCCAATAGATGTGTATCACGACCATGCAAACATCTGCTCGGCTTGTCCCACGGTAGGGGTACGTACACTCCGTGACTTTTTTATGGTCTCCTGTCCAGGCTGTTGTTAAATTGGTGCCTGGTACACAGTAGTGAAACTTAAACTAGAGAAATATTTTTGTTTTCATAAAATCTTAAAGTTGACTTTAAATTATTGTGCAAATCTGTGCCATGGAGATTTCGTAGATTCATACGACAAGGCGACTGTCTAAATACGTCATGTTTTCACATGTGCAATGGTATTTGCTGACACTGTATTTATTTTTTCTGCTATGAAGTTGAAATAATGCGTTGATCATTTAATTCTTTAATTTGGAGAATAAACGTAAAGTTTTATGGAAACAGCATTGAAAAAAATCCAACATATTTTGGAATCAGTTTAAATAAATCCATATTCAGTTCTTAAAACCAACAAGATCTTTTATGTTGATAACTGTGAGAAGAAAAACCCAAAGATCGATTTTGTCCCTCTGTAAAGAAATAACAAACGTTTAAAAACAAATGGCCCACAGTTGGGACACTTATATAGCATTGTAGAGTTAACTGTCCACGAGTGCATCCAATCGCAAGTCATCGCCCTGACCAAAGACGCGACGCCTTCATAATTTATGTTGCTATTCCTGAGAATGTGCAGACTGTGAGAATTACACGAAGACTAGCTCAGTGATGTCACTTCCGGTGGCCAAACGGATGCTTTATCTCCGGTTCTGGGGGGTCTTCTCCAGGTTTTAAGGTTGCGGGCAGTGGACCACCGATTCCCATGCTAGAGGCGTCAATTACAATATGTGTCTGTCCGTTTGCCTTTTTCACCTCTGAGAGCTGAATACTTCCGTTTGTTTCTATGACAACAGGATTGTTATTATTATTTGTATTTTGCGTGTTTTTGACAGTAGGTTTACTTCCGGTTGGTTTTGCAGGTTGCTGTGACACCTGTGGCTGTCCTCCACTTGTGGCGGTATTTAAATCTTTCCCTATGATGGCCGCCATCAGCAAGTTACGCAGTAGATCGTTTGAGACAACCACTTGTTGTGACTGTGGTTGTTGTGGTTGCTTTGGTGTTAAAATCTGGGATAACAGATTTTGATGGGATGCACTGTTGCTTTGTATTCGGGACAACTGGGCATGCTGCCTCTGTTGCTCTAGTAGCTTCCGTTGTCGTCTGATTTCCCGCGCCCGATAGATGGCGCGCAGTTCTGCTGAAGTTATTACAGGGACCCGTCGGTTTGAATGGTTCCCTCTTTGTGAAAATGAAGATCTTGATGAATGACGAAGAGATCCACTTCTTGCCGATGATCCAGCCTAAAATTAAATCAATTATTTTATCTTTATTAAATGTAACGTTACTCTTGAATGCGTTCAAAATGATGTAAAGTTGTAAAATTATGGGTTAGCGAGTTAGAAGAAATGCTACCGCATAACTTCATTTGCGGGTCTAACTAATTCAGGACCGAGTTCACTACAGATATAGAACGCCACAACTCTCTGATGTGGACATGTTTAATGATACTTATAAGTGAATCTTGACATTTCCAATATTTTTTTTTTTACAAATTGCAATTGACATTTTGCGCAGTTTTACCCAAAATCTCAGGAGCTAACTTTCTTAATATGCGTCAGTACCTTCTATGTGTTACGTTAAACATGCGTTCTATGTGTTATGATACGTTAAATATGCGTTAATACGTCCTGCATGTTATACGTTAAATGTGCGTTAATACCTCCTGCGTGTTATACGACCGGTTGACAGGGGATGCTTACTCCTCCTAGGCACATGATCCCACCTCCGGTGTGTCCAGGGGTCCGTGTTTGCCTAACTCTCTATTTTGTATTGCTTGAAGGAGTTATGAGATTGATCACTGTTCGTTATCTTCGCCTTTACGTTAATTATGCGTTAATGCGTTCTACGTGTTACGATACATTAACGTAGGTCGAGGGTTTACAGACCTTTTTATTTCACTCGAAAACCCCACCTGGAAATTTGACAGATGTATCTTGATTTAAAAAAAAATTAAACATATTTTATTGAGAAACTCAATAGGATCGGACAACAGGCATAACCTATGTAGACTCTCTCCCAAATACAAAGGTCAAGTATCTTGACAATGTATATACTACTCATTCTCTACCCAGAGTTCCGTGCACTGTGTGAAGCTTGCGTAACGCGCCCTCTGGTGAGAGACTGATATACTACTGTGTAAAATTTGTTTTTCATTGACCTACGTTAGATAAGCGTTCTGTGCGTTAGGATAAGTTAGATATGCGTTCTGTGCGTTAGGATAAGTTAGATATGCGTTTTGTGCGTTAGGATAAGTTAGATAAGCGTTCTGTGCGTTAGGATAAGTTAGATATGCGTTCTGTGCATTAGGATATATTAGATATGCGTTCTGTGCGTTAGGATAAGTTAGACATGCGTTCTGTGCGTTAGGATAAGTTAGATATGCGTTCTGTGCATTAGGATAAGTTAGACATGCGTTCTGTGCATTAGGATAAGTTAGATATGCGTTTTGTGCGTTAGGATATATCAGATATGCGTTCTGTGCGTTAGGATAAGTTAGATATGCGTTCTGTGCATTAGGATATATTAGATATGCGTTTTGTGCGTTAGGATAAGTTAGATATGCGTTTTGTGCGTTAGGATAAGTTAGATATGCGTTCTGTGCGTTAGGATAAGTTAGATAAGCGTTCTGTGCGTTAGGATAAGTTAAATATGCGTTCTGTGCATTAGGATATATTAAATATGCGTTATGGTACGTTAGATAAGCGTTAATGTGTTCTGGTAAGACCGGGCCTGTACCAGTAATCTGCCGGAACCGACACTGTCTGACACTCCGTAATAAGACACGCTGATCTCTGTGTATGAATCATCACGTGTAGATAGGCTGTATATCGGACTCCTCGTCCTTCAGTATGTATGCATTACTCAGACTTACCTGACTTATTGACACTTCTATATCGGGCAGTAGTCATTGGAGCGATGTCTTAATTGATTTTAATGGGCTGTTGTTATAGGTATGATATGTTCTCATAAATATAAAATGAACAGCACACCAATAATTTATTATGTAGTTGAGCATTCATAAATCTGAATGGGTTTCTCATGTCTCCAAGTTGTGTGTAATGTTTTATATTTACAAGTTGTGTGTAATGTTTTATATTTACAAGTTGTGTGTAATGTTTTATATTTACAAGTTGTGTGTAATGTTTTATATTTACAAGTTGTGTGTAATGTTTTATATTTACATTTCCAATGTTTTGCTTTTGATCAGGGTATGAGCTGCAGCGCTTTACACCGGCAGAGTGAGCACAACCGCCAGTATGGAGTGTTGTAGTGCATACCTCCATGTATTTTCAAAAATGACATTTGTCTCTTAAATATGCAGTCCATTTAGTATCAGAATATTCTTATGAACAAAGATAATATAACAAACTATGTGTATATACTGAAAAATGTGTTTGTAGGAAATAACCATTATTCGTGATCGTCTCTTGCCCGCTGAATTTCGATCATTTTTTGTTTTCTTCTGGTCGTCGATTCACATACTATAGAAATGACAATTTGCAGTTCGGCTTATTTTGAATCTATTTTACGAGTAAGTAATTGACATCTTTACAGCTACTGTTGTGAGTGTCTGATTTTGACGCAGGGATGAAGACAGATTGTGATACAGTTAAACCATTTATAACTATAATATTTTGACGGTACTACTGTTAAGACGAGCCTGCTAGATATACAGTACATGCGCGGATCTAGAATTTTATTCTCAGATGAGTAGGCTCCACCCCATGCAAGTTTTTCCAGGAGTCCAATCGAACCCAAGGACTAACACTAAATATTTTACAACTGAAAGTCCATGAAAATAGGCAAATATATTTCTTTTCTATCAAGCTTAGGGAGTTGTGGGTTCGGGCCCTCTTGTCCACCCAATCTCATATGTACATGGGCTGACACGGCCTCTACCGATGGGATTAAGATGTTTAATTCAATAATTCAAAAGAAAACGTGGGGGGAGGGGGGGGGGGTCTGCAGTGTAATGGAGATGGCAGAATGAAATAAAAGGAAATCTTCAAAAATCCCTTCCAAGTCGGTAATATCTTGAAATCTCTACGACCCCCTTGTAACTTTGACGCATTTTATAAACAAATTAGATCAGTATCATATTGCATAGAATCCTAAAATTCAACACAATGAATAAATATTTCAGCAAAAAAAAAACAACAAAGAAATATACATTCAAGTTCGCTACATATTCTTTGTGTATATATATGTGTGTGCGTGTGTGTGTGTGTGCGCGCGCGCGCGCGCGCGCGCGTGTGTGTGACGGTACATCGCGATCCATTCAAAAACCTAGAATTAATCAAAGCTGATCATGCCAAACTTACAGTTACATATTTTTATAGACATACATGTAAGTACAATTTCTCTGTCTTAAGTACTATGTTTGATTTTTATCTTGTGTGTGTATACTAAACTAACGCTGAAGTACTCAGGAAAGAGGGGGGGGGGGGAGGGGGGGGGGGCATTGCCAGGCATACCAAGGGGATCGACGTGAGCGGTTGATGTTTTCAGATGCGAGAAAACAAGAGGTTTGTACTAAACAGTATCATCCATCAGATCCGCCTCTTCATTTGTATTACGATGTCAAAGCAAAGATGGTGATGTCACATCGGATCTATCGTCTTACCGCGGCTGTTATTGATGCTGCGTTTAAGAAATAGATTTTAACTTTTGAAAAGATTTAAGCATATTAGCGCTTCATGTTAAGTAGGCCGACTTGAAGCGTGCTGTTAATGCCCTGCTGTATTTTTCAAAAATTCAATCTGCCTTCTTATATCTACATACGATAATTTTTATTTCTATCTCAGCCCTATGGCTATTTTTACAAGTTGTAGAAATATGACAGACAAAACATTGCAAATGTGAACATCTAAGAAATGAATTTAACTTTTTGAAAATACATGCGACGCTTCATGCACTCATACTTTCGCATTATGATGCTTTATGCCGGCGTAAAGTGTTGCAGTTTATTCCTTCATGACTTTTCAAAAATGTAATTCGTTTTCTACATATTTACATTCTACTTTCATTTCTGTCGGAATTCTCAAATATCAAGATTCATACGTGCATTGTTCACAACTGCACCGCATTCAGGAGAAAATGGCTGTCATTTCAATCGGTAAAGATAAGCAAAAACATTGGAAATGTAGACACCTATGCGTTAATATCGAGAGGGTTTTCACATCTTGAAGCAACTGATTTCACTTTAGTTTTTGTTCATAATCAAACAACAAATTTATATATATATATATATATATATATATATATATATATATATATATATATATATATATATATATATCTTTTTTTTTTTAGAAAGGAAAAAAAAAATTGTTCATTTTCTTTAAATTTAAAAAAAAATACATTTGCACTTACATTTCCGGTAAGGTGTGTAGAAAATGCTCCTGAGATTATGGTGAGAAGAACAGTAAGCGTCACAGTGTCCATGACCGTCCTGGCTTACTTTTCTCTTCGCAGTAAAATTTGTCGGTCAGATTTGTGGCTACCGTTTTGTTCAGACCAATCAAAATCTAGCTTTGTTGTAATCCGGGACAAGTATAAGGTCACCATCTTGCATTTGTATGGTACCTTCGTATTGGTTAATTACGTAATACTATAAAAGAACATAGCCTCACAGTGAAAATTTGACCTAGTAAAAGATATGTGTATTCACCGTCTTTGTGACATTAATGAGAGATTTACGGACAAGTGGACACATCAAGCGTGACAATTAATTAAGATACCGCTCTTTTGTCTATATTGCTAAACATGACAAGACATTATTTTACATAACACTTTCACACTAGCGGAGGGGTCATGCAAGGTATTACAATTACTGCTATATCATTTATGTTGTATGTATACCACTAATTCCACAATGAAAAGGTGATATTGAATTAAATTATCTATTTAGTTTAACTATTTCTACTTTACGTTTATTCATTTCTGGGATCCGGGTTAGAATAGATCCTCAGTACCCCTTGCTTGTCGTAAGAGGCGACTAAATGTGGTGGTCCTTCGGATGAAACCGGAAAAACCGAGGTCCCATGTCACAACAGGTGTGGCACGATAAAGATCCCTCCGTGCTCAATGGCCATAAGCGCCGAGCATAGGCCTAAATTTTGCAGCCCTTCACCGGCAGTGGTGACGTCTCCATATGAGTGAAATATTCTCGAGAGGGACGTTGAACAATATTTAATCAATCAATCAATCAATCAAAGCTCAGTATTAGAGCGTTCGCTTCGTAACCGGGAGGTCGTGAGTTCGAACCCTGCTCCTACCATGGCCACATCAAACCTTAGACGTTAAGATAGGTAGTGGTTGCTCCTTCACCCAACATTCGGTATTTGGACGTGAGAATCATGGGTCTTTCGGATATGACATTAAAAACGGGGGTCCTGTGTCGCGACAGGCATTGTCACGTTAAATAACCCTCACTGCTACGGCCCTGAGCGCCAAGCATAGGTCTTGTGTGGTATTTCACCTACAGCTGGTGACGTCTCAATATAAGTGAAAAATTCTCGACGGGACATAAAACAGTCAATCAGTCAAAGTAAGATAGGATTTGAAGCATGATAAACGGTCTGACATATTGAATACCTAGAACACAGTTTTGCGGTACTTGGATCGCTTATGCATTCATTTATTGTTCGAAACAAGTAATCTGAATCTGCAAATAACAAATACTAGTAATCTAGTGATTACTTCATCTCCAAATACTCGACAAATACATTGTATCTAGACAAATACTCGACAAATATCGAGACAAATATTCGACAAATATCTAGACAAATACTCGACAAATATCTAGACAAATACTCGACAAATATCTAGAGGTGAGAATCGTTCTATACACTATCTAATCATCATTCAAAATAAAAATACATAAACACTAGAATCTATACACTATCTAATTTATTTATCAATCATAATAAAAATACATAAACATCGGGGACTCTCTACACTATCTAAGTATGAATACAATTTTTGATAAATACATTTTTGGACATTATATCATTTTATTCACGGAGTACCATGTCCAGTCTAATTCCATGAACCCTACAGGTACCACAATTACGTATGAAAAGAGTGTAATATTTATATAAACTAAGTAACGAAAGCAGAAAAAATGCGTATATTGCATCAAAGTATTATTTACGTCAAACGCAAAGGATTTCATTAGTTTAACTTTACAAAGAACAAACAATAATTATAAAAAAGAAATTTTTCTAAAACATATATGCCCCGTGGTACAAAATCAGATCGGGTTATACACATCATACATCATTTAATTGATAGAAGTGGCAATGTCTTTCTATGTCCAGAGTGGATCGACCTATGACCATTTGACTTAAAATAAAAGTCATCTTAAAATGTATTAATATACCAAGTTTGGTGTTAATAAAGCAAATGATTCTTAATATATAGGGGACAATATATTACTATGTCCTGTTTGACCCGTGACCATGTGAACCAAAAATAGATAGGTGTAATCTACGTCTTATCATATACCAAATTTGATGTCTGTGAAGTAAAGGGTTCTCAAAATATTGAGCGGACAGTATTTTCCTATACCTAGAGTGGATTGACCCTTGACCATGTGACCTCTAAATCAATAGGGGTCATCTACTCCTTAGGGTGTACCAAGTTTAATGTCTGTCAAGTAAAGGGTTCTCCAGATATTGAGCGGACGGTATCTTCCTATATTCAGAGTGGATTGACCCTTGACCTAAAAATCAATAGGGGTTCTCTTCTATTCATAACCAACCCACATATGAAATATCATCACGATCAAGTGAATAGTTCTCAAGATATTGAGCGGACAACACCTGGTCTACCGACCAACCGACAGGTGCAAAGAAATATGCCCCTCTTCTTTGAATGGTAGCATAAAACTATCTTCCATCGTTAGCCGTGTGCATACAAGAGGCTCTGACCATAACGTACGTCTGAAACAATTGGTTGAAATATATACCGAAACAAACCTAGGTCTGAAACAAACGGTTATATGTCTGACATAAACGGTTAAATACCAAAAACACACCTAGGTCTGCAACATACGGTAACAAAACAAACCCATTTCTGAAACACTGTTATATACCAAAAACAAACCTAGGTCTGAAACAAATGGTACCAAAACAAACCCAGGTCTGAAAAAAACGGTTGAAATATATACCGAAACAAACCTACGTCAAAACCATACGGTTAAAATATATACATGTACCAAAAACAAACCTAGGACTGAAACAAACGGTTATATTCCACGTTGTGTCCTTTGGAAAGGCACTTTACATGAATTTCCTCACTCCACCCAAGTGTAAAAGGGGTACCTGGCTATAGACAGTGAAAGATATTGTTAGAATGTTAGTGCTCTAGCTCTTGTAATGGCAGCTTGCACTGTATGCTTCCTAGGAGGCTGAGAAAGTTCTAGATTGATATAAGGTCTGCCGGGGTAATAATGTACATTACATTTGTAAAGCACCTTTGAGCGTACATAGTGTATGAAAAGGGTGCTATATAAATATGGTATTATTATTTATTATTATACATGTAATGTATATTGAAACAAAATAGGTCTGTTCAAAATAGAGTTATGATATACTGTATACCAAAACACATTTTGCATTGATATATTTTTTTTCTTATTTTGACAAATGTTGCACAGCCAGATTATACATGTATAAAACAAGAGGCCCATGGGCCACATTGCTCCCCTAAGTCAGGTTGGCCTTGCCATTGTTCAGCTGTTCTTATTTTTAAAAGATTTTTTATCAAATGAATCTTTTTTCCCATAATATTTTTTGAACCCATATTGTGGCACCAGCCTAGCTCCAAAGGACCACAGTAGAACTGAAAATTACTGCACATAACAAAGAGATGCCTCAACACCAATATGACTGACATGACCTTGCTTCTGGATAATACCAAGGTCACAAGGTCATTGATCATGGTATGATATGAAGACTTTGTCATAAGAAATCTATATACAGAATATGAAAGCTCTATATTAATTAGTTCAGGAAATATCAAATAGGTAAGATTTTTATCAAAAGTACATGCAGGTTTAAACGTCAAGGTCACAAGGTCAAGCGTCACGAAATATTAAGGTCTTGCCATAAATAACCTACATCTATACAGAATATGAAAGCCCTACCTTAAATAGTTCAGGAAATATTGAATACGTCAGTGATTTTTTTTTTTAAAAAGTAGGTCGAACTTTAAGGTCAAAAGAAAACCATTGTGTAGTACAAGGTATTGCCATAAAGAATCTATATGCAAAATATGAAAGTCCCACCTAAAACGATTCCGAATGTATTTAATGGGTAATGTTTCCTTAAAAGTGGTTCAAACTCCCGAGTTCAAGGTCAAAGATCATGATATGATAGATTGTATAGTGTCTAACGTCCCTCTCGAGAATATTTCACTCATATGGAGACGTCACCACTGTCGGTGAAGGGCTGCAAAATCTAGGCCTACGCACGGCGCTTATGGCCATTGTGCAAGGAGGGATCTTAAATATCGTGCCACACCTGCTGTGACATGGGACCTCGGTTTTTGCGGTCTCATCCGAAGGACCGTTCCATTTAGTCGCCTCTTACGGTAAGCAAGGGTACTGAGGCCCTATTCTAACCCAGATCCCCATGGGATATCATGATATGAAATGTTCTTGCCTTAAAAAATATATAAACAAGATATGAAAGATCTAACTTAGATACTTCAGGACATACTGTATAGGTCAAATTTCCATCAAAAGTAGGTCAAACTTTCAGGTAAAGGTCACATGATCACACACCATTGCATCACACGAAAGGTTTTTCCTTAAAAATGGTATATACAAAATATGAAAGATTTTTCCCATATATCAGCATATAACACTTTGACCCCCCCCCCCCTGGTGGCCACCCCCCCCCCCCCCCCCCCTGGAGACCATGAATTACATGTATCTACTCTATGTCAGGAAGTTTTCATGTAAATTTGAACTTTTCTGGCCCAGTGGTATTTGAGAAGATTTTTTAAAAAAGATTTCCCCTAAATACTCGATTGTAAAACTTTGATCCCCATATTGTGGCCCCACATTAACAACAACCAACATCCCCCCCCCCCCCCCCCCCCTGGAAGGGGTGGGCTGAATTGAACAAACTTGAATCTGCACTATGTCAGGAAGCTATCCTGTAAATTTGAACTTTTCTGGCACAGTTGTTCTTGAGAAGATGACAGATTTTCCCTATATATTCGCATTTAAACTTTGATCCCCTATTGTGGCCTCATCCTACCCACGGGGGATTTGATTTGAACAAACTTGAATCTTGACTATGTCAAGAAGCTTCCATATAAACTTGAACTCTTCTTGCCCAGTGGTTCTTGAGAAGATTTTAAAGATTTTCCCTATGTATTTGCATGTAAAACTTTGACCCCCCCCCCCCCATTGTGGCCCCACTCATAATTTTAACAAACTTGAATCTACTCTATGTCAGGAAGCTGTCATACAAATGTTAACTTTTCTGGCCCAGTGGTTCATACATGAATTTAATTCATTCACAGATTGAATGTCTCTAATATAAAGGCGATAGACCAGAAAAGAAAAAAAATTAACAAATGAAGAAAAATTCTGTGGATTATGTCCAATGAGAATGATATGTTGCTTATCAAGTTAGGCAATTTTTAATCAATATTTTTTAAAACAAGAAATGGGGCATTATATAACGTTAGATAGAAACAAATAAATGTAAAGAGTAATGTTAATACTGAAGTACATGTGTACAGGTTATCTTTTTTACGCAATCAACCACATGTATATGTCTTATAAGCATTTACCCACAGGCAATATTGCATCGCTTGGAGTCGAATTTACTAGTATTCTTTAATAGAAAATTCGACACCAAGCGATACAATTGCCTGTGCATTTACCGTATTACAGAAACTATCTTCTGTAGTCAGTTTCTTTTTATGTCGACATATTACTGCTATCAATTTTTGACTTTCTTCTTTTGTATGTTGCTCTTTATCTGTATGCTCTCAAGGGCCGCAAATTGGTTTCAATAATTCTATTCTATACGTCTTTTAAATTTGTCAGAACTCTGTAAATTGCTAGATGGGACTTTATTCACGGGCCCCATCAGGGCTTCGCTGTAGGTCCACTGGAGGCTTTCTGGATCCATCCACAGGTATCTGAATTTTAATCAGTAAATAGATATAAATATAGAGTTTTTTCTTCTTTTTTCTATTTATATCTATCTACTGATTAAAATTCAGATACCGGGCATCCACCACTCACAACAAGTACAACGAGAGATAACTCGTCTGAACTCCTGAGATTGTGTAGCTAGGGTGTGTGTAATTGTCTTTCCTGTGATATTTCCGCTCTCTACCTACGTGTACACATGTAGAATGTGCAGTCAGTATCGTGCTTCTGAATGATATAGTAATATAGATGGTCATTCTATTTTGCAAATACAATACATCCTGGATGCATACCCTTGATATATGTACCGCAAGGGGCTAGTCATGAACTTTTTGTCTTAATTTGAAAATTTGACACCATCTATCTTGTATTTGTAAACACGTGAAAATATAGAATAGAGATCTAGCCCATTCATGACGAGGCCATGTATACATATAAATATGAATATATCATATACTAGTGTTATATATAATATATTATACGGGCACTGCCTCGCAGGAGACTATAGTTCGCAGTTCCTCTCCTCGTTTGATAGGAACTATTTTAAAGATTCTGGCTTTTACAGGTGGAGGTGCTGACTATAAACGGATTCTTAAAGGGGCAATAGCTGTCAATTTATCACCAAAAGTTGAATTCAATGAAAATTGCTCCATGTTAAATATTTCAGTAATAACACCAAATCATTTCAAACGCTTTTTAACCCCAAAACATGCACATGGATATGTAACTTTGGTGATTAAATAATGATTGTCTTGCAAGACAATAATAATTCTTCTACACTAAAAGCGGTTATCTAACGTAGTTTTATTAGGTCTTTCTTGTTTTTGTACAAAATAAATATTTTTATTAGTCATTTATTCATACATTCCTATGCCATTGAGAGATCTTGAGAGAAAAAATTGTCATCACTTTCACTGCTAATGCCTCTTTAAATCAGAATTTTTCAAATCAATGTAGATAAAAATCATAATTGCAGGGTGAACATGGTAAATAGGATATAGTGAAAGTAGGTCAGGCCCATGTTGTTTACCTGGAAAGTAGTGGTGGGCAAATACTCCAGTACCGCGGGTATACTAGTATGTAATATGGACAGACACTCCAGCACCGGGTATACTAGGATGCAATATGGACAGACACTACAGTACCGGGTATACTAGTATGTAATATGGACAGACACTACAGTACCAGGTATACCAGTATGTAATATGGACACTCCAGTACCGGGTATACTAGTATGTAATATAAACAGATACTCCAGTACCGGGTATACTAGGATGTAATATGGACAGACACTCCAGTACCGGGTATACTAGTATGTAATATGGACAGACACTACAGTACCGGGTATACTAGTATGTAATATGGACAGATATTCCAGTACCGGGTATACTAGGATGTAATATGGACAGACACTACAGTACCGGGTATACTAGTATGTAATATGGACAGACACTCCAGTACCGGGTATACTAGTATGTAATATGGACAGATACTCCAGTACCGGGTATATTAGTATGTAATATGGACAGACACTACAGTACCGGGTATACTAGTATGTAATATGGACAGACACTCCATTACCGGGTATACTAGTATGTAATATGGATAGACACTCCACTACCGGGTATACTAGTATGTAATATGGACAGACACTACAGTACCGGGTATACTAGTATGTAATATGGACAAATACTCCAGTACCGGGTATACTAGTATGTAATATGGACAGACACTCCAGTACCGGGTATACTAGTATGTAATATGGACATACACTACAGTACCGCGTATACTAGTATGTAATATGGACAGACACTCCAGTACCGGGTATACTAGTATGTAATATGGACAGACACCCCAGTACCGCGTATACTAGGATGTAATATGGACAGACACTACAGTACCGCGTATACTAGGATGTAATATGGACAGACACCCCAGTACCGGGTATACCAGTATGTAATATGGACAAATACTCCAGTACCAGGTATACTAGTATGTAATATGGACAGATGCTCCAGTGCCGGGTATACTAGTATGTAATATAAACAGATACTCCAGTACCAAGTATACTAGGATGTAATATAAACAGATACTCCAGTACCGGGTATATGAGTATGTAATGTGGACAAATGCTCCAGTACCGGGTATACTAGGATGTAATATAAACAGATACTCCAGTACCGGGTATACTAGGATGTAATATGGATAGATAATCCAGTACCGGGTATACTAGTATGTAATATGGACAGACACTCCACTACCGGGTATACTAGTATGTAATATGGACAGATATTCCAGTACCGGGTATACTAGGATGTAATATGGACAGACACTCCAGTACCGGGTATACTAGTATGTAATATGGACAGACACTCCAGTACCGGATATATTAGTATGTAATATGGACAGACACTACAGTACCGGGTATACTAGTATGTAATATGGACAGACACTCCATTACCGGGTATACTAGACAAGTATGTAATATGGATAGACACTCCACTACCGGGTATACTAGTATGTAATATGGATAGACACTCCAGTACTGGGTATACTAGTATGTAATATGGACAGACACTCTAGTACCGGGTATACTAGTATGTAATATGGACAGACACTCTAGTACCGGGTATACTAGGATGTAATATGGATAGATACTCCAGTACCGGGTATACTAGTATGTAATATGAGCAGACACTACAGTACCGGGTATACTAGTATGTAATATGGACAGACACTACAGTACCGGGTATACTAGTATGTAATATGGACAGACACTCTAGTACCGGGTATACTAGGATGTAATATGGATAGATACTCCAGTACCGGGTATACTAGGATGTAATATGGACAGACACCCCAGTACCGGGTATACTAGTATGTAATATGGACATACACTCCAGTACCGGGTATACTAGTATGTAATATAAACAGATACTCCAGTACCGGGTATACTAGTATGTAATATGGACAGACACTCTAGTACCGGATATACCAGTATGTAATATGGACAGACACTCCAGTACCGGGTATACTAGTATGTAATATGGACAGACACTCCAGTATCGGGTATACTACTATGTAATATGGACAGATACTCCAGTACCGGGTATACTAGTATGTAATATGGACAGACACTCCAGTACCGGGTATACTAGTATGTAATATGGACAGACACTCCAGTACCGGGTATACTAGTATGTAATATAAACAGATACTATAGTACCGGGTATACTAGGATGTAATATGGACAGACACTCTAGTACCGGGTATACTATTATGTAATATGGACATACACTCCAGTACCGGGTATACTAGTATGTTATATAAACAGACACTCCAGTACCGCGTATACTAGTATGTAATATGGACATACACTACAGTACCGGGTATACTAGTATGTAATATGGATAGACACTCCAGTACTGGGTATACTAGTATGTAATATGGATAGATACTCCAGTACCGGGTATACTAGTATGTAATATGGATAGATACTCCAGTACCGGGTATACTAGTATGTAATATGGATAGATACTCTAGTACCAGGTATACTAGTATGTAATATGGACAGATGCTCCAGTACCGGGTATACTACTATGTAATATGGATAGACACTACAGTACCGGGTATACCAGTACGTAATATGGACAGATGCTCATCAATATTACGATATTCATAAAACAAACGAATATTTTTTTTGAGATGTTGAAGTTGGGTTTACACGCTGAAAACTTTGAAATGTATATTGTAAATATAATATGCTTCCCAAAAGACGATGGTCAATAGCATTAGGATTTTTTTCGTAAAAAGTCGACTAAAAGAATATCTGAAAAGTAAAATAGATGAACTGTACAAATAATAGTAAATTAATTTTTCTCTTTTATTTAAAGTCAAAATTTTTAATTTAAAAAACGTTAACTTCTTCCCAACTTCAAGAAGATAAGAATTCCTGGGTCTAGATAAGCTAGAGAATTCTAGTAATAGAACTGGAAACGGATACATAGCTAAACTGTAAGAAGAGGAGGGGGGGGGGTGTTACTGCCATTTAGGGGGAAATTCTATACTAGGACGGTTTTTCCTAGGGGGGGGGGGGGGGGGGGGAGGGGGGACTGGGCCCGGGTTAATTCTTCCTATAGGGGGGAATTCTATGCCAGCCCCATCTTTCCGGTGGAAATGTCTATCCCGGACCCGTTTTTTGGGAGGGAAAGTCTATGCGGGGGAAAATTCTATCTTACAACACCGGGTCTATTAGTATGTAATATGGATAGATACTTCAGTATCGGGTATACTAGTATGTAATATGGATAGATACTTCAGTACCGGTAGTATTAGTATGTACTGCAGCATGCTAAAGGTTCATGTCGAGATACTTCTGACTTGGCACCGCGTACGAGGTATACAATGGACGTTAACCGAGGCTCTAACTTGTTGGAGTAACCTGTATATAGATACATTGTGGACTGCAAAGCGAGTTAAATATAACGACCGCAATAATGGATGAAGAATAAACATATATATCGTTGGTCTGTGGTGGCTCAGTGGATACAGCGCGGTCACGGAACGTCGTAGATTCGAAACTCCATACTATCTTGCATGGCCGCATCAAACTCAAAACGTAGTGAATGACCCGCTCGAGCGCCCGGCCATTAGAAATGCTTTGGAAGGAGACCTTAAAAAGTAACAAAACATCACCATCCCCCACAAATGCTACGATCCTCAAGCGCCGAGCAAAGGTCCAACTTTGTGGCACTTCACATTTCAGTTTGAGGACATCATTCTCAAAGGGACAAAACAGACAGGTAGCCGCTGTAGGAGGGACACTCTATTTGATAAAGTACTTCTTTCGTTATTTTGACATGTTAAGTGCATGTGTTAATGTCGCATGCAAAATTCACGATTTCCAGGTCTGGCAGACAACCTGTAAAATTTGCTTCTCTAGATTTTTCAGACAACTGTTAAGTCAAAGCCTTCTCCGACCCCCCCCCCCCCCCCCCCCACCCCTTCTGAAAAAATGAAGCTACGTGCCTACAAAAAATACAAGAAACAAAAAACTCGTTAGGTGACAGAACATTATGAAGGTGCATTTCTAACACAAATACACATGCTAACCTCTAAAGTTCTCGCGCCAACTTTCATGTACACTTTCTTCATGCAGTCAAAATCAACAACTCCCCCTTCGTATATTTTAAGCTTTAGAAATGGAGCACTTTGGTTTTGAAATTTATCTTAATAAAGTTGTTTTTTTTATCTTAATAAAGTTAAACATTTTGATTTTAGGAGATCTATTTGTACATTATGGATACCTGTTCTCAAATTAATATTTGAAGTAAGTAATCTAATATTACCTGGGATAAAAGAATTTGCAACAAATATAACTCCGGTTCATTTGGAGACGAGATTCATTTTTTGATTAAATGTGAAGTTTGTAAAAGAAAGAAAACCTTTTTGTGATGCTATAAAAAATAATATACAGAATTTTACTACACTTAATGATGAACAAAATGCAAATACATATTGTGTTCTGAAGAGCCATCTATGCTAAATCAATTGGGAAATTTATTTTGAACAGTATATATATATATATAGTAACAGCCTGTTTAATCTGCGACATGTAATCATTTCTTTTTCTTTGCTGATATATATATGTATACATAATTTGTATATGTATTTTCAATCTGCCCTTGAATGGAAATAAAATATGTTCTATATATCATCATCTTAAGGTTTTCTACAGTACAGGCATGGATAATGAAATTTAGATAGAGAGCAAAGGTTCAATGAGAGAATACATTGTAACAAAGTTGTATACAAACTAATAATGTATATCGAGTCTATATATAACTGCAACAGACTGGACTACACAACTTTTTACCGGGTGCTTACCTGTAAATTTATCACATTAATAAAATGTGTGTCATTGACCAGTATATGTCTGAATCGAAGCATTCCTTACTCGAGTTTGACATAATCCAGAACTAAACTGCCATTACTTAATGAATTAACATGTTTTTAACAATTCATTGTTCTCCATCGTTTGAGGGGGGTGGGGGAGGGAAGACAACATACACTTATATCTATGATCATTATAATAACTAAATTTTCGGCAACTTAAAATTCATCTCACAAAGTTAATTTATATGAAGATATAGTACATGTTAATAATGTATTATGTAATATAAATATCATACCTAGAATTTATTTTTAAATCAAAATAAAACAATAGTTATGGAATAATAGGCAGTAGTTTTATTTTATACAATCTAGTATCTACACACCTGCCACACAATATGTACAATGCGTTTTTCATAAAAAAAAAATCTTTCTAACTATTCGATTGATTTTTGTACCACCCATTTTTTTCCCTCCACGCTGGAATTCTTATTCAAATTAACAGATAGGAAACCTAAATATTACGCACAATACGAAATTGTTTATCAAACACGCATCACGGAAATTCTCTGTCCTCATTGGTTTGTTGCTTCCATTGATATGAATATTCATTAACAGTTCACATGTTTGGGGTCTGCGCAATACGCCAATACTACTAGACCCTCTAGCGGATAATTGCTCAGCCCGCGCAGCGTTCGTCGTTCAACATTGTATTCAACCGTGAAACAGATATAGTACAGAAGAGCTAAAACACATTTAAACAACTTTCATCATGTCCATGGAAATGGCAAAACGGATCGAGTTGGAGAAGAGGGGTAGAAAACCATCTGAAGTAAGTTTGTTTATCATTTTATTCGTTAGTTCAGTCGTAATAGGCTGCGTCGCCTCTGTTTACATACATGGTCAGGGGAACATGTGCTTCTCTTGGTCAAGAGGGGATGTGATTTTGGTGAAATTACGGCTCTCACAAGCATAATTATTGAATGTAAATGTCGTGGAGTGTACTATGTACATCTATGATCGACATAGCTCTAACTTATCAAGGTATTGTCGCGGCGGTGGGCATTTAAAAGCCATCATTACTTTCAGGACAAGTGAAAGGTCTAGGATTTGAAGTCAAATATGGCGCCTCTGTCATGTCCAGCGAAAAATAGCAGTTTGAAAAATAACAAATTTCAAAAATAAATCAGCAGTATTTGGAAATTAAAGCATAAAATTGAATTGAAGCATCTGAAATTTTAGCAAACTGTCAAAATTCTTTAAGTTTGAACCTCGAGAGAAATATTGACAAAAGATGGAATCAAGTTTACATGTGCCAAATAACAATGTCTGAAGACTTGTAAGTCATAATGGACTATATACAAGAATGAATTTGTTTCTTTAAGCGATTGGTACCCCATCTGTTCCATTTGTGTGTCAGGTAACGGGTCCTTCATCTGGACATTGCATTGTCAAACAACACAACACAGAATGAACAGCCATTCGCCATGTTGGATGCACTGTTGTACTTTATTAAAAGAAATCCCATTATCCACAAAGTGACACGTTGTGTTCACTGAAAAAGTCCAAAAACTGACATTTCTGAACACGGAGAAGGTTCTCCGATACGAGCGCCTTGCTGATAAACTAAATCTCCGACTTGATCAACTTCACTCGGCGTCAGGACAGCTTGCATATACCCGAATAGGCAGCCATTACTGTTGCACACCAAAGTGTTTTATTTTCTAGTTTCCAGCTAATGTGCGACAGTTTAACTTCATACAGTTTAAGGTTTTTGCATTAGAAAATTCTGTTTATTAAGAAATTGGCGACTGTTAATTAATTACTTAGTCGAACTCTTTATGCGATGTATTTGACCTAGATTTCAGCAGACATGCTCGATACATCTAGTAAATGGCGTCACCAAAACAAGAGGGATTACTTATCAGTTCTGAAATATTAAAATATTGAATGGGCTTAGAAAATGAAGGTTCTCACAATTATAAAAAAAAATTCATAGTAAGTTAAACAGTTTATACAAATTTTCAATAATTTTAATTCCGGAACTATTTTTAGAACGACTGGCCGTCATATCCAGACGCCATCTTGAATATTTGGAAGGCAAGAATATTACAAAGAAATTTCCACAATTTATACATCTATTTAACGCTTTGTGTCTGGATTTTTCATGGATTTGTAATAGTCTATCATTTTAGAAACTTACCAAACTTTTGAACGCGATTTTTAGTTGATCAAGTCAGGCCACAGTCACGAGTTTTTACGTGGCGTTGTTAGCAGTATGGCGGACATAGGCATTATAGCTTACGTTGCACGTTCACTTTGCCGTATACATACGCCATGAAAAAAGTAGATCCCTTGTGTTTGCGATTCATGCGTTGTGTTTACAAGAGCTGAGTCTGTCAGTTTATTTATACTATGGCTTGAAGATTGAATACAAGTAAACATAGTACAAAGTATTTCCTTAAATCTTATATTTGTTACGAGAAACATTTGTTTAGACGCCGTTGTTCCATGTTTCCCACCCTTTCTGTAGAGAAAGGTCATGTGATGAATTATGCAAATTACTAATATTCGTACGCATGAATTAAAAGTAGTGCATGAAGAAATAACAACAAAGCCACGTGTCTGTTATTTTTCGTATTTACAGATATTAGAGTTGAATTTGGACAGTTGTCGTGCACCCTCCATAGATGGTTTGACAGAGGAGTTCTCAGAATTAGAATCACTTAGCCTAATTAATGTTGGATTAACATCATTAAAAGCGTTTCCTAACTTACCAAAGTTACAAAAGGTATGTTATGTGCATAATAAATGAAATTTAGTGGACACAGTTTGGCTGGAGTCCAAACTGTATCAGTAAATATCAATTCATGATGTGTTAGTTGCAAAATAATTATGATAATGATTTTTTTTTTTATAATCAAATTTACAGTTAGAACTAAGTGATAACAGAATCCAGTCTGGCCTTCAAAACCTACAGGGATGTCCCAACCTCACTCATCTCAGCCTTAGTGGAAACAAAATCAAGGAAATCGACACATTAGAACCATTGGTAAAGCAGATTGACATGTTTTTCATTCATTTTTAAATTATGTGCTCAAAATACATGCAGTGTCATATACATTGTAGTAATACAAATTACGTTGGAGGAATGTATATAGGTGTGCAAATTAACGTAGTGAAATATATACCCAAACATGAAGAGTGTAAAGGAGAGCAGACAAATTCTTAAATCTTTAAAATAAACATGGTTTCTAAGGTTTTTAACATTACTTGTTGACATAATTTCATTATATTTGATCTCGCACGATATTTTCCATGTTGGTATTCCTTTTTTATACTGGATATTTAAAGTACTGCTCTCAAACACCATGGTATTCATCTGCAATTTTTGTTTTTCCAAACATTTAATATATTGAATTCATTAGTAATCATTACCTGAAGATTTGAGGTTTGTTAAATGTTATTTTTTCTATTCAGAAAAATTTCAGTGAGTTGAAGCACCTTGACCTCTTTAATTGTGAAGTGACCCAGTTGGATGATTACAGAGAACAAGTGTTTGAACTTCTACCAAATCTAAAATTCCTGGATGGTTTTGACAAAAATGACAAAGAGGCAGACGAAGATGAGGAAGATGGTAATATACAGTGTATATGTGGAATATTTATGGAAATGTCAAAGGGCTTTGATGAGGGTTCGGTAGGGGGGTGGGTTGGAATTTAAGGACAAGTGTACAAGTTAAAGACTTGTGCATAGTAAGTGCCCCATTGAACCAGGATAAGGGTTCATACAGGGATTCATTACACAAGAATTTTTATGGATGGTCAGGAAAAAAAGTTGTCTTAAATTTAATTTTAAATCATACATGTATATTCAAAAGAAAAGAATTGGGGTGCAATTTCTTTTCAAAGGGCCAATTAAGATCAGTGATGTGGACATGACCTCACCCGTCATTTCATGTATTTAGAAACATTCATGAATTTATCATTATATTGCATTACTTCATAGTAAAACTTAAGTCTGATTGTTGAGAAAATTTTAGAAGTATTTAACTAGCCTCAAGGGCACATGCTCTTTACAAAGCACTAGCTGAAATCCATGATTTACTGGACCATCAAATTATTTTGAGCCCTGTATTTATTTTTCAATGATGTTAAATCAAAGATAACATTTTTCTAAAAGTATTATTACTAAAGTGTGTACAGCTGTTTTCTGTATATTTGATGCAGTGATGAATGGTTTTAAGTCCTCCGAACGTTTTGATGCCCATTGTTTTATTTGCTTTAGGTGAAGATGGATCAGAAAATGAAGAGGATGAGGATGATGAAGACGATCTTGATAACGAAGGTATTGAGATACTTGATGTATCTGTTTTATGACACTGTAATGGCTGACTTCCATTTGAATATTAGTAACACTTCTTGTACTTAAAAACTTCATTCCCTAGCTAGTCAGCTCAATGTGTGACTGCAAATCTCTTGGTCTTCGAGTTTAAATCGTGCAGGAGTTTCAGATTTTACCCTTGATATTTTCCCCAATTACTTTCCACTAAAACTACATTTTTTACATTAAATAATGTAGATTTTGAAATTTTCAATTTCAAACTGCTACTGTACATATCCTCTTTCATGGCAGTTTTCTCTGTTTTAACATCAGAGTTTGGTTGTCCACTTGTCTGGGGCAAGTGAAATCTTGGTTTGGGTTAGTGGAACTCTAGACATTTTTGCCCTAATTGGGCAAGTCAATATTTTAGTTGGAAATTTGATATTTGACATAAATTTTGAATTCTATTCATTATTCCATGATTTTGACGCATGTATGTGTTTTGGAATATCCTCTGTAGCATTTCTATCTTAATGATTGATTAAGTTAATGGATTATCAGGTTTAAGACTTAACATGATTATGGTTTCATAGCAAACTCAGATTGAAGAAAGTACGACCTCTTAGTCTTCTGTTTTACATATTGGGGGGGGGGACAAACAGAGGAGACGAAAAGTCAGATGGAAAATAATCAAAAATATGAATTGAAAGGGAAACAAGTTTGGTTTGGTTTTCAGGCTGTATAGCAGTTGAGTTTTTAGGTCAGATTGACACACCCTGGTATGGTGTGTACATACCATCTGTCAAAAATTGAAAACAGTCATTAGTAAATAGCAATTCAACTGACAGAGTAGTTAGTATACTTGCTAATTTTCCCTCTCCTTAACATATACAATGTGAGACTGCTTTTCATGCAGAACACGAAGAGGTACTGGTGCAGGTCCCATGGACACTGTTCCACGAAAACTGGGAAGAAAATGACATCTGTTTTCACTGAACATCTTTACTTCACTTTACTGTTGTTGCATAATTTTTATTGAACCAAATTATAATTCGAAAATAAATATTAAGCAATAGTCTTTCATTTTAGAGAGCAACTATTTGAATAAGTCAGAATTTGGATTCAC
Source organism: Ostrea edulis (assembly GCF_947568905.1). Lineage (NCBI taxonomy): Eukaryota > Metazoa > Mollusca > Bivalvia > Ostreida > Ostreidae > Ostrea > Ostrea edulis. Next base: position 20,412,401 of record NC_079171.1, read on the forward strand.
AAAGGCGGCAAATGCAGTTGAAAGTTAAATTGTCTATCTCTTTGATACAGATTCTTGAGTTAGAACATTGAAGACTTTGAATTGAAGAATGATCAATTATGTGGATGGTGTTCAGATTTCTGTGTTGCAATTTTATGGTCTTTTAAAGAAAATTGAGCATGTTCAATTTGCACACAGATCTACACGTATGTCACAGAGTATCATTACTTGTAATCAGATTTATTTAACAAATCAAAGAAAATGAAATCTGTTGTGAAACAATCTATGAAACCAAGATTTATGTATGGTGTTATGAAAGAGGAATATAGGAGATTAATTCCAAATTTCTTCCAAAAGGTTGCAAATTGCTATCTTTATTCTTTTGAAATGTGTTTTAATACAGTTTTGAAACATTTTAGATCAGTGTTATTGATGATTTTATATATTGAACAAATTAAACCATTTCTTTTCTCTTATCCTTCAGATTTATAAAGAAACAGTGTATTTTTTATGATTTAGCATTTGACAAGTGAAAGCTATTTGTAGATGATGATGACGATGATGAGGAGGGTGATGATGATGAAGAGGAAGATGAGGAGGAGGAAGAAGATGAGGAAGGTGTAGATGATGAAGAGGTTGGTCTAGACTATCTCCAGAAGGAAGACATTGAAGTTAGTCATCACATATAGGCCAATGATAAATACAGCTGTGTTTCTGGTGTCCCGTACAGATATTCGCACACACTACTTGATTAATTAGTCCCTATTTAATAAATTAGTAGCACTCTTTTTTATTTTCAAGTGCCTATGAGGTGCATAGAGTGTTGTAAACATTTGTTGCAGTCTTGCCTGTTATTATGAGACAATAACAAAATTGGAAATTTTTATTCCTCCTGCACCGCATTGAAGCATTTTAAAAGAGTTGCATTAACTGTATCTGTGGGTCAAACCAGAGACCAGCTGTGTTGTTATTGTAGGATTCTGATAAAGTTGTGATGTAGATTACTATTTACATTGTGCAGTTGGGCTTCGTTAGGCTTCTATAGGCGTGGATGAATGCTCAAGTATTTTAATCGCATGGAGTTGTTTAGTACATGTATAACATGATGTGAAATTTTTATATGTGTAGCTTTTTCAGCACTCTTTAAAAGTAATATAATCTGTAACTGACGGCAAATAATTTGAAAAATAATAGAAAAAATATTTAACACATTTGTGATACATAACTTCATAGAATAAGAGTGAATCTGAAGCAATAAACCTGTCAAATCAGCAGAAAATGACGATTCAAGAATCTTTGTCATCCTGTCAGTAATTCCTGCTCTCAATCTCTGATGTGCATTGACCTCGGAGGTCACCAGTTTGGAAAAAAGCGAAAGAGAGGCACTGAGCACGTGTCAGATTTGTAAACAATTAAAGTGCCAATTCTATAGAAAATTCACAATCAAAATTTCATTTGAGTGGTACATTTGCGTAATCATTACTTTCGTACACTCATTCATGAAACGATGTAATATTTCAAAAACAAACGACGTAAATTACCCACGTCAATTTAAGTCTTTGTATATGACCTTGGCCTCAGCAACCCGATTATGTTTGGCAATCATCGTTCCCATGTCCTTGTATACGACGCAATGGCCGTAAATACGAAACGTTCAATGTAGGTATGCTCTTAAACAAAATTCCCTTGTTTATTTTGCTGAATTTTCAGATCTTGGGGATTATGTTATACCGATAGATGTTATTTAGTGGATAAATGAGAAAATACCGCCAGTTACAGCTGCTACTGCTCTAAGGAATATTAACAATATCATGAATGATTTATGTATATTGATTACTCGGGCTGCTGAAACCAATGGCTTTCTCTTAAACTTCCAGAGTAAAACACCTGAGAAATTGTGAATGCCTTTGTATGATAAACAACACACTAATTTGTGCTTTGTTTTCTTAATAGGATGACTCTGAGGGGGAAGACTTCGATCCAGTGGATGGAGCAAATGAAGAAGAAGAGGGTATGTGTCAATCATTTGTCCAACAATACGAAAGTGATTTCATGTACCAAATACAGAAAACCTGGTTACCCATATGATAAGCAAAGTCCTAGAACATTTGGATTTTATATTTTTATTTTCGCTTTTTGAAAACAATTTACTAAATAAGATCAAATGTGGAAAGAAAATGTGATTTATGAAAGGGATCTCAAAGCCCCAGAGAAATGTTACTGGAGGCCGAGGATAGTTTAATCAAGATTGAGAATGGAATTGAGAGTGAAGAAAACTAGCTATAAGATTATAAAGGGAGAGAGGGGGAAGTAGAATGCTAGGGGAATGCAAATTAGAAATGATCAGAATTTCACATTTTGTCATTGATATATTTAGTGAATACTGTGATGGAACAATTGTCGTTGATACATTATTAGTCATTCCAGGCTCTTCATTGCTACTAATTGATTATTGAATAACTCCCTAACAAAATTAATCTGGACTATACTTCTTGTTAGCTCATCTGAGCTGAAAGCTCAAGTGAGCTTTTCTGATCGCCTGTTGTCCTTCGATAACCTTTTTAGCTCATTTGAGCCTTCGACTCGAGTGAGCTGTTCTGATCAAAATTTGTCCATTGTTTGTCGTCGGCGTTGTAAACTTTTCACATTTTCGTCTTCTACAGAACCACTGGGTCCATTTCAATCAAACTTGGCACAAAGCATCCTTGGATGAAGGGCTTTCAAGTTTGTTCAAATGAAGGACCATGCTCCCTTCAAAGGGGAGATAATTACAAAAATGCAAAATTAGGGTAGGGTCATTTAAAAATCTTATTCTTAAGAACCACTGGGCCAGACAAGCTGACAATTACATGAAAGCTTCCTGACATAGTGCAGATTCAAGTTTGTTCAAATCATGGCCCCCGGGGATAGGGTGGGGTCACAATAAGGGATCAAAGTTTTACATAGAAAAATATAGGGAAAATCTTTAAAAATCTTCTTCTCAAGAACCACTGATCCGGAAGAGCTAAGATTTACATGAAAGCCTCCTAACATAGTGCAGATTCAGTTTTGTTCAAATCATTGGGGGGGGGGGGGGGGGGACAATATTTATCAAAGATTTATATGGGAATAAATAGGGAAAATCTTTAAAAATCTTCTTCTCAAGAACCAATGGGCCTGTAGAGCTAAGATTTACATGTAAGCTTCCTAACAGTGCATATTCAAGATTCAAATCATGGCCCCTGGAGGTAGGTTGGGGCCACAATAGGGGATCAAAGTTTTACATAGAAATATATAGGGAAAATCTTTTTAAAAACTTCTCAAGAATCACTGAGCCAGAAGAGCTAAGATTTACATGAAAGCTTCCTGACGTAGTGCAGATTCAAGGTTGTTAAAATCATGGCCCCCGTGGGTAGGTGGGGGTCACAATAGGGAATTAAAGTTCAAAATAATCTTCTCGCTGTTTTCTTTTACATGCCAATGTTTTCAAGTATGTAATTAAGGGAAAGTTAATAACTTTTAACACTAATTAACCTACTTTAAAGTAATTATGAACAAAAATAATCATGAACATCATCAGATCGTACAGCTTTAATCTCTGGTTTTTCTCAGAGCTTCAGTTCTTTAGCTGATGTATCTGCTCCGGGGGAGGGAAATTGAATTTTGATTTTGAAGTTTCAACTGGATATTTTCAAATTATGAAATAAAACTGAAATGGGCAAAACATCTTTTTTCTTCCAATAATTTCAGAAATCATGTGTATTCAGTAATGAATTTTAAATGGACACTTTTTACCTAAAGTCACTAAATGACTGATGATGCTAAATTATAAGTGTGTATTGGGTAATCGATGCAGAATTAGTGATGGGCAATCGGGTCAAAAACCATAATCAATTATCGGCAATAATTGGAGACATGTAATCGATTAATAATCGGTTATAATCGGAATTGGCATTTAAGTGTTTTCCCCTCAAAATAGATAGCAGAATCATTAAATGTATGGAAACAACATTTGAATTCTTCTTTGTTTCGTTTGTTCACCGGTAAATAAATCAGAATTTCAATATATCAAGTAATGGAATTTATCCATAATCTCAATGTATCAAATACATCAGAGATAGACTCCTTTATTTGACTTGAATGTCGTTCTTGTTACCATCCTTCATATCTCCCGCCATTTTGTTTGCTTATTTTTGATCGGGTTTGACATACAGAAAATAAAATTTGAACAAAGTTGAAGTGATTTCCGGATTTTGTTTGGTCAACGATGTCGGCGACTTTTATATTGTAATCGATTAGTAGCATCATAGGTCTCTCAACGACCGACAATTGATCATCGGCGACCATCGTTTCATCACTATGCAGAATCGAACTCAAAATGGGATACTAGTGAATTGAACTTTGTATCATATTTTTGTCTTATTTGTTTATCCTCGAACCCAAGAAGGTAGAAATATTGATGTCAATCACTCAAATAAACCACACATAACTAGTAAGATTTTTGATGATAAAGTGAACATGATAGAATCTTCAACTATCTACCCATTTATGTTTTACAGAGGAGGAAGAAGAGGAGGAGGATGCCCCTCGAGGGACCAAGAGAAAACTGGAGGATGAGGAGGAAGGGGATGACTGATCCCCGGGGTCCCTCCCCACCCCCATGTAAATCCATGTATATTTGTACAGTTACTGATAAAACCATGTTGTTTGTTGACTGATGATGATAGCTCAGGTTGCAGCACCTCCACCATCACACTGAAGATTCCAGTACGGGCTGAGTGCACTCGATCTCATTTGTCCTCATCTTGAGTGTGCTCATATTCTTCTGATAATATACTCTTTCTGATATTGAGAGCAGCATTGGTCATTCTCAAAGAAGGATTTCTGCATATACATCTGGACCATTTGTAATTGTCTAATACAGTTTGAATAACAGAACAAGAGAAAATCTGACTTCACGCCACTGGAATCCATTAATTTATGTCTCGTCCTCATTAATCATTAAAGGTTAAATGTCATGGAGTGAGTGGGAGACTTTTGAAGTGCTGAAATTATATATGTATAGGATTTACAAATAAATACCTTGTACAATTTAATTGGTGTATAATTTGCTAGACAAGGAGTCGTTAATAGTGGTGTAGTTTAATTTAAGTTTTGCCAAAGATGGATTTTTTTTTAAAAAAAAAATGTTCGTAGTCTATTTATAGTGTTTTAAGATTCTGCATTATGTCACAATTTGGTTTCTTAAATCCTTTGCATGTATGTTAAAATAAAGTGTTCATGCACATGAAGGGGGTGCGAGATTAATGTTGAAAATTGTCTTGACTGAAAGTGAAAGTTGGAAAGGATTTGTATCTTGCATGAAATACCTTGTCAGAAGTTTTTAAAAATCTTTTTAAAATATAATTTTATTGCACAATTGACTACATACAGTACATATCTATGAACTTCACTGCCTGTTTATTCTGTCAAGTAAATTTGCACTGATAATGACTGCAGCAATGATTAATGAAGTAATGTATATTTTAAAAAAACTGTCGGTTTTGTACATCATCTCCATAATAGTAACAATTTCATTGTAAATGACATAAATATTAGCGGTTAATGTGTTTTTTTGAAGCAAGAGAAATAACTCTTGCAGCATCTTGAAAAAATAAAAGGTTTTTACATTGACACTGCTTATCTTTCTTCAATGGCTACACGAAATATTCAGAGAAGAAAAGAAACTACATGTATATCGGGATGTTTCCACTATGTAAATCTCCAAAATACACGAATATATATGAATTTCATGAAAGGGACTTGTGTTGCCGAATTGTAAAGTGAAAAAACTCGCAATAGGCGAACATAGTAATGATGAGACCTGAACAATGTCACATTTTTTGGATTGGTCACTGTCCTTTAAGGATTTTGTAAGGTGTGTGATGTTTTCAAAGCAGGCCATTGTTGGAAATATTTTGATTCCTTCAGTCATATTGATTCTGATGAAATTCTCGTCTTGTTGGTGACAAATTGGAGGAGACATTGTGTACTTCTGTCATATAATCTTGGGAACACTTCTCCTGTATGGCTTATTAAATGTATAGTTGAAACTTTGTACAATGCTTCATTGCCATTTGTAGATGTGCATAATGTCGGGACAGGAGGATCCAATTAGTTGATAGTGGATCTAAGAGAGGTGGAGGATGTAAAACAACTTGAAGCTTTGTACAATGCTACATTGTCATATTTACATTTAGATGTGCATGTTGATGGGACGAGAGGATCCAATTATTGTCCTAACAGTTGAAATGGATCTTAGGGTGGAGGATAGCTTGATCTATTGTCCTTCTATAAAGTTAACGGATAGACTTGAAATTTTGTACAATACTTCAATATTCATCAATGATGTTTACATTGTTCTGACAATTTACAGTGGATCAAAGATTAGTGTTTTGCAACTTTTTCATGTACAAGGATATGTTCAATTTCATACTGGTACTTTAGCATAAGTTAGTGGTCAGCCGGTTTCGATTGCCGGTGGCCAGTTAACTCGGTAAAGCACCTGACTAGAGATTCAGGGGACCTGGGTTCGAATCCCTGTTTGTTCCGTTGCATTTTCTCCCTTCCTGTTACATTTGGGGCTCTAGGACTGACGGAAGAAAATGCCTGCCAGGGGATAGCGATCGCCGGTGGCCAGTTAGCTCAGTTGGTAGAGACAATGGTTGACATTCAGGGTGCTGGTTTTCAAATTCCAGTCTAGTTCGTTGCATTTTCTGCCTTCCTGTTGCACACACTCGTATATATATTTTTTGTACATGTTATATAGCATGTACAGTCTTACAAAAATTGTGAAATTCCTGTGTGACCGGTCAATATTTATTGGGTAGGGGGGTTGGGACCGGTGCAAAATGCAATAGGACACACATTTATTTTGACTTGCATACTGATAGGACTCATGTTTTTAGCTCTTCTGAGCCGAAGGCTCAAAGAGTTAATCATATGGCCATATGTCTGGCGTGCGGTGTCAACTTTTTGGAAAAAGGGCTTTATCTCAAGAACCCTTGCCAAATTTTTGTCAAATTTGTCACAGGGTATCCTTGGCCCAAGGGCTTTCATTTGTACTAAAACTAGGGTTGTGACCCTTTAACAAGGGGAAATAATTAGGAAAATGCAAACAAAAGTAGTGGTTGCTAAAAAATCTTCTACTCGAGAACCACTTGGCAAATGATCACCAAACTTATGCATAAGGATGAGGATAGGTTGTAGATAAAAAATTGTTCAAGGCATCATCCCGGGGCAAAGGGTGTGGTCTCAAGGTCACTTCAAAGTTGACCTTAAATTTTGTTTTGTTAAAACTTTGATATTTTGCTTAGTATAAGGATTAGGATCATCAAATTTTGTCAGTTGATGCATCTTAGCACTTAATATCATGTTGTCTCAAAAGTAGGTCATGGTGACCTACTTTTTGAATTTCGCATGTAATTATTATTAATAAATGAATTTTGATGCATATCTTGGACACTTTTTAGCCTATGATCATCAAAAGTTCTCAGTTGATGGATCATGGGACCTTGAAGTGCGTCATATGAAAAGTATGTTACCATGACCTACTTTCTGAATTTTATGGCTAATAATTTATGAATACATTTTTGGTTTTTATTTCAGATACCGAGAGGTTTAGAATCATCAAACCTTGTAAATTGATGCGTCTAGAGGTCTCGAAACATATTTATAAAAAAAAAAGTAGGTCACAGTGACCTACTTTTTGAATTTTGCAGACATTCAAATTTCACATTTTCAATTTTAGATGCATATTTTGGACATTATGAAAGCTGGGATCATCAAACTTTGTCAGTTGATGCATCTTGAGTCTTCAGTGTGTCGATCAAAAGTAGGTCACCGTGACTTACTTTTGGACAGTTACATTTAAATTTTCAGGTACTATTGGACTTAACATCATCAAACTTTGTTAATTGATGAATCTTGGTTAGTGAGAATTTTTGCCTGTTCTACAATGTATCAGAAGAGCGATTCTAGGCCCATGGGCCTCTTGTTTTATTTTCAACACTCAGGACAGCTAAATTTTTTTTTGCAAACTTTTAATTCAACTATCTTACAAACAATACAGAATTGTATGCATGCTTTATTTCATGTCCAAGTTGAATCTACTAGAGACAATTTGCAATTGAAAATCACAAAAGATGTATTCAGCTGTGAATAACATTGCAAATATTACATGTAACTTTTGCATGGAGTATGCATGGATTTCAATCATAGAAAATAAAAATGGTATATCATGTTGGTCATAATTTGAAAGATACAGACCAGAATTTAACTAAAGTCTAAACACATCTATAATATTTGATAGTTTGCCATTACAACCTATCATTGGGTCAAAAGCTGTCTGAATTGTTTCATACCAAGTGTTACGCCGTTCTTGGCACACTGATTTTGACTACGGATAACACCGTTTACCTGATCAAGATGTAGGGCTCACGGAGGGTGTGACCGGTCGACAGGGAATGCTTACTCCTCCTAGGCACCTGATCCCACCTCAGGTATATCCAGGGGTCCATGTTTGCCCAATTCTTTATTTTGTATTGCTTATAGGAGTTATGAGATTCATCACTGTTCGTTATCTTAACCTTTCATAGAGAATACTGAGATGTGAAAAATACTTGCAAGTACATGAGACAACAATTCACTAAAGCAGTAATTAAAAAAAAAAAGCAAAATGTTCCTATTTAAACAACAATTTAACCTAAAGAAAAAAAAAAGATAAGTATAATGAGATTTGTAACTTCACTAGACAAATTGCTGAACAAACATGACAAAGTAAACAAAAGTTTTTCAGGAGCTTGAAATCCCTCAGCTGATATAACTGGAGAGACAATTATGAAAAACTCCAGAAATTTTTAAAATGAAGTAAAAATGGTGCTTAATCATACATATTTATTTATTTAATTGCATTTTCTGATTGAAAATAGCCTTTCAACTTTCCAACTTTCTGTATTTTCCCCCCATATTTTCTAGATTTTTTCCTCATTTCCTTACTTTCTTAATTTCATCCATTTTTCCCGTATTTTTTCTGCATCTAAAATATGGAAAAAATACGGAAATATATGGAAATCTGGAGATCTGAGGTACGGTGGGTAAATAGGACACACATTTTTTAATTACACATCTGATATAGGACAGCAACTTTTTTGTATTTTGAAAAGATAGGACATAGGTTTTTAAAAAAAAATGGAAATATGGAATGCACCGGCCCCAACCCCCCAATGAGTATTGACCGGTCCCTTATATGCAAGCATCCTTAGGTAGTGTAGATTTAAGTTTAAATCATAGCCTCGTGGGGTAGTGTGGAACCACAGTAGGGGAACAAAGAATTTTAAGGGAATTTATATAGTGAAAAAATATCCAGATCCGCAGTCATCATTGATTAGTCATATCAATATGTAACCATTCTCAGGTACTGCATATTTTAAGTTTATTCGAATCATAGCCCCGAGGGGGATAGGATGTGGTCACAATAGGGAATCAAATATTTTTGGAAATTTTATATAAAAACTCTTAAGATCATCAGAGTCATGATTTGACATTAATATGCAAGCATCCTCAGGTGCTGATCCTAAAGATTCCATCCTAAGGTGCGGATCCTAAAGATTCCATCCTCAGGTGCGGATCCTAAAAATTCCATCCTCAGGTGCTGATCCTAAAGATTCCATCCTCAGGCGCTGATCCTAAAGATTCCATCCTCAGGTGCGGATCATAAAGATTCCATTTTCTCTACGGATTTTATGAGGGGACCTTAACAGAAGATCTAAGTTTTTCATGGGAATATATATAATATCTAAAAACTTTCTAATCAAGAACCAATAAATATATACATTACAATACAATGCAGATTCATATTGACTTTAATATATTATCATATAGGAAAAGGGCCTTAATATGAGGGGATAGGAAAAGACAGCTTTGATATGGCCCCATTTTGAGAAGTCAAAGTGGGCCAAACTGTAGCCATTATATCGTACCAGATCATGTCTATTTCAAAATAAGTATCAGTTTTAACGTGTGATTTACCCCAAGTTTACTAAACTATCTAACTGTCGAGGAGATTACTCAAGCCACCATTACTGAATGACGTATATATAGAAGTTAATAAAAATCAGGACTTCCTCCATTTATGCCCCCCCCCCCCCATTTTTTTTTTTTTTTTTTTTTTTTTTTTTTTTTTTTTATAAATTTGATGCATATGTTGCTTGATAACACATGCCTATCTCTGCTGCATGCAACTCTGGTGCACAAATGGTGCCTCTAAAGCAAACGTGTGCTCGATGCTTTCCAAAGAAAAGTACATGCATGTATTCTCAAATTTAAAAAAAAAAATGATATGCCATTTCCACTTTAAAACCCCAAAATTTGCTCAGATTTGTGAGAATACTTTGGCGTCGGTCACTGGAAAATACTGAATCTGATACCTGTATATTGATACTAACGTTGTTTATCATATACTGGTGTATATATCCACATTTATCAAAATGTTCCGACAACATTCTGGACTTTGATCATACATCTGTGACGTCAGATTGCAGTGTTTTGTTCAACATGTCGGAGGTGTTCATCTCTTGCAGAAGATTTTGTAAGTAGCCAGAAGTTCCTATCTTGACACAGTACGTAGATCTACTGACCAGAACTAAGTACATGTACGTAGACCTATTCATTTTGATTACATCTGAGCACACCTTAATTAGGGGGAAGCCTGAGCCAGAAAGACTTATTAATTAATTTGAAATTAAAACAGGATGTGTTTGTGAAACAGCAAGGTAAACCTGGTACCATCAGAAAAGTCTTGTCACAAGGAATACCCGTGTGAAATATGAAAGCCCTATCACTGAGTATTCAAAAGTTATAGACCTAGCTAAGGTTATGATTTTTTAAAAGTAGGTCAAACTACAAGGTGAAGGTCATGCGATCAAGAATGTTGATACCACGAGAAAGGTCTTCTGTCACAAGGAATGCACATGTAAAGAGAATCCCTTTACAATAAATTATTAATGTACCATAACTTTGATTATAAGCTGATCAATGATGACAGTATTAGGTCAAGGTTATTATTGAATTCCAAGTCCTATAATGTATTGAAATGCCTGTCTAAATTTATTGGAGATTTGTCAAATTAAAGGAATTTCCTTCAATCAACTGATTCCAATATGAATACATAATTTATCATGAGAAAGTCCTACGACTATTCCTATATGACTTCATATACTATATATTCCTATATACCTATTATGGTCCCTTTATCTATGTACACCTTATATGCAGTGTAATATAACATATGATTTTGTCTGATGCCATATTTATGCATTCAAATCACTGACTGTATTTTAAATATTATTGTTTCTATGGTATAATCTATATTATTATATGATTGAATAATTCCTAGCTCTCTAATTGGCTGAGATCCAACAATGTAGAAATCATACTACGTTATGTTTACCTGCACGTGACCTCCCAGGTGAACATAAGGAATTATTTTTTCCACATAGGACCAAAAATAGACCTTCCAGGTGAACATCAGGAATTATTTTTGCCATATAGGACCAAAATTAGGTCGTTGAAACTTACAATTAAAGCAAAGAACAATCTTGAAGGGTTTTTTAATCCTTTAATCATTTAATAAAACAATTATTGCTATTTTTGAGGTCAATACGATGATTTAGCCACCTTCGAAGTACAATATTCACCTCGCCCTTCGGGCTCGGTGAATATTGTACTCCTCAGGTGTCTAAATCATCGTATTGAAATCAAAAACAGCAATAATTGTATAATATATGCCGCCTTTGCCAGTAATTGTTATTGTGCAAATAAATCATTGTCATTGTAAAATATGAAGGCTCATTCATATGTTATGGCGAGAATTACAGTTTTTATACACAGAAGGACAGACAGATTACTGGTGCACGATATTTTGGATTAGAATTACCATGACACTTGTACAGATTTCTTATGAAGCCACCTTCAGTTTTTTAGAGTTACTCTTCTTTGACCACACCACGATAACCATAACTGTACAGACTTTGTTGAGTTTGTTTTCACCTTGAAATTACTTCACTTTTTTAAAATAGCATTTGGTTGTTCACTCTGGATTTGGTAAGTAATAACCCAAATAAATGACCGATGACAATCAATTATGATGATAAGTGAAAACACCACCTCCCCAAACAAACCAAAAAAGAAAAAGAAAAAAAAAATTAAAATAAAAAAACAAACAAGAGGCCCACAGGCCTTATCGGTCACATGAATACTAGTGAAAAAGTATCACTACTTCCATGGGCTATGAAATCTAGAAAAAAATTCCTGTTCTGAATATCTAAGCTAAATTTTAATGTTCAGCAACAGTATAAACAAGATATGTTCTTAAAACCTCCCTCAAAAGTGCATACACTGATAAAAGGCTTTAAATAGTAGGTGTATTAACATTAAAACATCAAAAGATATGACTAATTTGCACTCATCCTAAAGTCATAACCCTGGGTTATAAAATTCACCCTGGGTTATGAAATTCACCATTTTTTGTACATCCTTTTATGCTATTCCTAAGTATGCATTTATATTTTATACAGTATCAGCAAACTTACACATACATACTATATACTAAGTTTGGCCCCAACATGGGGCCAGAACCCATTACTCTGGAGAAAATCAAATTTACAATTTTGATAAAAGACTACCTGCTCTATCCATTTAGCACTATATACCAAGTTTGGCGGATCATGAAATTTACGATTTCTGTCCCCTTGTTCCAAAGATGCTTCATACCAAATTTGAAAAGAATTGGAATGATTATAGTTATCAAGAAGAAGTTAAAAATGTCTATTGTTCACACATTTAATAATTCACCATTTTGGCCCCACCCTGATACCAAAACCCCTACCCCTGGGATAATCAAATTTACAATTTTGGTAAAGGACTATCTGCTCTTTCTAAATATCTATTTAGTGTCAATATTGTATCAACCACACTAAAGAAGATGTTATTTAAGTGTTTGAACACATAAACACTATATACCAAATTTGGCCCCACCCTGTGGTCAGAACCCCTACCCTGGGGATCATGAAATTTACAATTTTGGTAGAGGCCTTTCTGCTCTCCATCACCATGCGTTAAGTTTTTCTTACACATGTTCGGTTCTTGAGAAGAAGATTTTTGAAAATTGATCAATTTTGGGAAGTTTTTGCCCTGCCCCCAAGGCCCCAGGGGTGCAGGAATCCTGAAATTTACAATTTATGTTCCCCTTGTTTCAAATATGTTTCATATCTTTGAATATTGTTCACACATTTAATAACTGACCATTTTGGGCCCACCCTAATACCAAAAGCCCTACCCCTGGGATCATCAAATTTACAATTTGGTAAAGGACTACCTGCTCTAAATATCTATTTAGTTTCAATATAGTATCAACAGCACTAAAGAAGATGTTATTTAAGTGTTTAACACATAAACACTATATACCAAGTTTGGCCCCGCCCTGGGTTCTACTCCGGGGATCATGAAATTTATGAATTTTGTAGAGGCCTTCCTCCTCTACATCAATATGCATTTAGTTTTTCTTACATGTGTGTGGTTCTTGAGAAGAAGAGTTTTGAAAATTGGTAAATTTTGGGCAGTTTTTGCCCCATCCCTAGGGCCCCAGGGGTGCTGGAGTCCTGACATTTACCATTTATATCCCCCTTGTCCCAATGATGCTTCATACCAAATTTGAAAAGAATTGGACTGGTACATGTAGTTATTAAGAAGAAGTTAAAAATGTTCAATTGTTAACGCACGACGGACGACGACGGACGAAAACAAATCGCTGAGTTTACTCAGGTGACCTAAAAAAAAACCACAACCCCAAACAAAACCACCGAATGTCTAGTTGATACAAATCCCATCTTCACAAGTCAAGGTTAGTGCAAGGTAACGAATCAATAACCCTTGACCTGTGAAAATGTACAAATCTATGCGTTTATTTTTGCGTCAAGAATGAACTTCTATTAGATATTCCTAACTATGAAGTTATTGCCAAGAAAACCAGTAATTTTAACCGAATGACCTTAATTTTATTCTCTTTTATCGTAAGAAATCTTTGTGTCAAGTACATGTAGATGCACCCTGGAGATAGATTGATATAACCTCTTTAAATAACTAAACAAATTCTATATTCATGTATAGATAGAACGTTTGAAAAGGGACAAAAACACCTGATGGAAGAAGATGCTGAATGTGATTTTGATAACTCATTGTCCATGCATAAATTCTGTCATTTGTAAGTGAATAACTTTAAAGGAAATCTGCAAAATATAGTCTTGTATATTATAGATTTAAAGGAAAAATCTGAAAGAGAGGGTGAGTATGATGAGAGTGTGAGCATGATGACATCTGTTTCCTGTGGCCCAGTGCAAAGCTTCTTTCAAATCTGTGGTTACAGTCAAGAGACGGAAAATAAAATCATACGGTTTAGCTTGTAGATATCGGGATAACCCACAAAAGCTCGAGAGCTAATTTCCAATGGGGTCATTTTTCAGGGTTTGCATGACGGGGTTGTTACTGTGAGCATGACGGGGTTATTACGTAAGGGTTAATGTACGAGTATCGCTCCATTGCTTTTAAGGAATGGGGTGATACGAGTACATTGACCCACTTAAAATCCACTTTTGCTGGATTAATAAAAACTAAACTTTGTGCATTTTAATCATGTCTTACGTTTTTCATTCTTTTGTTGCATGCATTTATATCTACTTGTATAAAGAATGACGTCAAAGGTGGATTTTAATGTGAACATGACGGAGTTATTACTGTGAGCATGACGGGGTTATTACTGTGAGAGGAAACAGAAGAAAGCCTACTTGTCGCATCATGGTACTCTCTCACATACAACCTAAAGTTGTCGACTACGAAGATCGATCTCGGGTCGTAGAGGTGAGAGGCACTTACTACATGTACCACTGCGCGACCCGTACGCCCTATTAATGACTTATCTATAATCCATGTACAACTAAATACATGTGTACAAAAATACACCAAGAGTTGTTAAAGACTTTAGTCACCCGTAAAGTCAAATAAATATTTCGAAAGGGAAATTAATTTCTAAATTGTACACATGTAAGAGTCGCATGAAAATCCCCGACCCCGATGTGATTTGTTTGACAATAGTTTAAAAAAAACAACAAAAAACATTAACGATATGAAACACAATACGTCTTCTGTTAGGAGAAGACCAAAATTTAATATTTACACATTTCATGATGACTTTACAACGAAAAATCTGAAGATTATGATGCATGTATGTCGAATAATTATAATTAATTCGAAGTACCACATTTAAAACAGTGACAATGACAAAACAATCATGTCAACTCGACAAATTACATTGCCATAGCTATTCCATGGTTTTCGTGTGTGTTACATATCCTATAGCTATTCCATGGTTTTCGTGTGTGTTACATATCCTATTGCTATTCCATGGTTTTCGTGTGTGTTACATATCCTATAGCTATTCCATGGTTTTTGTGTGTGTTACATATCCTATACCTATTACATGGTTCTCGTGTGTGTTACATATCCTATAGCTATTCCATGGTTTTTGTGTGTGTTACATATCCTATAGCTATTCCATGGTTTTCGTGTGTGTTACATATCCTATTGCTATTCCATGGTTTTCGTGTGTGTTACATATCCTATAGCTATTCCATGGTTTTTGTGTGTGTTACATATCCTATACCTATTCCATGGTTCTCGTGTGTGTTACATATCCTATAGCTATTCCATGGTTTTCGTGTGTGTTACATATCCTATAGCTATTCCATGGTTTTCGTGTGTGTTACATATCCTATAGCTATTCCATGGTTTTCGTGTTTGTTAAGTATCCTATAGTTATTCCATGGTTTTCGTCTTTGTAACTTATCCTATAGCTATTCCACGGTGGTTTTCGTGTGTGTTACATGTCCTATTAAGACCCCCTCCCCCCCCCCCCCCCCCACCCCCCCCCCCCTCATCTTCGTATCTAGAGGTCACCAGTGAAATCTCATATTTTTAAAACCATTAGGAGCGTATCAGTGAGAGATATTTGTCGGAGAATCTGTTTAGAATTGAAATCTCATCTTAAAGACCAGCAGCTCTCACTATGTGTCAAGAGTTTGGTCAGGGAACAATCACTACCAGGTTTCACGTCTTATGGTTAAGGTCAATACAATGCACTAGTGAGACTCGAACGTATGACCTCGCGGTCACGAAGCGAACGCCCTATAACCATGGATCCGCCACGAATGGTTCCTGGCTGTAACAACTTGTTGGTTGACAAACACGGGGGGGGGGGGGGGGGGGGGGGGGGAGCTCTAGGAAATGGAATATTACAATGATGCTTTATAATGAACACAACTGAATTGAGATATAAGCGTTGAACGTTTTAATTTTTGATACCTATTGTGCTGATAAACGCACGCTATTCAGTCTAATACAATTAAACATAAAAATAAAAGATATATGAAATTTTAAAATGTCTAATTGGATATAAATAGCCTGCTCTGTAAATAATTACAATATTGTACAATTTTATTGATATGGTAAACATTCACATCCGGGGCATCCAGTTTCATCCTTGTCTTTGAGTTTGTATCCGTCGTGGCACGTTAGTACACAGTGAATAAGGCGGGCACATTGACTGGGCGGGGTCTGTTTCACGTGATCTACGTAGAAAAAAGATAAAACGAATATATATATATATATATATATATATATATATATATATATATATAGTATAATATAATATAAATTGGTTTTCCTTAATTAATACTAGTCTATGTAGCGATGAGAATGAAGTCTATATGTTATATAATGTTAGTCTATGTAGCGATGAGAATGAAGTCTATATGTTATATAATACTAGTCTATGTAGCGATGAGAATGAAGTCTATATGTTATATAATACTAGTCTATGTAGCGAAGAGAATGAAGTATATATGTTATATAATGTTAGTCTACGTAGCGATGAGAATGAAGTCTATATGTTATATAATACTAGTCTATGTAGCGATGAGAATGAAGTATATATGTTATATAATGTTAGTCTATGTAGCGATGAGAATGAAGTCTATATGTTATATAATGTTAGTCTATGTAGCGATGAGAATGAAGTCTATATGTTATATAATGTTAGTCTATATAGCGATAAGAATGAAGTATATGTTACATGTATATAATACTATTTCATGCAGATGTAAGAATGCTCACTATTGTTGAATCCGTTTTTGGCCGAACATGCTGGACCGATACAGTCTTGGTTCGAGAGATGTACATGTCCACCTGACATCGGTGGATGTCCTGGAACACTGTGATGGCTATGTGGGTTTTTTGAAGGTAATCCACTGGGACCTTGCAAAATGTTAAAATGAACTCCTGAACCGGAAGTAAAACCTTGATATCCGGTACCAACACCTTGATTTCCAGTACTGATGGTTCCAGTTGCTGGCACTTGCGGGCCGGGAACATTTACATGCACGACAGGTGCAGGTCCACCGGAAGCAATTCCAACTGGAGCAACGTTATGAACAGCGCCCCCTAGATTCACACTTACATGACTTCCGGTGTGTACAGGAGGATGTACCAGTGGCGAAAGAGTGGTTCCTAATGCAGTTGGCACTGACAAATTATAAAACACGAATAAACACTAAATCTAGGCTTGGCAGAAATTCATTATAAATGTATATTAATTTAGAGAAAGATAAATGATATGAATTGGGATAATTGTCACGAGCATGTGTTCCAATCCTTCCCAAAGTGCAAATCAATACACACACCTACTTTGCCCGCGATGCAGTAACATGTCGGACAAGTACTTCCGGGTTCGTTTTTCAGTGTGAACCCACTGGCACATCTCTCCCCACACCGTAACGCTTCCGGACATGTTGTATGGCCGTCTGGGTGATTATTGTGTTGAACAAGAAGAGCTGGTTTTACCTGTACCTCTGTAATGTGTGAAAAGTCGCATTGAAATTAGAGAAAACGTCTGAAAAACCAGGTGAATGATCTATATAATCATGCGTCATTTTTTTTTTACATTCACGTAATGGAGGTTGCTTTGTCGGGTACTATTTCCACTATGTACATGAAAGGTGAAGATAACGAACACTGATCAATCTCATAACTCCTATAAGGAATACAAAATAGATAGTTGGGCAAACACGGACCCCTGGACACATCAGAGGTGGGATCAGGTGCCTAGGAGGAGTAAGCATCCCCTGTTGTACATGTAATAGTCAACCTGTCAAGTCTCTTTGAAATTAACCCACAAACATAGGGGTAGCATTTTGATATGAATTGACAAGTAACTGCAAAGTGAGGAATTATTATCCTTATGTTCAGATCTCCAATATTTTTGCCTAGTGATATCTTTATAACTTGTAATGATAGCCATTTCTTTATAAATGTAATGCTGATGTGAACAATGTGAGCATGGATCATGATAAATATAGCACGTCTAATGGCTGATAATTCCGACAGGTAAAAGTAGAACATAGATCTGTAATCTAGATATATTTCAACACGCAACTTCCGAGATATCAGCTCTTCTGCGATGGAGGTACGTTCAGTATTCTGTTGAACACTTGGGTGGGTACGAGATGTATACATATATTATACACTAGCTATGTAAATAAGGATAAAAGTTATGAAAGCGTAAATTTTATTTATATCAGCCGTTGGTATAAATTAGACTGACCATATCAAGAATGATATTTGTTTGAATAAGGCCATTAAATTAAATATGAAATAATTTTTTATTTTGTCTTTTGCGCGAGTGATATTTTAATCAAAGAAAGATGGTGATTATCGATTTTTGTTTGAGCTAGTCTATTATCAAATACTCATAAACTTACTAAAATTATGTGACCTAGTAGTTTGGGTGGTTGCATGATGGCTGATAATCATCCTTTAGGAAATATATGAAGGCAGCGATAAGCATTTGTACCCGCCGCGTGTGGACGAAAGTATGTTTTGCGTCTCACTATGCGTAAGAGTTCCATAAAGGGAAAGAACTATTGGGCAACTCGGAAATTGTGTATTTGAAAATACATGAGGATATGAATTGCAACGCTTCACGCGGACACACGTTTCAGGAAGCGCTGACGTGTGACGTATGCCGTCGTCAAACGTCGCAGTTCATTTCATCTAGCATTTTCAAAAATTAAATTAAATTCTTAAATGTATGAATTCCTACACGTACGTTTTGATTGATTTTTAGGATGTTTACCAAAATATGGCGATATTTACTTGCTCTACATATAAATGAAAAGAAGAGCTATATATTCTATGAACAAAATCGAACACGGGAATAATACCTTTGTAAGTTTTATTGTTTTATTTTAGTATCAACGTCCAAAAGAATGAAAACAAAAATAAGTAAATAAATAAACAATAAAGAAAGACCCCCCCCCCCCCCTCATACATGCTTTTGTTCATAGTCTCAGTCCTCATTGAATAAAAGAGTAGTAGTATTTTGAATTGATTTGATAGGTCAAATTATTTTTAGCAACATCGGCTAATTACATGTAGTTTGTAATGAAAAACGTACAATGTACACGTGTTTCCTGGACTGATTCCACTGCCTACTGAAGACGTTACACATATAATGACTAAATATCCAAAAGAGGACATTAAAACTGATAGCCAATAAGGAAAATCATATAAGAAAGGTGTATAAAATATTACAGTTGGATGAAATCAAAATATCTCCCTGGTTAGAAAAAAAGTTTCATCGTTAAAACAATTCTAATAGATTGGAATAAGTTTTAGATCAATGGACCAGGTTAGCATTGTCTAAAAGATAGTCCGAAAATGACGCGAGATCCTTAGGGAATCAATTTACTCCAAATAGTCACCGCATCATTGCCTAATGTTGACGCTTATACACATCACTGGGTGGATCACTCTCAAAACAGAAAGCGACTCCCATGCAATCGGCAATCATCACGCGAGGTATGAAAAGAACAACGACTGTTAAGTCTCTGGTGTCGAGATGGGCGCTGATGCAAAAAACACTATCATTTTATGTCTTAACGGGCATTTGTAGCATGCAACGTGATCTTGGTGTGACTTATAGCAAGAAAAAACAAACGACTGAACATCATACCTGAAGGTCGGGCCCCAGATAGCGCTGATGGCTGTTTTGTTTCTGTCAAAATGGTGTTGATAGTGCCTTCAAAATTCAAGATTTTAACTCAGGTTATTCTATTAAATTCCACGTGTTAACTTTCATTATTACATAAATCCATGTTTCATGTATATAACGATAAAAAAAAAAAATGAAAGCTACAAACCCGCACAGGTGCAAGCAGGACACTTCCCGGCCTCAGTGCCGGTCAGGGAGAAACCTGATGCACAATCCCTTACACAGCGAGCAACATTTGTGCAGTACTTGAGCAACATTGATATCGTGTTCTGCGAACTGATCTCCCCTAAGTATGATAAACAGCAACCGTTAATAAGTTTATAATCACATTCAATTATAAGTAGTTTTTTTTTTTTAAATCAATGCTCTACCTTTAGAACCCAAGATATGTGTTTGCTGAACAGATGATCCGATTGGGTGAGTTATCACGTGATTTAATGGCACAGTATGGGATCCTGATTGGTGAACATTTACCACGTGACCTATTGTTCCGGATGAAACCATATGGTGTTGGCAACCTTCACTTGTACATCCATGCGAAGAAGCAGTAGTGTGTGACGTAACTAAAAGACAACCAAATCGAAAACATTTTACAGAAGAGAGCAGACATGCATGATGCTCTGTTATGTTAGTATAATTGTACTTAAGCTGAAATATCGAAATGTCGCCCATAAATTCTATTGCGGTCACGTGTTTTGAATGTAGACAACATTATTCAAATATACACAGTACTAGTCTGGTATAAGTAGAAGATAACTTAGATGGAGGATTGTTTAACCTTCGGCAGATTAAAGTCTTAGCTCGACACGCACCATATCCGGCCTTGTTACCTTTAGGACCCACACTCCGCCTTGTTACCTTTAGGACCCACACCCACCTTGTTACCTTTAGGACCCACACTCCGCCTTGTTACCTTTAGGACCAACACCCGCCTTGTTACTTTTAGGACCCACACTCCGCCTTGTTACCTTTAGGACCAACACTCCGCCTTGTTACCTTTAGGACCCACACCCCGCCTTGTTACCTTTAGGACCAACATCCCTCCTTGTTACCTTTAAGACCAACACTCGCCTTGTTACCTTTAGGACCCACACTCCGTCTTGTTACCTTTAGGACCCACACCCCGCCTTGTTATCTTTAGGACCCACACCCCTCCTTGTTACCTTTAGGAACAACATCCCTTCTTGTTACCTTTAGGACCCACACACGCCTTGTTACCTTTAGGACCCACACCCGCCTTGTTACCTTTAGGACCAACACCCCGCCTTGTTACCTTTAGGACCCACACCCCGCCTTGTTACCTTTAAGACCAACATCCCTCCTTGTTACCTTTAGGACCTACACCCGCCTTGTTACCTTTAGGACCCACACCCCGTCTTGTTACCTTTAGGACCCACACCCGCCTTGTTACCTTTAGGACCAACATCCCTCCTTGTTACCTTTAGGACCCACACCCGCCTTGTTACCTTTAGGACCAACACCCCGCCTTGTTACCTTTAGGACCCACACCCCGCCTTGTTACCTTTAAGACCAACATCCCTCCTTGTTACCTTTAGGACCTACACCCGCCTTGTTACCTTTAGGACCCACACCCCGTCTTGTTACCTTTAGGACCCACACCCGCCTTGTTACCTTTAGGACCAACATCCCTCCTTGTTACCTTTAGGACCCACACCCGCCTTGTTACCTTTAGGACTAACACTCCGCCTTGTTACCTTTAGGACCCACACCCGCCTTGTTACCTTTAGGACCAACATCCCTCCTTGTTACCTTTAGGGCCCACATCACACCCTAATGATTTGACTTTAAAGTGAATTCTTGTTTAATTGTTCTAAAGAATTTACACGTTAAAACTTTTAAACATTTGAATTTTCTGAGAAGTACTACACGTGCGTTCCTATGCATGTACATGTATATTCCAGGTTACTGTGATTCTGAAATAAGGTAGAACATGGAGGATATTTATTCAGCCTTCTCTTTTAATTAATTGCAATTTTTAAGATATGAATAAGATAGAAATCAATTTCTTCTTTAGTTCGTCATCACCTGAAATTGATTAACAGTATATTTTTCAGAAATTTAAAATTCATATCAAAATGATTCATAATACTCTGTTTATACAGACGATATATCATGATATTTGAAAGTGGGTTTAGGACGTCGCAGCAGGCTGCACGAGGACAGCACTGTACATTGCACGATTAATTATAATGATAGTAAAATTATATTAGCGCCCTATATAAAACAAATTACTCTAAAGGTGCTTTAAAAGGAATAAAACAATAAAACACAATTAAATGAAATCGAATGGCATAAAATCTTATATCTGTAAAGTTACCAAAAACAAAACACTATAACTAAGATTAATAGCTCTAAAATAATGTTTTTCTTTTTTTTTTAATAATTCATTCTAACATATATTTACATGTGCACGTGTGATATGGTAATGTTTCTTTTACACAACAATGTGTAAAGAATGCAAGCAAAGTAGATCATAGCTCTAACATCATATGGCTAGTGTACATTTCGACAGAACACGATATTTTGTACGAGTTATCCCTCTTTGTGAAATGTTTACAAATTTCCACGGCATGGTAGTGGATAGGACGTTCACTTCGGAACCGGAAGGCCCAGATTCGATTCTCAATCCGACGCCTCGTCAAGCCTAAAATGTTTCACATAGGTAGTGACTGTTCTTTCGTTCGCCGCTGAACTTCATGTTTAAGGTCAAGATTATCGATACTTTACCTATTAATGAAAAGATCTCAAACAGGAAATACAACAACATGCAAACAGAACATTTACCCCTATAAGACAGTCATTACATAAAGCAAAGATCGTGCTGACTGAGAAATCAGAATCAATCTGGCTTATTTTCTTGTACATGTTATAGCTTATTTTGCAATCTTCAACATGTTCGCATTATGTGATCGATGACATGCATGAAAATGTTCATTTCAAATCCAAAAAGCAGTGAACTGGATCCACTGCTGCAATAAATAAAGAGTGTATCCAATGAAAAAAATCCAATATATCCAAAGTTTAGCACTATTTTTCAGGATGATTTAAGACAGAAATTCTACTTGAAATCTTTTCTTTAACCAATGGAGGGCACATAAACATACTTATTGAATGAAAGAACAATTCAGGCTAAATTAAATATAGTATACCAGTTATTTCTTTACTTTCATGTTTAGTCATTGACACAGTTTTGCTTGAATACACAGGTCTAACATATTTATATTTCAAAAAGAATATTCCAATTAATTATTGTATGGACGAATTATATTTCGTTGGAACGGATTAAAAAAAATATCCCCTTTCACCTGCCCTGAACCAGCCATCGTATGTTTGTATATTAAATAAATAGTTGAAAGTTTAGTATTCAATTTGTTATGGTAAAATTTTGATTCATTAGATAATGTAACATTAGTATTGAGCCAATTCATAGATGTTTTTTTTTCTGTTCGTGTTCCGACAATGGCGGATCTAGACGGAGGGTTGCGGTTGAATGTTTTTAACCAACATGGTACTTTGAGTCATGGGAAAAGGTACATAACTTGAGTCACGACCCCCCTTTGAGATTTGTTTGGATCCGCCACTAGAAGGTTACAAACATTATCAAGTATAACATCTGATATATGTACCGACATAATGGAAACTTTATCCGAAAGTAGCTATTTTTTTTTTTTTTTTTTACTTTTATTTCCAGTCACTCCACGCATGTGTCTTCAAACTGAAAGTACAAGATTGGTAAACCCTCCATTGATATTTCGTGAAAATCATCTAGTATAGTCGTTCTATTTCATGGATTTTAGATCTAATAGTAATTGTCCAGGTAGCGTAGAGGTAGCGCTCTCGCTTCTCACCGATGCGACCCAAGTTCGATCCCTGTGATCGACAGTGGTTGTATGTGAGAGGGTATGGCGTTCGCCCGCTCGGACACGTGGGTTTCCTCCGGGTACTCTGGTTTCCTCCCACATAAATGACCCCCTAGCGCAAACATCCGTGCATCAAAGGACCCCATTGGAAATAAGCTTTCGAGCTTTCATGGGTTATTCTTGGCATGTATGTATGTATGTATATACCGAATAAATATTTATTTATTTATTTTATTTTTAATGTACTGCTTCCAGCTAGTTTTCTGTTGTTTTTTGTTATCATGAAAAGAAGACAGACATTTACGAGTACACCATTATGATAGTGATACAAGTATGGGAACTAGGCTAGAATATCGTAACATTATTATGATAAAGAAATTAAGCCGAGCCAGTGGAAGGCAAACCGATTTGAACATAGATTTGTCGTGATCGTTTTAAGTGTGTTTTTAATGGTAAATCCAACTGCGTGGGCGATTTGAATTCGTGGGCATGCAATTAACACGCAAACAGCGAAAATTACACACCACAAATCTAAAGTTTACACCACAGAGATAAATATAAATTTCACAGTTTATATACATATGTACATACGGATAAACTGACTAGGCTGTTTAGATTTTTGATATACTAAATAATGAGGTAATTTGAATAAGTTTCACTAATTATACATGCCAAGAATACCACGCCTCAGTATCAGATGTGTACATTCCATTTATTCATAGTCTGTAAATTCACTTTTACAAATATGTAAAGGTTTTAATCTATCGAGAATCAAAGATTCAGTATAGGTTTATCATTGGTAAGGCCTAAAAAAAATTCTGTGTTTCAGGTAACCTGACCGACCCTAATTTTGAGCCCCGACCATAATTTTTTAATGGGTCGGCGGAGAAAAAAATCCAGAATTTTGGGGTTTTCGACATCGGTTTTAATAATCTGTAATCACTTTCTGATGGGGAGGATACAAACTATACAAAACAAACGGCATGGCCATCACCAGCTCAATAATAATCCGAGATTCCCCTGAGTCTTATCACCAATGTTATAATGAGACATGTGCGGGGGAGATTCAGAGCGGACTCCATATTGAAAAGTGGGAATGGCAGCGACACCAGCTGTTTTGTCTACCTTTAACAACTTCATTTCGCGGATCTGCCTTCCAAGAAGTGATAATTCAGGACTCGAGTGATTATTCTACAAGTTAATCATGACTTAAATATGATTTTCATCACCGTTTAAACGGTCGTAACACCAACAAATGAAGCATCACTTTGAGTTAGGTTGCATCCCCGCCATTCGATTTCTTTGCACACAAATACACAAAATTTCAATCGGTGTCAAAGTCGGTATGATAATCATCTGATAACTGAATCCTCACGTCTTGGAAGGTAAATATGAGAAAAAAAGTTGAAAAAAGTAGGCAAAGCAGCGACATCAGCTGGTGTCGCTGAATTTCCATTTTACAATACGAAATCCGCTCTGACTCTCCACTGTTACAATGTAAAAGCGGAGATGAGAGTCAGAGGAATTTCCGATTAGCTCGATATTTGCAATCAAAATTGCAAAATGTAATTAACTTAAACACCTAGAAGATAAAAACGTGCTTAAATGCTTGGAGAACCGTCAACGTTTGACAGACGTCTTTGAGGAAGAACATGAGAACTGTTCGCGAGATGATATGTTTCAGGAGGTTCAGAAATATCTAATAAAAAACAGTTACCGACCTACCGACCCAAAGTTTAAAGGTGTTACCGGAAACACAGACATTTTTAGGCCTAAATCTGTCGTAAAGTAAATATAAAAAATTATGTCCGTACTTTTTATTGATGAATCGAATAAGGGATGACGCTTTTAAATTACATATCGTTACCACAGAAACAAACCTTTAACCGGAACTAAACACTGACAGGTCGGACAAGAGTTATCTCCACTTCTGTAACCAAACTCACAGCGTTTAGAACAGGAGAAGTGCGCATTACACCGAATTGAGGAGTCCACATAGATGGCGCTGTTGGTCAACACTCCCACCTCTGAAAAACGAAAAGAAGCACATGTAGAATATCTAGTTAAGCTAGTTAAGGCCCTAATGGTCAACGCCCTACTGAAGGCTATCTCAAGTTACAATAGACATAAATATACCTGATGGAATTATACACGAACAAGTTGGACAGCCATTGCTCCCGTTCCTGTAACCTAATCTACAGCCCCGTGGACAGGATAGGGCAGTGGTACACACGAGTGTCTGTACGAGCACTAAACAGAAAAAAACATTCTCATGTACATAAGATTTCCTGAAGCAATTGCATTATAAATCATTTACTTTAAGGACATCATTAAGTTGTAATAAATAAACACTTTCAAATTACACCTTAGAACGCTATTCTTTTTTCATTCGGATCATATAAAATTCAGAATTCAAAAGACGTATTATTAAATCTGTCACCAAGTCGAAAATTAATGTGTTAACCTGTTTGGCAAGTGCAATGCGGACATCCTTCTCCGGGAATAGTTTGCAGAGCGTATCCGGTTTTACAATTTACCATACAGTGAATAGCTTCCGGGCAATTCTTGAGGATGCTGTAGATGTTTGGTTTACTTGCTGTGGAAACGGTCACTGCAGTCTCAGTTCGTGGTGGCGCTACGCGAAAAATGTCGAAGATGCAACATAACAAACGATATTCAGACATTGTGCCGCTTCACCATAATGCAATAGCTAGTGACGAAAAATAGAACTTCTTTTGAAAAAGTATTACGTGCGTAACTAGTACTATGGATATTTTATCAAACAAATATTTGCAGACTTACTTGGTAGACATTGGCATCGCGGACATGTACCGCTTTCAGAAGCTTTAAGGATGTATCCATAGCGACAGTTAGTCATGCATTTCACAACGTTGTCCTCGCAAGAACTCTGATGTACAGCGACCTGTGTATGTGTAGGCGCCATTTTCGTTGGAGCTTAAAAAGGGTTACTTTGGACATTAGTCATGGTTCATAAAAAGAGAGAAAAGTGTATATCTGTTGTTCAGAGGACATGGTTTGGCAATGACTGGTGTTAATAACCCATGCCATGTTCCTACCATTAAAGCTATATACAGTGGATGAACTCTATAGTTCAATCCGTAGTTTGAGTTTACACCATCTTGTTGAGATCACCCCACCACTTGTTACCACCATCACTACTAACCGCCGACATTGACACAATTGACCATCCCCACAGACGACCGCCGCCAATGTATATTTTTGGTTAGTCATATAAAGTTGGCACATTCAAGTGTAGGTTTCGAAATGAATAAAGTCATACAATACCAGGTCGGCACATGCAACTGGCACACTCTCCCACTGTGGCGGCGGGTATGAGTTGGTAACCATGGTGACAGTTTTGTACACAGAGGTCCATTATCTTCTGACAGGAAGACTTTGTGACAGGCGCAGGCGTAGTTGGATCTAAAATTGTAGCAAAATTTCGATTTAAGAAAAACAACTACGAACTTATTAATACTTGTGCCAAGTTTAAATCTTTGAAAGGAATGAAACACATCTTGCACAAACATGCCCGAGATGACAATGCAGACAAAGATCTATTGCTCACTTGATTTTTCTCGTTATAGACAATGGGGTTGTGCTCTTGATTGCTTTGTCTAACATCTCAGTTCCATATACAAAGTCCTACAGTATTAAGTACCACAAAGAAGTGCATATATTGATTGCCAGGCAACCAGAGTGAACCGCCATTTCACCCCAAGTGATGGGTTCCTATCTCTTATTTACATGTTACACGATTATAAAAAATCACTTTGGGTGCAGACTTACTTAAACTTATGTGTAGAAACTGAACATACTTGATTTACAGGAGCAGGACGGACAACCAGAGGCATCCGCTGAGCCAAGTATGTAGCCATCTGTGCATCCCATCATGCATTGCAGCAGTCGATCACACACTTCCTGTCTAGGTGTAGAAGTCGTGCTTACCACTAATAAAGAATGATTGTTAAAATGGTTACATTTTCAAGACATTTTGTCTATCTCTGATATCGATGCTTTTTAAAGAAGGGAATAATAGTTTTACCGGATTTGACGCATGCGCACGATGGACATCCGTCACTTCCTTTAGGCCCTAACTTGAGGTTATGTTTGCAGGTCTTTATACAGAGAGTGGTAGAGGGACAGTCAGCTTCCTCGTGTTTAACTTCACCAAGTAGCTTCATACCTTTAATTAATAAATTAAAATTTTCGATATTCCTGTCAGTCGATAATTCTCAGTGTTAAAGTAATATTGTGAATGGGTGATTACCAAGAACTGTCTCATAATTGCAAAATCATAATGATATTTATTCTGTTTTGTCTGTAATTAAGTAGATATGCAAAATGCGTTCTTGGGGGCTTTGTAATAGCAAAATGGTTACTGTAAAATCTTTAAATTGTTCAGTATTCACTATACCATTCTTGGCTGAGCATTCTGGACCAAAACAGCCTTGTCCTGTAAAAGGCATGTATGCATTATTTGTCTGTATGACTAATTTGATGTACAGTGTATTATATAATTATAGTATTTTGATGAAGTCAGTATATATTGTTATTGACTTGATAAGATTATATTGACCCTAGATGAAGTACAAGGTCAATACACACTCATCAGTCGATAAATATATATATCGGTCACACATGTATGGAGTCTGTATTGCTATATAAATTCATAGGGAGTTTATAGGGCAACATAAGTTAATATGTGGAGTTTACAGGGCAACATAAGTTAATATGTGGAGTTTACAGGGCAACATAAGTTAATATGTGGAGTTTATAGGGCAACATTAGTTAATATGTGGAGTTTATGTAGCAACATTATCTGATATGTAGAGTTTATATAGCAACATTAGTTAATATGTGGAGCTTATGTAGCAACATTATCTGATATGTAGAGTTTATATAACAACATTAGTTAATATGTGGAGCTTATGTAGCAACATTATCTGATATGTAGAGTTTATATAGCAAAATTAGTTGATATGGAGTTTATATTGCAACATTAATTGATATGTGGAGTTTATATAGCAACAACAGTTGATATGTGGAGTTTGTATTGCTAGATTTAATCTATTTAATTTGTAGGGAGTTTAGTTTACTACATTACTCAATACGGAGTCTGCATTATCGAGTTTGCATTGTCACATTGGTTTAGATAGAGTTTGTGTTTTACATCTAGTTTATTTGAAAAAAGATAATGTTTTGCTTGGAATATTTTTTCCCTCTGATTGTTGACCATAAAAAAAACCCACACTGATCATTATACAATTATAGGTGTACTTCGGTATCTCGAATGCCATGGATATGTCGTAGTGATTCAGAAGTAGTGATGGGAATCGGCGAGAATTTCATAATCGATGATTGGTTTACTGTAACTAACTAATTATCGATTATAATCGGACATAGAGAAATTCTATAATAAAGTCATTTATCCACTGAAAAAGTGTAAATAAATATTTTCTACATATTTGTATTTGTTGTTTCTATTGCTGAGATAGTGTAATTAAATGAATATTTTCTGTGTGTATTTGTTATTCTTCTACTATCTTAGTATCCTTTAATTACATATATAAAAGTCAATAGGATTTTTAGAAGGGTTTACGCGCCAAACATGGATATCGTTTGCTTCGGTTATATATTATTAATATCCCTGTATATCAAAGTTTCAAGTCATTAATTTACGGTAATCCGGCATACATGTAATTAAAATTCAGCAAAGAAAAGAAAGGAAAGAATATTTTATCCAAAAAAAAACCCAAACCCAAATCAGATCGAAAACACGTTACGCACGTGCAGATCGAGTAACAGTAACCTTAGAAAGCGGTTTAATCTACGTAATTCACACGTCTTTGCTCGCATCAAGAATCTATTTGATGGAGGGTCACTTCGTTTATATGTCTGAATCAAAGTACGTCTATCTGACCATGCAAACATGCGTTATTCCCCGGACATGGATACTTTGGCTTTCATGTGCGACGCCATTACGGTAAATTAGGTTAATAAATAGGTCACGGCAGGAACATTCGTGAAAAACTACAGCCGTTGAGAAAACAAAATCTAAAAACCGATTAATTGAAATAAAATTTTCATAATCGAACGCTTAGAATTTGCCAACAATCGACTGATTTTCGATTATAATCGATGATTGGAACATCACTATTCGGAAGTCCAAGCACTTATTCTTGAAGTATGTTTTACCCTCGATATCTCGAATCCTCGGATATATCGAAGTTTTTCTCGGTCCCAGTGAGAAAGAAGTCTTATATTGCTACATCATATTTACTTACCTTTGTTCCCGCCACCCCCGCTAGCCAGACCAAACGGACTCATCACCGCCCCACCGGATGACCCACCGCTAAAAGGACTCGGCATTCCGGCACCTAGTGCACGAAACACTAATGGCTATTTTCTCCTTTTAGGTGATGTTATGCAAATGATTAAGAACATTAAATTCTTTTTAAATACCAGCCAATTTTCAAATGAATAAATACTGTTTTCTGGGATTTTCGATTATTCAGATAGAAACATATAATAAATACTGAAGCCATTACCGAAAGCTAGATAAAATGCGTCGCAATTTTGTGAAGTTTTTACTCAAAAATAAAGTTTTTGCATGATTGGAAATAAATTGACTTTTTAGGAGAATCTTAAAATTGCTACTTTAGATATTGAGGATATGTTTAATCTGCGAGACTGAGATAGGAAAGTGGCTCAGTTTAGCTGAAAATATTTTGGGCTCTGTTCCTTATCACAACAACATCCAAATGGACATTCTTCATCATACTTTTTTTGTCGGATAAAGCCATATTTGTCTTCCCCCTGCTGCAGATTCCCAGAAATCCATAAAACTATTTCATTGTTGCTGGGAAGGGAAAAAAAATCATTTAGTCCAAATTTATGGCCTCTTAACTATCGAAACTCCTCCAATCTGTTTGTAGATGACTTTAATAACACTTTGATAGAGCTGAATTAAAGTTTGAGAGGCTGACACTTTCTCCAATTAAACGTCGTACGTCCGCGCAAGCAATCAGTCAAATTTAACTTCCATGTCAGATTGTTCTGAGAGAGGAATCAAATTTTCATGAAATTCCGTTCTCGTGACAAGCTTGTCCATCACGGGGCCCAAACTCCATTTTTCATACATCACTAAGAAGCTTTTTTTAAGCGGGGAAACAAACTGACACAAACGATCCATTAATCTCTATTGTTGTCATGTTAAAAATGAATTGACAAAATATTTTCGAATTTGATCTGCCTTAATAAAGTAGGGAGAGTGCGCAGTAATGCCAAACGGGGCACTATGATACCATATATGAAAGCCGTATCAAAACCATAAAGTCAGAGACCCCCACCCCCAATTTTGCAAAAGCCAAAGCATACACATTATACATTGTATAACATGCACTCATGGTATCAAATAAGCCGTTCCTAGCAAAAGGTTTTTGCCCATTTGTACAGAAAGACGTCATGATTACTAATCACCGTTAAGTTGTCGTTCTTGATTGGCTGTAACATCTTTTAAGATTTAATATTTTGAGGGAATGTTCTCTATACTACTAAAGTATTTAGGGTCCTTTTTTGCTCAGTTGTATCTTAACTAACATGTACGTATAGCTGGACGCTATATGGTGTCGTTAAAATGTCAAGTTGCAGAACATTTGAACTTGTTGATGTCTAAACCTATTTGGATTGGAAATTCGTCACACATATCGTGGAACCGTGGAATTCGTCTTTGATCCCCATACTAGATGTTTTTACCGATAAATGGATCTAAACTTTGAGTAGGTTTTATTTCAATTGAATGCACTCAGTTCTAAGTGATCCAGAGTTACTAGGAGTCTCGGCACACTTTCAATCAGTCGAGATTCCAACATTTAAAACCAAGTCCAAGTTGTTGAAGTGAAATTTGAATATTAAAATCTGCTATATACTATAAATATAGATAAATCTAACCACTGCTATGACAAAACGGCCCGACACACGAGTTGCTGCCAGGTGAACCACCACCACTCTCCGTCCGAGATCCACCCCATGTTGATGACGTCATACCACTTCCTGATCCCATTCCTGCCCCGGGAAACATTGGGTTAAATTCAGAACCTACATTTAAACAATCATAGTTCTTCACATTACTCTTCATGGTCATTGTTTTCCACTTGCACAATTGCGTACACAGTAAGAGGTTATTGACTGCAATATTACAGATTATCACCTGCATATGGTGTTTATATATCTCAACTGATTCGATACGCAAGAGCTTGTTTTGCGTATGATCAGTTTTTGAATCGAGGCAGGCTGCTGACAAACAAGTTGATGTAACAAGAGTTTCAACAGTCTCTTTTAAAGTCAACATTTCGCAAAATTTATGGTCGTTATAATGATCTAGTTTGCCAATACAACTTAGCATTGGGTCAAATGCTGTCTCACATGTTTTATACCAATTGTTAGGCCGTTCTTGAATACTGATTTTGACTACGAATTACTCCGTTTACCTGATCAAGATATAGGGCTCACGGAGGGTGTGAACGGTCGACAGGGGATGCTTACTCCTCCTAGGCACCTGATCCCACCTCTGGTATATCCAGGGGTCTGCGTTTGTCCAACTCTGAATTTTGTATTCCTTACAGAAGTTATGAGATTGATCACTGTTCGTTATCTTCACCTTTCATCATGATGGGATGTACCTGTTTTACTTCACACTGTACACTGTAAGGGGTTATTGAATGAACTGTGACAGATTATAAAGGAATGTACCCGTGTTACCCCCTGCACCTGATGATGCTCCTCCAAAAGGACCCTGACCTTCAGAACCACCTTCGGATGATCCGCCGCCTGAACCGTCACTTCCTGATCCACTTCCGGTTTTATTACCATTATTATTTCCTGTGTTTTGATTTCCGTTTTCATTTCCAACTTGTCCTGTTTGTTTTGGTTCGTTTTTGCTATTATCTGCAAAGTAGTTATTTTCATATACTACATAAATACCTGTTATACTTGTTTCTGCTCATTAAAGAAACGATTTAATAACACGATTTATTTATTGAATCTACAAAACATAAACTACGAAATGTTTCCGGAAACACACGTACATCTACCCTAACAAGCTTTAAGAAAGGCAATCTATACGACGGCGAGTTTAGCATATATAGCTCTGCATGATCGGCGTACAACTTTTAGTTTCCTACAACAGACAGTGTTGACCTTCACCTCTTTTGACACATTTGCAGGTCTGACAGCCGTCCTCGCCCTTCTTGCCGAGTTCGTACCCCTCCTTACAGGACAGCATGCAGACCAGGGTCTGAATACACTGGGAGTCCTTCTTCTTCTCCTCCTCCTCTTTCTTCTTCTGTTGTTGATCTGCGTATCCCGGGGGTAACATTCCATTAGCTGTAAAATAATAAATTCGGGGATTAACGATAGAAATATACTTGGACGTCATTTACGATGAAGTATTGACCGTATTTTCTAATAATGTACCTGTATTCTGATAATGTGATGATATACTAAACGCCTACATATAGACAATTATAACTACAGCGGGCAAGTTTGTGTTCTTTAAATCCCTTCGATAATTTTTCACTCATATTGAGATGTCATCAGCTCCGCAAACTTAGACCAACATGTAGATATGACGGTCGGGACCTAACACCAGCCGACATATCGGACCTCGGACTAACACCAGCCGTTATATGGGACCTCGGACTAACGTCAGTCGTTATATGGGACTTCGGATTATGTCAACCTTTATGTGGGACCTCTGACTAACGCCAGCCGTTATATGGGACCTCGGACTAACGCCAGCCGTTATATGGGACCTCGGACTAACGACAGCCGTTATATGGCACCTCGGTCTAACGCCAGCCGTTATATGGGACCTCGGACTAACACCAGCCGTTATATGGGACCTCAGACAAAAGTCAGCCGTTATATGGGACCTCGGACTAACGCCAGCCGTTAAATGCGACTTCGGACTAACGTCAGCCGATATATGGGACCTCGGACTACCGTCAGCCGATATATGGGACCTCGGACTAACGTCAGCCGATACATGGGACCTCGGTTTATGTATTCGGTCGGGACCGTAGCCTCGGATAACTCCAGCCGTTGTATAATGGGGTCTCTGTTTATCAGTCAAAAGACCCACAATACTCATATCCAGATATCGAGTATTTGATAAAGACGAAGTCACTACCTAATTTTAAATCTTAGATATGACGCGGTCAAGGTACATGTACCAGCTGGGCTCG
The DNA here is from genome assembly GCF_947568905.1 of Ostrea edulis. Classification (NCBI taxonomy): domain Eukaryota; kingdom Metazoa; phylum Mollusca; class Bivalvia; order Ostreida; family Ostreidae; genus Ostrea; species Ostrea edulis. The sequence continues at coordinate 20,446,705 of NC_079171.1, forward strand.
AACTCACAACCCTCCAATCACGAAATGAACACTCTTAGACACCGCGCTACAGTGTACGACAGGTATTAAAGAAAACCCCGATCGCGAGGTCCTGAGATTCAGCGGAGGTTACTATTTCCACATTTTGAACTCGTAGTTATAAATATTCTTCAACAATTACGACAGCGAAACAGTCATTTTTATTCCACAATGATGATGTTTGTATAATGCGTGTAGATTGCACATGACGTCAAACTATAAAATTTCCAAGTTTTAACGACCAATAATTTATCGGAAATTTGATACCGGTGTACAAAAATGTAGAATGATCACCAGGACAGGAAATGACGACATATAATTCTGTACCTGGTCCACAAGGACACGTTTCACAGCCATCTTCGTCAACCTCATGACAGTATTGTGGACACACAATGTTTTTCAGACACTGCTGGTGGCCCATTTGAAGTTTTCCATCCTTCATAAACATTGAGGGCAGTCCGTTACGTCCGCCTCCGCCGTTCATTGTCATCATACTCTGCATGAATCCGCCACTTCCGCCGCCCATTGCATTTATGGATCCCGAGTACGGCGTTTCAAAGAGTGAGTTCCCTTGGTTGAAGGGGTTTACAAATGGCGGCGGATCTTGTCCCTTGGGATTTGAGTCTGGGAAAAGCAAACAAAGAAATATTGCTATAGTCACTATTTATTTGGAGAAATTGGAGTTCTCATTACTTTTGGTTATTTTATTTATCTATATTTACATTCATTGAATCTTTTCTCTTAAATTTCTTTTGAATAGACATTGCTTTTAACTGTGACAATGAATGCATGTTTGTTGAAAACTAGTTCCATCTGGTTTTTTTAGTTCCACCAGTCTGTGTAATCATTACCAAATATGGAGCGTCCTCAAGGTCAAAGGGTGCATTGGCTGTTCCGTTTAACGTAACAAATGGGTCAACCATAGGATATTTTAGTACTTTAATCTAGTTTATATTTTAAAATAATACATAAAAATATAGATATAAACAATAAAAAGTCTGTCTTTGTTGTTTCATTGGGTGATGAAGGTAGCAATTATTACAAAAAGAAAGAAAAAAAAAAAAAAACGAAAAAAAAAAACAAACAAAAAAACAAAAAAAACATTAACCCGCTAGCTACATTCATCACCAGGGCCGTAACTGCCGATGAGGCAGACGAGGCAACTGCCTCGTCTGATTTTTTGGCAAAAAAGAAAATAAAATTATATAAATGTTATATTATAGGATATATGTTTAAAATGAAGACAAGCACCTTTGTCTTTGACACCATATTACGATTCTTTACATAGTACAAATGAAACACAAACATGATAAATTGGGATTTAAAAAGTGTCATTTTCAGTCGTAAAGTCAATCGGCGGCCCCCAATCCCCTGCCTCCCCTGATTTAGAACCCTACTTACGGCCCTGATCACCCGATGAAACAACAAAGAAAGCATTTTATTGTTTGAATTATTATTATTATTATTTTTTTGCTTCAGAAGGTAAACCTAAACCAGTTTGGTACGATTTTATTACAGAGAGAGGATTCTCCTCATTTAGCACACAATTGCAGTGAATTAAATGATCTCTAATATTTCTCCTACAGCAGCAGAGATATTAACGAAATGAGCACAACAGATATTACGATTAAAAATTCAATCGATGAATTAAGCGTTCTATAACATTGAAAACTAAGATTTTAGTTGTTTTTAGAATTATCACAGTAGTCCTTCATTGTGTTTTTAAAACTCAAAACTCAAAAGTGATTAATGATTAAATGGAATGTTAGCTGAAAAACTCCTTATTAGAACATAACAGCCCAGCATTTTTGATAATTCGCTCCATACTAATTACACTAGTAAGATACAATTCAAGATTTAAAATCTAAATAATATTTTGTATTAAGAGAATTCTTATATCTGTTCTGTATGGCAGTTAAAGAAAAAAGAAGAGAGAATCTTGGAAGAAACAAATCGTACCTTTTGCCACTGAAAATGCTATGACAATTCCAACGAGCACCAGCACAGACTCATGGAGAACGTCCGCTGCCATTGTATTATCTAAGTTGTTATTTTTTGTTCAAGAAAGCTCGAAAAAAGTAATTGTAGTTTAACAAAGTAACAATAAAAAATTATCGCTTCATTATGAATAAATAAAATTTGGAAGAACCACAGAAGGCTGTCTTCGTGTGAACACGCTTCGTGATAAAACGGAGATAACCGAAGATTACCGAATGTCGTGCACCTGTTAAAGGATAACAGCCCTGACCAGCATTGTGTCACGTATTACAAAGAGAAGTACTAATTAGACTACCTAAGAGTATATCTATAAATCAGACAAGGTCATGATCAGTCTTGAAGGTCAATTCGAAGTCGTACGCAGTTGTACATCTAAATGCAGCAAATGCACGTAGAAGCAAAAATCGAATGTTGGAAAGAATTCACAGTAGACACAATGCAGTGACAAGTTAATTGAAACCAAAGGAAAGTAATGCTCACATTCAATAAAAAATAACTACATGCAACATGCTGAAATGCTTTGAAATCAAAATACTAATTACTCCATAGAATAGACTTGTATAAATCTAGAATAACATTCTTTGAATAAATTTACGTTGGCGGTTCAAATCGTTTTTGAAATATTCCCAAATTAATCTGTCCTCATCGTATACATCATCTGAAATATCTAGGTATTGAACTTCCTGTCCTGTGTGTGAAGACGGATCTCAGGATGCAGTATACTATATATACTATCTATATTGGGTATCTTACCACGATGAGTCTGTTCGGGTTACTGAGTTCAATAACTCTAATTCTCACTATATATAATGAGAGCATGTTCCGGTTACTGAGTTCAATACCTCTAATTTTCACTATCTATAATGGGTATATATCATGACAAGCATGTTCTTTAATTCTTCAATAACTCTAATTCTCACTATCTATAATGGGAGCATGTTCCGGTTACTGAGTTCAATACCTCTAATTCTCACTATCTATAATGGGTATATATTATGACAAGCATGTTCCGGTTACTGAGTTCAATAACTCTAATTCTCACTATATATAATGGTATATATCATGACAAGCATGTTCTTTAATTCTTCAATAACTCTAATTCTCTCTATCTATAATGGGAGCATGTTCCGGTTACTGAGTTCAATACCTCTAATTCTCACTATATATAATGGGTATATAACATGATGAGTAATGCCCGGATACTGATCATGACGTCAATGATATACTCTTTGGCCAAGTATCAGGAACAATCACCACAGTTATAACAGTGGAGCGGGTATGTTATCCGTTAATGAAAAGTGAAGATAACGAACAGTGATCAATCTCATAACTCCAGTAAAAGTGAAGATAACGAACAGTGATCAATCACATAACTCCTATAAGCAATAGAAAATAAAGAGATGGACAAACACAGACCGCTGGACACACCAGAGTCAGATAAACGGTTCAAAACTTGATTTTCACAATGCAATGAACATGTAATTCACTGAAGTATCAGGTGCTGGATTGAATGACGTAGTTCTCATTTTGTGATGAGTATGTTTAAGATTTCTGACATCCTATAACATCGAAGAGCGTGATTAGCTTCATGTCATATCCTGATAACACTAAACATGATATATTTCTATTTTGTATTCATACGCAAAAAAAGACTGATCAAATGACCAACTTCATGTAATAGTCTAAATGTCAATTTCATTAGTATTGTCATATAAGGATATACATTGGCAATGTAAATATTGGAGTTTTAAAGGAGTTTTACGAAGAAGCTTACTTTTACAATCGACGGCTGACTTTTAGAATTTAAAGGGGCCAACTCCAAATATGAAAAATTTGGGAGTAGTATTTGCAAAATTCAAAACGTTTACGGCATTCAGTTGTTGTATATTATTGTGATGAATCAGGTTATACCAATCAAAGAAACTCGGGTGGTATGGGGTTTTGCCATGGTGATAACATGTTTTCCCTACAGTGAAATGGACTGGGCCAATGCTATATAGACAGCGGTTGACTGCAGATCAGTCTGTCTGATCTCCGCAGCTGTGTAGAGAAGAAGCTGAATAAGCCGATCTTTTGTAAGTAAAAGGCTACTTTAGGGCTGAATAAGCCTTATAGTGTAGGGCTGAATAAGCCTTATAGTGTAGGTTGGCTGGCTGATCAACCATCGTAGCTTTGACACTTGGCAATAAAGGCTGAATAAGTCTGTACCCCAGTGTCAACGTGAGCTGGAGACAGCAGCTGGTAAGGAACCTCAGTTCGGTGTTCAGAACCATTGGTAAGGGTCAATTGTCCGGGATTTAGGGGAATAAAGGGTTAGGTTAAATCCTTGTTGAATTATATCTCGATTTTGAAATACGAATCGTAGTAAATATATTAATTAGGTAAATTGGCTGAAATAATCATCGTTAATATATTGAATGAGTTCGTTTCTTGCCTTGTAGACAACAGGCATTCCAGTAAATCATATGCACTGCAGAATCCCGGGTGTAACCGGGTACGTGTCCACAGATAAATAGTGACCGCTCGGCTAGACACACGTTACAGAATTTAACGTCCCACTTGAGAATTTCTCACTCGTATGGAGACATTACCATTGCCGGTGAAGGGCTGCAAAATCAAGGCCTATGCTCGGCGCTCATGTCATTTTTGCAGAGAGGGATCTTTATCGTGCCACACCTGTCGTGACGGGGGACCTTGCATGGCTTTTCTGGTCTCACCTATTCTAAACCAGACCTCCACGGGGTACGGCATTTGGGACAAGCACATGTCAAATGCTTATATCGATAGTGTACAGTATATATTAGTATACCAGGGAGTGCGATTTAAACCTGCATGTGTAAATCTGCTTCTTTTAGCATACTTGATTCTAACGATCCGACGTACCTGGGTTAATCTGCGATGACCGGCGACACACTTGATTGTGAGCCGGAATTGCACAAGCATCTCGCCGGGTAAGCCTATTGTTTGATAGGCGAAGGCGGCTTCAAGCTCAGGTTGGCGTCCTTGGAGACAGTAGTATTGGGAGTTGCTTATTCTAAGACAAAATGTTTTTAATGTTTACACTGGTGAAATAGACATGATTTGTAAATATGTTGGTCATGTCTATGTTTGTACAATAGAAGGTCAACATTTTCATTACTGTACTGTGGCCGGTTCACTTCATTCATAGCGCGTCGCCGGGTATACCCGGCTTAGTTTGATTCGGCCGGATTTTTTTCAGAATCAAGCATACTATTTAAGTCAAGCTTTTCAAGGTATTTATGCGTTTACCTGATCGAGACATAGGGCTCATGGCCGGTCGACTGGGGATGCTAAATCAAGGAAAACTGATTTACCACAAATATCGTTGAGTCTATCGTGTATCTTGATATACATGTATACAATATACACATCACGTGTTGGTTGTCTTCACATTTAGACCTAGATAGAGTTTCAACACGAAAGAGGTGTACAAAGACGTAGCATTGTTCGTTTTCTTTAAATTAGGCGGAGCTATGACAAAATATATACATAAATATATAAACAAGCCTCTTCAAATTTCGGGTCTAGTATACAGCTGTCGTCCAAAGGTAAGAGTGGGTGAGTGGGGGTCGCTTTGTTGCGGGGGGGAGCCAGAAACCCAAGATAAAATATGTAGAGAACTTTTAAGAAATGATAGGATAACTTGAGTTCGTCTGATTACATTGAGTGCGCTGTGGTACGCTTACATGTATGATATACAGTAATGTGTTCTCAGCTTCTCATTTCACTTAATTAAATTAGGTCAAAATGAGTAGTGCATTACGAAAGTGTCGAACGAATGTAGAGAGAATGTAAGAGTTGCCAAAGAGTTTACAATACTCTATTGATAAGCATAATTGTCGGTTTTGGTGTTTTTACGGAAGCAGTCTATATACATGTATTTATTTCGGTTCAATTTCTGTAGTTGGAGACGATCCCTTTAAATTGTAAAAGTCAGCCGTCGATTGCAAAAGTCAACCTCTTCGTAAAACTCCAAATTTACGAAGAGGCTTACTTTTACAATCGACGGCTGACTTACAATTTAAAGGGATCAACTCCAACTACAGAAATTGGACCGAAATGAATATACAGACTGCTTCAGTTAAAACACCAAAACCGAAAATCGATTACTCCCTAGTATATTAGTATATTCTATACATATCGATATCGATATAAACACTTGACATGTGCTTGTCCTTTAGAAATGCCGTACCCCGTGAATATCCGGGTTAGAATAGGTCCTCTGCAATACCCCTTGCTTGTCGTAAGAGGCGACTAAATAGGGCGATCCTTCGGATAAGACCGGAAAACCCGAGGTCCCCTGTCACAACAGATGTGACATGGTAAAGATCTGCCCAAAGGCTGTAAGCGCCGAGCATATGCGTACATTTTGCAGCCCTTCACCGGCAATAGTGGCGTCTCCACATGATTGATCGGTTGCTTTTACTGGATTTTACACTCATATTGAGCGGTCACCATCTGTAGGTGAAGTACCACAAATGAAGACCCGGCCTATGTTTAGCGCTCAGCGCAGTAGTAGAGTTCTTTATCGTGCCAACGCATGCCGCTGCACGGGACCTCCGTTTTTAAGGTCATACCTGAACGACCCGTGATTCTCACTTCTAAATGCCGAACGCTTGGCGAAGGAGCAATCACTACCTATTCTAACGCATTAGGTTTGCCATATGAGTGAAAAAGTTTTGAGAGGGACGTTGAACAATATTAAATCTATCAATCTTAGGCTTGACGCGGCCATGGCACGAGTGGGGCTCGAACTCACGACCTACCAGTTACGAAGCGAACGCTCTACTACTGAGCTACCGCGACCCCATATGGGTGAAAAATTATCGAGTGGAACGTTAAACAATATATGCAACAACTGAATGCAGTAAAGTCTTTGAATTTTGCAAATACCACGCCCAAATTTTTCATATTTGGAGTTGGCCTCTTTAAATTATAAAAGTCAGCCGTCGATTGTAAAAGTCAGCCGTCGATTGTAAAAGTAAGCCTCTTCGTAAAACTCCAATATTACCCAATGACTGAATCCAATAGCAATCATCATTTTGTGGTGGGCATTTTTAAATAAATGATAGCCTCAATATGTCATAAAAATGCATATTGAGCTATACCGGATACAGGTTTCCGTACCTACGCTTTTCATTTTGTAAAGGTAACAGATGAGTATTTACTGAATTCGATGTATAATGCAGACTGCAGATACAGATGACACTGTGTTAAAATCGATAGGAGAGGGATGATTTATGAAGAGCAGATGGAATTTCTGGTAGGATGTGTGTATCATCCTTGTGTATCACATTTCATCATTAACGAGATAATTGTCATACACTCTTGTGTTTCAAGGTAAAACGTCTGACTGAAAGACCCTGAAGTTATGACGAACAAGAAAAAGTACGCACTGCGACTCGGAGCATTTGCCGCCTTGGCTCGTTCAGACTTCGATATAGAAATAATCATCTCCTCATTAACAGAGAACAGCTGTCACTTTGATTGTCTTAATTAGCAGACACTTCACTTCCGGTTCGTCTCCTTTTTCCCCTTGACGTGCCAGGATATGGTTTCACTAATTGCCGACATACACAGATTGTAGGCTTTCTTACATTTGTTAAATTAATATCGTACTTTTCACGAGAGTTAAAAGGAATCTGACAAGTTTAAAGCTGGAAATGGCCACTATTCATGCGATATTACGGCGCAGAATCTTCATTACTATTACTCTTTGAGGACTGGAATCAACAATTACTGTAGCGTACTATGATAGGATATGTGCTTGAGATTACAATGTAGATATATAACATGTATTTTGTTCATCAGAGTACGACAACCGTATAATTACGAACACTATACATCAACCCGTGATCGTTGCCGATTCTCGACCAACCTCAGTTTTACGACAACATATCACGTGATATGACTACCATAAAGTGCCGGATTTTGTGTTTGATCTGTCTAAGGATTGTTATACATCTTCGATCTTTTGAGGTTAGAAATCTCTGAAGGTACCGTCAACATCATCAGAAATGTTTTTTCTATTTTCTGTTATGGCATCGCTTGGTTCATAAAATGATGTTCAAGCTGCACACGTGAGTTTTAATGTTAATTGTTGTACTTGGTTAATATCGTAATTACATACTTCATTAATTTGTCTTTATAATTATCTTTATTTTGCCTGTCTCCATGATGCACTTTATCCATCAACAATAATTGCATTTGTTTAAATGAAAGCTTTCAAACATTAGTAATGTATACACAATCAGAGTTCATTTCAACCTCAGCTTAATTGACACCAACTGCAAATTGAAATAACATATTCTGATTGAGATGCCAAACGCAAATTGCAGTTGGGCAATGTTCGTGAAATATGAGCGCGGATTGATTTTCAGTCCGCGGATTCGTTTGTATGTACATGCTGGGTAGCGGTGGTAATTAACATTCTGTACAGTTATTTTTTCTTTGAGTGGGCGTCATTTCAAATATCAATTGATTGTGCAACACAGTTTCATTGAAAATTTAAGGTGGTAGACGCTGTTTGAAATATCGCGTTTGCAATCTTAGTTCATTGAAAATCTGAGGTATTTCTCTACCGACGGACGTCATTTGAAAAAAAAATATCAAATGTGCAACTTGAGGACACTTGATAGAAACAAAACAAAAAAACAAAAAAAAAAAAAAATAAAAAATGAAATTGATGCACGGGTTGATATAATTTTGGCTAACTTTTAGACAAACAAGTCATTAATTAAAAATAAAACAAATAAATTGTCTTACTTAATGACCAAGCAGTAAACACTAAAGTATCTTGGTTAATAACTGATTTAAGAATTGAAATAGTCTGGCTTAATTATCAAACATTAAACACTAAAAGTACATTGGTAAATAACTAAATCAAGAATTAAATTAGTATCGCTTAATGACCAAACATTAAACACTAAAAGTACATTGGTAAATAACTAAATCAAGAATTAAATTAGTATCGCTTAATGACCAAGCATTAAACACTAAAAGTACCTTGTTAATAACTGAACGTTAAGAACTAAAAATAAGCTTAGCTATTGATCAAGCTTTGAACACAAAAATAACAAAACATTGAGAACTTAAAGTACCTTTTGTTAATAACCGAATAGTGGATTGATATTGGTGCTAAAATACTCTTGTTTGATAACAGAATATTAATAACTAACTGACTAACTAATTAATAACTAATAAATAACTAATAACATCGAGGGTTAACTACTGTTACGTGAATCGTATTGGAATACATATGAGAGAAAAGATATCTGTAAGTACAGAGTAATCGACCCCATGGTCACCGCCCTTAGAGAATCTGACCTCAGATCTAAAGACACCACAGAGTCGTCCACTTCTGCTTCATACTTAGATATTTTATTGAAAGGTGACATTAACGGCAAACTGACAACTCAACTGTATAACAAACGGGATGATTTCAGCTTCTCCATCGTCAACTTCCCATATTTATCTAGCAATATTCCATTATCACCTGTATATGGTGTATATCTCTCAACTGATTCGATACGGTAGAGCTTGTTCTGCGTATAGTCAGTTTTTAAATCGAGGCAAGCTACTGACAAACAAGTTGATGGTACAGGGGTTTCAACAGTTTCGATTGAAGTAAGCATTTTGCAAATTCTATGGTCGTTATAACGATCTAGTGCGTCAATACAACCTATCATTGCATCAAATGCTGTCTGACGAGTTTCATACCGATTGTTAGGCCGTTCTTGGCACACTGATTTTGACTACGGATAACTCCGTTTACCTGATCAGGATATAGGGCCGACGGCGGATGTGACCGGTCGACAGGGGATGCTAACTCCTCCTAGGCACCTTATCCCTCCCCTAGTGTGTCCAGGGGTCCGTGTTTGCCCAACTATCTACTTTGTATTGCTTATATGAGTTATGAGATTGATCACTGTTCGTTATCATCGACTTTCATTTAAACCTAAACTAAGGGAATTTAACTTACCGAGATTTGGCTAGATTTTTTGGGTGTCATTACATTATTCTGAGAAACTTCACGATGGTTGAGAATCTGAGAAAGAAACTTTCTTTTTCAAAGGTCTACTTCGGTTCGTACCCGAGTTAGTATGGTTGAAGACTGCGATGTTCTTCCTACTCCCATGTATAATGCCCGAACCAATCGCATCCATCGTTTGAAAACTGACACATGTGCAGTGTCATTACAAGACCGACATATTGCGACCATACTAACCTTCGTTGGTGAGTTGGTAGAGTTCAAAGGTCACAGTACTCGGGTACGAACCGAAGCCGCTTAAAGGGTTCGCCAATTTGTGTCATGGCCTTGATTTTAACTCAATTATTTGACGATTGTATTGTAACCTGTTACTTGATTTTCTACTTTTTTCTACTATGTTCGGATCAATGATAATCTGTGACATGGTATTGTGCATTACGATATTTATTCCTTCAGAAGTGGTCTCGTATATTTTGACGTGCCTCATGTTTACACGTGTTACGATAAGTTATTCATTTACGAGTTTAGAGCAATCGAGAGTCATTTCATGTACTTACGTGCGTTCCCTTGAATAATTCCTGTTCTAATTACCAGTTTTAGTTTCACGAGGTTAGTAATAATATTGGGGAATGTCGGGTTGGATATTTACATTTCATGTTTTTGGCAGCCATCATCTTTTTACGAGTGCAGTATCACTCGTCACTTCCGATTTGGTGACGAAGACATTTACGATGGTTGTGAGATAGTATTTACTATGTGAATCATTTAAACATGTGAATTAATGTTCTTAAACGATTTGAGGTTGAGAATTCATTTTTATTTATTACATACTACATGTAACCAGTCGTATCTTAAGAAACTACATTTGTTTACGGTATCGTTGTTAGTAACTGTATTCATGCGCACACAAGACAGAGTATGTTTAAGCCACATCCATGAAATATTGTGATATTTATTTACTTGTTTAGATTAGCAAATTGAGCTTCTTAATGTATGTTACTCAGTGTTAATTATTGGTACTTATTGATATTCCTTTCGCGCTTGTACGGTAGCCTGTGCGGGAAAAAGTAGTTCTGTGTTGGAAATTGTATGGGAGCCGATGCCACCGTACAAGTCACTGATTGGTTAGAGGCCTGTGCAGCATATTTTGATTGGTTAACTATTATCATGTGGTCTAGGACCGAGGGTTATATAAGCAAGCTCGCTACGTTACTACGGCAGATTTCTACAACTGGAACGGCGGTAACATTCAAATCTCTTAGAAGAAAAAGGTGAGACTACTCATAATGTAATAATCATAGTAAAAAAAACTTAACAGTTAGAAATCTCCTACCACACTGGACAACCGAAAACTTGTATTTCTGAGAAACCAGCACTTGTATAAAGCCTGTCGTAGTGATTTGATTGATTGTATATTGTTTAACGTCCCTCTCGAGAATCTTTCACTCATATGGAGACGTCTCATGTCGTAGTGCATACAGTTTACCACATGAAGAGATTTATATTGTGCCTTGTTTTGTTCATTCATCATAATAAATACAGATTAAAATTGAAAAGTTTCTAGTATTCTTCACCAAAAATGGGAGAGAAGTGTGACTGACATATTGTTTATTGAAGTTTAATGATGTTCGGAATTATCCTGACATGAGTGGATCTGCTGAGGATTCAGAAATATACAAGCAACCCCTATCCTTGGGTAGCTTACAGTATACAATGGCATAACTCATTCATCTAAATGTATAATTTACTATTTAATGAATGAATGATTGGTTGTATATTGTTTAACGTCCTTCTCGAGAATTTTTCACTAATATGGAGACGTCACCAATATCGGTGAGGGGCTTCAAATTTAGGCCTATGTTCGGCGCTTTCGGCCATTGAGCAGTGGGGGTTCTTTTACTATGACATGGGACATCCGTTTTTAAGGTCATCTCCGAGGACCCGTGATATTCACACCTGATGCCGAGCGTTTGGCGATAGAACTATCAATACCTGTTTAAATAGCAACTTAGGTCTGTCGCCCCGACCTTCCGCATGCGGGGCGAACGATCTACCTTTAGACCACCGCGGCGATATTTAATGAATGAAATATGGTAAGAATATGATAATTGCAATATGAATAAACCTCGTCTCCAAAATCTGCCAGGTGCTATATGTAACTCCATATGTTCAGGAGGCGTGGATCTAAAGTGGTGTTCTGATAACGTGTATTGACCTTGTGTCGCCTTTGGCATACAGATATTTGAAATAACAATCCTTAATTCTTTGGTTATCATTGCAATTAGTATAGATATCAAAGGAAAAACACAGGAAATGTATATATAGATATATAAAGGATATACACTGTACCACACTAGGTGTATCAGGTATTTTACACAACACTGGAATCGGTATTTGATTTCGTATGTAGAATCATTGATCGTCACAGGTAAATTACACGTTCCTTGTCTGTCTGACAACTTGTCAAATACTGTACAGAACAAGAGCTCCACAGGGCAGGGTGTATATCCCCTCGCAATCAGTGTCCACAAGCGTTTACTAGGCCTTGACCTTTTGATCCCTGGAATCAAGATGGGTATTTCCTCACAAAGCTACAAACAAGCGAACAAAGATGTGTTCTGTAGAGTGTGTACAAGATCAGCGTTACTGATATACTCACCCCGCACACATACTCACCCACCCACCCCCACACACACATACCTACCCACCCACCCCCACACACACATACTCACCCACCCACCCCCACACATACATTCTCACCCACCTACCCACACACATATTCACCCACCCCCACACATACTCACCCCCACACATACTCACACACACATACATACTCACCTACACATACTCACCCCCACACACACTCATCCCCACACACAAACATCCTCACCCACACACATACTCACCTACACATATACTCACCTACACACATACTCACTCACACACATACTCACCTACACATATACTCACCTACACACATACTCACCCACACACATACTCACACACACACACACATACTCACCCACATACATACTCACCTACACACATACTCACCTACACATACTCACTCACACACATACTCACTCACACACATACTCACCTACACACATACTCACCTACACACATACTCACCTACACACATACTCACTCACACACATACTCACTCACACACATACTCACCTACACACATACTCACCTACACATATACTCACCTACACACATACTCACCCACACACATACTCACCTACACACATACTCACCCACACACATACTCACTCACACACATACTCACTCACACACATACTCACTCACTCACACACATACTCATCCACACACATACTCACCTACACACATACTCACCCACACACATACTCACTCACTCACACACATACTCATCCACACACATACTCACCTACACACATACTCACCCACACACATACTCACTCACACACATACTCACCCCACACACATACTCACCTACACATATACTCACCTACACACATACTCACACACACATATACTCACCCACACACATACTCACCTAAACACATACTCACACACACACATACTCACCCACAAACATACTCACCCACAAACATACTCACTCACTCACACACATACTCATCCACACACATACTCACCTACACACATACTCACTCACTCACACACATACTCATCCACACACATACTCACCCACACACATACTCACTCACACACATACTCACCTACACACATACTCACCCACACACATACTCACTCACTCACACACATACTCATCCACACACATACTCACCTACACACATACTCACTCACACACATACTCACCTACACACATACTCACCCACACACATACTCACCTACATACATACTCACACACATACTCACCTACACATATACTCACTCACACACATACTCACCCACACACATTCTCACCTACACACATACTCACCCACACACATACTCACCCACTCCCACCCCCATATACTCACCCACACACATACTCACACACATACTCACGCACACACACCCAACTACACACATACTCACTCACACACATACTCACCTACACACATACTCACCCACACACATACTCACCTACACACATACTCACTCACACATCCTCACACACACATACTCACCCACACACATACTCACCCACACACATACTCACCTACACACATATTCAACTACACACATACTCACCCACACACATACTCACCCACACACATACTCACTCACACATCCTCACACACACACACACATACTCACCTACACACATACTCACCAACACACATACACACACACATACTCACTCACACATACTCACTCACTCACTCACACACATACTCACCCACACACATACTCACTCACACACATACTCACTCACTCACACACATACTCACTCACTCACACACATACTCACTCACTCACACACATACTCACCCACACACATACTCACCTACACACATACTCACCCACACACATACTCACTCACACACATACTCACTCACACACATACTCACTCACTCACACACATACTCATCCACACACATACTCACCTACACACATACTCACTCACACACATACTCACCTACACACATACTCACCCACACACATACTCACCTACATACATACTCACACACATACTCACCTACACATATACTCACTCACACACATACTCACCCACACACATTCTCACCTACACACATACTCACCCACACACATACTCACCCACTCCCACCCCCATATACTCACCCACACACATACTCACGCACACACACCCAACTACACACATACTCACTCACACACATACTCACCTACACACATACTCACCCACACACATACTCACCTACACACATACTCACTCACACATCCTCACACACACATACTCACCCACACATACTCACACACACACATACTCACCCACACACATACTCACCTACACACATATTCAACTACACACATACTCACCCACACACATACTCACCCACACACATACTCACTCACACATCCTCACACACACACACACATACTCACCTACACACATACTCACCAACACACATACACACACACATACTCACTCACACATACTCACTCACTCACTCACACACATACTCACCCACACACATACTCACTCACACACATACTCACCTACACATATACTCACTCACACATACTCACCCACACACATACTCACCTACACATACTCACTCACACACATACTCACCCACACACATACTCACTCACCCACACACATACCCACACATACTGTTCCGTACCTCATCCCTCTTTCAATGAAATAATTGAATTATGCTATCTTAATCACATTATAGTTACACGCATGTTGCATTCTGCTTATGACACGACTTTTCCGTTGTTTAGCCAATAACTTGAATCATATCATCATTTTATTTATGTAATAAATTATTTTATTTATCAATGACTGAAAATCTAATACTGATCTTCAGCTGTTCGGTTTACTTTGAAAACATACAATAAAATTTAGTATTAGTGGCGCCATCTCGTGCAGCTTGGTGTCTCCATTTCGTCTGATCTACCACACTAACATCTGTTTCAAAGCGAGATTTCATCGAAGGTTTCTATCCACCAGTCCCAAGGTTTCCCTCAGCTAAGTCTTGACACATTTTAGTTACACACTTACTTAAATATGAGAAAATATCTTCAGACTTATTTGAGTTTGAGAACATCTAACCTGGAGGTTATACATCTTTTACCGTACTCAAACTCAGCCATGTTTGTTTTGAGTACAACTCTGAGCAAGCCCCGAAGTATTCTCGAAAAGTCTTGATCATGTACTACATTTGAATATGAGAATGATTTAGAGCACGGAATTCGAGTATGAAAACGTGCTTTAAAAAGTTTTATAACCTCCAGGCCTGAACATGGTGGAACAATTTGATGAGTTAACGTTTCTGAGAAATCTCAGATTTGAGGAAATATCGGTAAGGTGTCCCTAAACCCTAAGTATTTGATCCTCTGCGTGAGATTGATAGCGTTTCTGTTTTGTTGGCTTCGCTAGCCGACAACCTCTTCTGTGTGACTGGGGTTAGCGTGCCGTTATAAGGAATCTAAAGCTAATTAAGTACAACGCATCTCTATGTACTATCAACGAACAGATGAGAGTGCACCAGCAACCGATCCGTGACGATTGCACTTGATCTTTAGAAATGACGAACAAAATGTTGTAAATTTGAACTATTTAAGTGGTATTAATTATCATTACAGTCAACTATTCCCGGAATTTTCCGCTTACGCTAATTAATAGAATTCCCATTTTGATTTGGATGCCATTTTTCTTTTATCAAGGTTAGGTGCATCGCTTTCGAATACTCCGACATATGTACATGTATATACATGTATATAAATTTGAAAAGAAGGAACCTCATGGACCCCTGGATACCCCAGAGGTGGGGTGAGGTGCCTAGGAGGAGTGAGCATCCTCCATTGAATGCTCGCACCTGCCGTGAATCATATATCACGATCGGATAAACGTAGTAATCCGTATATAAGAATTGAATCAGTTGAGAGACCTACACACCATATGCAGGTGATGATGGTATATTGCTACACAAATATGGGAATTAACGATGAAGAATCTGAAGTCATCTCGTTTGTCATAAAACTGTGTATTATTAATTTGCTGATGACACTTACATTGAATAAAATATCTAATTATAAAGCAGACATGTAAACTATGTTGTGTCTTTTATTTCAAGTTCAACTGGGATATCATGAATGAAAATGAGTAGTCTTAATAGATAAAACATCGTCGATGTATCTAAATGTCTAATGCAATGCCACAGCAAAATAGTTTTTCTTCTTGTTTAGAAGCTTTTGAATAAATTCTGTCTCATAAGAACACAAAAACAAGTCAGCTGATAATGTAAAGGTGAAGATAACGAACAGTGATCAATCTCATAACTCCTTTAAAGGTGAAGATAACGAACAGTGATCAATCTCATAACTCCTATATAAAGGTGACGATAACGAACAGTGATCAATCTCATAACTCCTATATAAAGGTGAAGATAACGAACAGTGATCAATCTCATAACTCCTTTAAAGGTGAAGATAACGAACAGTGATCAATCTCATAACTCCTATATAAAGGTGACGATAACGAACAGTGATCAATCTCATAACTCCTATATAAAGGTGAAGATAACGAACAGTGATCAATCTCATAACTCCTTTAAAGGTGAAGATAACGAACAGTGATCAATCTCATAACTCCTTTAAAGGTGAAGATAACGAACAGTGATCAATCTCATAACTCCTATAGAGGTGAAGATAACGAACAGTGATCAATCTCATAACTCCAGTAAAGGTGAAGATAACGAACAGTGATCAATCTCATAACTCCTTTAAAGGTGAAGATAACGAACAGTGATCAATCTCATAACTCCTATATAAAGGTGAAGATAACGAACAGTGATCAATCTCATAACTCCTATATAAAGGTGAAGATAACGAACAGTGATCAATCTCATAACTCCTTTAAAGGTGAAGATAACGAACAGTGATCAATCTCATAACTCCTATAGAGGTGAAGATAACGAACAGTGATCAATCTCATAACTCCAGTAAAGGTGAAGATAACGAACAGTGATCAATCTCATAACTCCTTTAAGGAATACAAAATAGAGAGTTGGGCAAACACGCACCCCTGGATATACCACAGGTGGGATCAGGTGCCGAAGAGGAGTAAGCAGGAGACTGTCGACTGGTCACACCATGCTTCAATTTTGCAGTTCAAATATAATCTACACCCTGTATTTCCTTTTATTGCATCCAAACTTTTTAAAAATACAAACAAACATTACAAAACCCATATAAAGACCACAATATACAAAATCCACCTCCATATTCTTGTTCTTCTTCTTTCAACTACATTCTAGCTATGTCATTACTGGTGATGTTCATATAGTTGAAAATGAGGACCTGAAGTCACTTATTTTAAAAGGACCAAACTTCAGAAAGCCCCGATCTCTCATTTGGTGACATAACTTCATTTTTATCATGAATTATTTCGAAGATTATGCTAAACGATGGGCTAGATATGAAGAAGAATAGTGTATTTGGTTTTTAGTATGAACGATGTCCATGACCACGGTTACGTCTTTTTGAATTGAGAAAACTTTCCATCACATTCACGTTATTTCCTTTATGATTAGTCAGACTTCCACATCACATGTATCTAGGTTGTCTTTGCACCCATATGTCTTAATCCAGTAATCCTCTCGTTGTCAACGAAATAGAGGACTCAAATATGATTAATTTAATTTTCTCTAGAATTCTGACCCTCATGGAGAAGATGGAATGATTTGGGGGAAATGAAATGTTTATAAAGAAGTTGGTGACCTCCACTATTAATTTGAGAACTATGTCCTGATATTCTTTTGTTTAGTGACCCCTTAGTTTCCCCGACATAAATCAATCCTCAAAGCTTACACTCATTAGTGTAGACAACGTTAGGGGGATTTACAGTGTACATTTTCCCGCGTTTTTGTTCAGAAACTACATCCGGTGAGATTACTAAAGAATGACCAACATAGCACAGGTTTTACAGTTTTAACAGAACATTTGGAGATGGAGCAAAATAGCCATGAAAGATATTTCCCAATGAAAAATTGCATTTTTTAATTATACTTTATCTCTAAGGATAGTCCGAGGGGCAATACATTTGGGGTTGGACGTTTGGGTATCCACTTGATCGGTACGCTCTTCAACATGTTGATGTAAAAATGTTTAGACAACATAGATAAATGTAAAAAAAAAAAAAAAATTGTCAAATCTGTATTTCAACCCAACTCAGATAGTTGAATAGAGGATGTGATATAATCCATAGGCACTCAATAAAGAGAAATGACTCAAATATTGCGTTTTTGGGGAAATTACAGAAAAATAACAGTTAAAGGGAAAATAAAACTCCCCCTTTCTCTCTCTCTTTCCAGTGATATATGGTAACTCGGATCAGGATAGTATTAAATCTTCATTATACAGAAAGAAGTAATTAGAATCTAATTGGACGGATCAATTTTGGGGTGACGCCTTGTCACTCAAGCAGACGACATTGCCACCAGATGAGCACGTGCAAATTTGTCAAAGCAACCAGGCTTGCAAACAATTTAGCGGGAAGATAGGCGAATGGCAGCCAGTCGGAAAACTTGTTTTCTCAGCGGATGAGCCTCTAACAAGTTTTTCGTGCGCTAATCTTCTTTACATAGACAATGTTTCACAAATCATTATTTTTTCGCTAACGATCATCAATCTAACGAAAATCTTTTTCCACAGATTTCATCAGAATTTGGATTTCATTTACAGCAAAAATCTAGGTTTCGAGCTATTTTTCATTGAATTTTGAAGACAAAATCATTTATTTTAAGATTAATGAAATTGGTTGTTTATTAGGGTAACAAAACAATTTCACCAAAACAACGTTATCAGGTTTCTTTTTTTTTTTAATCTTCTGACTGAGATATATGAGGGACCAAAGAAAAGTTCGCAATACCCCACACAGCTTGGAGTTCGCATGATTGAAACAAGGACGTGCTCAAAATAATGAAGGTTTGAACACCATAGGTTACCCTCAAACTCAAAATACAATATAATTTAGAACGTATTCATTACCATCAACTCTTTTCACAGTGCGAAAATCCGAATTTACATGTATTTGAATCTGAATAAACATTCGTAGTTCAGCTTCCCCTTAACGTTTGAATCTTGCATACAACTATAATCATATCAATTTTGTGTTTCATTGCATGGTGTCTTTTAACAATTCTTGCCCATCATTTTCAATTGCCTTTGATTTGATTTTACAGTCTCTGGAGTATGTTTGAGCAGTCGGCTTACTCGCCGTCTATCTCCAGAGGAGTTAGACGCGCGTATCATTAGAGAGCATGAATTTCGAATATCGTTTCAGAAACACTGTAGGCGTTTATCTTGGACTGTTTTTGCAGAAAAGGCCACCAGAAATACATAACTTCTCAATATCTCTGCCTTTCGTTTTTCTCTGACAGACTCTGGGATGAAATTGAAATTAAATAACTGCTGCACCATCCAGCCAAATGTCGAGCACGCCTGTTAACCGGGGGCAAACCTACTCAGTAGTTTGCAAAATATTTCCCCGATATTCACATCATATTTCTTTATCTGTGGTTAACAGGGGTTTTGTCTTAATTTCCTGTGTGAATTCAGTGACTAATATCTACATTTTAACGTCCCTATTGCATTCGGTTCCTTTGATGTGTCTGTTCTTTTGTTGATATTCCTAACTACATTATCATACATCGGACCTAACGAAACTCAAAGTTCATCGTTTATTTCACCCAATCTTAATTATGAGAATGTGCGTGTTCTCCGTAAGACCATACGTAGACGAGGGAATTGCAAGTATTAAACTAAATACATGTAGATGTTGCATTGTTGAATACTAAAAGCCAATTTTCTCCACCACCGATATGCATCTTAAGTACTAATATGTGCATTGATTTATTATTTGGGTAAAATATTTTATTAAATCAAGATTTATACTTATTTAAACAGGAAATTCTCGTGGACTTTAAAACACATAAAATTTGAATTTGCGTTTGGTTATTTGATTTGTAGTCGAGTTGATAGAACGGATTTCAAAATGGCCTTCTCTGACAAAACGTAAAAGCTATATTTCTTTGGTTCAGACTAATTTTTAGTTGAATGACTGGCAATTCGTTGGGTAATTTGCTCTATAAATGAATATACACTTAAGATTCTATTGGTTTTAGAGTAGTCGTCTAACATTTTCATCGCTCTAAGGATATTTTTTTTTTTAACTCAAAGCATTATTTCTTATTTTCGTTTCTTCAGTCCTCTGCAAGCCACAGACAATGCGACTGATGAAACGTCTACATCCAGACGAAGAGAAGAGGAAATATTTAATGTGTTCTTCACATGGTTTCTCTGAGAAAGAAAAAAAAAGATAACTAGTTTGACGGTAAGCGTCAGTATAGAAATATTTCTTAATTTAGAAGCAAGAAAGGCATTTTTTCCGGAGCGATGTCTCATTATCATGAACAGACCATTCATTCGCTATTTTCTCCCCCATTTCTTTGTGGAGTATCATTCAGAAGCATTCTATTGCCCAGGCGGAAATAAGACTCGTTTACTGCCGGAAACGGTTCCCAACAAGGGTCTCGAAAGCGTTTATTCGAATTGGCTCAAGATGCTTTAAATTCAACAACGTAGTTAATGTCTGTAATGTCGGCATACTCTATGTAAATCGAAGACGTTCCGTTGTTGTTTTTCCATTAATCATCGGGAACACATCATTTGTTTTCAAATTTATTTTCTTTTATCCGTAGTCAGTACAGCCAAACTGGAATCAAATCTTGCTTCATCTTGAACAAACATTACATGTCCTTTGCCAAGGTGACTATCATGGATTCCGAGGCTGATCTCTATAGATACATGTAAGAGGTCGTATTTCAACTTTCCTAAAAACGCTATGCTTTAACAAAAATCAATGAAAAAAGAAAATAAAACCCCTCCTAAATTAGAAAATTCTTTCGGTAGGTATTAGAATTGAAATTTAGTTGATATAAATGACCGAAAATGAACATGTTGATATTGGTACGAATCACGTTAGAAACAAATATCCATCCATCCTGGTCGCCATTATTCTTTACAGTCTTACACTGTTGATTGTAAATGATGTACTGTTGATGGTTCATGCTGCACTGTTGATCTGTACTGTTGATGGTTCATGCTGTACTGTTGATGGTTCATGCTGCATTGTTTATGGTTCATGCTGTACTGTTGATGGTTTATGCTGTAATGTTGATGGTTCATGCTGTAATGTTGATGGTTCATGCTGCACTGTTGATCTGTACTGTTGATGGTTCATGCTGCACTGTTGATCTGCACTGTTGATGGTTTATGCTGCACTGTTGATCTGTACTGTTGATGGTTTATGCTGCACTGTTGATGGTTCATGCTGTAATGTTGATGGTTCATGCTGCACTGTTGATCTGTACTGTTGATGGTTCATGCTGCACTGTTGATTGTAAATGATTTACTGTTGATTGTTTATGCTGTACTGTTGTACTGTTGATTGTTGATTGACCAAAAGTTCTATTGCATATCTGGATTGAGTTGGCGGAGTAAAGTTTTATTCTGTTACTTCGTTTTCCCCATTAAGATACAGTAAAAAGTCTTCGTGATATAGAACAAGTCAAAACCGGTATACACTAGACTGAACCGGGTGTTTTTATTTTTTGTCAATTTATGAAATTCTAGAACTGCAAATAGGAGTCTGTACTCGTCAATATATACAATTTGGAAGGATATAAACCTAAGTTCTTTATCGAATGAGGGCGTACCCTGGCACCTGATCTCTGTAAATGAAGATTTGTTCGAATTCTATGATCCATATTATTATGTGTATTCTTGCTTCATGTAATTGGGCAAAATAATCAACAGTTACTCTGACGTCTGCTTACAGAGGAAATGCCCTATACAAATACACTCAAATTCCTGTTAAGTGATCTATGACCACGTAGTCTTAGAGTCGTCGATTCTCATCTGACGAGAAATTCTCATCTGTCGTCTGCGAACGACGTCAAAATTGCACGTGGTCCTTAAGGATGTTGAAATTGGCTTGATGTCTATCATCTCACCCACAGTGATATTAAGGAAAAATGACTTAATAACCTGCCAATAAAACAGGAGAAATAACAAGCAAAATCAATCTGATCCGATAAGTGGATTTTGGTCCGGACTTGTCCTAAGTAGATTTTGTACAACACGGAACAGACGTTGAGTGAAATAATTTCAGTGGACATCAGTTGGAAAGGTTCGCGGTACAGGATTATAAATAACTTCTCCGCAAAACCCAACACGTGCTTGTAATCAAATATGGATATGGACCCGTATCATTATATTCTACATGATAAGAAATACAAATCAATGGCGTTGGAATATAAATCTTTTTGCAAAACTGAGATCAAAATAGCTCTCATTTTCATTTCAAGATCTCTATCTTTGAAAAAGAACATGCAGTGTATAAAATCAAATATTGTCCGATGTTGCATGCTTCCAGTGTTTCAGGCAGTGTGAAGACAAAAACAGACGAACCTTGATTATATTGATGATCCTTTCCGAAGGGACATTCGGGTCCCATCGGGCTATATGCTAGTACTCGGTTAAGCAATGGACTCCGCATCATTTGATTTGAACGTTTGATGGTACGCAATGCATTGTAAACAAGAATAGAAATGTACAAGCTATAGAAATTGATTCTTAACCACTGGCTGGCGATTCACGGCTGTGTTACCAGGAGTTTTCATTTTAATGAAACATGTTTAGGTTCTGACTTTTATTGCGAGGCAGTAATCGAGGACTTCTTTTTTGTGCTTTTAGCTACAAATAATTCACAGCTAATGAATTATGAGTAAGTAAATCCATTATGAATTACGAACCGTTTTGTGCGATTTACTCTGTGTCGTTAAATACCGTGAGATTGATTGCGAAGATGCCTTTCGTGATGGGGAATTTTTGAAGCGCTCGAAGTACAGAGCATACCTGATAATGTCCTCGTTATTTAATGAATTTTGTTGTAAGGTTGACATATTGGTGTGATTGCTTGCTCGTTTGAACGAATCAATTATTGAAGTTTACATTTATAAAGTTGCAGGTTACTTGGAGTCTGTGTGTATGCTGCCCGGAAAGTCACGAGAAGACACGAGAAGGAGAGTCAATAGTTTATCACCTCCAAGCCTGACCGCCGGTGTCAATATGGAAATTAAAACATAAATAAATAATACATTGTACTGCATTGCTTAACGCATTGTCCTAGAAGACATCAGGGATTTTTAATTTGTGTTCACGAGTTTGAAGTTGATTAAAATGGATAGGGATATTAATCAGCACGTGCTTGTGAATGCAATGGAGTCGGAATTCACTGACGAAAGTGCTTGTGAAAATTATTCACAGTCTGATATAGAGGATACCTTGACGGATCAAGGTCGGTTTGAGAGCGGGTCAAGGTCGTCCTTGTGTGAAATTCACGATGAATTGAATTCCAAGAGCAAGTCCAGCACTGATGACTCGGACACGACGATTCGAGAGGCGACTTCACAACCCGGGCCATTAACCGGGGAACAGACTACACCCACTGGATCCGTGGCAACGGAATCGGCACTGTACGAAACGCCCTTCACTTCCGTCAGCGGGTTTGATGTTTATTTAACGGCGTTTGAGGAAAGTTCACATTCGCTTGACAAGGTTCTGAAATTCAACAATCTCACAGAAATTCCGGCAACAACGTCAAATTTCAAACCTCCAAAAGACCCTGTGTCTATAAGAGAATCCGAATTGTTTCAATCTCAGAAACCACAGTCCCGTAGCGGAAAGGGAGGGGAGCGACTCGGCTCCACCGGCAAATGCACCCCGAAGAAAACAATGCCTTCTCCTCCCAAAAGTTTACCGGTGCCTGGGTACGAAGGTAGTAAAATACCACCTGTAAAATCCAAAAATCCAAATGGATCTCTCAAATCTGGAAGTTTTCAGGCGATCTCCAAGGGAATAAAAGGAGGTACTAAAGCCTTGTTAATACAGAAGGTAAGCTTTCTGTCATACATGTATTATGAAATATAACGCGCTGTCATTGAAAGTATCAGCAGTGATGCTGTTGACCTATTTTTTGGCTAAGTTATATCTAAATTATATCAAAGATTTGTTTCATAATACATCTTTAGTCTAGATTATATAGATTAGGTAAAACTCAATTTAAGTTAAAACTCAATCGGAGATACTTCCTCTAAGTTTCGTCACTTTCGATGGCCACTGACCGCCATTCTTTAGGAAGAAGAGTCTTTTAGTTGACTGCAGGAATCATCTTATCATTAATTTGGGAAAAAAAATGCATAACATAAGATTAAACTTTTTAAGACAAATCCTCCAAACCCGTTTTTTATATTACTTCTACTCATGTTTCTATCTGTTCTGTGTGTGCGATTTACAAATGCCACCCCTTGATAAATTCACTAACGTTCTACAACGCTTCATCTAAACCTCACCGGAAGCGGATATACTCGACGTGTATTCGGTTACTATTTATAGAGAGAAAAATGTTGCAGGTACCTGTATACAAACTAATTACCTCTTTATCAGGCTGGTAATAACAAAAATTGACCTCCACACGGAAACCAGTGAGAATGATGATACATTTCAGCCTAAAGCAGGAGGCGCACATCGTTGAGAAGTTTTCTAAAATGGTCATGTTGAGAGATAGAAATGAATGTTTTTGAAAGTTAAGCGAATCTGTAGTGTTTCGGATATCTATTACATGCGACTACATCCCTTTTATAATATAGAAGGCAAGTATCTACTAGACATTTTGAAATATACGTATACTATTTCTGTGAAATAAAACCTGCCAGTGACGGATCTAGAAAATTGTCTCCCCTCAAGATCCGCCACTGCCTGCTGTCTGACTGTTCAGCTTTCGAAAAGCCAATTCTTGTTTAACATTTGATTTGCAATTTGATAGACTGAAATGTAATACACTTTCACTTTGAATACTATCTAATACATCGCTAGAATCATTTCATATCGAGTGAGATGTAAATGTTATTTACAGCGATATTTCACCAGAACATGAAACATCGTTTGATTGCAGCTCTCGCTTTCTTTCATCAGAGCCTGAAGCCAAGGTCAATCGTGGGAAAAAAAATCCAAAAGTCATTATTTCTTTTGAGTAAAACAATAACAACTAAAGGCCTATTACATATGAAATATATATGTCTATGTCACTGGTTAAGATGAATTATTAATTATTGATGTGTGTATTGATCACGGCCACTCACATTGCGACCACTCCTCCTAGACCAAACTCCTAAATTAGGGAACAAATATCAAAATATTGAAGGACTGTGATATGAAACACAACATAGCACGGCTGTAGGAGAAACATTTCGCCAGTAATGTTGTTACAGATTTTTAAAAAAAAAAAAAAAGTACTGTGATTCGATATTTAGTAAATAATTGAGACGACGATCATTGATAAAGATAACCATATTTCTGTATCCTATTCTCCTGCGCTGTAGATGCACTTAGTAAAGTAATGAAGGTATGCGGTGTCACGGTTTTATATTACTGGATACAGGTATTGTGACACGCCAGTTCAATTTGACATATATCTAATCGTGTTTGAAAAAGAAAATATAAACATGAAGATTTGTTATATACTTGTGATAGGGGGAGGGGGGGGGGGCGGTATAAAACAACGGAATCGTGTGGGTATTTCTGGGTTTGAGCTTATTCTATTGTAGCATGAATACAAAGGGATCGGGGACAAGGTATAAAAGTTTAACTTAATAGGGTATTTGTTCACATCAGCATCGTCGATTTTCTATGTATCCCATAATTAATACAAAATCTGTATCCCATAATTAATACAAAATCTGTATCCCATAATTAATACAATCTATGTATCCCATAATTAATACAAAATCTGTATCCCATAATTAATACAAAATCTGTATCCCATAATTAATACAAAATCTGTATCCCATAATTAATACAAAATCTGTATCCCATAATTAATACAATCTAACCAGGAATTATCCCTTAAATAACGCATTTTGTAAATGTGGATAACTGCCGATAGCTTGAACAAAATCCGTTATAGGGTGGTGTCAATTTCTTCTCAAGAATCAACTACAGTATAACTTCTAACGATGATTAATAGAATTCTTCATTAGTACGAGTGTGAGATAAGGAAATTCCACCGAGGGGACAAGATTCGCAGTCTTGGACGAGGCTTTGCCGAGTCCTAGACAGCGAATCTTGTTCCAGAGGTGGAATTTCCCTATCCCACACGAGTAAATAATGAAGGATTATTTTTCTCACATTTTAACTACAGTTTAGTGCATAAAATTAGGAGCTTTCAAAAAATTTTAGATTATCAAAATCCTCATTTGAACTTCGATGCAAAAACTAATTAGATAGGCAGAAAGAGCATACCCGAAAATGGTTTACACTATAAGTGTAAACTAAAAACCCCAAGGTTGTCCACCAGAAAGCTATACTACATTAAAATTTAAAGATAACAATGCAAAATATTTTTACTTCACTGTGTAACGTAAATCTTCACTGTGTAACGTAAATCATAGAAAATATATGACGTCACAATCAAATGACGTCGCAGCAGTGTGAGACAGAAAAATCTCACATGGCTGTCTCACATGGGTAAAGTCGATCTCACACTGGTGATAATGTGAGAAAAAAATGTATGGCGATAAAATCCAACAGGGTATACCCATAATGGAAAATACAACTTCCGACCCACCTACATATCCTGCAAGGTTAGACTGTAACCTTAAACACAACTATATTTGTCTTGGCCTCAGTCTGTAAAAGGAATACAAAAAGTTGTCCTTTGTCATTGTTAAAGTTGTAGAGCAGAAACAAGGTTTAGAAATAAAACATTAAAACAGAAACAAGGTTTAGAAATAAAGCATTAACACAGAAACAAGGTTTAGAAATAAAACATTAAAACAGAAACAAGGTTTGGAAATAAAACATTAAAACAGAAACAAGGTTTGGAAATAAAACATTAAAACAGAAACAAGGTTTGGAAATAAAACATTAAAACAGAAGCATGGTTTAGAAATAAAACATTAAAACAGAAACAAGGTTTGGAAATAAAACATTAAAACAGAAACAAGGTTTGGAAATAAAACATTAAAACAGAAACAAGGTTTAGAAATAAAGCATTAAAACAGAAACAAAGTTTGGAAATAAACGGTAAAACCGAAGCAAGGCTTACAAACATCACAGGACAAATTTATCCGCAGCGATTATAAAACTGTATCCAAACCTAACTGTTTGTTTATGCCATACCGAATATCAGATAAAAATAAATATTACTATATGTACATGCATTATTCAGTATTTGAAATGTTAAATCTTCTAATAGAGACTAAGGATATATAAATACCGGTATTTCCAGCTAATTTACAAAGTTATATAGCCAGCAAATTCTGCTGCACACTGACTGAGGTTTTAGTAAATATTGATTTTTTTCAATACTGCACTAAAAGAGTACAATGCAACTCATTGTCAATATATTGTATAAGTTGACATTATCTGTTGTGGCTTTAGATGTCAATATTTTACTGAGCAAAACCGATCATCAAATTTGATATCTGTTGAATTAAAAACTTTCAATTTACACAACTAATGAAAGCGCGTTGGTTCATAAAATTGTGTGTATTTAGTTGTTGAAAATCACTTGTTGTAATTGACAACTAATTTTACTAGGTATACAGAGAGACAATTGTTGGTATTATACGGAACGCTTTTATGAATTAGCGTTAGTTATCTCATGTCTTAATAAAAAAAAAAAAGAAGTAAGAATTAAAAAGTTGCATTTACGGAGAGAGAGAGAGAGAGAGAGAGAGAGAGAGAGAGAGAGAGAGAGAGAGAGAGAGAGAAAGATAGAGCGAGAGAGAGAGAGGGCTTATGGGTGTTGCACCCCCTTTTTTTACTGAACGTTTTCATAAAAAAAAGGTAATTTTGCTTCTTTAGGGTCTTAAACAACGACTTCCTTTTTGAGCGAAAAAGGAAATTTTTTTTTTTTTAAACTTGGGTCGCACTACCCCCCCCCCCCTCCCTGAAAATTTTCTGGATCCGCCTCTGATCATTACCGTCATTTTTAAAGATTCTAGTAAATCATCGATAAATTGCTAGAAATTCTGAATTTTGATTTTCTTGAATTTTGCGTTTTCTATACAAGATAGACTCAATAATTTAATAAGGAATGGATACAACTTCACAATAACATTATGTGTTTTGGGTTTATTTGATGAAAAAGGAAACTAGAAGATATTTTTTTCCCTCGAACGCTTGTCTCTCTCCATTAGGTCTGACGGAAGTCTAGGCCAATATCCTCCGCGTTCAATTAATTATCGCGTACAAATGAAGTTGTAAGAACATTTTTGTTTAAGCTTTCCACTAATGCACTCTGATAATATTATGGAAAGCTTGTTCGATATAATATTTTGCGCTAATTAGACCACGCATTTTATTAATCCTCTGTTTTAATTAATCAAAAGTGTTGCATACTCCTGAGTCGAGTGATCAATCTTTACAAGTCAATACCTTTCTTGAATTTTGATCTTTGATCATCGAGTTGGAAAATTATTGTATTTCAAAGACGTGTTAGAAATGACACTGATGAACGGACCTCTGTACATAATGTAAATGATCCTTTGGGACCGAGATCCTATTATTGCTTTGGGGGTCTTTGAGTAGATTCATGAATATTTTGTTCCCTTGCAACCATCAAGGTGAATAAAACAAAAGACTAAAAAAAATAAAAAAAAATAAAAAAATCATTCCACTTCAGAAATTAAGAAAAGTTTGTGACTTTTTTAACATATGATTTGAAGGTTCTCAACACAAGGATACGATCTGAAGAAGTTATGTGAGTTGTGCGGTGTTTTTATTTTTCAAAACTAGAATGTTTTATATGTGAAAGGTATGGATATTCATACCGTAGCTACATTCGGGGAACAACCTTAAGGTAGGCCACACGGTATCCTGAAAATAGATAATGTTTACTTTCAATATCAACAATACCACTTTAATTTGGGCTTTTTGTAGATTAAATACATGACATTAAATTATCTTTAATTTCTTAAGAAATTTAAAAAAAAAACTTGGCTAGCAAAGAATATATATATATATGTATAATCGCAAAATAATTTTATTCCCATTG
Organism: Ostrea edulis; assembly: GCF_947568905.1. Lineage (NCBI taxonomy): Eukaryota > Metazoa > Mollusca > Bivalvia > Ostreida > Ostreidae > Ostrea > Ostrea edulis. The sequence continues at coordinate 20,476,515 of NC_079171.1, forward strand.
TGCTCTATGTCTATATTATAGTGACCTCTTAAGGCGTTCGTTAGTTACTTGATTGCGCGGATAAATACATACTCAGGGGTACTGTGTATGTATTTATCCGCACAATCAAGTATTTCTTGTCAGCTCGTACCGTCGTTCGTCTAGTCGTTGATTTGCAAGGGTTCAATCAGGTTCCAGTAATTTTTCTTTGCTTAAGGAAGGAGACATTTCGAAATTTTCATGTGAACAGTTTACATGCTGATTTATACACTGTATATATTGATTTGTACACTGTACATGTTGATTTATTCTGTACGTGTTGATTTATACACTGTACATGTTGATTTATACACTGTACATGTTGATTTGTACACTGTACATGTTGATTTGTACACTGTACATGTTGATTTGTACACTGTACATGTTGATTTATACTGTACGTGTTGATTTATACACTGTACATGTTGATTTGTACACTATACATGTTGATTTATACACTGTACATGTTGATTTATACTGTACATGTTGATTTGTACACTGTACGTGTTGATTTATACACTGTACATGTTGATTTGTACACTGTACATGTTGATTTGTACACTGTACATGTTGATTTATACACTGTACATGTTGATTTACACTGTACGTGTTGATTTGTACACTGTACATGTTGATTTATACACTGTACATGTTGATTTATACACTGTACATGTTGATTTATACTGTACATGTTGATTTGTACACTATACGTGTTGATTTATACACGGTACATGTTGATTTGTACACTGTACATGTTGATTTATACACGGTACATATTGATTTGTACACTGTACATGTTGATTTATACACGGTACATATTGATTTGTACACTGTACATGTTGATTTGTACACTGTACGTGTTGATTTATACACGGTACATATTGATTTGTGCACTGTACATGTTGATTTGTACACTATACGTGTTGATTTGTACACTATACACTGATTTATACCGTTTGTGTTGATTTATACTCGGTACACATTGATTTGAACAATGTACATGTTGATTTGTACAATGTAGATGTTGATTTGAACAACGTACATGTTGATTTGTACACTGTACAAGTTGATTTGTACACAGTACATGTTGATTGGTACACGATGCATGTTGATTTATACACGATACATGTTTGATTTATACACTGTACATGTTGATTTGTACACGGTATATGTTGATTTATACACAGTACATGTTGATTTGTACAAGGTGCATGTTGATTTGCATAAACGGGTAGGAATGTCAGATGAAATGATTCAGAACACAAAAGTCAAAAATTTCCATTTTTTCTTTTCAGTTTAAAAAATTAGTGAATCTTCGTATAATGCAGTTTTTTTCCCTTCGAGATATTACGAGATATCACAGAAATTGAAAAGTATCCTTTTTTTCAACATGTGATAACTTCATTAAAACTGCATACAAGTTATTTTGCAGTAAACTGTCTACCTTAATTGGATGATAAGTCCCTTTCCGATTATGATACACGGTTTATTTTAGTTCCAAGGAACTGGTGGCGGTAGTCAAGTGGTTACGGCATTCGTGGGGGGTGGGGGTGGTAGATTCTCTGTCCCGGCGCCGCGTCAAACCTAATACGGTAAAGCCTTCGCGAAAGCTCCCGGCATTAAAAATGTTTGGAGGACACATGTCACGGTACGCTTTAACACATTAACAGAACCACCACCGCTACGGCTGTAAGCGCCAAACATAAATCAAAATTTCTGGCACTTCACCTAAAGTTGGTGATGGCTTTGTATGAGTGAATAATTTCCAAATGGGACAAAATTATCACTGCGAATGTTACTAACACCGTGTTCTTAATCATACAATAACTATAATGATTGTATATTGTTTAACGTCTCGCTCTAGAATTTTTCATATGGAAACGTCACCATTGTCGGTGAAGTGCTGCAAAAATTTAGGCCTATGGTCGGCGCTTAAGGTCTTTGAACAGGGAGGGATTTTTATCGTGCCACACCTGCTGTGAGACGGGACTTCGGTTTTTGCGGTCTTATCCGAAAGACCGCCCCATTTAGTCACCTCTTAGAACACAATGATTATAATGTACCATGTCACTGAATATCTGACCTTGCTCTACACCCACGTGACTACAGTTTCTGACCATCTCTTGTCAGGCGTCTGCCTGGGTGTTAAAGGGGAAGGGCATGCCCCCATACAAACACAGATAATCAGGACAAAGTGAAAATAGGCTTAAGATGGGGCAGTTCAAAAGCATTCGTTTTAGCAACCAAACTTACAAGGAAGAATCCTCATAAAACAATGCCCCTCCCTCTTTTCGAGGTTCGCATGGTGTCACAATGGGGTTTCGATTTTTTCCAAAAAATATATCGGATACGTTTTTAGGGCCAAGATGGTTGCAATTTATAAAATCTATCTGAGAGCATCTCCATGCAGTGTGCCTTCAAGTTTTCAACCATTGATAGCCCCCAGTTGGGACCAGGGCGGGAGCTGGGGCTAGGGCGGGGATTAAAGTTTAAACGTATGTACGAAATTTGAAGAAAAAATAATGTAACTACAAGTATACCATTTTGCAGAATGAAATTTAAACACCTATAGGTAAAGTACAAGAGATGCGGTACAGATTTAAAGATGGCGATTTTTTTAAAAATAGAATCTTTCTAACAGCGGTGCAATTTAAGTTTGTCAATTGGAAATGATATGAAGCACCTTAAGACACGCAGTGTATCTACTTGATATAAACATGACTTAGCTTATTGCCATGCTACTATCTATGTTCCATAGTTATGGTCACCTACATGTACGAGTAGTGGGTCACGTGAGCAGTGTCACCCCTAGACCTCTTGTTCTTGAAGATAAACAATACAAACATCAGTGAGAATTTTATTCTTTATGTGATGTGACCTGAACAACTCTCGTTTCGGAGAAGATTTTAACAGAGTACATGGATCTCCACAATCTACAGGAATGTTTTAGTGATGGCCTTCCTTCCACAGCAGCACTCAAAAGACGCGTGCACTTCGCTGTTGGCGATCTGCACTCTGATCACGAGTCGAATGCTCTATTGACATGCATGTTAATGACAATTTTTGTGGTAGCTCGGAATGAATAAATTGTTCGAACAAATACTAGCCCGAAACAAGGTCGAGTCTGTATTTACAAGGTCGCGTCTGTATTCAAGTAGATATGGAAGAAAATCTACATTTGAATGTTTTCATAAAAGTAAGGGTAGCGAATGGTTCGGAATATTCTTATGAATTATGGACAGTGATACAGGCTTCGTTTAAAGCAGAATTCCGATATCATCGTAAATGACTTTTTACTACGTGTTTTTTCCTAAGGTAAGTGTCGGGTGATTAGCGTACACTCTAGCGTGGAACACGACTCTAATCAGGCGGAAGTTTGTTTGGCACCATCTAATGGATGTCCCTATAATTTCTAATTACAATTTAGATTTGACAATGGTAAATGAAATTACGAATAATTCACTATGTAATCAAAATTGTTTGTGATATGAAAGGTCTGTGGGTTTTTCATACGAAGGGAACCATTAACTCGTATGCTGCAAAGGTGAATAAAATGGGTTTTAATAACGAGCGATTAGATCGTACGTATTGTGTTTCGCTGAATATTGATGTTCTATTTAAGATATAAGCAGCTCGAGTGATCCGCGAGCAATAAATTACAATTTATGTAATAAACCAGCATTCAATCGGATAAAAACGGATTAACGATCCTAGATCGGAAGCTCGACATTGAAACCCCCTCCATCTCAAACTGCAATTTAATACGAAAACAAAAACAGCGGAATTTTGGCCCACAGGGAGGTATTGACACGGTGAAAAATCTATATTTAATTAAAATCTGATGACATATCTGACAATAGTATGAACGTCATCGATGTTGTACAACAAATATGATTAAAGTTGAAAATACAGTGGTTTAACGTCGGTAATTTAAAACTAACGTTTCAAATATCAGTAATTGGAAATGTGTAATATACTGATTTTAAGTCAATAATGAAATTGCTTACAAAAATATGCTGGCCAGGCTGATCTGTTTGGAAGATACGTGTGTATCGTTGATTAAAAACAGAGCTACAGCATGAAATCTGAGAGGAGGGCGATTTCGTAACTATGTAAAATGATTGAATGTCGCATCCCAATTGTTTTCGTTCTCATGTCGCACGTAAAATAGGAAATACTGTTCATTAGTCGTTATACCCGTGCTTATTACAGCATAAACATCGCATAGCCGGACAGGTTTTAAGCAGAATGAATTCTGTTTAGAATACATCCCGTGGCGTTAAAGCCATCATTTGTTCTCATTTTTGTGAGATTAAGTTCACATGAACGGATTGAGAGCCTCACGATTACCATCAGAGAATCAGTAAGCAAGACAGGTTGACCCAGCAGATCTACATTCAATTTCGGGGTAATGCCGGTCCATATGTTAGTTGCATGCATAATTCAATAGCAGCACGTCTCTTTATTAGCCTCCAAATCACACACACAAAAAAAAACGAAGGAAAATTACTGTAGATCAACCAGTATTGATCAAAATACACAGAGGGCGACTCATTCAATCTCAATGTCGTTGATTGTCGGGACAGTTATGGCGGCTCGCTATGATTTATGGGAAATTTTTGTATAATACCTAAAAGTTCTAATGAGAAAAGAAGTCTTTAGCTCTAAAAGATGCCGTCATTATTAATCTGATTTACGACCGAAAGTTCAACTTACCGGTGAAGTTTCTCTCTCTCGTTCAAGAACAAAAGATATAATGATTTTTATACTCGTTACATTTATTGTACATTAACTGTATCAATCGTTTATATCGAACACGGTACATAAAGACGAAACATCGAAATCAGAATATCAATGTTAGATTGCATGATAATTGCAGACTATAATTTGACTGAATCTAAACAAAATATGAATTCTGGGTCCAGACTTGGAACTATAGAAAAAATCTCAAACTCAAGTTCGAATTTTCTTTCATTTGAGCATTCAAAATTTGAGTAAAATCTCAGACATGAGGCTTTCTTTCGAGAAGTCCAGGCCAGGATGTAGACTAGATAAAATCTATTTGCATGTATATCTTCAAATCCTCTCCCTATATTACACACAAAACAAATATATACATAAGGATTGTATTAAGAAATGAATGTTATAATTCTTTTCTTGATGGCTCTATCATAGGGAAAATGGAACGTACGCGCATTGATGAAAAAGTTTTCCGTCCAATTTTCTCTATTATATCTCCACCAAGAAAAGAAATATAAGATTCATTTCTCATCATTTAGATATGTTTTTAAATAGTAAAACAAATAGTTTCTCTCATCAAAAAGCTTTAATTAACGTTTTTGAAATGGCGCGTAGGAATACACGTACGTAGCAATGAGAACAACACTAAATTCAAAATGGCTATCAGGTAGAGTTACTGAGCAGAATTAAATGGATTGGACGCCATATTGACGGTTCCATGATTAAAAGATGAACTAGATATGAAGGAAAAGGACAAGCGGTGACTTGATGTATATGCACATGCTGCATTGTATTGAAGGAGACGTTGAGCACTGGTTGCATCATGTGACTCCTGGACCTATTCTTCTTTTCTTTTCTTTTTAGGTCACTTTAGTGAATTGATCTGACGTCGTCCGTCGTCCGTTAACAAATGGACATTTTTAACTTCTTCTTGATTACTACAATTCGAATTCTTTTCAATTTGGTATGAGGTATCTGTGGAACAAGGGGGATATAAATTGAACTAAATGGATAATTAGGAGTAGGTAGTTTTTTACTAAATTTTTAGATTTGATGATCCTATGGGGTAAGGATTTGGTTCCAGGATGAAACCAAAATTATTATGGTGATTATCGTCTTTGTCATCTGAAAGACTTCTTTAAGTTTGCCGATACCGTATAAAAACTAAATGCATATTTAGGAAAAGCAGAAAAGGATGTGCCAAAATTGTGAATTTCGAATTCGTAACTCCAGAGTTTTGACATTAGTCATATTGTGTTAATATTACAGAATATTGTATTATGTAAATCCTTTTATCAGTATATGCATTTTCAAGGACTTTTAAGTTTTAAGAACACATCTTGTGTGATATTTTAGCTGAATATTAGAATTAGATATTCAGGTGACCGATAAGGCCTGAGGGCCTCTTGTTTTATTAATAAACCACACGAAGTTTTCATCCAATCAGCATCGTTGTCAAGTCATCACCTTAAAGAGGTTCGCACTTGACGTTTGGAGTAATGTCAATTTTTTGGGAAGTGTATTTTTTATTTCTGCATTGAAGGATTCAATTAAACTTCATTTTTCTGTTAGTGTCAACACAACATAAGCAACACAAATAAATCATTACATAAAATAGATACGTAATCATGTCCTCTAACACTACAGATGAAAAAAGAAATTGATTCTAGTAAAGCAAATAAATAATGACCTTTTGCACTTGATATACGAAAAACTTCATGATATCAAAATTGAAAGTTTAAAAAGACATATTAGGAGCAATGTCAATTTCTAAAATTTTACATAATTTTCAAGGTCTGATCTTCCAATTTAGAATGCAACTAAAAAAGTGGGGGTTGGAGATCAAATTTTTGAATTATTGGCGAAAATACTGATTTTTCATACAAAATGTCGATTAAATAATTAAAACTATTTTAAGAATCGGTGTTCTGTTTGGAAAAATATATCAACCAAGTTAATAAACTACAACATTTGAACTAGTTCCAAGTCTTATCTACCTGTATCATAAATTATAAAACTGAAATACACGTATAGGGGTATAAAAATAGATGACACATTGGATGAAACAGAAACTGTAATATCATGCAGAATTAGAACTTTTTGATTAGTGAATCCTTCCGCAACAATATATAGTCCCTGTCAAACCCTTTCAAAATTTGAATTGACACAATTTTTTTCAACTGGATAGGGTTCAGCAATAGATGTGTAATATGTTTGCACCAATGGGATCAGTATTGAACCAGTGAATACTTAGTTATAGCATCCTGCACAGTTGTACTCAAAAGCTCAGGAGCTAACTTCCTTAAAAGTTATTATAGCATTAAACATTTTTTTTGAAGAATTTATCGATGTGTAAACTTTGGACATTTTACTCACAAACTGAATAAAAGTGCGAAGCACTTTTATGTTAAGTTTGTGAGTAAAATGTCCAGAACTTACACATCGATAAATTCTTCAAAAAGAATGTTTGATTCTTATAATTCCCTGTATTATTAATTTCAATAATTTGAATAGTTCCCCCGCACTATGTTATTTGTTTTTAGGCGCGTATGTATACATAGTATTGATGTGTAAATTCTCGTTTAGATTTATTTTTGTCCAATCAAAACAATTGTAATAGATACCATTGGAATTATTAAATGATGTTGTGATGAAGAAACTAGTCGAGGTATACTCAATCAGTTTTGTAATATTTTATTATACTACTACCTGAATAAAATTTTCTATACTTATTTCCGCCCCTGCCCGGTGTTGAACTCACGACCTGCGGGACCAAATCTCCTAACAACGTGTGACCAGCGCGCTAGACCATCTAGGCAAGTATATATATATATATATATATATATATATATATATATATATATATATATATATATATATACTTTTAAACTTTGCTCGATGCACTGTTGTAGAGGTTAATCTACACTTATGGTTAAGATGTTTTTCAAAGCGCAAAGCACCATGAGGTTACATTTCAAAAGCCATATTGATAGTATGATGCCTTATGATTGGTGGATATTTGAAATGAAATAGTTAACCATTGGAAGGTATTTCCTGATCGGTAGGGATTAAGTTACAGTATGATTAATTGATTGATTAAATATTGTTTAACGTCCTTCTCAAGAATCTTTCACTCATATGGAGATGTCACTATTGCCCGTGAAGGGATGCAAAATTTAGGCTTATACTCGGTACTTGCGGCCTTTGAGCTGGGAGGGATCTTTATCTTGCCATACCTGTTGTGACATAGGGCCGCAGTTTTTGCGTCTCATCCGAAGGACCGCCCCATTTAGTCGCCCCTTACGACAAGCAAGGGGTACTGAGGACCTATTCTAACCCGGATCCCCACGGGACAGTAACAGTATGATACCTCCTGATTGGTGGGTATTGGATTAAAAAGCACAGTATGATGCCTCCTGATTGGTGGGTATTGGATTAAAAATCACAGTGTGATGCCTCCTGATTGGTGGAGATACCAGATGAAGAGTCGTAGAATGTTAGTGATTCTTGGAGAGATCAAGAGACATGACTAAGTCTTACATAAAATTGTCACTGATTTTGGCTCAGAAACTTCATCGTTCCTAGAAGTTTTAAGTATACATACAAATTACATTATCACAATCTATTCGGTGATGAAGAACGGTTTGATAAAGGCATTGAACAATGACCAGGGTGGTGAAAATTGGAATCCGCGATATCAAAGCTAAGCAGTTTATGTGTAGATCAAGAAAAGTTCTCATATGGATGTAACGTTGGTTTTCTTTAAGATCTATCATTACAATACTGGGATGTAATCCCATGTTTTGGCGATTCAGACAGCATTAGGTATTCTCTTTTAATTCCGAAAATGGGCATTAATCTTTTTGGCTTCAGATATCCGTTTACAGTCCGTCACAAAAAAATTGATCCGTTTTTTGTATAATCAGAGACACCTTATTGGATAGAAGCGACTGTAAAGTAAAGTAATTAATATTTTACCTGAAAAGAATCACAAAAGTCTGACATGACTGGAATTTATTAGTCACTTGAGACCGCTTCAAGAGCCATTTTTATGACAGTCCTGTACTTCTATAATAGAAAAAAAAGGGTCCCGTGTTAACGAAGCTGGGATTTATGAGGAATCGAAGTGGCTTATGGGAAAACTGCCTGATGCTTGATCCCTCTGTTATTTCAGTTCTGATTACTGTGGAAGCTATCGTAAAATAAAGGGGTCTTTTGATATCGGGACATCTTGGTTTTCTTCATTAACTGACAACCATAAGAAGAATCGTAAAATATAGAAGGGTGGTTTGATATCGGGACATCTTGGTTTTCTTCATTGATAATCATAAAAAAAATTGTAAAATAGAGAAGGGTGGTTTGATATCGGTACGTCTTGGGTTTCTTCATTCCATGGAAATCAAAAAGACATACTTTGACTTCACTCAAGTTCCTGCTGGTATGCTAAAATATAGGACTTTAGCAGTAATGACATGATATTGTCTTGCCTCTACTGATATTTCACAATGTACCCTTTCAGATCGAAGAACTGGGAAACCAAAGAACAGTGTCAATCATTTTCTGACAAAGACTGTAAAAGTCTTAATTGATTATAAAAAGGGACAATATATCGTGGTTAGGGTGAAGATACAGTCATTAACCGTTAGCCATTAACTGAGAAGAAAACGACTTTTCATCCTTATTAGTGCAACTTCTGTTATAGATTCACCATTTTCCCAACATTCCCGGAAGTTACGTATCTTTGAAAAACAAAGTGACCTACATGTAGAATTTGCGGGAAAGAGTCTATAAAAATCTGATGTTTCTTTTTAGGTAAAAATATTACTTTATGTAGGGTAACGTTCTGGTCCACCGTGTTTCAATATTTTTTTTTGAGATTCTTTTGCAGACTTCGATGGAGAACATTTAACATTTTTCCGAGAGTGTCGGTTTGAAAGTTCGTTCTTCCAATCATTATAAGCGCTTAATTGGCAAACACATGCTGATATTTGTTCAAACATCTTCAGGACATCGAATTCAAGGGGTCATTGAGTCACATACAGATGCGGTTACTATTGACCTAAACGAATGCCGTTTATGCAGGGGATATCATTGAATTTGTTAAGTTTCACAAGCGACCACAATACTTCTGTCATCTTGAGATAATCGTGTAAGTTTTAAAATATTACAAAATGAAAGAAGTATTTTTTTTACTTTAAGTAAGATTTTCGAATTCAAATAGTAATTCTCATCTACCCTTAATGCTATGGGGTGAACGTTCTAAAGTATATGGTGATGTAACAAACATAAGAATCAATGCCCCAATTTAAGTCCTAACTTCCTGTCTAAGTAAAGTACTAATTTCTTATCATATTAAGTACTCATTTCTTGTCCAATAAAGTACCAATTTCTTATCTAATTAAGTACTCATTTCTTGTCCAATAAAGTACTAATTTCAAATAAAGTACTCAATTCCTGTCTAAGTTAAGTACTAATTTCTTATCTAATAAAGTACTCATTTCTTGTCCAATAAGGTACTAATTTCTTGTCTAATAAAGTACTTCTTTCTTGTCTAAGTAAAGGACTAATTTCTTATCTGATTAAGTACTAATTTCATGCCCAATAAAGCATTAATTTCCTATCTAATAAAGTACCCATTTCTTGTCCAGTAGAGTACTCATTTCTTATCTAATAAAGTACTCATTTCTGTCTAATGAAGTACCAATTTCTTATCTAATAAAGTATTCATTTTCTGTCTCATAAAATACTGGATTCCTGTCAAATAAAATACTAATTTCTTATCTAGTTAACTACTCATTTCTTGTCCAATAAAGTAATGATTTTTTGTCTAATAATGTACTGATTTCTGTCTAATAAAGTATTCATTTTTTCCAGTAAAGTACTTATTTCCTGTCTTATAAAGTACTCATTTCCTGTCTAATATATAATTTACTAATTTCCACTCATATAAAACGGTACTGGCCATTCTTTTAAAGACTACGAGGATCGTTAATTGAATTAGTCTAGGACTGATGAGAGATTGTGCATTATTGGATTAGCGAGCATCGCCTTTCGTTAAAAGTACATGTATGAAAAGGAACACGTTTAAGTGTTTTCTGCGTGTAAATGTCCTGCATTTTGCTTTCATGGTATAGTCCACAGAGTCACTCTTTGCATTTGAGTACCACGGTGTCTATCTATGACTGGTTGCTGAGTGTTTCCGCTGTACGGTAGGCAGTTGAATTAAATAAAACAAATGTTGAGACAACACAGAAACACGAACTTGATCCTAAGACACTGTGAGAAACCAATCGAATATACCATGCTGGCCACCATTGTGGGAGAAACAGTCAATACACTTGGTTTGCGATTAAATTGCGTTGTATTGCTTCCTTGTGATATTACTATTTACTCTTAAAACAACACGGTCTGGTTCAGCCAAGTGAAATATTGCGACCTCTCTCTCTGATAGATCTGTCTTCTTCTGACCCTCTCCGTAAACGTAGTCGAACGGCCATTGATGCCAATGTCAATTTGTCATAACTTTTTACTGCGATAATTATCATACCATTAATAAATTGCTGGCATGGATCAAAATACGTCTATGTAGTATTGGCCTGCCCTCTTAGTGTTAAGCAAAGTGCTGATTTCTTGTCTAATAAAGTACATGTTTCCTGTCTAATATAAAATGTACTAGTTTCCTGTCTAAGTAAAGTACTAACTCATATAAAATCCGCTGCTCATTCCTTTGAAGACTACGACTGCAATCAATCTTTACATGTAATTGACTTATTTTGCTTCATGTACGTTTTTGCGCTTTGAGTAATCTGGTCTTAGGCCCTTGATAGAAATTATAAAACAGCTGCTATCTCAATGCTTTCTTTAAATGCACTACAGCATTGATAAACAGAAAACAACTGCTACATGTATCTGTATTAGCATTAGTAAATATCGTTTCGTCTCCATTTTTCTGGTTCATAAAACATAACACACACCTTGCAGACTTCCCAGTGGGGGCATTTTTTTTAAATTATCTAGTAGCTTTAAGTGAAGGTTGGTACCAAAAGATGAGAATACTGTGGGTGATGTCTTAAATGCGAATTAACTATACTCTGTAGTGTAGCATACCTAGATCATGAAGTATCTCAGAGCCGAGTCGAGTTCCGTACATTGCGCCAAATTATGCGCGGTAGTCAGGTGGTTCAAAATAAAATGCTTTCCAAGATTATGTCATTACAGCTGATTGGAATTTAACGTACTTCATAATGACTGGCTTACTTTTGAAACAGAAACTGAAAAATAGATATCAACAATGTATGTGTTGTCCTGTTAAAGCTGATTGCCTAGCTGGAGAGCTCAATGGTTACAGCTGTATCAATGTGTATAAGGCTGTCGATCAATAATAGGTCATGGGTTTGAATTTAGCAGGAGTTTCTAATTTTTGTCGGATTACTTTCTAATAAAATAACATTTTTCACTAAATAAGGTAAATTTAAAAGTTTTCACTTTCACAATATGGTTGTACAATACCTCCACCTTCCATCCATAACAATGTTGATAACCCGGTTAAACTTGGAGATTCTGACATTGTTTGATTATGATTAAGAGTAAATAAAAACGATTCTATTCATAAAATGCACCTACTTTAATCACAGGATTCATGACTGAAGCATGAATCGGATTTCGTTATGTTCTGCAGTACGAAATCAAAATAGCAATGCTTATAGAACGAATTGAGAAGTAGATATCATCTTATTTTTTAAAGACCCCCTCCAAAGAATATTCGACACGAATCACTGATTTTATTGTAAGTACATATATGAGTGAGTTTGGAAGTAGCGGGACTGGATGTCTATAGCTGTGCCCGGGGGAGCGCTTCTTCATTTGATGGGGTCATATCACAAGGGAAATTTGTCATAGATATATAAAAAATTATGAAAACATGAAATATAAATATGATAAGGTTATTGAATTTACACAACTAGAAATAACTTTTCATATTGGACTGTATTGTTCGCCCATAGTCTTGTTAAAGGATGTTAAATACGTCTCTCAAAATACCAAGCCTACACTTAGTTTCACCCTTATACTGTACATGTACAATCGTTTGGATAGTTACGTAACATTAGTTTGTAAATTCTGCAAAAGATCAAGTTACTATTTAATCAGTGTAATAGTGAAATAAAGAATACAATTCTTAGATAGGGTGGTTTAGCTGCACACATTCCAATAAAACTACTACTATATGGTCTGTGCTGGTAAAAGAGAGACAACTCTTGTAAGGAATTACCCTGGTCATTTATTTCAGTTGTCTATCTTTGCAATGCCTGAAGTATACACATATTAAACTAAGCGATATCAGATGATTTTTAAATGCTATAGGGATTTTCAATATGTATATTGAAATACTATTCACCACAGCAGGCGTGTAACATATAGGGAGAAATGTTTGTGCACGCCAATTTTTATTAGAAGATTGTTAATAACATCCAGTAAGAGTTCGAAAGATGAATGGGTTTTTTTCCTGTGTTTTACTTGGGTGATCATTGAAACTCGGGACGCTCGTAGATTTTAATTTTATAGACAAAATTCTCACAAATTCGTGTTGATCTTGCTGGTAGTTGTTGGGTAGTAATATAGATTATTTTGGGTTTTTTTTTGCAATGGTTGTATACGGAGTATTGTGAGTTAATTATTTATATGTTTGTTCAAGTTTTTTTTTAAAATAACCACACCGTGAGATTAGAAGTGCCATTGAATAACAAGGATTAGAAATAACAGCTTTAAAAGTTTATGTCTAGAGTTTATGAGGCGACGCAAAAAAAAAAAGTTTGGACTTGTCACCTGAGAGTTTTCAGACTCAGGAGGACATGAGTAAATTTACAGATTCATAGAGTAAGCGCTGCCACGCCCACAGAGACTTAGATAGTGTAAACGCTGCCGCGCCCACAGAGATTTAGATAGAGTAAGCGCCCACAGAAATTTAGATTTCGCTAAAAATGTGTGGTAACTTTGACTATCTTGTATCACCATTAGGAAGTTGTATAAAACCAGACCCAATCTCATGTTGCTTTGTTTTCACTTGACAACGATTTTATTGATATAATTATGTCTCCCCTCATATAAGGGGGGGGGGGGGGGGCGGCACTTTCTGTCGGTCCATCTGTCTGTCACAGTCTTGTGAACACGTCTTCTGTATGGCGTGTCGGAGATACTTGAAACTTTGTACAATTCTTCATTGACATTTGTGAATGTGCGTATTGGTGGGGCAGGGGATCCCATTCTTATCCTTAAAGTTGCAGTGGAGCTAAGAGGGATGGGGATGTAAATTAGTTTGTGAACATTTATCCTATATGACTTATCGAATAGCCTTGAAAGTTTGTATTCATCATTATCATTGAATGTTGCTCATAAAGTTCCGACCCAGGGATCTAATATTTCTCTATAATTCACAGTGGATCAAAGAGGGGTGTTTTATAGCTTTTTTTCACGTACAAGGGCATGTTCACTTTCCTACTGGTACTTCAGCATAACAGTCATTATTTTTGTATCATATACAACAATGACATTGGTCATATCAATGTTGAATCTTTACTCCCTCTTTTTCCCCCGATGCTCAAAGTACCGTTCATAATGTCTATGTTCCTGCTCATGCTTTCTCCTCCATACCGTGCAGGACATTAAGGTGAGGGAGTGTAATCTGGAGCACTTTCCATTTGGGGATCTGGGAAGGGATTTTGTTTTTAACAGAAACTAATTATACTTGTATCAGTAGAGCAATTTATTTAAAACATGTTATGATGTATTATCGGTAATTACGGTTACCTTTCTATGTAATTAAGATTTCCAGAAAGTTAAGGGGTTAGGGTGGTCCCTCTATTTCTTTCGGGTCTGTGAAGTAACAAATGCTTTTGCGATCCAAATTATGGGTACAGATTATCGGTCTTTTGCAGTCGGATATAAAATTGGCTTCAATCTCTATAACAAAGTTAGTTTTGGTATTTTGCATAGCTAGTTTGTACAGGGCAGAGTTTTATAGAGTTTCATCTTCAGAAGCACGGGGATACTATTGGATTTACTAATATGGATGTCTGTACAGTGGAAGTTTTGTGTTTGTCTGCCTCCAACCAATAGATAAGAACAACTTCTTTTTAAAAATAAATACATTTAGGTCATTTATCAAAATTATGAATGACGAAAACTAACAAAATAACGTATCATCGTCTGTTGCATTAAAACCGAACAATAGTAAATAAAAAGTATGCAACCGGCCCATGGAATAAAATGCTGCATAAAAGCAAATTATGGACTACCAAAACAAAACTATTTACAACATTTAAACATTAGTGTTTTACCAAAATGAATGGGGCGTCACATTGCCACCGTGACAAGATCGGCAGATTTCTTCTGTAATGTGTACGATATACAACCAGAATAAACTTTCAGTGTCTATAGCTGCCGACTCTTTATCCCAGTATGAACAATGTGACCCAAGGGAGCGTTGTGGTTTATCGGCTTCTTATTGGTATCTACACTAGTACACTTATGAAAAAAAATCCATATTCACCTACATAACATTAATTTATCAGTCTTTCCCATATTAGTGGCCCACAACACAGCGCAGTGAATGGTTATATGCTTTAAAATCTGTTGTCTCCACACATGACTTTTCCGCCAATCGCTGATAGTGGACATCCCTTGCATTAACGTTTTATTTGCAACGTGTACATCAAACGGAAACATGTTCACGGTCAATATACAAATGTTCACGGTCAATACAAATGTTCACGGTCAATATACAAATGTTCACGGTCAATATACAAATGTTCACGGTCAATACAAATGTTCATGGTCAATATACAAATGTTCACGGTAAATACAAATGTTCACGGTCAATATACAAATGTTCACGGTAAATACAAATGTTCACGGTCAATATACAAATGTTCACGGTAAATACAAATGTTTACGGTCAATATACCAGTGTTCACGGTCAACACAAATGTCCAGGAATGCACTACAACAGCGATTTATCGGACTTCCAATTATAACCAAGTTAATGTGAAGCGACGCTAATTACTTATATGTGTTTCGGCGGTGTAATTCGAGACTGATTTACATTGATTAAATTATTTATCAATATACATGTATATCTATTTGTAAAGCCCGTATATCAATCGTTTTCAGTTTCTAGTGCATCATATAATACAATAGGGAAAATTATTCTGAGTTTCTGGTTCATACATGTACCACGTTTGTATTTCTTGACGGATACCAGTGTATAGTTGTTCTGTTTACCTCCCTTTTGTTGCAGCATGCATGTACCAGTGGTTATTTGTATTCTATCTAGCTCCCTTTTGTTGCCGTATTCTTTGTCGGATGCCAGTGTATATTTGTTCTATTTACTTCCCTTTTATTTCCGAATACCGTTGACAGATAGCATTTTATATTTGTTCTATTTATCCCCCTTTTGTTGCTGTATTCCTTGTCGGATACTAGTGATTATTTTTTTTTCTATTTAGACCCCCTTTGGTTGCCGCGTGCTTTTGATTAAATTCTCTCTCTCCATAAAGTTCACCTGACATTAACATATACAATGAACACATCTTTGTGAATTTGATTGAACCTCTCTCTCTCTCTCTCTCTCTCTCTCTCTCTCTCTCTCTCTCTCTCTCTCTCTCTCTCTCTCTCTCGT
This sequence comes from Ostrea edulis, assembly GCF_947568905.1. Lineage (NCBI taxonomy): Eukaryota > Metazoa > Mollusca > Bivalvia > Ostreida > Ostreidae > Ostrea > Ostrea edulis. The sequence continues at coordinate 20,492,947 of NC_079171.1, forward strand.
GCAGTATGTACTATTTCCTCTCTGAAAACTATAGGACTGTACGTGTGGATTGGGTTTGTTTTGTCTTAATTCTGCCTTACCTGCATACTAAGTTCAATCACGGAGTATAAAACACACAAAAAGTGAAGAATCTCATTTCCACAGCGACCGTTATAAGAAATTCAAATTCAATATGAAATTTCAGTATTGAAAACACACGAGGATATGAAAAGCAACGCTTAACGTCGGTTACAACATACTGTACCACGGTACACCATACCACTGTACAACATACCACTGTACAACATACCACTATACACCATGCCACTGTACACCATATAACTTTACACCATTCCACCGTACAACATACCACTATATACAATACCACTGTACAACATACCATTATACACCATACCACTGTACAACATACCATTGTACACTATACCATTGTACACCATACCACTACACCATACCACTACACCATACCACTGTACACCATACCACTATACACCATATCACTGTACAACATACCATTATACACCATACCACTGTACAATATACCACTATACACCATATCACTGAACACCACACCAGTGTACAACATACCACTGTACAACATATCACTGTACAACATACCACTGTACACCATACCACTGTACAACATATCACTATACAACATACCATTGTACACTATACCACTGTACAACATACCACTGTACAATATACCACTATACACCATATCACTGAACACCATACCACTGAACACCATACCACTGTACAACATACCACTGTACACCATACCACTATACACCATACCACTGTACACCATACCACTATACACCATACCACTGTAACACCATACCACTGTACACCATACCACTATACACCATACCACTGTACACCATACCACTGTACACCATACCACTATACACCATACCAATGCACAACATACCACTGTACACCATACCACTGTACAACATTCCATTGTACAACTTACCACTATACACCATACCACGGTACACCATACCACTGTACAACATACCACTATACACCATACCACGGTACACCATACCACTGTACACCATACCACTGTACACCATACCACTGTACACCATACCACTGTACATCATCCCACTGTACAACATCCCACTGTACACCATACCACTGTACAGCATACCACTATACACCATATCACTGTACAACATACCATTGTACACCATACCACTGTACAGCATACCACTATACACCATACCACTGTACACCATACCACTGTACACCATACCACTGTACAGCATACCACTATACACCATATTACTGTACAACATACCATTGTACACCATACCACTGTACAACATACCATTGTACACTATACCAGTGTACACCATACCACTACACCATACCACTATACACCATACCACTGTGCACCATACCATGGTACACCATACCACTGTACAACATACCATTGTACACTATACCAGTGTACACCATACCACTACACCGTACCACTATACACCATACCACTGTGCACCATACCATGGTACACCATACCACTGTACAACATACCACTGTGTACCATACCATTGTATAACATACCACTGTACACCATACCACTGTACACCATATCACTATACACCATACCACGGTACACCATACCACTATACACCATACCACTGTGCACCATACCATTGTATAACATACCACTGTACACCATACCACTGTACAACATACCACTATACACCATACCACGGTACACCATACCACTATACAACATACCACTGTACACCATACCACTATACAACATACCACTGTACACCATACCACTGTACACCATGCCACTGTACACCATACAACTTTACAACATTCCACTGTACACCATACCACTGTACAACATACCACTGTACACCATACCACTGTAAAACATACCACAGTATGTGTAACTTTGTGCAAGAATACATGTAGTACAGAAGGTATTTCGTTGTTGGAAAAGGCTATAAATGAAATTTGGTTTCCAAATATTCTATACAGTATCACGATTTTAACAGTCAGTGTATTGCACATGTAATAAAAACATGTATGTCCTTGTGCATTGGAGATATCGTTAAAGTGTATAGTAATTGTTTTATTTCATGTAACTGAAAGGCACAAATAATTTATAGGAATCTATAGAAATTGCGTTAGCGCTTCGTGGAAAGTATGCTGACATGAAGCGTTGCATTTTATGCTCTAATATATTTTCAAAACTGAAATTTATTCTTTTTGATATTCACCTTTGACTTTTCATTTTTGTCGGAATTCCCAGTCGTTGAAATAGTTGTACTATATTCATCACGATTCATACACGCATCGTTCACATTCATGAGGAAATGGCTACCATTTATCGAAGACAAAAACATCGGAAATGTAAATATTTATTAATTGAAGCGCAAACGATACATAGAAATGATGAATACCCATATTACCAATGTTTGAATATATCTGTCTGTAGTCTTTTTGAGGATAACTCACTTATAATCAATACTGCACGATTCTTAGGTGGACTGCTATCTAAGTATATGTACTAACAGCGAGAATCATTGTTTCTGTTTCACCACATGACCCAGGTGCGCAATATACACCGGAAATGTACAGTATAGCTTTCAAAGGATATAGACCCCCCCCCCCCCCCCCCCCCCCCCCCACGTAAAACGTTATTTTGATGAAACATCTTGGAGTATTCTCTTTTGTTTGATAACAATCTAGTATGACAGAAATTCCTACTGGTTGGATGGACTGTGAATATAATACTCTCACGATGGTCTGGATTAGGTCGAAAAGTGACCTTCAGATGAAGACAAAGTTTCATGTTCTCGTTTATAATGAGAAAGGGCAAAGCTATGCGTACTAATACTGTACAAACATCTGAGACAATCCGGATTTAGTCCCGACATTCTGAAACAATTTCGCAATAATCCATCAGTGTTAAGTTCACACATTTGGCACTTTGAGGGATTGCACATATCTCCCATTTCTAGAAGACTAGATTTTTTCCGTACAAGTTGAATGATGGGAAGTCCAATCCGGTTTTTTTTTTACGATGCCGATATCCTTGCTTCTATTATCGCAATATTTCGGCTAACTAACTAACGGAATTAATCAATATATGCATAAGAAATACATATTGCATGTAATTCTGTGTACTTTAGAGACATGCGATATTTTCTTTAACATATCATGGACAGTGTATCAAAAAATTAATTTCATCTTCTACAGCGTAAAGCGAACAAAAGGAAGAAATCCTATCAAGTACATGGAAGGCCTCTCCTTTGTATATTCCAGTCCCCGCTCTAATTAATAAAACTCCACATCGAAGTTGAGCTAAAATTGATCGCAGGTATTATGGTAAATATATTGTTCCATTAAAAAGTCTGTTTAGAATTTTTACTACAAACGAAGTTTTGAAGCTTATCAGGCTTATCCGTACTCAATATCCTCTCGCAATTCATTCAACGGGGACACAGAAACGGGACCATTATGGAATTTTAAAAACATAACGAAAACGCCATATTGCATCACAAAAGACATTTAAAAAAAAAAACAATCATCGTTGCAAATTGTCAATGAATTAGGAATGGTTGTATCCTACGTTATGCTTTCATAGAATGGTTGTATCCAACGTTATATTAAAATTATCATTAATAATCGTCTTAATCGCAAAACTTTCTTCTTGACGTTTATGGTATATAAATTTGCAATAATGTTGTCTTTTCAATGATTTAATTGAATTTTAGGTGGGGTTTAACAAACAACAGAGACCAGTTTACACGATTTTTTCTAACTGTGTCGAGGTGTTTGGGCAAGTAGTAGGGGATCTGACCGAATGCTATACATGTATATCATTCAAACCAGAATTCATTACGTCACCTGATAGGCTATATGATTCTTGAGGATTATCAGTATAAAGAAAAATATGGGCCACATTCTAAACCCTCCTCGCGGACATTTACACTTTCTACAGTAAATTGCCGTAAGGGTTGGCTGTACTCTGCGTTAAAAACACAACTGTATCCTGTGTAGGAATGGTTGTATCCAAATGACGTTTGGCCACGGTGAATCACTACTATAGACAAATGACAAGGATCATGCAAGTGTAAAACGGATCTCTGCAATAAGAGGGATAACTCTTACACCCCAACCCCGCCAATTTAACATGACGTAGCTCGTCTGTATCATATCTTATAATTCATGAAACTTGTTGTGATTAGGAAAACTATCTGTCATTCGGGTTGACTTTTAATGCAATCAAAATGAAGCTCAGAATTCCGGGAAATTGAACGCGATTTTTCTGAGTGCTTTGAAACTATTTTTAGGAAATGTGTGTAATGCAGAAGTAAGATTGTAATAATAAAAGGAAATAAAAGTATAAAATAACTGTTTTCATGTTCCATGTACATTCAATTTAATTCTTCTATGAACCTAATGGTTGCCATAGGAGACACGTCAAACCTGCCACGCCCCCTGGTGATGTGTATAGAAAAGGATTTAAGCTATTTATTATGTTCGTGAACCATCCAGAAAATACTGATCTATTTCTTGGAAAGTTTAGCATTTTTCTTCTTGATTAAAAACACTAATATCGGATATGAACCATTCGATAGGTATATGTATATTTGCATTCTTAGTGAGAAGAAAAATACATTTTAATGTATATATCATAGCATCCTGACTAAATATTCGTTTGATAAAACTCGGTGCTGAAGAATCCTTAAGCGGAACCTTAATTCGCTGATTACAGAATTATTCTGTTTATAATTAAGTCTTTCCTCGCAATCTGGTGACGACATTACTTTTGCTTAAAGCTAATACGAATTTCAATTGGAAAATGAACACATGTACATGAATGTATTCTTAAAGAGCAGATTTCATATGGTAATCAGAAATGAGAAAAAACTCTGCATCTATAAGACGAACACAATAGAACACAAGATCAATAGCGATGATAACGAGGAAGGAAGAGGTCTACCGAAGGTCATTGACGGCCGGGTTCCTCGGTAATATCCCGTCAGACGGTGACATTTACACTCTCCACTAAACTCGATTGGCTCAAGGTCGACATCGGGTATTCGATGAATATAGCTAATTTTGAAAAGAGTACATTGAGTATCTTTCAATACGAACACTTAAATAGCAACCATTTAAAAGAATTTTTTATTTCACGGTTTTTTTTTCTGGAAGGGTACTGACCTTTCATTTTGTACGTTTCGCATTCAAACTGTTGTCTGGGATTGTTAACAGATTTCAAATATTGTTTAACTGTTATCAAGGATTATCAAATCCATTGTCAGGTATTGTTTAACCGTTAGCAGGTATTTCTAACCGTTGCCAGCTACTCTTAAACCGCTGGAAGGTATTGTTTAAGCGATGACATGTATTATATGTAAAACTTATACGGTATCAATTTTGATGCACTAGATGCGCATTTCGACAGATAATGTCTCTTCAGTGATGCTCAACCGAAATGTTTGAAATCCGAAATAACAATGAAGTTTTAGAGCTATTATAGGGAAAAACTGTGCCAAAAAAGTGGTGTCAAATTCGTCTAAGGATAAGAGCTATGCGTGAGGGAGATAATCCTTAATTTTGAAATGAATTTCTAAATTTATATAACAGCAATTAAATATACATCCGTATTTTGAAGCTAGTAACGAAGTACTTAGCTACTGGGCTGTAGAGACCCTCGGGGACTAACAAGTCCACCAGCAAAGGCCTCGACCCAGGGGTCATAATGTAAAACTTATACGGTACCAAATTTGATGCACTAGATGCGCATTTCGACAAATAATGTCTCTTCAGTGATGCTCAACCGAAATGTTTGAAATCCGAAACAACAATGAAGTTTTAGAGCTATTATAAGGAAAAGCATTGTGCCAAAAAAGTGGAGTCAAATTCGTCTAAGGATAAGACGTATGCGTGAGGGAGATAATCCTTAATTTTGAAATGAATTTCTAAATTTTATAACAGCAATTAAATATACATCCGTATTTTCAAGCTAGTAACGAAGTACTTAGCTACTGGGCTGTAGAGACCCTCAGGGGTTATATATTTATATTATATATTTAATTGTCATCATTATTACTGTCTTGCAAGGAAGATGGTATATATAGTTAAAGTATTTTACCGTCTTCGGACAATGCACTTCCTCTCCTTTGTTAATGGTAGAAAATGCATGCATGATGTGACAATTCTAATTCATTTCATTGGTTGAAATTCTTTTCAACGCAAAGGAGATATTTTGCTGGTGGTCTACTTTACGTACGACTTATTATTTTACAAGATTTTCAACCTTATAAAGAGAGTCAAGAGAAAACGAAGACAAGAAAATTGCAATGTAATAAAAATGACACTTCAATCTTATTTTTAGCAAATACCAAAAACGTTCCTATAATTCAATAAATAATAGAAATTGTCTTTTTTGTACGCAAACTTCAAAATTCTTCTCGAGAAAATTTTGACAAATCAAAGCTATTTAGTATATTTTGTTTCTTGCTGTGTGAAAAATAAATATCATTTTATCAAAGACATTGGACATCTGCTTTTCACTCTTTTCTTGAGGTTTAGGAGAAACAATTAATTACCTCTATTTTTAATACAGATACCATGTCTACTTCAAGGTCATACTAGAAAGAGTATTACACAGTGGTTTCTAGCAGATGGTTTTAAAGACTTTATATGATACGCCAGTTTTCGAGATGAGAGTTCTTCTGTGTAGGAGGTGCATTTAGTGAAACTTTGAATGCTGAAATGAGACAGAGTGGACCTACAGTCAGTGAGGAAGATGATAAAATGTATTTAAAGCGGCTTCTTTTTAAATATATAAAAAATAGGAAATACAAAATGCTATCGAAAAAAAGTTTGACTAAAGCGGAATTAAAACAATGTCATATATGCAGGTAATATCCTAGATACATATGTAAAATACGATATAACATTATATTATAAGAATTCCGTAAATTTAATTACCCAATGAATACTTATCATTTACTTAGTTTGTGTATCGGTCGAATTCGGGTGATGCAACTACATATGAGAAACTTACTGAGCACATTCACTTATGCCGCGATGAATATTTGCCCCACTCCCGCATGTAAAGAAGTTGTTTTGCGCCTTACGATGTACGAGAGTTCTCCAAATGGAAATAACTCGGACGTATCTCGAAAACAGCGTATCAATATGAGATTTACCATTTTAAAAAGTTTGATTTTGTGGTCATCTGAGAAAAGATATAAATATCAATTTATTTCCTTTTTTTCAAAACACACATGTAGGTTAAGTTTAACTTCAGCTACTTACTAGAGCTGAGATGAAAGGCCACCGCGTGTTTTAACTTTACTCCTGAGTGTAAGGAAAGTTTTAAAACATTATTAAGAATTTGTCTCTTATGAATTGTTCTAGCATTATCTCTTTGTCAATGAAGTTAACTGAGGATAAATAAAAGAAAAATAATTTGATTAATATTTTCACCATGTGTATAAATTCTGATATCTTTTAAAATTAAAATTGAATAAAATAGAATAATTTTTAAAACATATATTTTTTTTTCTTGGCGACAGAAGTATTTTCAAGAGATCTACACAAACAACACTGCACTTTTAAACTTGTAAAATGCAGTTAAGGAGGCTCGGAGCATTAATGATTCTCGCAATGAGTAGAAACATAAGCTGGCTCTAAAAGCTTCTCATTCATTACTAACGGTTTAATTTGTGGATAAAGTGATAATTTCTAGGAATGTCATCAGATATTGCAGATACAAAAGGAACAACTAGGGATAAGTGCTTCTAGACTGGGTGCATTTTGGTGTATACGTAAATGTAGTCTAACGATGGCGCAAAGTGTTTCGATTTGAAACGATAAAAAGGAAAACAATATGCGCTTTTTGTTCTGAGTGCTTACTAGAATGTGATACAGAAAATTCATTCTTTAATGCCAAATGTCTATCCGTTGATCAATTTCAAATTCCACTAGAATATTTGCAATGTTAACTTTTGTTTTTATTGTTTTTTTTTAAAAAAAAATCAATTATCAAGAGTTATCTAATATTCACCCCTGACTTTGTATGAAATGATTACTTCTCATGATGAATTGGTAGACATGTATGCCCTGGAATACAGTATTCGGGGCATATAATAATAATAATAAATAATAATAATAATAAATAATAATAATAATAAATAAAATTTATACAGCGCCTTATATAAAACAAATTACTTTAGGGCGCTTTACAAGGTTACATGTAGCGGTGAGGAATGCAACAATAAAAAAAAACCAAACAAAGAATTAAATGAAATTAAATGACAGTATGACATAAAATCTTACATCTACAAAATTATTAAAATAAAACATTATTATTAAGATCGATAGTTCGAGTTGTTTCTTTTTGTAGAACACAATGCTAAGTATCTAAAAAGTACTTTAAAATGTTAAGTGAAAAGTTAAAACACTATTGGCATAAATGTTCTAGGGAAAAAGTACACAAGTAATAAATACACATAAACAGAATCACAGACCACACATTAAAAGCAAGACGAAATAGGCGGGTCTTTAAATTTCTTTACATTTCCAAGTCCACATGGCAGACCGTTTTAGAGTGTCGCTATCGCCATGTCAAACCTCCTCTTTCCATGTCTTTGTCTTGGTTACAGGGACTGTAACCAGTGTCTTGGTTACAGGGGCTGTAACCAGTGTCTTGGTTACAGGGGCTGTAACCAGACAGGCTGATTCCGATCTTAGCGCGGATCTCGCTGGTGTGTATGGTGTTATCAGTTCTGAGCCAGGTTGTGAAGACACTTGTAAACATACAACAAAATTTTGTATTGAATACGATTTTTTTCTTTTGCCTGGCCGCCCGATCGTCTGATTTCATAATTTTCGTTTAACCTTATAATTATTTAGATGACTTTTATATCAAATGAGAGTGCTTCTTATGACAAGGTACATACATTTCCAACACGGCTATATTTGATGGCCCCCGATTTTGACATTGACCTTTGATCCTGTTATAAAATAGTTAAAATGCATGCAAATTTTGAACTAAAAGCAAAAGGATTTTTGGCGGTTAGTGGGTGTAAGTCTGATACACATTTGACAACCTTGTATTGACCTTGACATAGACCTTCGTAACACTTATCGAAAACTGCAACCTCGCTTACAACTTTTGAACCTTTCATTGAGGTAGCTTTTGATATTAATGGCGTTCCCACAGGGGCACCATTTGATAACCTTGAAATTTAATAATTTTATCTAAAGCTTACACTAATTTTCATTGTATACGCATGCTTGAGAGTGCATTGATATATTGTGTAACGACCAATTCCGATGAACGGTGCATAAACATGTAATAGAAAGGTTCATTTCTTTTGTACTCTCGCCGGGTGCACTCACACATTTTGTCTTAAGATCAAATTCAGAATCACCACGGCCAAAAGATTAGAGAATTGATATTTTATTAATTAAAATTACAAATTAACTTTCCATTCAATAGTATACCTTAGTCCACAGAGTTTTATGTGGTCCGTGAATACTGTAAATTTTATGTGGTCGGGGAATAGTGTGAAAATAGAACTTTCCAATAATATCACAAGCAATATTAGTGCACTTTTCAAATTTGTAGTAAACCTATATGGGCGTGTCTCTTATTTTACGACTGTGTGGCCCTATATGTGTTTACAGGAAAGTCGTGGAATAAGATTATCTCTAACACCATATTACATTTACCGCGTAGTAGTTCACACTGATTGTGAGGGACTGCTTTTGAGACCAATGTGATCGACATTACGTTTATAGGACAGAACGTACTGTAAATGCCATTAAAGAACGCGAGAGATGCTGATGCTACGAGAACATGTACTTGTACAACGAAATGTTATAAAATTATATCTGGAGAAAGGATTTTTTTTTTTTTGGTCTTGAGCAGTAGTAGACAAGGGGGCGTGTGACACCTTCATCAACATATCGTGCATATCATAAAAGATTTATATTTTACCACGATCGTACCTCTACCGATGTCTTATAATTAGTTTTTATGAGTCTCTCCGCATCAGTTTTTCTGTTTATGAGATTTCATCTGACCACTGAAGAACTTAATCAAGATGGACTTGGGTTTAGATAATTTGTACCAAAGTCCAATTTCTTCACCAAAAAGGAAAATGTATTAGACGTTCTCTATCTCATGGTCTCAGAAGCGTTTTCATGCATACGAAATCACAGTGTTGTGCACAAAACAATTACTGATACGAGCATACGACTTTGATGGATTGCGTCAAATCTAAATGAAGACTTTCCCCCCTCATTGTGTCAAAGCTTTGTAAGGATTCGTAGGCATAAAGCCCCTATCTATTCGGGTCCCTTAATCAGATTGTTGATGAAAATTGGTCTCCCTGAAATTTGGATTTTGAAAGAGGGGCTTCCTTTTATAGAATTACTCCACATGTAGACTAGGTGTCTTGAAATCCTAATTAATTAATATACGATTTCCCGAGCCGCTTTCACAGCATATAAAATATCGACAGAGGAATGTCACATCTTGTAAAACTTTGTATGATTTAAAATGTACAAAGCAGAAAAAGAACCGAAGGTTCTACGGGATGCAAACTATTCAAATAGTTATCGACAGATTGAAATAGGAAATATTTTCAATTAAGAAAAGAAGATCAATCTATACTCCACCTTTAAGGATTACCTATGAAATAAACTATTTACTTAGGGGCGGTCGAGTTCTATACCAGTCTTAATATTCAAGTTCCTTTATGCGATTTTGTTAACCATATGAGAACAAAAATGCGGTTGGAATCTTTGATGGCGCCCTAATGAAGAGCTAAACACAGGAGATTAGCACCTGTGAAACACAACATGATCTAAAATTTTGATCACGAAATATTTTTCCGAAACAGAGTATATTCGATTGTCGCTTGGTCTGGGCAGGAAATGGAATAGATGAATATTACATGAGCGGAACACAGTTTCTTCGGTACTGCATTGGAAAAGACCAATTACAATGAAGTTGGGACGTTAGACAGTGGGTTTTTAACAAGGAAAAGCAGGGCTAAGAATCGTGTCATTATATTAAGCAGGAAGCAGCCTCCAATTTGCGTCAATATGTCTGCTTTTAAGAAGAAAATGTCATGTGGTTTTTAACAGCAATTGACGAAAATTTCCGGAAATCAACGTCTGATTGCAAGGAAAGTCACGTGATAACATTTCCTGTCGTTTCATTGGAGGATTCTATTTTTTTTATTTCGAACAGTAAATGTTCTATAATAATGATTAATATCGGGGTCTTCATTAAATATAACCGAATTCCGTTGAAGATAGTGAAAAAACTTCCTTAATAATGATATGAAATGTCATTCGACGGTACAAAGGAAAAAAAAAGTAAAAAAAAGTCACATGGCATTCAGAGGGAAACGGTGTACTTTTGAGTACCAGAAAACTACCGGATGTTAAACTATAAGGCAGTGAGAACATTTGACTTTCTGGTGGCAGTGAGAACATTTGACTTTCTGGTTGCTGAAATAATCTACAGCATAACAACACATGTTGCATTGGCTATATCATAACGCGTGAACACAAGTAAGGTCCATATTCAAGCGAGTCGTTTGCGCTTCTCTCGCATTACGCCACGGAAGGGATTAGCCTAACAGTCGTTTGATCGGCTTTTTCCCGGACTCGGAGCGGGATTGACCCCCTCTAACCCCTCTCATTCCATTAGTAATCATCATTATGTAATTATTGGAGATCAACCGATGGATTTCTATTTACCAGTGGTGTTCTTACTCGCTGGACCACTCGTCACTCTTCCTCGATAGATGGAGAGATTCGTTGTATTCTGGACAATACACGCGCGAATTATTCCGAAACTGTGGAGTTATTTATTGGTTTGTTGTTAATTTTAACATCTTTGATGGAAAAAAGTTGCTATGATATTGGTGCTTGTATTCAATGGTTTTGAAAATATCCGATAAATGGCAGACAGCGTAACAACAATGATGTATTGAACAGATTGTACATCATTTAGATGTAAAACAAGAATATCGGGAAAAGTTTGTAATTTAATGATGGCAATTAAAAACAACTGATCAAAGAAGGAAGATAATCTAGTCTGACAATGGGTCCAAACCGAAAGCGAGTTACTCACTTCAGTGAGTCGGAACCGGTACAGATTCGAATGGACGAACAGTTAGAACCGGAAAAGTTGGAACCGGAAAAGGTAGATCCGGAAAAGGTGGATCCGGAAAAACAACCAAAGGAAAAGGTACGTGCATAAAATGGAAACAAATCGTCAGGTGAAAAGTGAATTTGAATGAAACGTCTTTTTTGCACTAACACCAAACTTTAATATGCTAAATGTATCTTGACAGATCAATGCACGAGATGCCTAACACATTACAAGAATGAACTTGAATTTCACCGTAGCAGCTTATTTTTTAAATTAAGGAAAACAAAACTATAACATTGTGGAGATTAACTACAATCAAAAAGTTATAAATGGATGTGTAATTCAAATATTACTAATATACATATTTTGAATTGCGTCGAGGACAACATATTTTATTTTTTTGGACCGTTTGATCGCAGTAGTCTTTCTGATGACGTTATATTTATTGTTTAACACACCACGCGTTAATCAAGGACCGAGTAGTCTACATTGTGATAATGCAGAAAACATGCAAACATAGTCTGTGTGAAAATAGATTAAAATTTGCTTGAAGTGCATTGTATCAGTTAATGTCAAACGGTCAATAATTGGGACATTAACTTAGGCTGGACTGGTCAATAGTTATACAATTGTTGCTTTCTTTCTTTGAGAATAGCAAGAGCTGCGCAAAGCAACGTAGATCCCCCTGCGACATAACACAATCTAGCAATTATAGAAGTGCTATTGAATTCGAGAGCCCGTTCCTATGATATCTCGACCTTTATAGTTAAACTTCAGAATGAACCGAGTTGTAAGACATCAACAGGGACCAAGATTCATTCCTGATGTAGCCTGAGTAAGAAATACAATTTTGATCTTGTACACAAATAATTTCGAAATATCTCTCTAACTCTGAAAACATGTAGGAATCGATGTATAATCAAGCTACAATTCCTGCAAGTCTAACAAAATGGATGGAAAATCAAGATTAATTGTTGTGCTCAAAATAGTCCAAATTTTTTTCCAATTACCTTCGAATCACTTTTTCATATCTTACCTTTAGAAGCAAGAGAAACCATAATATGCATTTTACAAATACATTTCAAAATTTAAATCCATATGACCTTGAATTGACATTTCATATGTAACCTTTAAAACTAATAGGGGTCAAAATCTTAATACACTGTACAAAGTATTCCTGTGCGTTTGATAAAACTCGGACAAAATCTTGTAAACAAGCCTGGACAAACGGACTCAGGAACGGACAATTCTAAGAAATAAATTTCATTTATGTAAATACGTGAGGGCATGAACTGCAACGCTTCAAACAGGCCTGCGTGTACTTCAAGCGCGTTATCGCTTCAGGAAAAGTAGCGTTGCAGTTCACACCCTTATACAATTTCTATGATTAAGTTTATTTCTTATATTTACATTCTTCTTTCATTTCTATCGGAATTCCCAATTAAAATGTACTATATTTATCAAGATTCATACGCGCATTGTTCGTGACTGCGTTACGTTCACGAGGGGATGGTTATTATTACAAAGGTTAAAGATACAAAGGCAAAAATATAGGAAATATAAATATTATAACATGAATACGTGTGGAACTCTTTTGTGAAAGGATAATCATGGTAAATTATTCAGTACATAACGAGGAATCAAAGATGGTGCCTATTTTCATCTGACGTTTAGAAACAGAATATAAAATGCAAGGCAACCTAACATGATAAGTATTGAATCTGTGAGTTTTCATTTGGAAAGTGACTTTCTATATAAACATTTTCAAGTTGCTGGTAAGTGAGGTGGGCAAGTTAATACGAAACGAAGTCTTTGATGTAAGAACAAAAGGCAATTAGGGTAATGTAGAAAAAAATCGGTGATATACATGTTTAACACCTGCAATATGTGCAGATAAAATGCGCAATAAATCGGAGTTTTTGTTTAAAAAGAGCGGATGTTGTCTGTGACAAATCAGTCACCAGGACCCCCCCCCCCCCCCCCCCTCATCTTTTATAGATATAGGCCACTAATATGCTCCGGGATAAGTTTATCAAGTCCCAGTGAGAAATCGGCACCAACCATTTATTTCTGAAGATAATGAAAGGTTCATTAAAATAAAACAATTTCTGCTGTATCACTTTTGTCATAGGCGACTCTCGACTGAGAACTTTGAAAATTATTCTAAAAGATTTTTTTTTTTTAAAATAAGAATTGAATTTCTTATAGAATTTTAACAAAATCTTATTGGAATTTGAAATTTCTGTAGGAATGTTTGTTTTGCGATAAGGAATGTTGCATCCCGTGGTAGATAAGTTTCACTCTGGAAAGCTAAAATGTCAGGAAAAAAAATCCTTTTAACTTAAGAGGTTTACTTCTGGTTTAGGAAATCTATTTTCCCCTTGGAGTTAACTTTTTCTAGGAATTTGTAAAATTCCGATATCAGAATATCCCATGAACTCTATAGAAATATTTTTTGTTGGGAATTATTTTCTTCAAAAGTGTATTTTTCTTTTGTGATATAAGAGTAATTTGTAACTGAGTTATATGGAGTTTTGAGGTCTGTAAATGACAGATTCGACGACAACTCTGGATTTCTTGAGAAATATCGGAATGATGGGAGCCGTCTGTCTTCTGGGATTCGGCAGATTTCTCCGAGACGCTTGAGGCAAAATTTGCCGAGTACCAAAATAAAACCATTGGTCAATTTGTGATACTTAGGAATTCTGGAAAATATATATTAAAAAAAGATTGATATCTATTCCCAACACATTCCCTTCCGTGTGCAGTTTTCATCATTTAAGACATCACAAATAAAGGCGAGAACGCTGTTACAATCCTTAAGTATATACGACCATAGGGGGTTAATTTTTACAGTTAGGGTAAAAGTGCAAAGAAGCTCCAACCCTTGATTACTGAAAATGTTAAGAATCTTTAATTAATGTAAATGTAAGAATTTCTACGTTCAAGGTTGCTAGAACATCTTGAATTAATGGTTGAACAAATCTAAATGCTCTGATAATTTTCTTTTATCGTTCAGATTATTATAAAGTAACTTAGTGTCTTAGTAAAAACTATGATAATACTGAGATCGAAAACAAATCAATGCTATGAGTTACGACATTTAATACGAGATATTGAGACAAGTAAAATGAGATATAAAGACATGTTATATGAGATATTAAGACATGTGATGCGAGATTTTAAGACATGTAACACGAGATATTAAGACATGTGATGCGAGATATTAAAACATGTAAAACGAGATATTAAGACATGTGATGCGAGATATTAAAACATGTAAAACGAGATATTAAGACATGTGATGCGAGATATTAAAACATGTAATACGAGATATTAAGACATGTGATGCGAGATATTAAAACATGTAACACGAGATATTAAGACATGTGATGCGAGATATTAAAACATGTAATACGAGATATTAAGACATGTGATGCGAGATATTAAAACATGTAACACGAGATATTGAGACATGTGATACGAGATATTAAGACATGTGATGCGAGATTTTAAGACATGTGATGCGAGATATTAAGACATGTGATGCGAGATATTAAGACATGTGATGCGAGATATTAAAACATGTAACACGAGATATTAAGACATGTGATGCGAGATATTAAAACATGTAATACGAGATATTAAGACATGTGATGCGAGATATTAAAACATGTAACACGAGATATTAGGACATGTGATGCGAGATATTAAAACATGTAATACGAGATATTAAGACATGTGATGCGAGATATTAAAACATGTAATACGAGATATTAAGACATGTGGTGCGAGATATTAAAACATGTAACACGAGATATTAAGACATGTGATGCGAGATATTAAAACATGTAACACGAGATATTAAGACATGTGATGCGAGATATTAAAACATGTAACACGAGATATTAAGACATGTGATGCGAGATATTAAAACATGTAGCACGAGATATTAAGACATGTGATGCGAGATATTAAAACATGTAACACGAGATATTAGGACATGTGATGCGAGATATTAAAACATGTAACACGAGATATTAAGACATGTGATGCGAGATATTAAAACATGTGATACGAAATATAAAGACATTTAAGGAAAGTCCGTGCTTTTACGTATCCGGTTTTAAATTTTAAACACCGACTAGAAAGTTCCAGTTATAACTTCTTTGTCCGATGTTTGTAGTTTACGAAAACTGTACGAGTCAAATTTAGCATTCAAATGTGAATCTTAGATATATTTACCATGAATTATTATAGTATCAAGTCCGCACTAGTTCCAATGGTACAAAGCAATGTAATATCTACATTGATCTCTAAAAGGCTCATAGCTTGCAATCTAAGCCTGAACAAGTTTAAAATCATACATAGGCGTGACCCTCACAGTGGAATTCAAACTGTTTTTAGTGAGTTTGTGTTTGGTTCAAAGAAACCCAGAATTATAAATCCTCAGAAAATCATCAGCAAAGCTGTTGAATATTTGAACTCTTCTTCACAAGTACTTTCAAGAAACAAAATTATTTGTACATGAGCTGTAGTTGCTAGAATCTACCCATATGTTACACTATATTCATTTTTTCTATAAGTATGAGATAACATGTAGGTATTTTTATGTATGATATGATTGATAGCCAAACAAAAAAAGAATAACACACACACAAAATTGTGAGAAAAAGGAAAGGGGTGGGGGACGCCCCCCCCCCTTCTTGTGTTCTAATTGTCTGGTAGGACACAATTTTCAGTATGTTTTACATATATATATATTGTCATATTCTGTTAATCTTGATTTTAAGACTGTATTTGCTGTTACAATTTACTATTTTCAAAGTGTGCAAAGAATAATTGTAAAACTTAAATTTAAAAATGGGGGTTTACGTACTGAAGAGACCATTTTGCGAAATATCTCTGGTCAACTATGGTAAAATATGTTTTTTTGTTAACCTTAGATATAATGGTACATATTTTTAAAGAAAAACTGGCATGTAAACAATTTAGATTTTGAGAATTTTTCAAAACTGCGATATTCTGTGATTTTTTTCTGAAGGATGTGAGCAGATTAAACAGCAATTGTGTATGTTTTCAATTGAATATCTTTAAAAATTCTCTCAGTAAATGAATAGCTATTGCTTTTTATATATTATAGCTTAATATGATGTGCTTTGGTGCATATTTTTAATAAAACATGAGATCATGCATTCTTGTGTTAAAATTTGGCTTTTGCATTTGGGGGTATATGTGCTCTGTAGCACATCGTATAAAAATAAACCCGCAAAGGTATGTCTAATATGGGTGTTTTAGTTAGTTTATGAGTTGTTAAAGTTATTTAAATGAAAAAAAAATTTGATTGACAGAAATTTCTAATAGTATTTACCTACCTTAATACGAGATATTAAGACATTTAATACGAGATATTAAGACAAATAATACGAGGTATTAAGATAATATGACACATACTGTTGACGTTAATGATTCATCGGGGAATGCAATAATATTGTACCAAAATAAAGTTTTCAACATTACATTAATGCTCAGACAAGTTTTTAAGAGATTTTAACAATTTCTGAAAGGAGGGGTCGTGATCAGTCCCCTGGCCCCCTAATAAAAATCATTTCATTATGCATGGTTTCAACCTCATGATTTTCTGTTATGTACCTACTTAAAGACTAATTCATTACTTAGGGGTTTCCTTTACTTCAAAACATATTTTACCTGAAGGGAAGTTTATTTTTACATTAAAGGTCAAATGAAAACTCCTTAAATATAAAGGTGTTGGCAT
This sequence comes from Ostrea edulis, assembly GCF_947568905.1. Lineage (NCBI taxonomy): Eukaryota > Metazoa > Mollusca > Bivalvia > Ostreida > Ostreidae > Ostrea > Ostrea edulis. Next base: position 20,510,889 of record NC_079171.1, read on the forward strand.
TAAGAGTCGAACACGCTGCAACTGTTTCCGGAAATAAGCACTGCAAACGATCTGTTTGACAGAGAATCTCGTTTCTCCGGCAGGGCAGCGTATGGATGTTCGAGCATGTGCTAGTCATAACACAGTAGATACAGTCTGGACAAACATTGATTAAGACTCCCCTGTCGGACATATGTAATGCATATACGACCCATATCATGATGATATACATGTATTATGAATAATTATTACAACGGTTATCGGAAAGTTAGATTATGTAAGTATTGAGTTTGATAACAATGGATTGTCATTGGGTAAGTGGGACATCGCCTAAATATAGGTCACAGTAACCCTATTAAGAATGATATGACCAAATATAGTAAAAATCGGACAATCTTAAGATTTCGATGTCACAAGACCTAAATTAATCCCATATATACATTGTGGCTTGGTGCATTTTAGTTGTGTTGTGACCTTAAACTAGGCCACAATGACCCAATATATATAAGAAAAACTTCTTTTGCTCATAGCTTTGATCCTATGCAGCAAAACAAAACCAAGTGTAGATTTCCCTCCTCTTTAGATTGATACAATAATGTTGATAGAACAGGCCTGGAGGTTAAACACTTTATTGAGCACGTTTTCAAACTCAAACTCAAACTCCGTACTCTAAATCGTACTCAAACTCTGTGCTCTAAATCGTACTCAAACTCCGTGCTCTAAATCGTACCCAAACTCAAACTCCGTGCTCTAAATCCTACTCAAACTCAAACTTCGTGCTCTAAATCCTACCCAAACTCAAACTCCGTGCTCTAAATCCTACTCAAACTCAAACTCCGTGCTCTAAATCCTACCCAAACTCAAACTCCGTGCTCTAAATCCTACCCAAACTCAAACTCCGTGCTCTAAATCCTACTCATATTGAAGAGTGAAGGTTATACAACTTTTGTAAAATCATTCTCACACTCAAATAGAGGACAAATAGAGGTCAAATAGAGGACATGCTCAGGATTTTGAGTTGTACTCAAAATAAATATGGGTGAGTTTAAGTACGAGTACGGTACGAGTTTTATAACCTCCAGGCCTGGTGTCGGTGTGGATTATATTAGTCGTGGTTTGTGCCTTTGCTCTGGGGAATACTCTCAGACGAGTGTATCATGTACCGCCGCGGTACTCTCCGTTTTAAAATACCGGTATATAATACTATTTTTGGATAAAAGTAAACACCTGCCATTAAGGCATGATGACTGTATACATGTACGTAACCAGTTTAATTATAGCCCAGAAGTTTCGAATGAAATAATTATTTTAATACGTGCTCACTCGGTAAAATTCTATTACAAATGACACGTTGAGGATATTTTGGGGCTTTGAAATTACTGAAAATTTTCAATTTGTAAGTTAGGAAGAGGTACTAGCCATATCCTTTTTATTCGTGTTTAGTTTGTTTATTTGGCATTATGAAGTTACTTTGTTAATTATAGATAAAAAGATAGATAGATAGCACTATAAACCAACAAATCCTATGGGGAGGTCCTCAGTACCCAGGGGCGGATCCAGGAATTGTGGTTACGGGGGGAGGCACTTTATGAGGCAGGGGGTCTGGGGGCCGCCTTGAGGCCACTAGTGGGTCCAGGGCGAAACCCTGGTAGGGGCCCAGTGGGCGAAGCCACCGGAAGCTCCTGAATTTTACAGGTTTTATAGAGCTTCAAATATGTCTCCTATTTAGTCATTTGTACTATTTTCTATCATATCTTCATCAGGTGAAATTAATAAAAATGACGCAAATTTTAAGGGTTTTTGGAAAAAATTAAGTTCTCGCAATAAAGTATTTCAAGAAATCAAAAGATTTCGTTATTTATTTCTCCGGGAGTGGAAGAAATTATTGCTTCATTTATCGTTTAGTACAATTTTCTAAACAAGATACCACGATTTACCTTAAATTTGAAAAAAAATTAGGGGGGGGGGGGTCGCCGTCTGCGCCCCCCCCCTTAAATCCACCACTGGTACCCATTGCTTGGGGCGGTCCTTCGGATGAGACCACAAGAACCGAGGTCCCGTGTCACAGCATGTGTGGCACGATAAAGATCCTTCCCTGCTCAAAGGCCGTAAGCGCCGAGGATAGGCCTAAATTTTGCAGCCCCTCACCGGCAATGGTGACGTCTCCATGTGAATGAAATAAGAGGGAGGTTAAACATTATACAACCAACTTACGCGGCCGGTTTTATTTTCAGGCAAAAACATTCGACCTAGTGGTTTATGCTCCCGAAAAGTCCTTACTTAAGTAATGAGCACATCGGAATATGAATAGTAGAATGAAAAAAGCCAATCATATTTCAGGTTTAACCAACGAGTTTATTCTCCATTAACGGCTATACATAGTAATTGGTTAAACTAAATCCACCATCAATAAAAAAAATCTGTAATACGGATGAGAACGGGTCTCTCATTATTGCACTCAATTGAAATAATGCCCTTCAGATTTCATGGCCGAGTACTTTAATAATGGTACGCACTTTTTATAATCATAATAAAGTACAATGTGGTGTCACTCCGACGAAAACAGCTGCAGTCTTCAGCAATTTAGAAGTGGAACTTTAAGCTACATACCACAATGAACCGTACGGTTTTAACGTCAAGTGTTCAGTACTCAATCCTTGCACCAAACAATTAACCGTGAAAGAGTTTGGGTTAGTAAACTTTCCGTAGAAAGCTGACAGTCCACATAAAATTACTCAGCACTCCATAGAAAGTAACTCAGCACTCCACAGAAAATACTCAGCACTCCATAGAAAATTACTCGGCACTCCACAGAAAATTACTCAGCACTCCACAGAAAATTACTCAGCACTCCACAGAAAATTACTCATTTAACACTCCATAGAAAATTAGTCTGTCAGATGGCATTCCACAGGAAAATGACATAATGTGTAATTATATCTGTGAAATGCAACATGCAGTTTCTATATGTTTCAATATTTGATGATGAACACGAGTTCAATGACTGCTTCATGGTGCAGCCAATACAATGTCACATTTTCTATGGAGATGAACAATCCCCGCGTCTTTTGGTTTGTAACAATGAAGTCTCTACTCATCGCTAATGTCTGGTCGTACACTCATTATTTGTGATAATATAGTTTTAAAATTTCAATTATAGTGCCAAGGGAGCTAGTTATCAAATATAAGATATCGTCCATTGTTACATGTAGAACTACCCCAACGCTTTCACGAAAAAATCAACGTTTTCATTTTCCGGAGGGCGGTTTTCGTCACGCATGATTACTGCTTTAGTGTGCCAAATTTTAAAAAACAACCTAGTACTAATCGGAACGGATTGCATAATTCAAGGAACGTTGGCGGTCAATAAATGGCTGAAATATCATATGAGATATGACGTACTAAAATTTGCCTGCATTTCATTTTTTATGAACAAATTATTGACTGAGTACAGCATACACGCAGACGACAATTTTGTAAGAGTTGAAAGAAGAGTTGAGAAGGACCTTAGCTTTAGAAAACATGGACATAATTGATTGTTGATTTCCATGCTGGCGGATATAAAGACGGCAATTAATGTCTGAGTGAGTAGGTTTTTATGACTTAAAAGTGGATCCATAAAATTCAACGTTTCATCCAAAGTATGGCTGGACGCTAAACTCAGAACAGAGTCAGCCTTTACAGATGGTCAAGATGGAGTCACCCTTCAGAGGTTTTCAACTGAAATGACAATGACTTAATAATACCTATACAAGCCACAGGGGCTAAGCCCGTTTTGGGCCCGAACTCTGTGATACCATAAATATAGAAAGGGGTCTAACTCTGACCCAGATTTAAAAAAACAAACAACCCACTCGCTTCAAATGCCTAAAAAATCAGAGGTTAGGTGTGATATGGTCTCCTTGAATAGATTAATGTTTTAATGTTTTAACAATATCAAGCCACGGGTTCTTAAAATAACAGAGATTTACGTCATCGTTCTCTCGATTTCACGTGTTTATTTTTACTAGGACATTTACCGGTTCAGGACCGGGTGGATATTCTCGCCTAAGACAACAACGAAATTCAGACTAGTGTGGAAGATTTCGGACTTACCAATTAAAATTTCACATGAAATATACCCTACTTACTTCCTCTTACTTTAATAATGCTCTTCATGTAGACGTTACACGACTCATTTTTTCCTCTACTCGGCATCATCAACTGTTGATAAGATCTGCCATTTTAATGAAGCACTAAATACCCGATATACTTAAAATCTCAAATGCCTTAGAATTAATCAAAACATTATTCTTGTGATGTTGCACCTAGAGAAGGAAATTATATATTAAGTTTTGGCTTTCTTAATTTTTTATTTCATTTAGATTATTTTTACCCACTTTCCCCTTCTTTAAAGTTTTAGGTGTTTCGAGTCTTTAGTGGGTTTCTCAAAATGGCAGATAGAGTCAGGAGTTGGTGTTTTGTAAAATAAGCAACCCATATATGGAGAACATAGAGAACTTTATCAAAGTATGAGGAGGCAAGTAGCATTACTTTATCTAGCCTCCTTAAACTAACCACGATTTATTTATTGAATATTTTATCTTCTATCGTCGACATGAGTATCATGTATATAGCAATGCAAACCAACCAATATAGTTCTCAAACGTTACTTGCAGAAAATAAAGAAGCTGGTAACTGAAACGTTTATCTACTCATTGGATTTACGCTACTACACGAACTTCAATTAATATAATTATTTTGTCATATGAGGATGGATGTTCTCTCAGAACTTGATACAGCGCAGATATGTTAGATATTTATACAATTGTTAAGAAAACAAAGTTTTACAATTGAAAACATTTCCGGAAAAAAATCGATTTACATTTCTGGAATTATTCATAACATATATGAATAAGAATAAACGCATGATTCATTTGCATTCTTGAATGCTATTTAAGGAAATATATTCCATATAGAATAATTTTACTGCCAATGACAGTACTAACGAAGAATCGTGTTTCATGACTCACAAATACGGTACCCTCCTAAATAAACGTAATCTTCTGTAACATCCCTGTCTCCAAATCAGATATATGTACTGAAGGTACAGTAATGCTTTAAAATACCGCACGCGCAAATACACGTGGAGAATGAGCCCGAGATACCGCCAGTGCCAACGCTTTTCATTCAGAGGGCATATGTATCTAATTCATATATAAAGGTTCACTAAGCCCTCCTCCTCCCACCTCCTTCAAAATATTTACCCAAGATGTGTTCTGAACGGACGTGTGTTGTAGTGAGAAATAAAGTTGATTGAGTGATTGTATATTGTTTAACGTCCCTCTCGAGAATACTTCACCTATATGGAGACGTCCCCACTGCCGGTGAAGGGATGTAAAATTTAGGCCTATGCTCGGCGCTTACGGCCTTTAAGCAGGGAGGGATTTTTATCGTGCCACACCTGCTGTGACACGGAAACTCAGCTTTTGCGGTCACATCCGAAAGACCGCCTAATTTAGTCACCTCTTACCGCAAGTGAGGGGTACTGAGGACCTATTCTTACTGGGATCCCCACGGGAAAGAATACAAAGGATTCTTTTGAGTTTAGAATGCATTAGATGATAAAAAGAAGTGTCCTGTTTTAGGAAACACATTCGGTGTGGAACGTTAAATGGTTTGGCCATGACATCAGTCCCTCGGTCTTAGTCCTAAAAGTAACGAACAGCTGGAGATATCGACACACTTATCTGTATAGTTTTCCTAGAGGGTTGTTTTAATGGTCGGAGGAAACAGTTCAATCACGATTCCATCAATTTTCATTATTCATAATTAATATTGCGTTTTTGATATTGTGAATTTTTTGTGAATCAAATAATTGCTGTGAATGGTGGGGGGAAAATCTAATCGATGGCGGCGTGGATCAAATTACTGCGCAATTTTTTTTCGATACATTTGTCCCAGTTGTATTGGAAATGTTCAGGAAATGTATAAAAAAAGTCTGATATGTAATCATCTTACCCTAAAGAGTCACTTAGAGATATCGTACTGATATAAGGTATATGCGAATGCGCAAATGTTGGATTTTTTTTTTCGTTCGTGACTTGCACAGCTGAATTCGTTTGCTATAATTGATAATAAAGATTATCATTGTCTTTCTTACTCTTTAGATTTTGCCAAGAAAAATTGTATAATTTGCTGCTAGTATGCAAATTTGGTAAACATGGAGTTTACAGTCGAGTGAACAATTCCAGTGGAATCATTGGAATTTTTATTAGAATTGCACACTTTGACTCTGAAAGTGGATGTGTTTAACAAACTAGTAATATAAAACAATGCTTCTTTTAGCAGGTTGCTTAGTGGAAGATCTAGAGGGGTGTTACGACCCCAATTTTGGCTGAATAATTCTTAAAACAAAAAATTGTCATTTTTGCCATTTTAAGGTCTTCAGCTCTCCCTTTGCGGAGTATAAAGGAACACATTTGGATCGTAACGCCACTTTTAAAATTTTCTACATTCGCCCTTGTTGTTTTTATTTAACAATGATGCATTAAGTGATTACTGATCATGCAGATGTATCCCTGATAATATAGACAACCTCGACATGTATTTCGTATACTTATATTGGATTACTACTGAGGTTTTATCTAGAAATATAGTGCATTGAACAACATGCATACATTCATTTATAAATATAGAACCTCATTGTTACAATGTGCGTGATGCGTCGAAATCATATCAATTTCATGACAAGTTTGATTTGCTGTATGGGAGATAAAACTTAAGATATCCAACTTAGGTCAATGCCCCGAATAAAGCACCAATGATATGATCTATTCGTTAGAATATACACCGAAAACAACAGCTAGGCAGCTGCAACTCTTTAAAATAAAGAATTCATAAGGAAAACGCAACCTAGGCGAGTTATACAAGTGCAGGAAAAGACGCGCGAAATACGGCAGATATGTTTTTCTGGTAATTAACTTGTGAATAGGATTTAGGGCATAGAAAAATCGGTATGGATTTTTCAACAGGTTCTCGAAGCGATCAATGCGCCAATTGTTGTTGTGTATGAACAGACTTATACTGCTTTGATTGGAAAATTTCTTCAGCCTGTCTTTGGATTTTTTTGCACGAAGAAACAAGATCTGTCGGAGTAATCTTGTTTTTCCTGCATGCATGAAATCTGCATTTTAACCGTCAACGGCAAAACAAATTTGTGGGAAATACATCATTCCTGCGGTCGACCATACAGGGCTTTCGCCTACTAATCTTCTCTCCGAGATAAAATACAACAAGACTATCCACGTGCTGTTTGATTAATTAAAGTGGGGGAATTTCCTCTAACCTTGCAGCAATGCAAACGCTTTTATTTAATAAAGAAAGTAGCGCTGAAAAACTCTTGTCTAACCTAACTTCTTGCACACAAAGTCACACTTGAAGAGCATGTATTTAAGAAATAAACTTCTATTTTGAAAATACATGAGAGTATAGATATGAACTGCAACTCATCACGCCGACACTTCACGAAGCGCGTTGGCGTATGTCCGTATGAAGTGCTGCAGTTCATACCTTCATGTATTTTCAAAATAGAAGTTTATATCTTAATTACTTTCATATCTGTTTAAATTTCCAGTCGTTAAAATGGACGTACTATATTTATCTGTATTCATACGCGCAGTGTTAACAACTGCAACGCATTTATAAGGGCTGTCATTACAATTTATAGAGATATCAAAGGTAAACACATTGGAAATGTATATATATATATATATATATATATATATATATATATATATATATCTCACTGAAGAGACATGATTTGTCGAAATGCGCATCTGGTGCATCAAAATTGGTACCGTATAAGTTTTACATATTCACATTTACAATGTTTCAGCTTTTGACATCTTTATCAAATGTAAAGAGAGTCGTGTGAATAGCCCAAAGAATATGCTGCAGTTATAAACAATGTGCGTATGAATCTGGATAAATATAGTACGTCTATTTAATTGATTGCATATTGTTTAACGTCCCTCTCGAGAATAGTTCACTCATATGGAGACGTCACCACTGGGAATTCTGATAAAAAGGAAAGTAGAATGTAAATACATGTATGAATACGCGTGATAAACTATACATAACAGCCGTAGATAATGAGGATCATATGCCAACTATACTGACAAATTAAAATATGAAAAGAATCACGAAAGGGGTATAAGAATTTATGTAATATTTTGAATATTTGACCTCGCGGCCATCAAAACATGTAAATCTAGTGACATTCAATGATTTGTTTTTGTTAACGGGTCTACATTTTAACTTAATATCTCAATTCAAAATGAAATAAAATAAAACTGAAAAACTCTAGACAAATGTGTCATTTCAAAATAAAAACTGGGAAAATCTCTCAACAAATGTCTCACTTCAAACTAAAATTGTGGTCAGGGTGTTCGCTGAAAGGTCTCGAGTTCAATTCTAAATCCCGGTGTTACGTCAAACCTAATACGTTAAACACAGGTCCTCCCCTAAGCGTCTGGCATTGGAAGGGAGAGTCACGTGTCTTTGGGCGAGGTAAAGGAGAAAAGCCTCACTGCTTTGACTCTCAGCGCTATTCATATGTTAGAATCTGTGATGCCTAACTGGTGAAGTCTCATTGAGTAAAAAAAAAAGTGTGCCTCGAATGGGACTAAAACAGTTAAGCAAACAAACCGAAATAGAAAAAAAAAAGACATCAACAGTTTTCAAGTTAACGCATTTCACTCGAGTCGGTCGAAAAGAGGGAACAATATTTTTGTCTAATGTAACGTTTGAATTTAATCTGTATTTCAATTGGCTAATACACTGAGGTTTGAGAGTAAAGATAAGGGGGAAAAGAAGAACACACATGCAGTCGGACGGAAACATCAAGCGCATTGTGAGTTTGGATTAGGCGGTGGAAATAACTTTCTTCTCATTTGTTATTTGCGGCCATTAATGCTAATTTCTATTGAAATGCATTGCATGCTATTTGCAATTACGAAGGCACATTATGTTACAATCTAGTTAGATCCGGTTTTTACTGCCTTCTGTCCGCATGTGAATATGCACATTCCACGAACGTCCCGATTTCACCATTTTTCATTACGGTCACGAGTTTTACTGTACATTCATTTAAAAATAATCAGTTTTTAATGTACAACGATCACAAATAGCAATTGAGAAGATAGTCTTGCCCACTGGTTTGTAATCTGTACTTTGATTGGCTGATGAACTGAGGTTTTAATCAGGCTTTTGATTGTGTCGTCACAGTAGAATAATGCAAAAAGGTCAAATAGACCTATTTTATAAACACAAAATCACAGATCAATAAAATAAGACGTAATCATAGATCAAAATGCGAAATTACATTAGATATTGGAATAATTATTTTCTGAATTTAAGTCTAAACGGATGAGAATCTTTCCTTTTCGTGCCCTAAACGACTTTACGTAATATTGATTCAATTTTGTATACTAAGCAGGCTGTTTTTTGTACCCATTTAAACTTCTGTCATAGAAATCGAGGGTTATGTTCTTATAATTAAGTTAAAATCCTAAAATATTCCATTGAAAGATTTCGAGTACTCGCATTATATTTGCCTACTCGTGATACATACTGGGTATGACGAGTTTCATACAATTTGCATACTGATTCTGACTACGAATTGATCTGTTTCCCATGGCGGGTGTGACTGATGCTTACTCCTCCTATGTCCCTGATCCTCTGGTATGTGGAGGGATTTGTGTTTGATCTTAATTTTGTATTATTTTCAGGATTTATGAGATTGATCACTGTTATCTTCACTTGTTCATGCATTATCCAGTAGAACACCCCTGTGCTGGTAATTCATTAAATACAAAATCTAACTGTATCTATCACAGCGGAGTTTGAGCGTGGTTAAAGGTTCGTGGGATCTTTCCTCCCAACAGTCCCGTGAGAATCTCTCCTCCCAACAGTCCCGTGGGGATCTCTCCTCCCGACAGTCCCGTGGAGATCCGGGTTAGAATAGGTCCTTGGTACCCCTTGCTCGTCGTAAGAAGCGACTAGATGGAGTGGACCAACTCGATGAGACCGCGAAATCGAGGCCCCATATCACAGCAGGTGTGGCACGAAGCGCCGAGCATAGGCCTAAAATTTTCAGCGCTTCACCGGTAATGGTGACGTCTCCATATGAGTGAAAAATTCTCGAGAAGGACGTTGAACAATATATAAATATTGCATGCGTAGCCTCGGTTGACAATGATTTCTCGAGGGGTGAAAATTTCAATGTTACCCTCAACTACATGCAATATTTGTTTTATTATACTGAATGTTATGTAAACAGGAAATCAGAAAAACGTACGTCTGTTGATATTTGATCAATCACTGTCATGCGACATTTCGTATATCGATGCGGGTATTCCCATTTTTACAAACGCTCAAATGACGTCGTCTTACAATCTACGGTGAACCGTACGCACATAAATTTGACGCATGTGATAATTTTTTATAATATCACCCGTTGTCAAGTACTGTTACCCGTTGCTAGATATTATCACCCTGGAGCGCGTGCTTTCTGATCTCAGAGGGTAACAATATGTTTTTTCCAAATGCTTCTCGATCAATCAGATTCGAGTATTTTACATGAAAGTATAATAATATAAGATAAATCAATCCTCCCGAGAATTTCACCTGGGAACCATAACCGATATCTTATTATCTAAGCAGCCCGACCTACTTCCCAGTACTCGCCTGAATATGTCGTTCAGACAGATCTCATCACGATATTGTAAATGCAGATGCTGTTTATTTAGAGCGGGGTGTATCGATTATTATTATTAATCATGATCAACACCATGCTGACCGACATTAAGTAAACCATTTGGTGACGTCAGAGGAATTCGTCATAGTTATATGGAAATTGCGAAAGGGTTACGTCAAATGACGAGAAATTTTAAGAATGACTAGCTCCTGTGTTGATATAACGCCTTACACATGTATGTGTTGCATTGACTATGACTAGCTATCCCAATTTTAAGACGATTAATTAGTAATTACGTGCCGATATTTAATCAATAAAATGCTCTCTTTGTTGTTTTATCGGGTGATGAAGGTAGCAAGCATTGCAGAAAAAAAAATAATTTCATAGCGGTTTTGCATTTTTCTGCAATGATTGCTACTTTCATCACCCGATAAAACAACACAGGAGAACATTTTATGTATTTTTAAAAAAAAAAGATATATAAACTAGAAGTAAGTACTAAAATATATCGTTGACCCATTCGTTACTTTAAGTGGGATAACCGATGCACCCTTTGACCTTGAAGACACCCCAAGGTAACAAGCATTGCAGAAAAAAAATCATAACCCGCACAAGCTTTTCTGCCACATCATCCGATGAAAAAAAAAAAAAAAAAAAAAAAAGAAGATATTTCATTGTTTATATTCTTATGTAGTTATATTTAAAATATTAACAAGATTTAAATCATATGATTGACCCATTTCATTACGTTAAACGGAACAGTCAATGCACCCCTTGACTTTGATAACGCTCCATATTTGGTAATGATTACACGGATATGTGGTACTAAAAAAAACTGGATCGAACTAGTTTGCAACAAACATGTATTCATTGTATGATGAAAGCAATGTCAATTTCAAGAGAAATATTAAGAGAAAAGATTCAGTGAATGTAAATATAGGGTGACGATTACGCGGACAGGTGGTACTAAAAACCGAATTGAACTAGTTTGTAACAATCATGCATATATTTATTGTCGCAGATAAAAGTTATGTCAATTTCATAAGAAATTCAGTGAATGTATGTATTATCTCATAACAAATCATAAAGATGGATTCTTGTCATAGTGCAGACAGATTAGAATATGTGCACCACATTCGCATATATTGTCTTAGTTACGAAACATGTGGATCAGGAAGCCACGAATGCTGTCTGACGTTGTTAGGCAGTTCTTAACTGAAGGTTACTCCGTTCATCTGATCAAGATATAGAGCTCACGGCGATTGTGACAAGTCAACAGGGGGTACTTACTCCTTCTAGGTTCCTACCCCACCTCTGTCCAGGGCTCCGTGCTTCCCCTCTCTTAAATTTGTATCGTTTGTAGGATTCATGAGATTGATCACTGTTCATTATAATGACTTGTTCATTACTTGATATTGCTTACTTTGACCGCTTAATTGGGTTTGGGTAACTTGAATTATAAGGAACTAATGTTTCGGTGGAATCTGTGGCGTAGCAACATTTCTCTATATTCCCTCAAAGAAAAAGAAGGTTTTTTGTCTAGTAGAACAAAGGTACACGTCTATGAGAATAAGTCTTAATATTGAGAAAAGTGGTTGTGGAACTTGCTAGCTCTCTTACAAGTCTATGAAAATAAGTCTTAATTGACAAAAGTGGTTGTGGAACTTGCTAGCTCTCTTAATGCCGTTATTCGTCCCATCTCTTTTTTTTTTAAAGGAAACACATTGAGAAAAATAATTATTTTTAAATGGCCCAGTTCCTCTACTGAGGTAATGATTAATGTGCAAAATTTTTGAATTGTGAGAGGAATCGTGTTCTACCTTGAATTTTAGCAATGTTGCTAGTGTTTATTATATGTAGATCTGCTTTGCTAAAAGACAAAACACATGTTCATACATGATGTTTATGCTTCCAATTTCCCCAAATAATCCACTTGTAGATACAGCATATTTCTGCTTTAATGAAATGCCAAGGTCATATTGTATGAAAAGTTTATGGCCTGGAACCAACCTTCACTTGTAACACTCATATTTCTCTCTATCAATATGATATTATATATTCTACATTTCTTGTATATAAAATATCAGATCTCAACGAGTAAAATAAATAGGAAGGGGAATCCATTCATGATTTCATAATGTAACAACATTTTCTGTCTTGAAAATGTTCCTTTAAAATCAACACTTTGAAAGACAGAATTGGAAATTCATTTATTGGCACAGAGGACTAGAAATCGCATCTGTTGGAGCCTCCTTCATTGACGTATCGTGCTCTCTATAATACTGCAGACCGCTGTTGACAGATGAACAATGCTTCCCCGTCAAATCGACAATTATTGGAACTCTCTAGAGACTGGAAGTAATTGTTGCCGTAAAGCACTCTTTCCTGTGTCGTAAACTGTCACACGAAGCCTTTCTCTACAGATTAATGCTTTTCATTTTATTTTGAGGAAATAAAACAGGATTAACTTCGAGATTCGCTTCTTTTCCCAGCCTGTAACAGATAAAAAGGGTTAAATGATTGCAATAACATACTGGATACATGTATAGGCACTTAAATAAGAAATAAGGCATAAGAAATAAATTCTACACTGGGGACCCTGGGGGAAAAGCCCACTAAACGATGATTACTTTCTTACACAAATGGGTCTTTCCACATTAGAAATTGAAAACTCGTTGATTTCCTCAATCGTCCTTATAAAGTGTACAGCATGAAGTTAAACTCTTTCTATCTGCACAATGAGCAAGTCTTACAAAATGTCAGCTGTATGTAGAGGAGGACGACAATATGGAACAGCTCACAGAAATAAACATTCATTGAACGTTCAAATATATTTCAGATCAAAGTGCACAGAACGTAAGATATCTAAATCTTAACCCAGGTTTTTCTTTAAAGTGAATTGTGTTTTCAAGCGGATATTTCAAGCATCTAAGAGAAATAGCGATTGAAATTCAAATTACGGGTCAGTTCAAGCCGACGCCCACTTACTTTCAGATCAGCTAATGAAAAACGGAAATACATAAACATGATATGTGTTGTGGTTCACGTGATAGGATAATATACAAATATAGCATGTTCGATTGAAAGACAGAGACAGAAACGTTATTTTGATCGTTAATTGCTATTCACTTCTATGAGACTGAATCAAAAGCATTCCTCTTTTTGATATCTCTAGAAATCTGATATACCTAAATTATAGTGGATATACATTTTCAAAAGCGCATACCAAGGTAATGTACCTCAATTCATACATATCTGCATATCTACACTTTCTAGAAATATTTCGACCGTGTTACCGGTCTTCAGTCGTGTTTATTTGTCATAGCAACGTAACGCGTAAGGCGTGTATATAATATATATAAAAGAATGAAATAAATCCTTGGTATAGGCAAATTATAGGAAAAAAATTCAGATGAAGATTTCACATTTATTCCAAAGTGCTTTTGCTCTACGGCTCTTCAGTGGAATTTAGAAAACACAGAAGAACCGTGGAGCGAAAGCACTCTGGAATAAATAAGAAACCTTCATCTGAAATATATCATATACATGTACATATATATATGATATATAAGGGAAGTCGTTGTGGCCGAGTGGACTTACGCACTAGTTTGACAGTCTTGCTAGGCGGTGGGTGCCGCAGGTCGCTGGTTCGACCCCGGGCTGGGGCCAAAATTTTCAGTACCTAGTTGTGATTATTTAGTGCTTTATATATATATATATATATATATATATATACACGTGTCGTGTATACCTATATACACTTACAAGCCTTCATGGTAGGGGACATTACACGCCATTGATAGGCATCAACAACAGTCCTCTTTTAGCAGTCACGGCTGCCTAGTGGTTTTGAAGGCGCTCTCGTCACAACCGCAAGGCCCGGGTTCGAATCTCTTTCCAAGCGCCCCGTCAATTCGAACACTTTTAAAACACAAATAGCAACTACTCCCTCTCAAAGCGCCCGGTATCATAAGTAAAAGTTACGGGGTATTCGGATATGATCTTAACAAGAAAGTTCTCATGTCACGGTAGGTGTTGGCATAGTAAAGAATCCTTACTGCTATGGCCATGAGCGCAAAACATAGGTCAAACTTTGTGGTACTTCACTTAAAGATGGCGACTTCTTTACCCAATTGAAATTTTTTCAAATGTGACGTGAAATAACTCATACAGACATTCTCGATATTGAAGAATACTATAAATGTGAACTTTCTTGAAGAAATACATGATTGATAGTCACTAAACTTAGTGCCACATACATCTGTACGGTGAGGGAGATAATTACTGTATCAAACTTTCAATTTTTGTTCAAGTCAAATTATTGATTTCGGAATTTAAAGAGCTGTTTGAAAAGAATTGACACTATAATCAATATTTTGGAAAATGTACGGTTGACTTTTTAATTGAATCGATGTTTTAGGAAGAATTTTAAAATTTTGACGATTCAATTAGCCTGTTTGAACATTTTCAAAGTAGCGTTCATTCAAAATGGTATTTGACACCATAATGTAAATTTCTACGCCTGCTCTTAAAGGTCTTTGAGACAAGTGCTTTTATGCCTAAATGAGCCTTTTACAAGCGTGAAGAAAGCCAATTGAGCATGAAATGTCGGGATCAATGTTACAAAAATAGGCATCATTTTGGAATCAATGAGCCCGACAGTCCATATGTGTATTCGGCATTCTATCTCAATTGATTTATGCATTCATTTCATTAAAGAAAGATCAATGGTCCTTCTTTGAAAATTTTCTTTAGATACCACATGTTTAATCGATTTGACAAACTTATAACTGCCATATATGTTGTTTCAGTTAATAACGTTAAGTATACAAACGAGGGTTGACGTGAAATATTTCAGAGCGCGAGGGAGTCCGGTGCAGGTCATATTACCTACGCTGATAAGATGTAACGGTAAGCTTCAATACTAATTACGTAATTCATAATGTGTTCAATTTGCTTAATTTACAAAAGCTATAGAAGGAAAATACTAATTATGTTTCTATGTAGTAAATCGCAGTGTTAATGATAATCATTAATTACATGCCAAAATAAAGAAGAGTTATATATATATATATATATATATATATATATATATATATATATATATATATATATCCAAATTGTGTTTTTAAAAAAATCACAGTGTCCGGTATAAAATATTAAAAGAAATAGAATAAACAGTACACAAAGTTAAAAATTTAACGCAAGCGCTTTCATTTTATAATCCTCAGGCGTTACATTTTAAAATAGTTTTGAAATGGTCTGACGTCATAAAGGCGTCCTAACATTTTCAACATTTAATATATATATATCAATACATAGGAAGTAGAATAGGTAAAAAAAACACCATTATAATACTTCTAATTGTAATATTATAGAATTACGAATGTTTGGTTGTCAATGATATCAACAGTTATGAAATCAGAATGTATTCGAAAGTAAATTTTATAACTCCGTTGGTATGACAGGATTTCAAGGTCCCAAGTTCTTCCAGTCTTGAATCCCGTAGTCGACGTATAGCGTGTCCCGTTGTGACAGACCGTCTTGTACATCAGAATTTATTAAATTTGTAGCCGATGCTCTTGTAATTTTATTCTTTCTGTATTCTAGTGGAATCAAGAAACGTTTAATGAGAGAGAAAACAAAATCGCAAGCTAATAAGAAAAATTACTTCATTAATATATCCGCTAAGTGCTCCCTGTTTATAATCCAAGGTGCAACACATTGTCTTACTTTCACAAAAAAAAAATAAATTGATTTGAAAAAAGTAGTTCATAGAAAACGAGGTTTAAACAATTTCGCCAGTATACTTTTTTGAATTTCAATTCAGTATCATACCTAGTTATTTTCTCCCGTAAAAATAAACAGGGAATGTAATATTAAGCTCTTGTTGAAAATGGTTTATTGACATTTTCTCAAGTTTATATTGAACTAAGTTTGAAAGCAGTTTGTAAAGCACTCTTTAATTACAAAATAAATTGACCTCGGAAAATGTTAATAGAAAGGACCGCGTATTACTATTTGCTTATAAACCACAAAGACTAGAATTGAATTAATTTTTAGGGTCTCCTTTCAAATAAACATTATTTTTGTCAATTTCCTAGTTGAGCGGTAAACGATCGCCTTCAATTCTAGAATTGACTTAATTTCATATGAAGTTTCAGTAAATTACACAGAGAGATATTGTAACATTATATCTCTGAATTATAAATCAGAGACAAAGACATGACGCGTATCTAATCGAAAGGGGAAAAAAGAATTTTACTTCCACAGACAGCTCATTGTAATGCCTCTCTGTGGGCTAGTCTTCTCGCATTCATTAAACGTGATGTAAATATAGAGCAAAAAGTCTCGGTCCATTTTAGTCATTAAAGTCATCAATTTTAAAGTCTCCAAAAGCAAATAAGGCATTAAATACATTTTACATTGCTGTAAAATGACAAAAGGATTCTGTTGAACTAACATATGACTCTGTCCTTCTGCATTTTTATTCCTTGAGTGACGTCAATAAAATTACATTAAATTCTGTAAAAGAGAAACAGGCAACGAGAAAGAGAATATATATGGCAGCCTCGCCCATAAAATTCCAAATCGAAACAAAATTTTGAGCGGAAACTGGAGGAAATTTGGACTGATGGTGCTCGGTGGATAATCGATCGCACCCATTACGAATTCCGGTTGTACTCGATTTTGTCGCACTTCTCTGTTCATTAACGAAATGCAGCATTTACAGCGATTTGCACTTTAGATAAAGCATGTGATGTATATTCGATATATTTCATTTCTATTGTTGATATGTGCTACAACAAAGAGTCAGTTGTAAAATGCACTCAGCTCATAGTTTGATCAATTAGATATAGCAATTATAATAATTCTGACTAGATAGTGAACCAGAACAGGATATACTACCAATATATCTTTTGCCTATCACACTCCCCCTCCATAAAATCGTATTCAGCAAAACTTAAGAGAGTTATTTGTTTTGTCCTTGCCTGACCGACCGAATTAAATGTCCCCGACTCTCCTGTCTGGAAATTCTTTTGTTCACACCATTTGTTAGGTCGTTCTTAACACACAATTTGATTACGCATTACTCCGGGTTTTTTTTTTATTAAGGCATAAGGCTCACCGCAAAAGCCGAGGCCCCGTGCCACAGCAGGTGTAGCATGATAGAGATCCCTTCCTGCTCAAAGGTCACAAGCGCCGATCATAGGGCTGAATTTTCCAGCCCTTCACCGGCAATGGTGACATCTCCATATGAGTGAAAAATTCTCGAGAGGGACGTTAAACAATATAAAATCAATCAATCAATCTTTGCTACGACACTTAAAAAGCAGCGACATAAGGAGGAATGTATAAAACGCAGAAAAATATTTACGAGAGTCGAAAAGGGGTATTAGTAAAATGCGAAACGGAATAGAAATGAAACAACGAAACCTGCCAAACGAAACAAAACTAAACCTTTCAAAACACACACAAAAAAAAGAACTACAATGAAACAAAATTAAATTGAAACGAAAGGAAAAAGATTGTATAACCGAATTCTTTAATAATGATGATAATAAAATGATAATATTGGTGTGTATTTCATGCCACATAAAATTTACCCCCACTTTTTTTAAATATGGTCTCTTTCATTTCGTTAGGTTTCGTTTCATTTTGTTTCGATTTCGTGTCGTATTTTACAGGAAATCCGTTTTCTTGTAATTAATTTTGAAGTATCCATTTACTCGTCGCTAGCAGTAACAAACGCACAATTTGTCCGTCTGTGTGTAGACACTGAAAAACCTTCAAGACAAACACAGAGCCGATCTGAAACGTCAAAGTTAGAGAATCTCATACTTTGTAACGTCACTGGTAATAAAATATTGATACATAATTAACAAATCTAGGACAAACCTCATTAGGTGATATGTCTTACAATTGATTTGTATGTGTATTGTGAATGAAATCGGACATCACTTGCGCAGTTCATCAACATAACAAGTGCCATTGTCAGAGCTCGCGGTGATGTGAGTGCAATGAAAAACTGTTCTATTTTTGTGCATTGTGATAAGTAATATTATAATGAATTTTCCACACCTTTCTACATATATAACTATGAGATTGCGGACCTAAAGGCGCATGAAGTGCGCATGCTGCTATCCTTACAAATACATTCTCTTTAATATTTGGAATAGTTCCATGTGTCTGTATTCAGGAGTCACTTCTACGTGAGTACTATGACAGCGTATGTAATGAGATTATCTGAACATTTAAAAAAAAATTAAGAATTTTGCAATGTTTGATGAATTACAGTAAAAAGCTTCAGAAATTTATGCGTTTCAATAATTGTTTTATCTTAAAATAGCGATTTTGTTGAAGATGAACTATCTTAGTAATGGTGGAGTTCAAGTTCTTAAAGCTAAAAAGGTCAATTTCTTTATTTGCACAAAAACTGCGGGCTGTTTCTAAATACATCTATTTGTACATCCCAGGAGCGGATCCAAAAATAATTCAAAAGGGGTTGCGACACAAGATCTACCTTTCCATCCAAAAATGGCACTTAATGACCATTTTTGTTAAGAATATTCGAACAAAGGTGTTGCTGCATCTTACCTCCGGGTAACACAACTTTAGATCCGCCACAGTATTCTCCACCAGTCCCTTCACAACTTATAAAGCACCCTAGCTCGTTTTGATTTAACGCCTCATTGATGTGAAAAATATTTGAAGATTTCATCAGTAGTTGACAAATCCGCTCTTCATGTTCAAGCACAAAGACAAGATTACATCACCAATGTCATTCAGCTAAAGCGTACATAAGACCTTGATCAAAGGAACCTAAACTCCCCGGATGACAAAAAAAAAAAAAAAAAAAAAAAAAAAACCAACTAATTAATTGGACCACAGAAGACATACAGTCTCCGATGCTGTATAGATTGTAACGACAGAATTTTTTTGATAATTAATTAATTGTTTACAAATGTTCCCAGTGATCACGCGACATGTGCATGGAGTACAAAATCACCGAATTCACGTGTACATGTACTATAGTTGGGTATCTTAGTTTAACAATAAAATACGGACGTCAAGAATACGTCAAAACGTCAACCAGGTTCCAGCTGTAAACAGCAGACGTCATAAGAACAAGCCCTTTAAAAATAAGTTATTTCACTCTTTGTTGTCGTAAAAATGGTAAATTTATTTACGGGTTAATGTATTTCAATCCATGCCCTATAAACTAATGAAGTGGTTATTTCTTATTAATTTTCTTTATATCTAATTAATCAATGGAATACTTTATAAAGACGTACATGTACTATATCATTTTAGATATGTATAATTATGCATTAAACAGTTCATAATATATATATATATATATATATATATATATATATATATATATATATATATATATATAATTATTATATATATGAGGGTTGTTCGATATGTAATGTGTATTGCACCACAGCGCGATAGCGCTTTGCACGATTTCGTGGACGATGCTACTCTTGAATAGCTCTATTCAATACCTTTCCAACGGTATAAACATGAGCCTTCAGCTCCACATAGTTTTAAACTTACAGTTATTTCAATAGAGCCAGTCGTTGACCACTGTTGTAAAAATGGTTGGGAAACAGGTTGAGAACATTCAAGAAATTAGAGCTTAGATCAAAGTTAGCACAAAACTCGGTCATTCGGTAATGCAGATTTTTACTGATTTGGGGGGAAGTTTATGGGTCTGATAAGGAATCTTATGAGACAGTTCGTAGGTAGAGAAAGAAGTTTCTAACTGGCTCAGAGTCCGTCAAAGATGCAACAAAATCTGGCCGACCTGTGACTGTTACAAGCACGGGAAATGTCTCAAAAGTCAGAGAAATAGTTGAAAGTGATGGCAGATACACGATTCATGATATTGCCAAATCTGTTGGCATATCGCTATCGCAGGTGCATTTCATTTTGAAGCGTATTTTGAAAGTACGAAAGATTTCTGCCAGATGGATACCGCATATATTGACAGATGTCTAAAAACAGGTACGAGTACATGTACAAACCGCTTAGCAATTGCTCAAAATGTTTCCCAAATTCAATCAAAGACAATTTGCAAACATTGTTACTGGTGACGAAACATGGGTTCATTATTTCGAACCAGTAAGAAAAATTGGAAACAAAATATGACTAACTAAAGACGGTAGAAGGTCTGTAGTTCCCAAAAGAACCATAAGCACAAAGAAGGTTCTTTATTGCATATTCTTCTCATGTGATGGTATACCGTATAGCCGTACAAATTCCGGTGCCGAAGGCAAAAGTGTTACAGGTCGGTATTACCGAGATCCTCAAGAAATATTATCTTAAACGACGCCCTGTGTCTGGATTTAGGCATGTTCATCTACTTCATGATAATGCTCCATCAGATACACCTGAGCTTGTGAATCAATTTTTGAAGTCGGAGAAAGTTGCTGTCTTGCCACACCCACCATACTATCCAGATCTAGCCCCATGCGACTTTTCCCCTTTTCCAAATTTTAAAAAGTTCTTATCTGATCGCCGTTACCAGTCCCGACAAGCCCTTGGCTCAGCCATCAGTCAGTGTCTCAGAGGTCTACCTAAATCAGTGTACCATGACGCATTTCAGAAATGGATTCAGAGATTGAAATCATGTCTTTCAAACCGCGGAGAATACTTTGAAGGGATGTAATGTTCATTTCACTATTTGAGTCGAATGCTTTTGAGCTATCGTACTATACACATTACATATCGAGCATCCTTCGTATATATATATATTAAGCATTTTCATTGTTTTATTTGGAAATAACGACAATTCTGGAGACAGTGACGAATTTTCACAATTCGAAACAAGCGTTAGTGTGATGGGGATTTCGTTTTTGTAAACATCCGAATAACGTTTGGAAATGAAGTCAAAATTACATTTAATGACGTCCATTAGTTAACTAATGAGCCACTTTACAACGTCTCGAGGAGGCGTTGATTCTACATTTTACGCATGGCATCTACGCTCTACACGTGATATTAACTCTGATTGCAACACAAGTTAAATTTTCGAGATAAGTGAAAACAGATTAATCTTTAAGCATTTTTAAAATCTGCTTTTAATGTTTAATGAAGTCGGGCTCTATTAATAGTTTTACGATGATAATTCGTAAGCACCCTCCTTCATCCATCCAACGGAAATGTCTGTCCAGCGGATGTTAAAGTTGCTTTTATTTACATGTTTCACAAAGTCAACACAAGGGAAATTTACCGGTCTATAACTGCCGTGTAAGCCCGTAAATGACAACAATAACGATATGTCTGCTCATTGATTTTGCGGTAACTACAGTTTAGAAGGCTATAATTAATTGTGAAGCTTCTCGGGGGATGCTGTTGTTAATTAGCCATTCTTAAGATGTTTAACTTCAATGCTGAGGCACCAGATGGTGAAATCCAAGTCTCACGAGAACTTATTAGTATTTGACATCAGTAGTTAATGACCATAAGCTCCTTAATTTTGTTGTCGTATAAGTCAAAAACATTCCAGTTACATGTACCCAAGAAGATGATTTCTGATTGGCCGAGGGGCTGAAAAATATTTTTGTACAATGGATGAAATAATTTTCGAATTCAAGAGTGTTTTAATTATGGACGATGGAACATTCTTTTCTGTAATTTGCTTCACTTTTCTGTTTTATGAAGAATCCGATAATATTATGGAGTGGTAATTAAACAGAGAACCCTTCATTAGAATACACGACCCTTCACGAGTGTTCGATGTTGACTGTATTGGGTTCAAGTTGATTACATAATACCGGTATTTAATCCTGTGTATAATACCATGTGGGTTAGGGCCTTCAATGGAAATATCCTCGTGTGTCTCCTTTCAAAAACGATGTGAGGAAAAGTACATTTCTAGATTAATTGTCTTCTTGTTATCAATAATAGCGTATTGGTCATTCATGATGATTTTTTCATCAATGAAAACTTCCTAAATATCAGTTTCCTATATATATGAATAGGTAATAAAACTTGTAGACCCCAGTACAATTATGTGAAATGACTAGTTATTGCTTATGCGCAAATATATCAAAGAGAGGGAGAATTAAATACTGCGGGTCAAAAGTGTACGATATTTCTTCAGAGAGCAGTCTAATAAAGAACTCAAATCAAATATGGCATCTAACCCTTAAGGCAGCGCTAAAAGATAAGTAATTGAATCAGGAATCTCTCAGTTTTCATCCGAGATACGCGCTTCTGAGAGTGGATGCTGAACGATGAAATAGGGAATTTCTGACAGAAAACGAACATTAGGAGAGACATTCTAATGACCTCGTTTTAGATATCTCTCCATTTACAGGATATGTTGGTGTTTTTAAAAAAGGAATACCAATCCAAATGCATAGATTGTAGGTAGTTTTGTGATTAAATCAATTGATTGCATGGAATTTGAAGGGTTGTTATGCCCTCAATAAAGAGTAAATAAAGACAATATGCTGAATATTAATTTATTGACATAAGGTTGTGACATCTTAAACTGAATATGAATTTGTTGATATTTAATTATTTCGTTCCTTGTAGGTTTCTTTCGCACCTTTACATACATATCAAGCTGGAAATGATCCGCTAGGTGGGATTAAATACAAAGTACATGTGATATAAACTTCTTTCAATTCATTACATGCATTATAATTATTTGACTAGACTTGGTTAGTATTCAACTTGAAGCCTTTAAAAAGAGAATAGAAAAAAATCACGTGACCTTTTCTATCAAAACCACGTTGAACACGTAGCCTTCGTTACTATATTGTCACGTGATCTTATAATGGTTTGTCATTTTTATGTCTTTATCGGTGTACTACATGTAGTCTCTATGTGTGATAACGGGGGTAACACATTTATAATTCTAGAAGCTGAAATTTGATGTGTGGTTTACTAAATAAAGTTTCGTTACAATGGACTGATTTATACGAGATTTGTAGGACAGACACTTGTAGTTTTCTGGACTTTCGGCTAGGATGCTTTAAAATAGATATAAGAAATTTGATATGCTGTTATGGAAAGATTAGATACATGTACACATTGAATCTCACTTCTTTTTTCCACATTTGAATTATTCTAACAAAATTGTAAAAATCTCATGGTTGATTGATTAATTGAATATCATTTAACGTCCCTGTCGAGATTATTTCACTCATATGGAGACGTCACCACTGCCAGTGGAGGGCTGCAAAATTTAGGCCTATGCTCGGCGCTTAAGGCCACACCTGCTGTGACACGGGACCTCAGTTTTTGCGGTCTCATCCGAAGGACCGTCCCATTTAGTCGCCTCTTACGACAAGCAAGAGGGTACTGAGGACCTATTCTAACCCGGATCCCCACGGGATCTTGGTTGATTGAATTCATTCATATCCCCCGTCTACTTCTCTGCATTTTTGCATTGTGTGAGATCTATAAAAATTAAGGCATAACAATTTGTAATCGATCAGATTCGCCACATGTATTGACAAGAAATTGAAATTATAATAGATTGACCGGTCGACAGGGGATGCTTACTCCTCCTAGGTACCCGATCCCACTTCTAGTGTGTCCAGGGGTCCGTGTTTGCCCACCTATCTATTTTGTATTGCTTATAGGAGTTATGAGATTGATCACTGTTCGTTATCTTCACCTTTATAGGAGTTGTGAGATTTATCACTGTTCGTTATCTTCGCCTTTATAGGAGTTATGAGATTGATCAGTTCGTTATCTTCACCTTTACAGGAGTTATCAGATTGATCACTGTTCGTTATCTTTACCTTTATAGGAGTTGAGATTGACTACTGTTCGTTATCTTCACCTTTATAGGAGTTATGAGATTGATCAGTTCGTTATCTTCACCTTTACAGGAGTTATGATATTGATCACTGTTCGTTATCTTTACCTTTATAGGAGTTGAGATTGACTACTGTCGTTATCTTCACCTTTATAGGAGTTATGAGGTTGATCACTGTTCGTTATCTTCACCTTTATAGGAATTATGAGATTGGTCACTGTTCGTTATCTTCACCTTTCATTAATATCCACCCGCTCGTCCAAAAAATATCCGATTATAAATTTTTCAAATCTCAATTAAAAACACAAGAGATATAAACATCACGTGGTGACAGAAATCTGGGTAGAACGTTTTGAATGCATGTTTAGCTTCATTGTTCAGAATACTGAAAGTGAGGCTGTTCCTAACTCAGCAGTAGAACTCGAGGCTTAGGAAAGGACCGAAGCTTCGTTTGATGCGATGATAAAGAATCTTTCCAGATGGTCATTGACATGTTCTGGAATTTTTAGATAAAAAAAAAGAGAAAATACAAAGAGTGACATGATTAAAATTCCAAGGTCGGAGTTGGTCTAGACAATATGTATAGACTTATCAAATTATTCTATTTTCGTTTTTTTTTTTTAAAAATGTACATAAATTGTTGATGTGGAGACAGGCATTGCTATGTAATACTTACAAAATGTTTATTCTCTTACTATCTTACAAATCATGTTCAAGTTTGCGATTACGAGAGAGTTCTCGATATTAATAGACACGTTTTTTCTATGAAAATAAGCTTGAACTTTACAGGAGAATTGACCACAGAGGTTTAAGAGAAACTTAACACTGCAAAATATAACGCTATCGTGAATATGAATGTTTTCTTTTGTAAAATGCGAACGGCATTATCGTATATTCAGCCGAATGATGACTGCATTTAGGAAATAAATTGTTTTTGAAAAAATACATGCATAAGGATATGAAGTGGGCCGCTTCACTTCCGTATCCTTCCGCGTTTCAGTTCATACTCCCGTGTATTTTCAAAATGGAATTCATTTTTTCTCCTTTTTCTGTCGGAATTCTCAGTCGTTAAAACAGACGTCCTACATTTATCCAAATTCATATACGTTATTCATAACTGCAGCGCATGTACATGAGGAAATTCGGTCATTACAATTTGAATTGTAAAGATACCAAAGGCGAAGACATTGCCAATGTAATGTATCCACATAACTATTTTACTTTCAGGCGAAGAACAAAATCATCATGTTAAGGGTTCTGAAGGAGCTGAAAGGAAAGACTGCTTTTCGTCCAATAGCGGAGGAGGGCGAGAAGGCGGAAACCGTGTCAGATAAAAAAGTAAGACAATTGTAGAATAGAACTACTTTTTATGACAATTATCCGTGAAATATTCCGGACGCCAAAATTATACGATTACTGTTAACGCCAAGTCTGTCGAACCCTATCAAAGCATTCGCACTCAATGCATACCTTTGGGGGGGGGGGGGAGATATCATTTTGTATGCGCAGTGTTTATATATAATGAGTGTAGGACATTTTCATTCTGAACGTTTGCAGTGCATGTCTATTTAAAATTACATATTTTACAAGCTCGTTTGCAGTACATGTGTATTTGAATTTGCTACAAGTTCGTTGACAGGGTATGTTCATTTGACAATTTGAAGCTGACCTAGATATATCGCATACATATCCTCTCCTAAAAAAAAATATGATTTTGAGTTATCAAAGATTTCAGCGAATCCCTTCCCACTCCGAGTCTCCAAATTCATTGAAATGATTTCATAAAACTGGGATTTGTGAACATTTATTTTGTTTTCGTGTTTCCTTGAAGAAGATTACGAAATTAATGTAAAAAAAAAAAAAATGGTGGTCACCTCCATGAAATTTTATACACTCGTAAAATCATGGAACAAAAAATATATTTACTTAAGTTTTGGCACTATATACAAAAATCACCCCATTACTTTTCAAATATTTTATTTCTTGAGAAAAAAACCACTTATCTTTCAATGTCGACACAAAAACCTATATCATATAACATCTGTTTTCGAAATCAAGTTAAATAACAAATAATAAATGTAAAGAATAAGTGTCTAGGTTTTTCTGTACCGTAATACCCTAGTTATACACGCACACTACCCATTTATTCCTGATGTATATTCCAATCAAGTTTTCAAACCAGACCGTGACTAAGGCTGTCCACCACAACGCAATACAACCACGAAACATAGAGTGAACATCAGCCTTTCTCCTAATAATATACAATTGATCTCGCATGCAATTATAATGCAATATCATTTGTTTGGCGTCCTCACATTTGATTGATGAAAGTTCATACCAAGTCATGAGAGCTATGGCCGTTATCGAAAATTGTTTCTCCTCGAAAAACTTCAATTCCAAATATTGGTGGAATGTTGGGTATGTTTGTAATGAGTGGTCATAATTTTCTTTAATAGCAGATAATTTGAAACAGAAGGAATGCACATAATTGTGTTTTTGCGTGACCCCTCACCAGTGACGAATCTTGTACATGTATTTTGTTTTTATATGTAACACGCAAATGCTTCCGGAAAAGAGAACAGAGACACGCGACAATGTTAGTGCATATTAAATAAAACTTCATGACATGCTTAAAATAATTTCATTAATCTAAAGAGATTCAGGAAGAGCAAATGCAACGAAAGGAACGCCGTTTTAAAAATGAAAAAGAAAACAGATACATATGTTTGAAGACCCTGCGAGACGCAGATTCCTGACGGAAATCCTTAACGCGATATATTCTGATTAATACAATCTCATATTGATTTCCGGATAATTGATAAGGAGACGAGACGTAAATTACAAGACGTCAAACACTGTGACAGAACAATCTCTATTATTATGTCTAGTGGACGAAAAGGAAGACGATGATACAAACTTTTAATGTATCTGTCTCGTCCAAATTACTCGTAGTTTTTTTTTCATGCAACATCTTAAAAACAAAACTGAAAACTAGTAGTGCCACCGTTTTAAGAATTAGGAAAATTACTATAATCTGCTTTTGGTACCTCAGAATAAAACTTTTGCTTAAATTACACCTTAATGAGACAGGAAAAAAAATCCCTTAGTATAAACAATCTCATCTTAGTGTCATCCGCTGAATACCAATGTAATGTAAATGTTTGGGGAAATCGACAAGGAGCATAGTGTAAAAACCTAATTTTGCCAGTTAGAATAATTAGCATTTCTAAAAAAAAAAACAAAAAACATCAAAATAAACTTTACTATATTTTGATGAAAACTGTCTGTGATACATTCTGATTAACGCAGTCCTTAAAAAAGTATTCGACGTTTCGCATTTTCATCTCTGCAAATATTTTGACTTTATGAACAAGATTCATTTTACAAAATGTATTATAACATATATGTCTTAGAAAGACACACGACTGTCAGAAATATCAAAATGTATTACATATATGTATTAGAAAGACACACGGCTGTCAGAAACATCAAAATGTATTACATATATGTATTAGAACGATTCATCACTTGCAGAAATATCTTTTTTTTCATGAAGTCTCAATTATATTTGATTTTATTATATTCAGGTGTAAAATATCACATAATGTCATGATTTTGAATTTAAAATAATAAATTAAAACCTGATATAGTCTACAGCACTATGCAATCATAACAATTAAAGAATAAGTGATACAGACAATAAACAATACAATAATAGCCTTGAGATGTTTTAGCAGGTCGTGATGAATAATTGCGTAATGCGTTGAAAAATGACATGTTTCGAATATATACTATTCTTGTGAAATCCAAAAACCATTTATTTGCACGACAGTAGACGATATATTGCTTCCACTTTGACGTCAGATTACAGGAACTGACACGTGGTCAATATTACATGTATCAGGATAATGTCACATAAGAATTGAAGTTCAATAGAAATTTTATTTAAAATCTCAAGTGTCACGTGAATGTCAACATTTTTAGGGTCCATGACCTTTATCATTACTACTCGCGAAAACTAACGGCATCAGATTACGGGTATTGTTCTACTTATCGGGCATGATTCACACTGTAACAACACTTTAAAACACTTAGCATCATAGGAGGCAGGAAATAATTAAATATACCTATAAAATCTAGTCAATAGAAAAGGAACGTAGATAAACTCATTTTCTAATACTGTACAATTTACTTATATTCGCGTGCGAGAAATATCTACGAAATTCTCAGAACCTGTCAATGTGTTCGAGCGTGAACTAGATTGCTGGTTCGGTGATTATTTTGTTTGAGCAAGAACTTTAACATTTCTGATAGCTCGTCTCTAAAGTGTTGGTTGGGACGAGATTGAAAATTGACACTTTCGCCGTGAATGAACGCTACTTGGCAACTGCTGTAGATATAAATTTCAATACGTTATTCTGCAAGCTATTGAAAACGCTAAATGACGAACACGATCGCAAGTACAAGTAACTTTTGAATGGAATTGATGTTTGTCAAGAACAAAAAAGTTGCTAATATCATTGCTCATCAATGAATGTAATGTATTTCGTAATATTATATGAATTTCTTTTTCATAAACGTTTTCAGACTGCCAGTGAGAAGGATACCGAGAGCGATGAACACGAGGCATTCCAACAACTTCAAAGTCAAGCCAAGGTCACACGTCCCGAACCCGCCAAGTTCCTCATCCTCCATTACTCACCTTTCAAGGCGGTGTGGGATTGGATCGTGTTATTTCTTGTATTATACACCGCAGTATTTACGCCATACTTCGTGGCATTCATCCTAAACGAAGACGAGGCTAAAATGAGACTACATCGAGATTCTGCCACGAGACTTCAGCACGCAGAGACAATAAAAACAGACCCCCTTGTTCTTATAGACCTCATAGTCGATCTAATGTTTATAGCGGATATTTTAATTAACTTCCGGACGACGTATGTTCAAAGTGGAGAAGTGGTTATAGATCCACATAAAATTGCCAACAACTACATCAAGGGCTGGTTTATTATCGATTGTGTAGCTGCTCTACCCTTTGATCTTTTACTCTTTGGATCAGGAAATAGTGATGTAAATATAATCGATATTATATAATTAACGAGATATATATATATATATATATATATATATATATATATATATATATATATATATATATATATATATACACATACAAGTTGTGATATACTAATCATTTCTTTCAACTACAAAATGATAGGCTTTAAAAAATTTGCTAGACTTAGGTTATACCCATTTAGGTCGCCCCTGATTATCATAAGTTTAAAGTCACCTTTTTTCATCCGCTATAAAAAGCCCCAAAATGACTGAATATAATTCTCTCTTACAGAGAATGACCATCACTGGAATCCTTAAATTAGCCCGCCTTCTACGTCTGCTTCGTGTTCTGAGGCGGATCGAACAATTCGCAGCCTATGGAGCGGCAGTGCTGATGCTGTTAATGGTATCCTTCACTTTGATTGGTCATTGGCTCGCTTGTATTTTCTACGCCATTGCCTACATGGAACGCCCCCATTTGCCAGAACGAATCGGGTGGTTGGATTCACTAGCGGATGCCTACAACATGCCATACCTCCCTAATGATACGATGAGCGGCCCACCCATCCGAACACGCTACATCACTGCCCTGTACTTCACGTTCACCAGCCTGACTAGCATCGGGTTCGGGAATGTGGCACCGAACACTAACGCCGAGAAAATTTTCAGCATCTTCGCGATGTTACTTGGATGTAAGTTCTAGATTTTATATTTCATTTGTTTGTTGTTTTATGTCCTGTTCGAGACGTTTTCACTCATAGAGACATCGGCCTGTGAGTGAAGCTGAGCGACCTTTGATCTATTCATGACGCTCAAGGTCGTAGCAGTAAGGGCTAGTTATCGTTTCAAAGGTCAGTAAAAGGTGAAAATAACAAACAGTGATCTCGTAAATCCTATAACGAATACAAATTCGAGAACAGGGAATCCTGGAAACACCAAAGGTAGGATCAGGTAACACCAAAGGTAGGATCAGATAACACCAAAGGTAGGATCAGGTAACGCCAAAGGTAGTATCAGGTAACACCAAAGGTAGGATCAGGTAACACCAAAGGTAGGATCAGGTAACACCAAAGGTAGGATCAGGTAACAACACCAAAGGTAGGATCAGGTAACACCACCAAAGGTAGGATCAGGTAACACCAAAGGTAGGATCAGGTGCCTTGGGTGAGTAAGCATTCCCTGTTGATCATTGATTCTGTAGTCAAAATTAGTACGAAAATAATAACGGTCTAACAATTGGAATGAAACACATTAAACAACACAACATTCGACAATGTATTTGGAGAATATCATTATAATGACTATAAAATTTGCGAAATGCTTACTTTATACACTGCACAAGACTGCTGAAACCCCCAAATTCAACTTAGTTGTCAGTAGACTGCCTCGATTTAGAAAATAATTACACGTAGAACTTGCTCTTGTGTGTCATATCAGATGGAAGATGCAGGTGATCATGAAATATTGCTACATAAATATAGAAAATAGGGAATCTGGACCCCCCACGACTCACTTCCAATGCCGGGCGCCGTCTCTACCTGTACACATGGTAAACGTCACCGGTTTGACGAGCCCTTCCGTGACTGACACATTGTGTTTGTTTATTTTGTGGATGTGTTAAGAATAAACGATATTACACAAACAATTATTTGCCACTCAGATTTAAACTTGAAGTGATAGTGATACATCGTTATGGAATTGATCACTGTTCGTTATCCTCACCTTTCATCGGTCTTACTCTGCAGTGATTTCGTTTTATCTTCATTAGTTACATGCAAGTAATTAGCACATTGTGATTACAGTGTACATGCTTTTGCATTATAAACTGAAACTTTGAGCCCACTGGAAAATAATGTATTTAGATTTCAAATTTAGTATGCACCTTGTTATCAAAAGCTTATAGTCATCATTCGATCTGACACAGCGGTAGGATCTGACGTACCCAGGGAAATATCACAAATAATCTGACGTACCCAGGGAAATATCACAAATATACATTTCATAACGTCTACATCCTTGGAAGGAAACGGAATTTCTTTCTCGTCAATTACATCTTCTATTCCGTGGCTGCAATGCGTAGAGGCGCAATCAAACTGAGAACATAAAATTTGAGCTTCGGAAGCCTGTATCAATCACGAGTGACGTTTACAACTGCGGGACTACATTACCGGTATTACTACACCAACTGCACTTGTTAACGCGAGGGAGCCGTGACAGGCATTTATAGTGATGTCAACGGTCGTGGTACCGCTGAGTAGAGAAAAAATTAGCCTAAAACCTATGTTTATGCATGACTTGTGTGCCTTTATTTGAAACTGTATATGATGAATGTATAGAACAATTTGAATCCTTGCTGTAAATTGCATCATGCTTATTATTAGCTCACCAGAGTCATAGACTAAAATGAGTATGTCCGTTTTTAATTCCTTCTCTGGAACAACGAGGTCAATGTCCACCAAACGAGACTTACAAAGTGTCGAGCGGATACGAATATTCGTGTTTATTCAATTCAAGGGTTCCATTCCTTTCCAAGGGAAGATAGTTGGAGAAACAGGACACGTGACAAAGAGCTTTAGTTTTTGCGGTCATATCTAAGAGACTTGTGACTTTCAAGTCTAATACTAGGCACTTGGCGATGGACCAGTCAGTCTAAATGTTTAACGCGGTGCCGGGGTCGAGAGTTTAACTTAAGCGTCCTAACGACGAAGCGACCGTGCCGACGCCCTCTCATGTAGTGTAGAGAAATCATTACTGGGGAGATTATTTTCTGTATAATCTCAAAATATTCCGCTAAAGAACCACCAGGGCACATTTTTAATTCCCGTGGCTACTCGTGTAGCAGTTTCATGTTGTAACTAGGACACCTTCGTTCGATACCACGGTGGGGATTTACAAAGGAATGTATAGGATTTTATTTTTAGAAATCCTGTCAAGAACTAAATGTACATATGGTTTGTCAAATTTTCCAAGTATCATAATGTTGTGTTTAATTCATGTCTCTTGGACCTAGGCTGGATATAATAGGGATGTAAATGTACTTAGGATCGTGCAAGAAAATTCCTTTTAAAATATCATTTTTCTTAAATTAAAACCACAGGGGCTTCAAATTGTCAAGTTAATATGGCAGCATCCTTAAGTAATATCTGTTAAATTTCGTTCTAAGCATGCGGGGTCATAGTAAGGGTACAAGGATTTAAAAACAAATCGTGTGAAGAACCACAAAGGTATATGTATCCTCATGTATTGTTTAACGTGCCGTTTGAAAAATTTTCACCCATATGGGGACATCACCATTGGCGGTTAAGGGCTACAAGATTTAGGTCTATGCTCGGCGCTTACGGCCTTTGCGCAGGGAGAGATCTTTATCGTACCACACCTGCTGTGACACGGGGCCTCGGTTTTTGCGGTCTCATCTGAAGGACCGCCCCATTTATTCGCCTCTTACGACAAGCAAGGGGTACTGAAGATATATTCTAACCCGAATCCTCACTGGATTCCTCCGCAAGTAGTGTAGATTCAAGTTCCTGCTATAATATTGACCCGTGAACAGGGTAGGGGTACAGGCATATACGTGTGATTCTAAACGACTAGTATTTCAAACTTATATCAGAATATCTACGTCTAGAGATGAGCGTCGTAGACCGCGAAACTCTTGTAAAATTACTGTGTGTTTCTGTCATTCTACTTTTAAAAAAAACTGTAATAGAAATACAAAGATTACAACGTGATGATAAACGGATATAGAAGATATATTGATAATGTAATTCCCAGAATGACTCACGTTCTCAGATACATCATATATATAGAACCTTCTGTATACGGTTTCTAGATAATTATAATTCACATGGAAAATTGGGGACACTGGTCGATACCGATTCTCTATTTCCTGATGTAATCTATTTCCTGATGAATCTCCACATATTGCGTCATTTCTATTCTGGATGGAAGACCAGTGTCTTATTCCCGTCATTCTGATGCATGAAACATACCTTTTAACTTTTTTAAACAGCACTTTTGAGCGCCGCCATTTTTGGAAACGTCTCTTCTATCATGCTGCGTATGTATCAAGGATCGGACGACTATCAAGAGCGGGTATCCAGTATCAAAGAGTTCATAATCTTCCATCACTTGCCTAAAAACTTGGCCACCAGACTGCAAGAGTCTTTCCAGCACGCCTGGGCTTACACGAATGGGGTGGATATGGGAAACGTAAGTCGCTTGAGGAAAACTGGATACTCAATATTTTCAGATATACAAAGAAACTTGCAAATCTTTCCACATATTCACATGTATTTAAGAAATGACTGTTTATTATTTTGGAGGGATAGGGGGTATACATGGTTAATAATTTTCGGAATCACGTGCCCCATCGTATCTCTTAACATCATCCATTGCATAGCCTTTACCAGTACTTAATTATACATTTAAACTTTGCTTTTCAATCACAAGCAAAGTTTAAATACAATGTACTGCTAAGAGTCATGCTATGGTTGATACGATAGAGCATGGTGTCCGGTGAATATTGTCCGGGCGGCATTGTGTCCATTGAATATTGTCCGGGCGGCATTGTGTGCGGTGAACAAGTAAAAAGCCGGTATTATGGAGAAACAGTACAAGTAGAAGCATGACGCAATATTTCCTTACGACTAGTTTGATGTTATGACCCTGACATAAATTTATTTAGCCTTAGTCAAGTTCATTTAGTATCATTGTGTAGTTCGTTAATGTGTTCATATGAATACGGTGTTCAAATATCCTGTGTTTTTAATATAGCACACTTATGGTGAGGCATGTACGATTCTCACAAGTCTAGTTACAGGATTGATTGATTGTATAATGTTTAACGTCCCTCTCGAGAATATTTCACTCATACGGATACGTCACTACTGCCAGTGAAGGGCTGTAAGATGTAGGCCTACATGTATGCTCGGCGCATACTGCCTTTGAGCAGGGAGGGATCTTTATCGTGCCACACCTGCTGTGACACGGGACCTCGGTTTTTGCGATCTCATCCGAAGGACCGCCCCCATTTAATCGCCTCTTACGAGTCAATGGTTCCTTGGAAAATGTTTTGGATAACATCTTATACACCCTTATTACACACTCCAGTGGCTACTTATTGCATACTGTACATATCACTATGTGTATATTGTTTGTATTTCAGACGGCCCCGGGGAAGAATGATACCTTGTACTAATCGAAGTACCTTCTCTAAATAAAGCTCCATCATTATTGAAATTATCATCATCTGTATACATGTACATATATGATTTTTCCCTATTTCATTTGTTCACCTATTCTTACATTATCAGAATTAATATAATGTAGACACGGGGCTCTCATTTGTGCGGCGTCGTTATTGATTTGCATCACATTCTGTGTATGAGGGGACAGACCTCCATTTAGTCGAGTTGTAATAATTCAGCCGTCTCCGATATCTAACAATTTTAGAAAATCGAGGACTACATTTCCTCGGTTCCAGAGCGGGTGTGATCACATGCTATATGAACATACTGCAAATACGACTAATGTGTCCTATATATACACGAATCTCAAGAACTGAATGTAACATACACCGATAAATCAATTTCATATAATTCTAGATATTTATGGGGGTCGTTCTGCTTGCTTGTATTAATCCGCCATACCGTTATATTGCAGGTTCTGAAGGGATTCCCTGACTGTTTACAGTCTGATATCTGTCTACACCTCAATAAAAACTTACTGACCAACTGTCAGGCTTTTAAAGGGGCGAGTCCAGGTAAGAGAACATGTTTAAGGTAGTACTCTACATCGTCATAATGGCTAACTTCCTTTAAAAACATGGATGAAAAAATCGATATCAGCAATATTTGGCTTTTCCTTTTCGATTTAAATACCTACCCGAGTAGCTCAGTAGGTTAGAACACCGACTGTTGACCTGTAGGTCGGAGGTTCGAGTCCAGCAGTGGTTTTAATTTTTTTCCAGATTACCTTCCACTAAAACTGTATTTTTTGACAAAATAAAGTAAATTTGAAAATTTTCAACTTCAAAATATTATTGTACATACCCTCCACTTTTTATTTACGTCAAATTTCTCTGGTGTAGCACACCTCCTTAAGTGATTTTTATATTATTGTTCGTTTATGAATAAAAAGACTGGGCACAAAGGTTTAAAAAAGTAAAAGTCTTTACATGTACATATAGGAATCCTTGTGAGGGCGGTGTTTTAAAATTAAAGAATTTTGTTACACTTTCTCTTATGGGTCATCATGCCAGCAAAACTTGATAACAGAATTTGAAGTGTGACAACAATCCATCTTTAAACAAAATTGGTTCAAATTGTCATGTGAATGTTTACTTAATTATGCATGCAATCAAAGTTAATTATTGGCTAATGTTAGATGAGTGGCGATTGCTAATTTTGCATGTTGTTTTTCGTGTAAGGTTATTAAAGTTTGTAGTATGATACATTCCGTTGCATGTAATTGTACAACATCAATAAAAACAACATAGAAAGATAAACACGTACTTCTACTTTCTAATATAGGATGCTTACGATCATTATCATTGAAATTCAAAACCACGCACGCGCCCCCTGGCGATACCCTGATACATCCGGGGGACATCCTGACCGCCATTTTCTTTATGGCTCGGGGATCCGTGGAAATTATGAAGGACGACACAGTGATGGCTATCCTGGGTATGTAATCCCCTCACTGAAGTACCTTTATTATATACAAAGTGCACATGTAACACTACCAAAACGGTTTCGATTTTTCAAAATGGAATTTTTATACGCCCGTCTTAAGACGGGACGTATTATGGTATGGCGTTCATGTCCGTCCGTCTGTTAGTTTTTTCGTGTCCGACCCGTAACTTAAATACTACAAGGCCTAGATTCATCAAACTTTGTCTGTAGATACATCTTGAGTAGAAGGTGTGTCGCACATTAAGACCAGGTCACTGTGACTTTTCATTAAGAAGATATCCGTCTGTCCGTCCGTCTGTTAGCTTTTTCGTGTCCGACCCGTAACTTAAATACTACAAGGCCTAGAATCATCAAACTTTGTCTGTAGATACATCTTGGGTAGAAGGTGTGTCGCACATTAAAAACAGGTCACTGTGACTTTTCATTAAGAAGATATAGCCATATATGGCAAAAACTTGTCCGGCTCATAACTTGAAAACTATTAGACCTAGAATCACCAAAATTGGTCAACTAATGCATCTTAGGTAGAAGGTGTGTCGCATCCTACTTTAAGGTCACTGTGACATTTAATTAAGGTGATATATTAAAAAAAATGTTTTAATGGGTACAATTTATACTGTTAACAATATGTGACGGGCGTATCATGTGCCGTGGCGGTGCACTTTATTCGTTATGTGTTTATTGTCTTGAGGAATGAATACTTTCAATGTTAATATTGAGCAGAGGAAGAACTTAATAATCTGAGTAAAAAAACCAACATACGATATGATGTTTAGTTTTCGTATTGTTATTTTGGAACAACAAAATTCTAAGAACCACTTTCCATATTGAATTAAAATTATTGTATTAACACTCTACATTTCTTTTTATTTGTCAGGAAAACATGATATATTTGGTGCTGATATGAAAGACTCTGACACTGCGGGACAGTCCCTTTATTTTGTGCGGGCCTTGTCTTACTGTGACATCAACAAAATAGAACTGGACGATTTGAAGGAAGTGTTACAAACTTATCCAGAATTTGCAGAGCAATTCATCAAGAAGTTTCATGTGACCTTTGATCTTAAAAAGGTTAGTAAGATATATTACAGTCTAGATAAATTGTAAGCACAATTTAACTACAGAATGATAAAAAAAATATTCCATTCCGTTTCTAATTTTATAGGGAACACTACTGGAGAGAAAATATAAATCAAAGATTGAAGATGAAACATTGAAATTCATTCGTCAAAAACGTCCCAGAATGCAATGCAAAGGCCGCTCTATGGATGGTATTACAATAGAGAAGACATGTATTTAAGTTTAACATTGTATAGGTCTTTATGACCAAAGAGAACGCGACCTTCACAAATAACTGACATTTATCTGAAGTAAAGCAGGTGCCCGAAATATCTTCATATCTCAGGAAATTCAAAGGTGTCGTCCAATGCACTATCGTCTATTGACTTAAAAACCCTCTTTACCACAGGTTACTCTCATTTAATAGGTGCGAAATACATTGCACACCTTTAGAAAATAAATGCAAGACAAAAATAAAATTTCTGTAAGATCATCTCTCCCCCATCTTTTAAAAATATTTGAAATCCTATCAGAATTTTATAAACATCAGCTGTAACATAAATACACTTTAAGAAAATGAAATTCCATTAGTAATTTAGTAAAAGCCACAAAATGATTGGTTACTCCTACAGAGTTTTAGAAATATTCCTATAGCAACTATTTGTCTCATGGGAAATACGAAATTTCAAAAATCCCAAACCGAATTTATTTTTGAAATGGAACGATTCCTCTCAAAGGTGAAGGTCATCTGTAACAGATGTAGTTCTGAAGTCTGCAGATGTTGGTAGCATACGTCGTATCTTTGATTTTCCTGAGAAGTAAAGAATGAGGGGCGTCGATTTGCCGTTCATAGCATTGACAGAAAAACGAACTGACAAACAAATGGACAAACGAGCAGGTAAATCTTCTCCGATTTTCGTCAAACGTCCTTTCGTTTTTGACTTTGGTAATTCCTTTTTAATCATAGCTGGATCTGACTCACGGCGGCGGAAAAGCTATGCTAGACAAAGAATCAACACTGATACAACCGGGAATGACGAGGAACATGTGGGGATTCTGGAATTTTCTACTGAGCAGGCGACAGAAGACGTTGACATCGAGGAGTATGACGTCACAGAAACCAGGAAAAACTCAGCTGCGTCAGTGTCAGGTGGTAAGTGTGGTAGCATGAATAGACAAAATATGGGGAATTGTAATATTGAGAATGCATAACTCGGGACGTTCTTCCCCGCTACTAACTTTAGTAAAGGTTAAATCTTTAGTGTTTTGTTCTGTCTTTTTCTCTGTAAACATAATTGTATGACTGAATACATGTGATGTTTGTAAAGTTTGGAGATGGGATCGCTGAATCCAGAATAATTCAGCGGCGGATTGGATCCCTAAGTTGCACTGATTAACTGCCGGGAACAGGTTGTCATGGCATTGACAAATAACTAATCATCTTTGACAGGTGCCATGACCAACTTTTTTTCCGCCGTCACAGCAGTGTCCAGAATTAACAAAGTTTCTAAATCCAAGCGTCCAACCATGACATCGAAATGGGGCGCGGTTAGGTCCGAATTCATGACAGACAAACACACGGTAGACAAAGAAACTGGTGACCAGCGTGACCACAACTCGCCAATGGAATCTACTGCAACGTCCTACACGCCAAAATCCCTCTCCAGCTCCGGTCCGCAACTGACTACTATCGACTACGACGTTCCCAAGCAACGAGAAAATCGTGACTGCGGTCACGTGACTAGTGATATTGACAGCAAACTTAACTCTCTTCATCAGTAAGTTAATTTTCTTTGACTATGATAAGATTGATGGTGTAGTTTGTACGTAGCTTGAGATATATGTAACTTTTCTGTTAACGAACATTTATGGTTAAATGTCTTCAAATTCATATAGACAATGTCAAATTTCTTACAGGAGTTTACATGTTTACATGGGTATTAAAAGGGTTTAATTCCGTACCTTCCTTGTATTAGTGGATTGTTCATATGAAAGTGCGGTTGATCTTATAATGTGACGTCATAGTGTACGTTTCCCGGATTTCAATTTTTTTTATCCAAAAAGTTCCCATTGTTATGTATCCACACCCGCAGACCGAGTTCGAGAACGATTCATTCATTTATTACACATACAGATGTGAATGGCCTACATTTTTCAAAATGATATGCGAGTTATTTCCCCCTGATTACAGAGAGGGTGCGCAGCATATTGCGGTCTTCAGTTGACGTTGTCATATAAAGAAAAAATAGAAAAACAAATTTTGATTGTAATCAATTGCCAGTTAAGGAATTTTTCCTAGAATTAAGTAATGACTTAAAAATAGTGTAAATGAACAAAATATTTTAGTCACTGATTACATTTATATGCGTCCCTTGTGTGGTTTTCTCCCAAGCATGATGTAATAAAGTATGTAAATATTAATTAGTCCTGATTTCTTTAGATCAGAATCATGATGTCCTTAGTATAGCAGCAATTCTTCATTATTAATTTTTATCAATATTTTTGTCAAACAAAACACAAAAAAGCATGCAATAAGATATGCCTAAAACACATGTACAACCAACGCACATATGTACTTTAAATCAATTTATCGTTTTACACTAAACAAAACTACTTGTTGCTAAATGTACACTAGGTGCCAATCTCGAATTGGTATCTCTAGTGTAATATGTTTGTTAAAATATTTTTTTTTCGTGGTGATTAAATCTTTTGAAAGTTTGATTTTGTGTACATCAGCTTACACCTCTTCTTGCACTTCAATTACTCAAACGAGCACAAAAACAATCATCAGGCTCCAAGCAACAATGGGTCTTCTTCCTCTTATAATTACATACAAAGTAGGCTATTTTTACGTGCAGAGATAGATCTATAGATAGGATGCCCCTCCTAAAAACAGCATTGTTGTGAATGGTAGTGGGATGTAAAATTTAACCAATGAATGGAACTGAAAGATCAACCCTTGCCGCCTTCCTTCTCGAACTTTGATTTTTTTTTTAAATTTACTTGTCAAGAATTTTCAGGCAACATCATGAAGCCGACACCCCCTCCCCTATATAAACGATGCCACGTGCCTGATTGTTTTCATTGTGCTTTTAATTCTAGGTGTCTGTTTATTCTAAAACAGATTACTATTGAAATCCTCGGTATTAATTGCATAATTTGAACAGAAATAAACGTCAAATACACCCACAACACCCCTCCCCCTTCCCCAACTCTACAATTTGACGAAGTACAAATTTTTTAAAAAAATTCCTTCGAAAATCTAAGAAATTAAACCTTGGTTTCTTTCAAAAATATATTACAGCCTCTTAAAACTCAACATAATAAAGGATTTGGTAACGTAAGCTTTACTATACACTATTTGTTAGTACTATTTATGTGAAGCTTAGGACTGCAATCGTAAGCCCCCCCCCCCCTTTTTTCCGTAAGGGGAGCAACTGTAAAAATGTAGGCCATTAACGCTACCAAACAATGCAAGTAAATGGTAAAATGATGAATTATGCATGACGATTTTTTTTCTTTTCAGACGAATGAGTGCATTTGAAAATGAACTTTTCACAACAGTGGATGCTATCTTAAAAATTCTTGGACAAAAGCCAAAATTCCCTCGTGATACTCAAAATGCTGATATTGTTATGCATCCGTCCGCCAAAGTGAGTGACATCGGCAATAGTTCAAAAACGAAAGGAGCCCGATTGATTAAAACTGTGAATGACTTAGATCGTGTGTTTGCAAACATATGAAATAAAACACTGCAATATATTGTATGTAATACACGTGCATGAATATTAGAATTGATGCTACATGTATTAGAACTGATGCTAGAGCACAGCGGCGAATCACGTGACCATGGTATGACCTATTACCGGAAGAAATGACGACGAGCGTCAACACAAGAGAAAATTCAAACGAATAAGTAACAACTCTATCAAGAACGACTTTTCACATAAGTTATATTAACATTTAACAAATCTATACTTCGTAACATGGTCGTTCTACGTGCGACAGAAGCTGAGAACATTGGTGTAGTTTTTTGGCAGTCGGGAAGTTTTTGACAGAAAACAATGTACGTAGAACTACCACTTTCTTATAAATTTGTTTCAGCGAAAATCCTTCAAATGTTGATAAAAGTTATGTGAAAATTCGTTATTGGTAAAGGTTTTACTTACTCGTTTGAATGTTCCCTTGCGTTGACTTTCGTCGTCATTTTCCGGGTAACATACCATGCCATAGTCATGTGATTCGCCGTCGTGTAGGGGTCATCCAACCGATCGCTCTAGCTTAGTGCACAGGTAATAATATCTCATGGATTCGAATTAGTTATTAAAGAGTTAAGGAATAGAACTCTAAATATAAATTACCCAAGTTCGCCGATGAAAAATACATTGTATAACAAACCAAATGGTATAAAAATTTAATAATAATTATATTCATGCATAATCAATCTACATTACTACCAATCCCGTGGGGATTCGGGTTAGAATAGGTCCTCAGTACGCCTTGCTTGTCGTTAAAGGCGACTAAATAGGGCGGTCCTTCTGGTGAGACTGCAAAAGTCGAGGTCCCGTGTCACAGCAGATGTGGCACGATTAAGATCCCCCCCAGCTCAAAGGCCGTAAACGCCAAATATAGTCCTAAATATTGCAACCCTTAATTGGCCATGGTGACGTCTCCATGAGTGAAAAATTCTGGAGGGGGGTGTTCAATCAATCATTACTAGCAAAGTTAATTTCCGCAAAAGTGTGTGTGGGCCCCTAAAATACACTCTATTGACCTTGGCCTACATGTATAACCAAACCACCATCCCTGCGACTGACATTGAAATCGGATACAGAATATTTTGGAATTATCCGTGTTGTGCTATTGATCTTTGGAACCAATACCTTCATGCTGGGTATTGTTCCCGCGAAGAAGGTTAAATTCCAATTCGATAATCCTAAATCCCAAATCCGAAAGTACAAGATCGAAAAGGTGAGATACTAAACCCGAAACAAAAGTTTGTTGCGGGGAATATAATATTACACCTATTTGTGTATAGTTAAATGTGTAATTCTATCACGTTCCGGTTCCTCAGTGGTATGTAGATTATTTGCTTCGTAACTGGGAGGTCGTGTGTTCGAGCTTCGCTCGTGTCATGACCGCGTAAAACACTCGGCATTTAGAAGCGAGAATCACGAGTCATCTAAAAGAGCCCCACAGGTCTTATCGCTCAACTGAATATTAGTTAGAAATATCACTAGCCCCAAGGGCTTTGGAATCTAAAGAAAAATATTCCTGTTCTGCATATCTAAGCAAAAGAACAAGGTGCTTAAAACTTAACCCCCCCCCCCCCAAAGTGCCTATACTGACGAAAGACTTTACATTATATAATATCTGTAATATTAACACGATAAGGAGTACTTTGGACATTTGAAATCCAAATCCCGGAGTTGCGAAAAGCACAATTTTGTGCATTCTTTTCTGCTTTTCATAATAATGCAGTTAGTTTTTTATACCGTAAGCGCAAACTTAAAAAAAAGCCTTTCAATTGAAAAAGACAATAATTATTATATCAATTTTGTCCCCATTTTAACACCAAAACCCCTACCCCTGGGATCATGAAATTTACAATTTTGGCAAAGGACTAAGTGTTCTTTTTAATAATCCATTTAGTTGCAATTCAGTATGTTTTATTAGTATTTGTCGAAATGCGCATCTGGTGCATCAAAATTGGTACTGTGTAAGTTTTACATGACGACCCCTGGGTCGAGGCCTCTGTTGGTGGACTGTTAGTCCCCGAGGGTCTCTACAGCCCAGTAGCTAATTACTTCGTTACTAGCTTGAAAATACGGATGTATATTTAATTACTGTGATAAAAGTTAGATATTCATTTTCAAAATTAAGGATTATCTCCCTCATGTATAGCTCTGATCCTTAGACCAATTTGACTCCAGCCTTTGGCACTCTGTTTTTCTTTTTAGTTCTTACAAGTTTATTGTTATTTCGGATTTCCAAAACTTCGGCTTGAGCAGCACTGAGGAGACATTATTTGTCGAAATGCGCATCTGGGCATCAAAATTGGTACCGTATAAGTTTTACATTATACATAAACACTATATACCAAGTTTGGACCGGCCCTGGAGTCAGAACCCCTACCCCGGGTATCATGAAATTTACAACTGTGGTAGAGACTTCCCTACTCCACATGACTATGCATTTGGTTTTTCTTATAGATGAGCGGTTGTAGAGAAAAGTTTTGAAAATGGGTGAATGAATGAGAGTTTTTGGCCTGCCCCAAGAGTGCAGGAGTCCACAAATTTACAATCGATCCCCTCCCAAACATGCTTCATACCGAAAAGAATTTGAATGGTAGTTATCAAGAAGTTATATATGTTGAATTGTTAACGCTCGACGACGGACGTTGACCAATTGCAATAGGTTGCATGAGGTTATACTTGGGTGACAAAGAAATGAAGGCACCAGGCGTTAGCACGATAAAGAACCC
This sequence comes from Ostrea edulis, assembly GCF_947568905.1. Lineage (NCBI taxonomy): Eukaryota > Metazoa > Mollusca > Bivalvia > Ostreida > Ostreidae > Ostrea > Ostrea edulis. Next base: position 20,554,685 of record NC_079171.1, read on the forward strand.
TAACTGCTACAGCCCTGAGCGCTAAGCCTAGGTGTAAATATTGTACCTACAGCCTGTGACCTCTCAATATGAGTGAACATTTCTCGACGGGACGTAAAATGATATTTTAAAAAAACCCATACCACACGCAGAGGCGATGTTTATGTATTCTCATTAGTGAAGCGGACAGGTATAGCCTACTCTCACTTCTCTTCTCAAACCTTCATGTTTTTATTCTAGAAAGTTGCATTCGTTGATGTTAAAGTTGTGGAAATAACGTGCTTGTTAACTAAAGTAAATCCAGCCATTATTGAGTCGAAACGTCGGTCGAAGCGTGAACCATCACAGGTATTTACAAGTTTTACAGAATCAAAAGATGAAGGTTTGCGAAGAGAAGTGGGTGTGGGCTGTGTCTGTCCACTTCTCTCAAGAGAATAGGTGTATAGGTTCATGTAGTATCTCTCCTTGCAATACTGGAAGTACTACGATTTTCATTATTCATGCAGTGGTTACACACACAGTTGAGATGTGCACCTCGTGTATAGTTTGAGAATTTGCAAAATTTCAATAATGAAATTTGGCAAAAACATTAGTTTGACATCATAATGGTGAGGCACACATCATATTGACATTACGATTTCTGATTTACAATGTAGATACGACCAATAAAGTTCAAGGTAGAAGCCTTGACATCTAACAGGCTTTTTGTTTAAGCATACACAGTTGTAGGAAATCAAATATCTTAAGAAAATATAAATATTTGTTTTATATTTATTGTGTTATAATATTTACACATGAACAAGTGACGATAACGAACAGTGATCAACCTCATAACTCCTATAAGGAATACAAAATTAAGAGAGGGGCAAACACGGACCCTTGGACATATCAGACGTGGGATCAGGTGCCTAGAAGGAGTGAGCTTTCCCAATTGTTTTCCTCTCTCATATTACATGCATTGGACTTGGTCATTTCACTGTCAGAAGATGTTACAAAGTTTGCGTGGTAGTGATTTAGTGTTAAAATTTGGTTGCGTTGGCACAAATGGTAGACAGGGCAAGATTCAACATGGAAAATGTCTGCAGTTTTAAAGTTGGATCAGATAACCTTGAATAAGGATTACTAAACATTGCAAACAGCTGTCCGTATCTGCTGGGAATTTGATAGTATTTCATACATCTAAAAATTATCCGATTATTTAAAATTGATGTCAGCTTGATCGACAGCCTAGATTGTCCCAGTAATCTGATTAAGGTCAAGATAGCACACGTAATCACAGAAGTTAGAATATTATCAAAATGCTATCTGGTTTAACACTTGACTTTCGTGCCATTCAAACATGCACAACACAATGTCCATTATCTGGAAGCCGTTGGGGGGGGGTGTATAAACATGTTCTAATGACCAATAAGTTTGATCATCTAAAGTTTTTCTCGACTAAAATGGTTTGATTTGATTTGAACATATTTTAATGTATAAATGTACAAAGGGATTAGTTCAACTTAGAAAACCTCTTCCGTAAATGGTGGAGTGGAAGAGTAATGGTGGAGGAGAGGAGTAATGGTGGAGGAGAGGAGTAATGGTGGAGGAGAGGAGTAATGGTGGAGGAGAGGAGTAATGGTGGAGGTGGGAGTAATGGTGGATGGAGAGGAGTAATGGTGGAGGTGGGAGTAATGGTGGAGGGAGAGGAGTAATGGTGGAGGGAGAGGAGTAATGGTGGAGGAGAGGAGTAATGGTGGAGGTGGGAGTAATGGTGGAGGGAGAGGAGTAATGGTGAAGGGAGAGGAGTAATGGTGGAGGAGAGGAGTAATGGTGGAGGTGGGAGTAATGGTGGAGGAGAGGAGTAATGGTGGAGGTGGGAGTAATGGTGGAGGGAGAGGAGTAATGGTGGAGGGGGGAGTAATGGTGGAGGGAGAGGAGTAATGGTGGAGGGAGAGGAGTAATGGTGGAGGAGAGGAGTAATGGTGGAGGTGGGAGTAATGGTGGAGGGAGAGGAGTAATGGTGGAGGAGAGGAGTAATGGTGGAGGTGGGAGTAATGGTGGAGGAGAGGAGTAATGGTGGAGGTGGGAGTAATGGTGGAGGGAGAGGAGTAATGGTGGAGGAGAGGAGTAATGGTGGAGGTGGGAGTAATGGTGGAGGAGAGGAGTAATGGTGGAGGTGGGAGTAATGGTGGAGGGAGAGGAGTAATGGTGGAGGGGGGAGTAATGGTGGAGGGAGAGGAGTAATGGTGGAGGTGGGAGTAATGGTGGAGGAAGAGGAGTAAAATAGTTCTTTCACACAGTAGATTTTCTAGTGCTTCTGATGAGAAATCCTTTCAACATACTTTTATACACGTGCAGAATCCCTCATTTCAAAATAGGAACTGGATAACAGGCATACAGATGAAATCGTTCTTATCCTCGTGTTGAAATGTTATTCCGCTGACCCTGGTACCGCTTCCAAACTATACATTGTACATGTACACACGTGTTCTGTCCTTTTGTTTTTTAAATACATTTTCCTCCCAAAGCTAATGCTGCATGCTGATGTACATCACCCCACCAGGCTGAATATAGAACTGATGATTTCATTCCTGTCCTGTTTGCTCTGTACACTGGTTAATGCTTCAATTTATTTTTCATTTATATGTAGCAGGGGCATATACTCTATAACATCTTAGTACCAAACCTGATTTTTTAAAAAAGTTTCACACTTCAAAAGCAGTTTATAGATGGAAAATGAAAGTGAATGAATTAAAGGAGCGAGGTTTGTGATATTAACCAGAAACAGGTTTCAACGCAGAGGGTTAAAAAGACAGAGAACCCTAGAGTAAATACTTTCATTTTTAATGCATTATAAAACTTTACATGCTAATACATTTCTGTTAAGGTCTGTAATAAACATTGATTAATTAAAACCTCTGTACCCAGACAATAAAAGGGAATTAGCGCATTTTTTGCGGATTAAACCTTTTCCGTATCATTGTATCGTCAATGAGACATTTGGAAGAATATTCATCGTTTGTTTTTAGTGCAATATATTTATTTATCACTTTACTTATTTGTTTAATTTAATAGATTATTTGTGAGGTTTCAAAAAGTTCAAATATTTATCTTTCGAGACGTTGGGTTAAGATTGATCAGGAGACTGATATCGAGTCATATAATTATATCGAATGAATAACGCTATATAAAGCATTGAATGCATTTAAAGCCTTACACAGTCCGTTTATTTGATTGCATTTAATATCAATAATCGAACTATCAAGAATGAGCCACGAAGAAATTTAATAACCAATACAAACGAGAGAAGTATTAGTAACACTCGGGAACTGTAAATCCGCTTTGTTTTTTAACAGGTTCCCGTTGAATGTGATGCTAGAGAAAGGTTAATCGTCGGTTTAGGATTAAATAATCTTAGAGATAATCTTTAATGCAAAAACCATGTCGAATATTTGGCATATATTTCTAACGAGAGTTTCTTCAGTGTGCTTGGGAGGACGTGGCGATTATAGTGACGACAACACTGAAGGGAGATATCATTTCCTGACGGATATTTTCTATCCGGATAAGTGTGAAGGGATTTGAGGGACTGGTTTCCAGTTAAAACAGATAACTAAAGGTTCCGCATTGTGTGTTTGAATTTCAAAAAGGAAAAGATCAGTGATTTCGGGCATTTAATCACAACGTGCTTAGCTGTGAGACTGGCATATACAGTTGCGCACAATTACTTTCATACGGTTGAAATCTAAAAAGTCAATGAAGGGCACATAATGTACCTTTATGTGTGTTCCATTCAATCTTACGCGATTTAACCCACATCGTCGCGAAGCTGGAATATTGAAAAGATTTTGCAAAACAAACAAGCTTGGTGTTTCGACGGTGTTTAACTAATTGTTAGAAGAGGACACTAGGGTGAATTTGAACTTCGCACAGGAAGATATAGTCGCCACTTATAGCTACCTGAAGTACTTTTTATCAACAGAAAACAGATAACGACAGAGTGCAAACATGTCGCGAAGATTATCTAACTATCCCCGAAGCGACGCCACGACTCCCGGGAGACGTGTGCGGGGATCCATTGCTGGAGCTAGATTTTCGCACGGAAAGTCAGGATCTGGACAAATTGCTGATCCCGGTGGAGCGCTGGAAATCACTTCCCTCGGTGAACGCTCGAACGATATGCCTAAAAGAATATACCGATTAGAGAATACATATAAACTAGAACCGGATGATGATAAAGTGTTCCGGGTGTGTGATGTAGAAAAACTGGCTGAAGGCGTATTAGCAGAGCATTTGGCCAAAATGGAATATGACCCCGTGAAATGTCGAGATATAAGCCAAACAGTGGCTGTTGACATTTTAGAGAGAGTGAAGCAGATGGGATTTAAGAGATATAAAATTGTCACCAACGTCAGCATTGGATCACTACGGGAAAAGCCGGGAATGCAGTTTGGCAGTCGATGTTTGTGGAACAAAAACACGGACAATTTCGTTAGTGTCAAATATTCCAACTCCTCCATCTTTGCCGTAGCAATGATCTATGGACTGTATTTTGACTAGTGACGTCACAGTGGTTCAATCTTTCATGTGGTGCATTTAATTTTGTGCAGTATTCCCCCCCCCCCTTTTTTTTATTAGTGACCTGCTGCCAGGGACGTCTTGCCAAACATAAAGTCAACATTGTGATTTTCTCTCTAGGAACACCCGTTGGACAAGTTATTTACCAGTGTTAATAAAAGGAATCACTCAACGTTTCATGACTGTATTTTCTCTGTTCGAGTGAAAAGTCTGAATTCAAAAAACAAAGTGCGATACCCATTCTTCCTCCGCCTAGGGTTAAAGTTCAAATATCACATGACGTTTTATTTCTAAAATAAACCGAGTAGGTATGGATTATAAACAAAACACCTGCTTTTGTGCTCATTTATACCAGCTCATACAACTTTCTCTTGATTTAATCTACTTGTAATATATATAAGCTTTTCTGATTTTGATCCATGGTTTCACAAAGACAAAATCTCAAACAAAACTAATTAATGAGATTAATAATGCAGATTTAAAACAAATTAAACACACTTCCCCAAAGCCGTTGATTTTACTAAATCTCAGCAACGAGAAAATATATTTTTCAAATTTAAAGGCTTCTCAGAACGAGAACCTGAGTCGTGTCCTTGGTTCTCATGACCCTATTGATAAAATGCACGTGCAAAGCATTGGTATGTTAGTTTTAATTGTTACATTTGGAATAAAAGAACTGCTTTATTTAACAGCCGCCAAAAGCACTATATCATAATTTACTGAAACTTTTAAACGGTTTTTGCATTTTTAAAGTTTGACAATCTAATGTATGCTTTACGCACTCTGGTGGTGGAGGGTCAACACTCCGACCCAGTCCTAATTTTACTGGCGATTGTTAAGCCGGCACAGCCTGTAAACAGTACTTATTGCAAAGTCTGACAACGTTTCTGCTCAGTTCTGTATACATGTATGTAATATGAATCGGGGGACCATCTTATTCATAATATAAATTTTTTTTTAAAAAAAAAAGAACAAAACACGTAGTTGGCGTTACATCTACAGAAAATAAATCTCATTTTTGAAAATACACATGTTCATAAGGGTATGAAGGGTAGCTCTTCACGGCGGACTACTTTTCATGACGTGCTAACGCGCTTCATGCATTATACCGATGTGAAGCTTCGAAGTACGTACATTACCTCATGTGTTTTCAAAAATGAAATTTATTTTTTCAATTCATAACATTGATTTAATGGGTTGATGATATTAGAAGCAGGGTTACTTAACCGTTCTCCTTCAGATACTGCACATACAGATGACATCTTTTATTTCATTCATGAATACATAGAAATAATAAATACACGATGAAAACTTAAATCTGACGGTTCAGATCACACACACACACACCCCAGGACAAAAGCTGTTTACGTCCTCAGAGATCTGACACACAATGCATCGTCTCTTATATTTTGTATCAGATAAATCAATATGAGAATATTCCTCTTTTCTGCACTTAAATACATTTAATATTGCTACAACGTCGTCAGACACCGATGGTTGCCTTCGTCTTCCTAATAATCACCCACAGACAAACTCACCGAGGACCCGTCCTTAAATAGGCAAATACCGCTGATCAGAAAAAGCCGATCACAGTATATTACCTTTCATCGCTCAATGCTAATTTGTTGTACATGTACTAACTCAGGAAATTTATTAAAACAATAATGACGATCTGAATGTTACAGTGTACATATCAAGGATATACAGTTTAAAAACCAACATCAACTAAAAACAGCAAAGGCACACACGACTGACGTGCTAATTTATTTCGGATGACAGATAGCGTCATGATAGTTTAAACGCAACACCAATTTTAATTGGTCCATTTCATCGTTAAGCAAGGACAAACATCTAATAACGATCTGTGACGTTTCCCCGCGAGTTTTCTTACAGCTGATGAGTAGGAAAATGAAATCAACCAAACCTTACCGACAATGTTGTATCTGAAAATTACATATATCTCTCAAGACATTAGTTCACTTTTGTCAGCACATACCCAACACCAGATCCACATTGTAAAACCGGAAATGATGTAAAAATGACAGAATGATGTTTAATCCTTGTTATATGAAGGGTTTTCCACTGAAACGGTCTGTTTGGAAGACGAGGTGTTGAATTTTTTGAAGTAGACAGTCGCGGCCACGAACACTAGAATGAAGGCGAATACCAGCATCCCGACCCCGAGTCCCGCCATTTGACCTGAAAAACGATATCATAATTCAAGGAATCTCTGATCTCGTTCATTAAAAGAGTTATCAAATCAAGCGGCATAGGTCAGACAAACCAGCGTAGTCAAGTTTAAAAACAACTAACTTCCTACTCTAGATAATATTTGAAAAGATTAATCTTTGCACAGGCTAAAAGTTTGATTTCAGTTTAAGATAATGATGGGTGAGTTTTATGGTTACCTCCTGAGTACGTTGTCTTGGAAGGGGCCGGTGCTACGTAGTATTCTGGTACGAAAGTGTTCTGACTGGTAGTCAGGGTATATGGACGGGCCTGTAATATGATTGGCTGAAACAAAAGAAAACATAACTTTGCATTTACTCTGTTGTACGTTATTCTTATGATTACACAGAAGAGAGAAACATTGCAATGCCAAAATGACATATTCTGTGTGGAAACTCCATTTTTAGCATTGGGACGCCACATTGACATATCTTATGTGGAACCACCACTTTTAGCATTGGGACACCGAAGTGGAGCATTGCGTCTCAGCATATGTGATATAGGATATTTTTAACTACAATGTATAGAATCTAATACATTTTATATCGGTATTCTGTACTCTCTGCATTGTCCAATGACTGACTCACTCACTGTCACTCTCCACTCAAAAATTGATTCTCCACTAATTCACTTTCACTCAGTCATTCAATTTCACTCACTTATCCACTCTCCACTCACTCACTCACTCTCCACTTATTCACTCTCCTTTCCCTTCTCCTGTTCATTCTTAATAATAATTAAGTATTTTCAGGTTTCCTTCGAAGGGCAATTATTTCTCTCGTATTGCGGATGCACATGTAACGTGTACCACTTTTGAATTCTGCAATTTTACACATGCGCAGTTGAAGGTTCTGTGATTTCGAACTTGTTTTGAAGCAGACGCAACACTCTGTGTCCTGTTTGACCGCGATGCAAGCCCGCATAAACCAGCCGACAAGTAAACTTGCTTATGCAGTGATAAAAAGAACTAAATTTGGAATATGTATAATGCCCATGATTTTTTTTTTACATCTTCTGGGCTACCTCAGAAAATGAAGGAAAATTATTTTTTTTATCAAATATCCCCACTTACATTCCCTAGGTTTGTAATGTCGACAGGTATCTGGAAACTCCCTTTGTTAATGGCGTCATTTAGTAAGGTGGCAGCCTGATCGAGATCCACTTGAGCCTTAGGGTTTGGGACGTCACCATTTATCGGGGACCCTCCCAGGATGGTTAACGTAACAATCACGGAAGTTGTGTCATAGTCAACCTGTAAAATAAAAACGAGGGGAAACCCCCATCGGCAATTAACACTTTGAATGTTTATCATACCAAAGGATTATTGAAATAATGAGTGTTCTTTCATTTATTTCCCTAATTCAATCTAGCATTTCAATGAAATATTTTCCCCTACAAAAACAATGTGTTTGAAACTCATACGAAACAATATCAAGCACGGAAACACAACAGCTACCATTTTCCAAACAAATAGAAATGTATGCACATGTGCACCTTGTAAATAATATATATAGTAATACACGGTTACAGTGAACGCACTTAGAATGAATTCAATCTTACAACAAATCGTTTTTTATTCATTGCAGTTTTAAAACATTCCCATGGGCACGAATTGTGCTTTTCTGCTATCTGACCTGTTTTATATTCTTATTAAGCGGAATTTATTCAAAAGCTTCTAGATTAGAAGAAGAAAAAATCTTGCTGTGGCCTTCAACTCGACATTTAGATATATTGACGAGGTTATATCTATTAACATTAATCATTTTCATTCATATGTTAATTCGATATATCCCTGTGAACTCGAGATAAAAAATACAAGGGAGTCCTTCGCATCTGCTTCGTTCTTGGATATTTTGTTGAAAATGGATATTAAATTTGTAACAGCAAACTAACAACTCAACTTTATGACAACTGAGGTGATTTCAGTTTCTCCATCGTCAACTTCCCATATTTATATAGCAATATTCCATTATCACTTGCATATGGTGTTTATATCTGTCAACTGATTCGATACGCACGGTCTTGTTCTGTGCATGATCCGTGTTTAAATCGAGGCATGATACTAACAAAGAAGTTGATGTAGTCTCGTTTAAAGTCAACATTTTGCAAATTATACGGTCATTACATGTATAATAATCTAGTTTTCCCATATGCATGTAACCTATCATGGGGTCAAATGCTGTTCGACGTATTTCATATCTATTGTTAAGTCGTTCTTGGCAAACTGATTTTGACTACGGATTGCTCCGTTTACTTGATCAAGGTATAGGACTCACGTCGGTTGTGACTGGTCAACAAGGGATGCTTACTCCTCCTAGGCACCTGGTCCCACCTCTGTAGTTTCAAGGGATCCATGTTTGCCCAACTCTATTTTGTATTCATTGTGGAATATATGAGATTTGATCACTTGTTCGTTATCTTTACCTTTCATTATGAACTTATTGAATATAACGGATTACGCTTATAAAGAATTGTTTTTCCCCAGTACTACGATATAAGCGTGTGTTACAGTACAAGTCCGCTATAAGCATGTGTTACTGTACTAGTCCGCTATAAGCGTGTGTTACTGTACTAGTCCGCTATAAGCGTGTTACTTTACTAGTTCGCTATAAGCGTGTGGCACTGTACTATTCCGATGTAAGTGTGTGTTACTGTACTAGTCCGCTATAAACGTGTGATATTGTACTATTCTGCTGTAAGCGTGTGTTACTGTACTAGTCTGCTGTAAGCGTATGGTACTGTACCATTCCGCTATAAGTGTGTGGTACTGTACTATTATGCTGTAAGTGTGTGGTACTGTACTATTCCGCTATAAGTGTGTGGTACTGTACTATTCCACTGTAAGTGTGTGGTACTGTACTAGTCCGCTGTAAGCGTGTGTTACTGTACTAGTCCGCTATAAACATGTGTAAGTGTACTATTCCGCTATAAGTGTGTTACTGTACACTTTCATTGGATACCTTAATTTCCTGGATTCTGAGAGGTGAGAGATTCGTCCACTTGTGAACTGTCAGAAGAACTTCATATTTGAACAGTTGTAAATTCTTTCCCACTGTATTCTGGTAAATTGCTAAAAAATGAAATTATTGACTGTTATCCAAAGATTTCTCCATTTCAATGCATTGGTATGCCTAACTAGACATTTTAAAAGAGGCTTTTTACAATATTACGGCTCATTATTTAGTGTCAGTGACTATAATGAAACGCCTTTCCGGAAAAATGTTGTCAAAATCAAAATAACCATTGCTACTAACGAAGTAAAAACTCAATGATTAGGTTAATGAATTTAGAAAAGAAAAGGCACTGCTATACCCATGAGAGTGTCAAATGTTGCTACATGTATGTAGCAATTCATAAATATCACTTGAACAAGTAGTCTTTTATCATTATTGTTATTGACGTTTTATTGTTTGCACATCTGTGGTCTGGACATGTTGTCTAATCTTCCCTAAGGTCATTCGCGAACTTTGTGTTAAATATACACGCCTCTCTGATATAAGAATTCTAGACATTTTGCCTGGGTTTTTTTCTTTCATTATTTTATCAAGGATAGACGCATGGAAAGACTTCACAGTACGCGACCCTATCAGTCAGTTGAGGCTAATTCATCATAAAGTATATAATTTAGAAATAGCATTAAAATAGTCTTTATGATGGATTAGCTGCCGGTTAGTGTCCTGTTGGGGATCCGAATTAGAGTAGGGGTTTAAAATTCAAATATAAAGCTAAATAGCCTGGTGGTTAGGGAACTCGTTTACATGTAAGTTCGGGTTCCATTCTCTTACATGTAAGGTCGGGCTCGATTCTCTTTCATGTAAGGTCGGGCTCGATTCTCTTACATGTACGGTCGGGTTCGATTCTCTTACATGTAAGGTCGGGTTCGATTCTCTTACAAGTAAGGTCGGGTTCGATTCTCTTACGTGTGAGGTCGGGTTTGATTCTCTTACATGTAAGGTCGGGTTCGATTTTCTTACATGTAAGATCGGGTTCGATTCTCTTACATGCAACGTTGGGTTAGATTTTCGATCTCAGCGTCGCCTCAAATCTCAGACAGTTAACATGTAGGCAATTACTTTTTTTCAACAAGCGCTAAACATTAGGGATAGAAATTGCTGGTCTTTCAGATATGACTTATACGTTGATACACAAAAAAGAGCTGTTACGGCTGTAAGCGATATTGTAGCGGGCAGTATAAGAGGGAACTTATACTGCATTGCTAGAGAGCTAGTTTTTCTAGTGATGTGGTAGAGTCTCTCTCATGATCATGCAAGTTACGCAACGGCGAGCGCTTGGCTGGGCGACCGCTACACGTTACAAATTGGTGGCAGCGTAGTGAGTCAGATGTTTGGCGGAAGGCCTGCTTCAGGTAGAGTCTCTTCCGAGCTCTGGGTACTGACGTGGATTCGTCCAGGGACGACGTTGGTCAGGGAACGGCGGATACGGTTGCTGAGCAGGTGGCCAAACACTAAGAAATGGGACTTATACTACCTCGCTAGCTTTTCTAGTGATGTGGTAGAGTCTCTCTCTTAATCACACAAGTTATGCAACGGCGAGCGTAATAATGCAGCACTTGGCTGGGTGACCGCTACACATACGATATGCATAGGTTAAAATTCGTGTCACTTCAACTAAAAGTGGTGACGTTCCTCGATTGTGACGTAAAACAACACAAAAAGAAATAAACAATTAGTCTTTGCTTTGGTTTTGTATGCGGATGTAGATCTTACCGTTAATTTTGAAGGTAAAATCTCTTTTCTGTGTGTAATTGAAGCACGTTGAAATGTCGAAGTCAAAAATGCTGGGCTGTTCTTCATCATAGTTATAGATGTTATAAGTGAATGATATCTAGCAATGATACAGAAACATTTTGTTAGTAACGTAACAAGTATCCTCATCCCTGGTAGTAAAATAATGTAAAATGAGATGACTCACTTCATCCGTGTTCAGTTTCATCTGAATAGGCATTCCAAAGTCATACGTGTGTCCCGTGCTCTGAACCCAATCATTCTACAATATACAGCAATCATGGTCTATCATGCGTCTATGTAGTAAATAATATATAACGAAGTATAGGGTAATTTATATGATCGAACATGTGGAGCAAGTGCACGTGTATATATTTATATATGGAGTATCGGAGGGGTGTTGCTAAGACGCGGAAAGGAAAACGGAACGGAAAGCGGAATAGAATTTAAGAATTAGAATGATTAATGTAGCTAAGATATCACCAAGAATCGGAAGAAAATACTTTATGATTAAAATCAAAATTTTGGGAATGTGTTTACAAGCGGTAAAACAATTTCATCATAAAATTCTGCATCATAAATTGATTAAGCGAAGTTCAACGTTTGTATAAGAATTTACAAAACGTTTGACAAGATTTTGAAATGTCTGCATTGACAGATATGTCAGCGAGCACCGATCCCTATGAGTAGGAAATGGAAAGAACAGACGTACTTTATACCCCCCCCCCCCCCCACCCCGGTGGAAAAACGTCATTAACGCACATTTACTGTAAAGAACAAGGTACGATTTTATACATAAAAAGACCCAATTTTTCTCTCTCTATAAAGTGTGTCTGGAATTAATCTTAATCAGCGTTTTAAGAAAGTAAAATATATGCCAGGTATACTATGTCAACAAAATCAGAATGATATTCCTAAATGGATAGCATTATGACATCATGAATAAGACATTCTCCGTCTTTTTCTCAAAATAAGCCTGAAAACTGTCAAATGTCATACTGATTGTTGCTCAGGAAAAGATGTGCGCATTTGTCGAGCAAAATGAAAATGATATATTGTGTATTATTTTAAGATGAAAAACATGCTTGAATGTGAATTTGCTCGACGCATGCGCTGTGTGTTTTCTGAAAGGAAACCCACCTGAATTTGTGGATATTTTCATTGAAAATTGCATTTTTGCAATTTTATGCCAACTTCAAGCTCTTGTCATATGACAGAAATCATTTTGCTGATCAAACTGAGCGAATTTTAGGTTTGCTAATATATTCCTTATTTGAATGCCAGGGTTTGAGCTCCAAGTGAAATCATCGATATTTTTGGCCAGATGACTTTAGAAACGGTACCTACTTCTTTATACATAATACCGTGTATGTGTATACTTAAAACAGGGAATATGGTATGTATATAACAACGACAACTTATGTTTTTATTAAGTCAGCAAGTTAAACATCTTGTGTTTGATATATTATTTTTTAAGTAACAGAGGCTTTGTGACCGCAGCACTCCAATCCTAAATAGGGAGGACTTCTAGCAGTTTATTTCTAACTAAATACTTGTATCTTGATATTTAGATTCATAATGAGATGACCTTTTAATTTCATTCAAGCATGAATTGTCCGTTAGTCTTTTAGCTATTTCATATTTGTTAATTTCTCATGCTATGGATCGTAAACTTCACCTTAGTTTTCATTGGTTCTGTTTCAATTTCCCACTGTATCTCTTCGTGTTCGACACTAATCCGCAGGGTATCGCTCAATGTACACGTGTACTTTTATATAAATTCATCCCAAATGAGACAAACCTTTATACGCAACGGACTCGTTTGCTTTAAAATTTGATGTGATATATAAATACATATACATGTATTATACCAGGTGTAGAACTAAATTACGAATACAAGTTTTATTCAAGAAGGCTTTGCTGGGGGGGGGGATTGTTGAATTTTTTTCTTTATCGTTTACAATGTTGCTTTCGGGGGGGAGAGGGGGCTATTATTCATTGGATATAATAGGTGAAAATTCATTTATTTTTTCAGTATGAATATTTTTTTCTTTATTAATACTTTTATGGTAAATTAATGATTTTAAAATACATATGCATTAGTATGAAGTTGATGAAACGGTGGATGACTTCCCGCTCTCTCTGTAATATCTGCTTCTTTTGTTCATTATAAACCTTTTATTTTGCAAAATGCTGACCTCCTCATAACATTATTGCATACAACATTTTCCGTTTTCCGTCTTCCATTTCGTTTTCCGTTCCGCGTTTTAACATCACCCATATCGGAGTGTGAAATTGAAATAGAGCTCCGACCACTAAACCCAAGGTTTTATTGATATTGTGAACTCGTGGAGGTTGCAAACATGGGGATATAATCCTGATATCAGACTCACCACAGCAAAATACCACTCCCACGTGCTTTTGACAGGTCCTCCCACTGGCCAATCATTTCTTGTGGCTATCCATACATCACAATCTACACCACGTGCTTTTTTCTGATAAGTAATGTACTAGCATTCATATGTGCGTGAATTGTCATTTCTATATCATATACACATACAACATCTCCAAGAATGTTGATTAATTAACAAGTCGTTTCTTTTTAAATAATATTAAAAGAATACATTTACATATAGATATCAGCTTACATATAACCCCACGCTAGGTAAACACTGGTTATTGTCATAGCCCCCTTTGTTACATTGAGTTGGGTGGGGATATTAGTATGCATCGGTTGACTTGATTGACTCTAACTTACCACGCCCTCGTAAGCATACTGTGTCTTGTCGAAGTAGAAAAATTCCTTGGCCGTACGTATTCTAACAGTGGCAGCGTCCAGGGAATGGGCGTCAAAATCACTACCAGCTATAGTGGTGACTGTGCAGTTTCCGCGTTTGGCATCCATTCTGTAGGCCACGCCTAGAAGGGTAGGATAATTATATTTGCTATTCGTACAACAAAACCTTAATGGTAGTTTGTAGACAGATTCAAACCAGTGGATAAATGTCTGTACGAGCATAGGATATAGCCACAATGTAAATCGATCATTAAAAAGCTTGTAAATAAGTAGGGATAACTTTGAGGGTTTTAAAGTTCATTCTGTTGTTGAATTTCAAAATAAATGTGAAGATACAAAGTCAAATCTGAATGTACAACTTACAGAGACACATGTGGGGATTTATGATACACATATGTTTCAGAAATTATATAGCTTGTACAAATTTATTTACACATTCTTTAACATATTTTATTCATACGAAGTACATGTCCATAAATATTTCCAATTAAAACATCAATATTTGTAATAGAAGTCATGCATGAAGCATGCCTTTTTCTTTCTTTTTTTTTTTTTTATCTCGCTACAGCTTGGTTTGAGTTGAGGATCAGAGTGATTGAACGTAATTATCATCAAAAGACATCTATTAATTGCTTTTATTAATTGCTTTTATTGTATAATATTTTTCATAGGAGGTGGAATCAGCGTTGTTGCAACGAGTCGCTCTGATATAAATGCAGAAAAGATAGCTTGTAATGTGGTATTGATATAGAGGTCAAACATCTGTCTACATTCTGAATTCAAATTTTTAATACTACATTTGTACCCTAGCTCAATTAAAGAATCATAATTAAAATTATACCGGCAGATCTAGTATATGTTGTAGTTAAAATTTGTGTGGATCCATTCATAGACATAGTGAGTCTATAATGGAACATACCAGTGTAACAGTTGTCACACTTAATAAATATAATTCATACTGTAAAGGAGATTACCGTTAAACGCGGTTACAGCGAACACGCTTATAATGAATTCACACTTACAGTAAAACAAGGTTACATCGAACACGCTTATAATGAATTCATACTTACGGTAAAACACGGTTACATCGAACACGCTTATAATGATTTCACGCTTACGGTAAAACAAGGTTATATCGAACACGCTTATAATGAATTCACACTTACAGTAAAACAAGGTTACATCGAACACGCTTATAATGAATTCACACTTACAGTAAAACAAGGTTACATCGAACACGCTTATAATGAATTCACGCTTACGGTAAAACAAGGTTATATCGAACACGCTTATAATGAATTCCCACTTACAGTAAAACAAGGTTACATCGAACACGCTTATAATGAATTCACGCTTACGGTAAAACGAGGTTACAGCGAACACGCTTATAATGAATTCACGCTTACGGTAAAACACGGTTACAGCGAACACGCTTATAATGAATTCACGCTTACGGTAAAACAAGGTTACATCGAACACGCTTATAATGAATTCACACTTACAGTAAAACAAGGTTATATCGAACACGCTTATAATGAATTCACACTTACAGTAAAACAAGGTTACATCGAACACGCTTATAATGAATTCACGCTTACGGTAAAACGAGGTTACAGCGAACACGCTTATAATGAATTCACACTTACGGTAAAACACGGTTACAGCGAACACGCTTATAATGATTTCACACTTACAGTAAAACAAGGTTATATCGAACACGCTTATAATGATTTCACACTTACAGTAAAACAAGGTTATATCGAACACGCTTATAATGATTTCACACTTACAGTAAAACAAGGTTATATCGAACACGCTTATAATGAATTCACACATACAGTAAAACAAGGTTACAGCCAACATGCTTATAATAGATTCACGCTTACAATGAAGTGATTTTCTTTTCCCGAAGTAACAAAAGCATATTCTGAATTTATTGTATATTATAATGATTCAAAATTGATCTTCCCCAACATATTGCTATAATCATGTTTTAATTCGTACGCTTTAAACTTACCCTCATTCCAGTCGTGGACTTCGGACAGTTTATCAAGGCCATAGGGATTAAAGGATAAGGGATTTGGTTTGTAGTCGTATCTCACCAAACTCATGTTGAAGTCGTACCATTCCTATGAGAGTTGGATTAATTAAAATAAATATACAGATTAAAATTCCATCATTTACCTGTCAAAAGGCTGACTGGCTAAAGGTACTTTTGTTTAAACAATAGGAGAGAAATTCAAAATTTAATAAAGTCACAATTAGTATATTTCTTCTGATCAAATTAGTACGTCTTCTCACTTTAATAAATCCAATCGATTTCTTTCCAGGATTCAAAATTTCTGAAGTAAACCGGAAATAGTTGGATGGTGTTGGGACAGGTTTTGTGTCTTTTCTTCCCGGGCAAACATACCCTGATGGCGTCTGTGAAATTAAATATTATCAAATCCTAAATTGCTTAATATTTACCTTATCTTTCATGTTATGTCGTTAACGAATGATTACAAACCTCAAAAACATCAGCCAGATTAGTCAAATCCGAAAATTGAGTCCTGTATTCAGCAAATTCGTAGGTGTGGTTAATAGGACGGGGTGAACGTACATTTCCGTTTACGTCCCAAACGTTACCGATCACAACAGCGCGGACCGGAACTTTGGACTGAATGGCGGTATTCCAGCCATCCGCTATAGGAGGAAAAGGGTACAACGTTTAAGTTGATAAGATAAACTCTTAAGACGACATTTGATAAATTTAACTGAAAATATTTTTATAACTTTTGTGTCAACCTGTTCCTGTTTCAGGAATTCCTATTTCTAGTTATATATGCACAATGTTTGCTATTTTACCTGTGAAATACCAGTCGACCTTCATAGTGGCGTCCATGTTTGACCAGTAAAGACATGATTGCCAATGATCCACTAACATTCCTCGAACTTTTGTGGTGCCCATATATTGCTCCGTCTGGTTTCCGCCAAAATGGAGCGCGCCGTAGGCACTGTACATCTTAGTTACATTAGGGTTGGTACTGCTTGTCTGAGAGCCAAAGAGCCAGTTGTCCGATTTGTCTGTGGATATCTGCGCCACACTGCATGTTTCTGAAGAGGACATTTTTTGTCAGTTTACTTGACGATACATTTCGATGGACGTGTTATATATACTAGAAAACCCTCCTCTGGGATTATGAAATTTACAATTTGGGTAAAGGGCTACCTACTCATGCTAAATATCCATATAGTTTAAATTTAGTATTAATACTATTAAAGAAGATGTTTTTGAAATGTTTTACACAAAAATACCACATTGTATATACCAAGTTTGGTCCCGACCTGGAATGAGAACTTCTACCTATCATGAATTTTTGCTCTATATCATTATGCATTTAGGTTTTCTTACACACTTTCGGTTGTAGAGAAGTTTTAAAAAACAAAAACAAAAAATCAACAATTTATCAATCGTTGATAGTTTTAGTTCCGCCCCTATGTCCCCGGGGGTCGCATGAGTCATGAAATTCATTAATTTATGTCCTTTTTGCCTCAAAGATGCTTCATACCAAATTTGAAAAGAATTGGATTGATAGTAATCAAGAAGTTAATGAGATTTAACTCATCGAAGTTAAATCGGTTTATCTAAGCTAAATATCAATATTAATCATTAGTCTCATCGCCGGGGTAATTCCCCGCTGCCGGCTATTTTCTTTTCGGGTATTAGTGAGGTCATAAATTACGTCATGACCACCGTGCAAGATTCCCCAGCATTTCGCACATGGAAATAGAGCTCACCTGGATTTTTCATTCATTTAATTGATATTTCAAATATAAATAAACATTATCTTATTTTTTCCCGGGTGTATATCTGGTCCCAGGGTTCACTTCGGGTTATGGTTTTTCTCCTTGCACTAGTTATGAGCAGCCGTGATCATTACCGCCAATAAATCTAATAAGCTACAAGTCTGTCTATTTTGTTTTGTTTGTACCAGTTTGCTTGCCCATGTGTATACCATATTTTGTCTTTGATAAATCTGTTCAATTGTTAACGCACGGCCGATGACAATAGTGACCTGAGTTTACTCAGATGACTTAAAAATTAGTTAAACCTCCTCCAGAGTTGGCCTAACAACATACAGATTTCCTCAAACCCTAGTTGATAATTTCGTCTTTAATGAAAAAGAGCTCGTCAACTTTATTTAGTGGGTCCTCATCTGTGTTACAGACTAAGAGCAAACTGTCGAACTTATTGAGTTTCTTATCTATAGCAAAGAGTTCGTTAACGTAAACCTAATAAAGTCAAGCTTGTCCTATATGAAACACAGTTATCTAACTTACTGAGTTGGTCCTCAATCGTGAAGAGTTGGTTAGTTGTATAGGAATAAAGACCTTTAGCGACTAGACCAACCTCGTGCTCCACAACAGCCGCTCTCTGGTTAGGGTAATCATAATATTCTTTGATATCAATAGTTTGTTTCTTATCTTGGAAGTTGCACTCTATATTTACACTGTATGTTGTGGATAATGTCGGTTTCGTTTTAGTACCTGAAATAGAGCATAACATGTCAATAATTATTACAATGTACGTCAGAGTACACTGTACAACAAGACTGAGTTGTTCATGCGTAACCAAGAGAAACATCTAACACTACTGATAATAAACAGTACACTACCTATACAACAATGTCAAAACACAGTCGTTTGAATTTCTGTTAGGATATTTAGAATTTTAAAATGTCACGGATTTTTTGGTACGATCATGGGTTAGCGCCATCAATATCATTATTGTGTAATGCTGTAATATTCATATTTTCATAAAACATTTTGAAGCACGTGTTGAAGGCGCAAAATTTGAAATACATGTATCGCTAACAGAAAACTAGAAACCCATTTGGGACCTATCATAAGCACATGTTTCAACTTTGAAATAACCAATTGCAGATGTTGAAAACGAATTTTTCGTTATAGGGAATTTGTAAAGTTCCTAATAACGGATTTCAGAATTTGAAATAACGAATTAAAGACAAAACGAATTCTGAAATCCCTTTCATTTTATTTTTACCTCTTTGTGTGGGGCTATTTGCTTTTTATGGCTGCTGCGTTTTGTTTTATATGTATTATTCGATGATTTTTGGATAATTTATTTTGTCAAGTTTTTAATTTTAGTTGTATAACAGGGGAAATCACTTTGTCATATTCAGGGATTTTTATAGAAGCAACCTGTGCTGTCAGTATTGTCTAGATCGTTTTGTTATCATTTTATAGAATGATAATATTTGTTTATTGACATCTAATAAATGACAATATTTCACACAATACCGGTGTTGTGTTATGTTTCGTTTGTTTTTCCATCATTAGATGGAACTTTGCCAGAGCACCAATATTACATACATCAAATTGCCTAATTTGTTATGACAAATTTTAATTATTTGTATATGTTCTGATCTTGCGACATCTTCATCAAATAACATGTGTCAAGAGATTGCTTTTATTTAGTACCCGTTTTCACAGATTGTATTAATTTGTTTTGAATAACGAATAAATATCCGCATTAATGAATTAAAAAATCTATAATTTTAAACTATCTAATATATTTTTACTAATTCTACTATTCGTTATCCCGAATTATATATTGATATGATATCAACGATTTTTAAACCGTTATATCGAATTTGAAAATTGGATATAGCCATTTCTAAAATTCGTGTTTTCAAATTTGATTGGTTAAAACAAATTTAAAATTTGTTGTAACAAGTTCAACAAATTTGTATTAAGAAATTTAATCTGTTATAACAAATTAATAAATTTTACAAATCAATTTTTTAACAACGAATTTTGGAATTCATTATTTCAAATTTAAAAATACATATAATACAGTGTAGGTCTAAAATGGGCTCCCGTAGAAAACAGTCACAATACAAATAAAATAGTACTGACCGGTATTGGTTAATGTGGCTGGGTTACATACACTTGTGTCCAGGCCGTGTAAAGGTACGTCAGCTGAGATCCAACACACACTTATAATCAAAACCACACACCTTGTTTAAAATAGAAGAAAATAACGAACAAAATTAATCTTTTATTTCCTTGATTTTTAATATACTCTTTTTTAAAATAATTTTTTTGCTGTATGGAGTCGCGTGGGGATCCGGGTTAGAATAGGTCCTCAGTACCCCACCCCCGAGGATCCGGGTTAGAATAGGTCCTCAGTACCCCTTGTTTGTCTTAAGAGGCGACTAAATGGGGCGGTCCTTCGGATGAGACCACACAAACCGTGACCCCATGTCACAGCAGGTGTGTCACTACCTCAAGCACCGAACATCGGCTTAAACTTTGCCATCCTTCACCGTCAATGGTGATGTTTCCACATGAGTGAAAAATTCTCGAGTGAGACGTAAAACAACATACAATCAATCAATCAATTTTCTGTTTGATGGAGTTTACTGGTAAATATAAATTAAATGCAAAATGAATAGAACGAGTTTAGTCGTTAATAAAATATTCACGCACGATATAAAACTTGCATGGGCCATTCTTATCACAAGTACAAACGTTAGATCCGCCCGCAGACCTGGTACATACTGTATACAAATAATTGGTATCAGTTCGTTATCAGATATACTCCATTATGAGTTGCAGCAAAGTTCAGCTTATCACTCAGTATTTTATGTCCATTGTAAAATGACAAAAACTTGAATTGATTAAAAAACTGAAAAGGATATATATACAATTAATTTTTCAAATTATATTCACACATGCTGGAGGTTGCTGTGTCGGGCACCATTTCCAGTATGTAAAATTTTTTTTTTTTCAATTTCTTTTTCGCAAACTGGGTTTCCAAATACTCTCAGGCTTTATGTTTCTATAATTCCTAATCAAACATTAATCTTAGATAATTTCAATTCATATTGAGTAAATGATCAAATTCGTTACGGTAATGTTAAATATATATAAATCATATTCATTCTTTATTGTGTAATTGAACATTTTTACTGATACGTTGATTACAATAAAATGAATATGCTATATTGCAATTTATATATTCAAGAATTACCAACTGTATAAAACTAGTTTTTGTACCTACCTTAACCAGAACGCGTTTCTGTCCTCCATTTTCTGACTCTAATACCTCCTAATGTCCAAAGGTTGTCGATGAGGCCAGTTTCATCAGTACGGTATCGGATGTTTACATATGTACATAAAGGTGACGGTGATACGTTCCGAATGAAGTATCCAAGGTACACTGGACCTGCATCACGTTATCTCACGTGGTTTGTTTCCCTAATAGTGTGCACTGCAGTAGTTGATAGATGAAATGTACTTGATCGATGAAATGGTGGAGAACGTATTTGTGACCTGAACACATCTATATAAATGCCACCTTGTTTCATAATTATTAATTTGGATGCATTTAAGGATGATCATACGCTGTAAACGTTACAGTAAAAGTCTTTATTTCATAGATTCTTTGATACTTCCGGTGCAAATATGTCATTTCATACATATAACTCAAACAAAGGAAACTCACGTGATACCTTTCTTCCTGTTTTTGTGTATCAGATTTTTGTGTGTTAGGGAGGGTTACATAATTCAATTAAGGTTTCTAACGTTTAATTTTCATTGTTTTCTTATTATAGCGTCCTAAGACCCTTATGATGTCAGCTTTCCTTGAAACGTGAAAACCTAATAGTTAGGAAATTCGCTGCGCAACCTGGAGATTCCGGGTTCGATGTTCGATCCCTGCGCGGCATCAACCGGAAGACAGATAGCATAGGTAGTGAATGTTCCGTCACCAGTGTCAGGCCTTAGAAGTGAAAGTCACTGGTTGTTTCCGGATCTGACCTCAAAAACGGGGGTCTTGTGTCACGGTATGCGAGAGCACGATAACGAACCCTCACTATGGCGGTCCTGAGAGCCAAGCGTAGGTTAAAATTTGTAGAACATCACCTAAAGCTGTAGTCGTGTCGTCATTAGTGAATTCTATTCAAAAGCGACGTAAATCAACATACTAAACAAAAGGGAAAATGATGGCAAAGATAAATATACATTTGGTATGTCAATTTAGTTTGTATTATTTGAACCTTTGAGCATGCAGCATTGTATCTTCTCATCACCATTTTCAGAGATGGCTACATGACGATGCATTCTGATCTCTCTCTAAAGTCACAGAGATTTCCATAAGAAATGTGTTTGTTTGCTAAATACGATTGCACTGATAATGATTTTTACATTTAGGTAAGGACATGTATAAACCCTGTTATTAAACTCATATTAGGTTTACTGTGTTTTTGTCAAATGCAGATGTAAACTTTCAAGAACTATCTAGTGTAACATTTACTTCCTTTAATTATTGTATTCTGTCTTTGAAACAAATTTTGAACGGAGGTTCACAATGATATCATAAACACTGCCGGACAGAAGGTCGAAGAGCAACAACGTTTACCTAAAGGAGTAGCACATTCAAGGGTTAATCATGACATTCTACCCTGGTCCCAGGATTCCTTGTATGGCGAAATATGAATCTACACTATACAAATATACTTGATTATCAATACAACAAATTATGCCCGACTACTTTTTGGGAATAGTTTTATACTCTAGTAAGCAGTGGCGATATCATAGTTAATAAATTGCTCGCATCGTGATAATGAAATGGGGGGGGGGGGGGGGGGCAGGTGTCTTGACGTGAAGACATATGAATCTATATAACACGAAGCTGTTGTTTATTTATGTTTCATACGCGTAGTGCATTTGTGCGGTTCTTACATGTAAGCAGAGTTTCCTATGGAATTTTCTTATGTAACCCTATGGAAAACATTGAACTTTTAAAACCACCTTATCCCAGGTGGTCATGTCGTAAATATGTATGATAATCTCTACTCTTGTTTCTATAGAGGGTGAGAGGAATATTCTCTACTCTTGTTTCTATAGAGGGTGAGAGGAATATTCTCTACTCTTGTTTCTATAGAGGGTGAGAGGAATATTCTCTATTCTTGTTTCTATAGAGGGGGTGAGAGGAATATTCTCTATTCTTGTTTCTATAGAGGGTGAGAGGAATATTCTCTACTCTTGTTTCTATAGTGTGTGAGAGGAATATTCTCTACTCTTGTTTCTATAGTGTGTGAGAGGAATATTCTCTACTCTTGTTTCTATAGTGTGTGAGAGGAATATTCTCTATTCTTGTTTCTATAGAGGGTGAGAGGAATATTCTCTATTCTTGTTTCTATAGAGGGTGAGAGGAATATTCTCTATTCTTGTTTCTATAGTGCGTGAGAGGAATATTATCTACTCTTGTTTCTATAGAGGGTGAGAGGAATATTCTCTATTCTTGTTTTTATAGTGCGTGAGAGGAATATTCTCTATTCTTGTTGTTGTGTGGACTTATCTACATATACCTCATTGTGTGAACAAAGTAAAAGCTTTTGTGTTTATTGTTGTTTTATCTACTAGTTGAATGGTCTGGAGAGATTTAAAATACCGTACACTATTTTCGCTCATATAAAATAAAATGAAGCCTTTCAATTCTTTGAATGGTTACAGAATGGTCAGTGAATAGTAACGGTATGCCATTAACATTACATCTATTTAGTGGGTTTTTTGTCACGTTGAGTTTCATCGTCCGACTACTGATTTTTCTAATTTCTTGATATATTATTGACATAATATATCATTCTTTCCAGACACTTCAATTTCCCAGATTATTCCATATTTGTCCATAAGGGCACGAAGTCTAGAGAAACTTTACAATTACACTAACACTCCAACTCTAAGTGTCCCATTTCGTAGACAACGAGAAGATCAATGGATTAAAACACTTCAAACTGCATTTCCATATGGGTGCAATGACATAGATAATGTGGGGAATCTGATTAGTCCACGAGGAAATAACGTGAATGAGATGGGACTTTTCCCTAATGCATAAAGACGTAAACATAGTCATAAAAATCGTTCATACTAAAAATCAAACACTATATCTCACTTTATTCACTTTTATCATACGTCGACAGACAACTGGGTCTACATCATATTTGTACAAAAATAAATTCCATACTATTGAAAGTTTTGAATCGGTTCTTTGAAGAAGACAAAGACGGTTCGTACTTGGGGTTTTCAACACCAGGAAACAGATTGAATTATGTAAATATGAATGCTGTCCATCACAGACTCTGTAAACCAGCGAGGGTGTCGAATAATGATCCTTCCGAATCACAACGTCTGTTCTTCAACCTTTGAATTACTAACAAAGGAAGAGATGCTGTCAACATGAGCAGCATATTTCGTCATAGAAAAGTCAGTCTTGTATTCCATCATACTTCAAGTTTAAGTCTGCAGCCTGTATTTCCTTATACTTCTACTAAAGTATGTAAACTTTTTAATCATAAACAAATTGCAGTGTCTTTAGATGATATACAAACCTACCTACATATTTTTGTTCCTCTTTCAACTATAGTCCTGTTGAATATGCCATTGGTAGTTATGTCGGTATAGTTCACAATGATGACCTGATGTCAATCATTTTAATAGGTACAGCATTTAGAAAGCCCTGATGATTTGATTGGAGACAGAATTTTGTCTCTTTTATGGTTTTGTCAACGATTAGCCCAGATAATGGGCTGAATATGAAGAACCTGGTATTTTGCCATAATGGGTAGATAGTATTATAGCATCATCTAATTAAGGAAGTTAGCTTATGAGCTTATGAGCACAACTGCGGAGGATGCTACGACTAAGTATTTACTGGTTCAATACTGATCCCATTGGTGCAAACATATTACATGTACACATCTATTATTGAACGGTATCCAGTTGAAAAAAATGTGTCAATTCAAATTTTGAAAGGGTTTTGCAGGGACTATATTTTGTGGTGGAAAGATTGACTGATCAAAAAGTTCTAAATTTGTGTGATATTACAGTTTCTGTTTCATCTATTTTTCTACTCCTATACGTGTATTTCAGTTTTATGATTTATGATACAAGTAGTTGAGACTTGGAACTAAATTAAATGTTGTAATTTATCAATTTGTTTGATATATTTTTCCAAATAGAACACCGATAATTAAAACAATTTAAATCAATTAATTCGAAATTCTGTGTCCAAATTCAGTATTTTCGCCAATAATTTAAACATTTGGTCTCCACCCCCCACTTTTTTAAAGTTTCATTTAAATGTTAAGACAATGCCTTGAAAACTATGTGAAATTTTAGAAATTTATGTCTTTTTAAACTCTCAAATTTGATATCATGAACTTTCTCGTATATAAAGTGCTAAAAGGTCATTACTTATTTCCATTACCGTACTTGTATTAATTTTTTTTAAATTCTGTAGTCTTAGAAGATATGATTATGTATCTATTTTATGTAATGATTGATTTGTGTTGCTTATGCTGTGTTGACGCCAACAGACAAATCAAGTTTAATTGAATAGATTTTAAGTGCAAAAAGGGCATGTTTAGAACACTGTAGCTCAATAACAAGCATTGCGACCCTAGTTATTCTTTCCAATTTCCTAATTCTCATTCTACGAAGAAATTAAAAATACACTTCCCAGAAAATTGACATTACTCCAAATGTCACGTGTGAACCTCTTTAAGGTCATATCAAAAAGACGAAGAGTTTCAAATTTACAATAGTTCCTTACAACAGTGGGTTGGAATTCCTATGGACACAAATTTGTGGTCCATTATTAGATGAACTGTTTTGTATTCTTATAAGTTAGAATAGGAGAAGAAAAAAATCCCGAGCCATGGACATTTAGATATATCGACGACGTTTTATCTTTTAGCAATGCTCATTTCCATACGTATGTCGATTCAATATACCCCAGTGAACTCGAAATGAAATGCAACACCGAGTCTTCCATCTCATGGTTGGTGTAACCGGTCGACACAGGATGCTTACTCCCCCTAGGCACCTGATCCCACCTCTGGTATATGCAAAGGTCCCTGTCTGCCCAACTCTCTATTTTGTATTGCTTACAGGAGTTATGAGATCGATCACTGTTCGTTATCTTCACCTTTCATCTGTTTCATATATGGATATTTTATTAAACATAGATGTCAACTGCAAATTAGCAAAACGAGATGACTTCAGCAGCGTCTTCAATCCATCGTCAACTTCTCAATTTGTGTAGTGATAATCCATCATCACATGAACAATATTCGATGCGCAACTGAATTTTCTGTGTACTATTTATTTCAAAATCAAGACAAGACTACTGAAAAATATTTCCAACTTGATGCTACAGGTGTTTCAACAGTCTCGTTAATTTCAGCATAATTTATTGTATAAATGCATAGACGGTCGAGGCCTCTGCTGGTGGACTGTTAGTCCCCGAGGGTCTCTACAGCCCAGTAGCTAAGTACTTCGTTACTAGCTGGAAAATACGGATGTATGTTTAATTGCTGTTACAAAATTTAGAAATTCATTTCAAAATTAAGGATTATCTCCCTCATGCATAGATCTTATCCTTGGACGAATTTGGCTCCACTTTTTTGGCACGCTGTTTTTGGCTATATTTAGCTCTAAAACTTCATAGTTATTTCGGATTTCAAAGATTTCGGTTGAGCATCACTGAAGAGACATTATTTGTCGAAATGCGCATCTGGTGCATCAAAATTGGTACCGTATAAGTTTTACATAATAATTTCTTACTTGCATTAAATAAATGGATAATATACATACATTAACGGTTAGATATTTGAATAAAGCATAGTGTTAGGCAGCAGTAGCAGTAATTCTAGCAATATATCCTGTTAATGGGTGAAATGCTGTCTGACGTGTTTCATACAAATTGAGACCGTTTTTGCATACTGAGTTTAACTACGGATTACTCGGCTTACCTGATCAAGGTATTGGGTTTGACTGGTTGACAGGGGATGTTTACTCCTCCTAGACACCTCATCCAATACGTATGTCCGGCTCAGTTTGTGTCATACTGTTAATTTTTTGTATTCTTTATAGGAGTCGTGAGATTAATGACTGCTCTTTATCTTTACTTTTTCAGAAAAGTTGTATTGGTAATCAAATTATATCAATAGTATATGTACATTTTTTTAAATTTCAGTGACGTCATTCATTGTGTTTAGTCATTGAAGAGGTTGACTATTCAATACTTAGCAGTTGAATAATTAACTATTCAATGACCAAACTGTTGATTAGTAAACGATTTATTGTTGAATAGATAACTATTCAACTGTTGGTTTAAAGCTTCCAATTGTTCTGATGCAATCGACAAAAAGCACTGAACAGGATCAAGAAGCGAATGACGTCATGTATGGAATTATTCATGCATGTTTTATGCAATGTGTTTCAAATGATCCTGTTCAGTGCTTCTTGTCGATTGCATCAGAACAGGGACCGGTTTTTAACATACAAATTGTTTTGACAATTAGCGGCGTACATTCATTTGATGAATTAGAATAAAACCCAACTAAGACAGTGGTTTACGCATGCTTGTCTCATTTTAATTCGAATTTATATGTGTATCTTTTGTCTGTAGCTGGTTTTGATCCTCAAACTACGTGTCACAAAAAGACGATTAGTATTCTCTTTTTTAACTTTCGAAAAGGTATGAATGTTTTATAGCTGGAACTAACTGATTTAAAACTCCGTTTGAATCCATTTCCAATTCTTCATCAGATGCAAGGTGAAGATAACGAACAGTGATCAATCTCATAACTCCTACAAGCAATACAAAATAGATAGTTGGGCAAACACGGACCCCTGGACACACCAGAGGTGGGATCAGGTGCCTAGGAGGAGTAAGCATCCCCTGTTGACCGGTCACAACCGCAGTGAGCCCCATATCCTGATCAGGTAATTGGAGTTATCCGCAGTCAAATCAGTGTGCCAAGAACGGCTTAACAATCGGTATGAAACACGTCAGACAGCATTTGACCCAATGCGAGGTTGTATTGACGATATATCACTATCAGGTTAAAGTTTACTGAACACGATGCACGTTCCTCTTTAGATTTAATTTCTATAAGAATATTTCATCAACTGAATCCATTTCTCTTCTTTCGTGAAATGACGTGAGAACCTGTATAGGAGCCTTTCTATAGACAATATTACTGTTGAGTAGAGGAATGGTTCCATGTAACATATCATATCTGTCAACCTGATTATGTTTAGAGTGCTCTCATTGTATTTCAGTAAGTGAATAGTTGAATGGTTTCTATCAGCAGGGAATAAATTAAGGGGTATTTTAAAGTATCATCAGTCATCCAACAATTACCTCGTTGAATATTACTCTGATTCCACAGTCAGTTGAAATCCTCATGGGCAGGAATTGTGCTCCTTTGTTAGCTGACCTGTTTTTATATCTTTATAAAGCAGAATTTATACAAAAACTTCTACATGAGAAGAAAAAATATCTTGTCATGGCTTTCAATTCAACTTTTAAATATATCGACGACGTATTAACTATCAAGAATAATAATGTTTCTTCATATGTCAATCTGACCGCCGTAAAATGGCTGAAATATTGTTAAAACGGCGTAAAACCATAATCAATCAATTTGCTATATCCCTTCCCAAAAATACACCACAGAGTCGTCCACTTCTGCTTCATATTTAGATATTATATTGAAAGTATATATTAACGGCAATCTAACAACTCACCTTTATGACAACCGGATGATCTCAGCTACTCCATCATCAACTTCCAATATTTACGTAGCAATATTCCATTATCACCTGGATATGGTGTTTATATCTTTCAACTGATTCGATACGTTTACGCAAGAGCTTGCTCTTTGTATGGTCAGTTTTTAAATTGGGTCAGACTACTAACAAGCAAGTTGATGGTGCAGGAGTTTAAAGTTTAAAGTCAGCATTTCGGGAATTCTTTGGTCGTTATAACGATCAGTTTGTCAATACAACCTATCATTGGGTCAAATGCTGTTTGACGTGTATTATACCGAATGTTAGGCCGTTCTTGGCACACGTATATAGGGCTCACGACGGGTGTGACCGATCGACAGGGAATGCTTAATCCTCCTAGGTACCTGATCCCATCTTTAAAATATTCAGGGGTCGGTGTTTGCCCAACTCCTTATTGTGTATGGATATAGGAATTATGAAATTGATCACTTCATTATCTTGACCTTTTATATAGGCCGTTCTCTACATTTTGATTTTGACTTCGGATTACTCCGTCTGCTTGTCCATATGGCTTACGGAGGAAGTGCTTAGTAAGCAGGGATACTTACTCCTCTGGTATATTGTAAAGTTAGCGCTCTTTTTGTATATATTTTCCTATCGTTAGCCATATTATGTAAAAGAAATTTCGTTTGTCCTGAGGAAGGCACAACTCGTACCAAATTTGACACATTGATATTTTCCCCAACAATAACATAAACGAATAAATCATATTTACAAGATTTTATCAATGCAAATCTCATTGTATAAATATATAACTGAAATCTCAGATAAAGTTCAAAGACAACACTGTACATACATTTTTGAAACCAAAGTAATATCTTATGTACTCCCAAAATCTATTTTCACAAAGTACCATTGTATAAATCAATTCATCCACACGCACATACGTCCATATCTGTACAAAGCATAAAGCAAACCTCTTCTCCTTAAATAGCACACACGCTTCGTGGTCATTTCCATTACAATTATGAAGAAATCACAACTCGTTTTTCTTTATAGTGAATGGCGTCATACAATTATGATAATCACAATAATACCCTGACTCTCTTATTGCTTGAATAAATATATAATCTTTTGCATAGCTACTATGGTTACTAAAAACAACGATTAGCAAATACAATACAGATTGAAAATTGTAAAGCAAGACATTGATGGAATATGACAATGAGATTGAATGTACATGTACGTATACAAGTAAAACAATAAATACCACTTAAAAAACAAAACATGCACACCTTTTTAATATCTACTCAGAAAACCACTTGATTGATTCAGGACAATATGTAAGCTTAACGTGATTTTAGCGAGACTGTAGACAGACATACTGAATATTCATAATTATGCAAATGACCACTACCACAGACACTGTCCTATGGGTTCTTTCACATTCAAAAAATCTCGTCAATTTAACATTAATAATTGGAAAACAATTTTTTTATATTCTATATTTCACTCTCCATTCATTTACTCTCCACTCACTTATCTTTAAAACATTGATGATGAGTTTTATGGTTACCTCCTGAGTATGTTGTTTTGGAAGGAGGTGGAACTGTGTAGTATTCTGGTACGTAAGTGTACTAAATGGTGGTCAGGGTATATGGACGGGCATGTAAGATGATTGGCTGAAACAAAATAAAACATAACTTTGCTTTTAGTCTGTTTCATGTACATCGTTGTCATGTTCTGGTGGTGTGGTTACGCAAAAATGATATATTCTATGTAGTGTGATGAAAGTATTGTAGGGTGGATTGAAACATACTTTATGATAGACCAATCATATGATGTAATTCTTATCCAATCAGCATTGTATAGCCATCCAATCATAATCTTAGTATAAGTAGCCAATCATTGTTGATCAACCTAAGACCAAAGGGTATAAATAGAGCCGTCCTGTCATCTTCAGTTAGTTTGATGGTACCCGAACTCGATTGAGGTCTTTTGACAGGTAGTATTGAGTTGGTATTCAGGACAAGCTTGGTGTTGTGTCGGAAAGCAACAGAATTGTTAGCTAGGCCACTCAGCTCCTACACTTGGTCCTTTGTGTCTTTGTGACTTTAGAATTGTGTCTTGGTGACTTGTTTCAGGGATAGTGTCTCGGTGACTTTCCCGGGTGATAGGACGGTAGAGAGCTTAGGTTAGGTGGCTGCAGACTGTGTCGGGAAACAACAGAATTGTTTGTTATACCACTCAGTCTGTAGCTACTTAAGTTATACATGTATTTGTGATTTCTCGTTTCGATTAGTCTGATTATTTTTTACTATTAGCTCATGGTTTGTTTAATGATCATCCAAGTAGGACCAAGGAAAATATCATTCCGGGATTTAGTCAGTTAGCCTATCCTGGTTTATTTATTAACGTCAATGTTATTGTTCCTGTTCGTCTGCAACGAAGATAGATACATGACAGTAAGTGTATTATAATTGAACTTAATTTCTTAGGAAGGAAACCTAAGCGAACTCATCAATTTTCTGATCATTTATTAGGTAAATACGTTACAGTAGAAATACCACTTTTAGCATTGGGACGCGTTATTGACATATTCTGTGTAGATACACCACTTTTAGCATTGAGACGCTACAACTCAACTTATTATTTAACGTCCCTCTCGCGAATATTTCATTCATATGGCGACGTCACCAATGCCGGTGAAGGGCTGCAAAATTTAGGGCCATGCTCGGCGCTTATGACCATTGAGAAGGGAAGGTTCTTTATCGTGCCACACCTACTGTGACACGGGACCTCGGTTCAAAATAATGAACGGGATGATTTCAGTTTCTCCATCGTCAACTTTCCTTATTATGTAGCAATATTCAATTATCACCTGCATATGGTGTTTATATCTCTCAACTGATTCGATAGGCAAGAGTTTGTTCCAAGTTTGTAGATTGAGGCAAGCTACTGAAATACAAGTTGATGGTGCAGGGGTTTCAACAGTCTCATTTAAAGTCAGCATTTCGTAACTGTTATGGTCGTTATGACAATCTAGTTTGCCAATACAACCTATTTTATTAGTTCAAATCCTGTCTGACGTGTTTCATGCCAATTGTTAGGCCGTTCTTTGCACACTGATTTAGACTACGGATAACTCCTTTTACCTGATCAAGATATGTGGCTCACAGCGGGTGTGACCAGTCGACAGGGGATTTTTACTACTCCTAGACACCCGATCCCACCTCTGGTGTATCCAGGGGTCCGTGTTTGCCCAATTCTCTATTTTGCATTGATAATAGGAGTTATTTTCGTTATTTTCACCTTTCATTGCCATATCTTATGTAGAAACACCACTTTAAGCATTGTCATCCCTCACTAACATACTCTATACAGAAACCTCAATTTTAGCATTGCGACGCCACATTAACATGTTCTGTAAAGAAACACCACTCTTAGTATTTGGGATGCAAATATCAGAAAACCAAAGTGGAACACTGCATCTCAACATATGTACATGTAATATAGGATATTTATAACTACCATGTATAGAATCTAATACATTTTATGTCGGTATTGTTTACTTACTGCCTTACTCAATGACTGACTCATTCACTCTCCACTCACTATTTCAATATACACTTATCTATTCACTCTCCACAAACTTTCACTCTCCACTCGCTCACTTATTCAAGTCACTTCTTTATTCACTCTCATCCTCCATTCACTCACACTCGCCACTTATTTACTTTCCCCTCACTCACCACCCGCTCACTCTCCTTCCCTCACTCACCACCCGCTCACTCTCCTCCACTCACTCACTCACCACCCGCTCACTCTCCTCCACTCACTCACCACCCGCTCACTCTCCTCCATTCACTCACCACCCGCTCACTCTCCTCCATTCACTCACCACCCCTTCATTCTCCTCCACTCACTCACCACCCGCTCACTCTCCTCCCCTCACTCTCCACCCGCTCACTCTCCTCCCCTCACTCACCACCCGCTCACTCTCCAACCGCTCACTCACCACCCGCTCACTCTCCTCTCCTCACTCACCACCCGCTCACTCTTCTCCCCTCACTCACCACCCGCTCACTCTCCTCCTCTCACTCACCACCCGCTCACTATCCTCGCCTCACTCACCACCCGCTCACTCTCCTCCCCTCACTCACCACCCGCTCACTCTCCTCCCCTCACTCACCACCCGCTCACTCTCCTACACTCACTCTCCAACCACTCACTCACCAACCGCTCACTCTCATTCCCTCACTCACCAACCGCTCACTCTCCTCCACTCACTCACCACCCGCTCACTCTCCTCCCCTTACTCACCACCCGCTCACTCTCCACCCGCTCACTCTCCTCCACTCACTCACCTCCACTCACTCACCACCCGTTCACTCTCCTCCCCTCACTCACCACCCGCTCACTCTCCTCCACTCAGTCACCACCCGCTTACTCACCATTCGCTCACTCTCCTCCACTCACTTACCACCCGCTCACTCACCACCCGCTCACTCTCCTCCACTCACTCACCACCCGCTCACTCTCCTCCACTCACTCACCACACGCTCACTCTCCTCCCCTCACTCACCATCCGCTTACTCTCCTCCACTCACTCACCACCCGCTCACTCTCCTCCCCTCACTCACCATCCGCTTACTCTCCTCCACTCACTCACCACCCGCTCACTCTCCTCCCCTCACTCACCACCCGCTCACTCTCCACCCGCTCACTCTCCTACACTCACTCATCACCCGCTCACTCACCACCCGCTCACTCTCCTCCACTCACCACCCGCTCACTCTCCTCCACTCACCACCCGCTCACTCTCCTCCACTCACTCATCACCCGCTCACTATCTTCCCCTCAATCATCACCCGCTCACTCACCACCCCCTAACTCTCCTCCACTCACTCACCACCCGCTCACTCTCCTCCACTCACCACCCCTCATTCTCCTCCACTCACTCACCACCCGCTCACTCTCCTCCCCTCACTCACCATCCGCTTACTCTCCTCCACTCACTCACCACCCGCTCACTCTCCTCCCCTCACTCACCACCCGCTCACTCTCCACCCGCTCACTCTCCTCCACTCACACATCACCCGCTCACTTACCACCCGCTCACTCTCCTCCACTCACCACCCGCTCACTCTCCTCCACTCACCACCCGCTCACTCTCCTCCACTCACTCATCACCCGCTCACTATCCTCCCCTCAATCATCACCCGCTCACTCACCACCCGCTCACTCTCCTCCACTCACTCACCACCCGCTCACTCTCCTCCCCTCACCACCCCCTCATTCTCCTCCACTCACTCACCACCCGCTCACTCTCCTCCCCTCACTCATCACCCGCTCACTCTCCTCCACTCACTCACCACCCCCTAACTCTCCTCCCCTCACTCACCACCCACTCACTCTCCTCCACTCACCACCCCCTCATTCTCCTCCACTCACTCACCACCCGCTCACTCTCCTCCCCTCACTCACCACCCGCTCACTCTCCTCCACTCACTCACCACCCCCTAACTCTCCTCCCCTCACTCACCACCCGCTCACTCTCCTCCACTCACTCAACACCCGCTCACTCTCCTCCACTCACTTTCCATTTATTTACTTTCCATTCATTCATTCTCCACTCAGTCACTCTTCACTCACCCACCCTCCAATCATTCACTCCCCAATCATTCTTGACTTACTCACTTTCCACCCACTCAATCTTCACTCTCCACTTAATTTACACTCATTCATTCTCTACTCGTTTACTCTCCACTCATTCACTTTCAACTTACTTATTCATTCTCAACTCATTAGCTCTCCATTCCATTCATTCTCAAAGTATCTACTTTTCATTCATTCACTCTCTAATCACTCATTCATTTTTCAATCATTCACTGTCCCCTCACTCACCAACCCTCCACTCATAATTCATTTATTGTGAATACTTGTAATACCCTTGATTTTTTTGGAAGTCTTTTGAAAATGAAGGGCGACGACTTTAATGTCCCAACTTACATTCCTTTGGTTTGTAATGTCGACATACAATACGCAATGATATCAAGAACTACATTTGAAATACATATACTGCACATCATTTTTCTTAAAATCTCAGAAAATGAAGGAAAACGATTTTTTGTTAAATATCCCTACTTACATTCCCTAGGTTTGTAATGTCGACAGGTATCTGGAAACTCCCTTTGTTAATGGTGTCATTTAGTAAGGTGGCAGCCTGATCGAGATCCACTTGAGCATTAGGGTTTGGGACGTCGCCTTTTATCGGGGACCCTCCCAGGATGGTTAACGTAACAATTACAGAAGTTGTGTCATAGTCAACCTGTAAAATAAAAACGAGGGAAACCCCCATCGGCAATTAACACTTTGAATGTTTAGTATACCAAATGATTATTACAATAATGAGAGTACTATCATTTATTTCCCTAATTCAATCTAACATGTCAATAAAGTAATTTGTTCTTGCAAAAAAACTCATTGTGTTTGAAACCCATACGAAACAATATCAAGCACGCAAATACAACTGCCAGTTTTTAAACAAACAGAAATATATGTACCAGCACACCTTATAAATAATATAAACAGCAAAACACGGTTACAGCGAATGCGCTTAGAATGAAGTCACTCTTACAACGATGTGATTTTCATTAACACAGTATGAACTTAATGGATATAACGAATTACTTTTATAGCGAATAAGTATTGCTCTTCCTAAGCCTTTCGCTATAAGTATGTTTAACTGTACAATGTTATTTGATACCTTCATTTCCTGGATTCTGAGAGGTGAGAGATTCGTCCACTTGTGTACTGTCAGAAGAACTTCATATTTGAACAGTTGTAAATTCTTTCCCACTGTATTTTGGTAATTTGCTAAAAATTGAAATTACTGACTCTTATCCAAATATGTCGCTATTTAAATGCATTGGTATGCCTAACTAGACATTAAGAGGCTTTTACAAAAACCGAGGCTCATTCTTAGTACCAGTGACTGAATGAAACGATTTTGTGGAAATTTTGTCAAAATCAAACTAATCATTGATACGAACGAAATCACACTCAATTATTATTTCAAAGCAATCATTAAACTCACGGGAGGTTAATGAATTTAGACAAGGAATGCTGAAAAGACACTGCTAGAACCCCGAAAATGTCAAATGTTTCTATGTAGGAATTCACAAATATGTTTTGAAAAAGTAGTTTTTGGTTGTTGTTGTTGTTGTTGTTTTGAACGTTTATTGTTTGCACATCTGTGGTCTGGACATGCTGTGTAATCTTCCTTCAGGTCATTCGCGAACTTTGTCTTAAATATGCACACCTCAGATATAAGAATTCTAGACATTCTGGCTGAATCTGTTTTCTTTCATCATTTTGTCAAGGATAGATGACTGAAAAGACTTCATTGTATGTGACCCTACCAGTTCGCTGGGGTTAATTCATAACGTGCTATATAATTCTTTAAGACAGTATTTAAAGAAATAACTTTTGTTATGAGGTAGCTGTTGGTTGGTGTCATGTGAGGATCCGTGTTAAAATAGGAATGTAAAATTTAAGTTGAAATTTAAAGCTAAACTTCAATCCTGCGATAGCCAGTTGATTAGGGCACTCGCTTTCATGTAAGGTCGGGTGCAATTCTCTAACATGTAAGGACGGGATCGATTCTCTTACATGTAAGGTCGAGTTCGATTCTCTTATATGTAAGGTCGGGTTCGATTTTCTTACATGTACATGTTAGGTCGGGTTCGATTCTCTTACATGTACATGTAGGGTCGGGTTCGATTCTCTGCATTGCGTCAAATCTCAGACAGCTAACATAGGTAATGACTATTCTTTCAACAAACGCCTAGATGAAAATGGTTGGTATTTCAATTATGACCTATGCGTTGACAGAAAGAAGAGAAGGCGCGCTGTCACTTCAACTAAAACTGGTGACGTATCTCGATTGTGACGTAAAACAAAATTCAAACAAAGAAATAAACAATTAATATTTTGCATTGATATTGCGTGTGGATATGAATCTTACCGTCAAGTTGGAAGGTAAAATCTCTTTTCTGTGTGTAATTAAAGCACGTTGAAATGTCGAATTCAAAAATGCTGGGCCGTTCTTCATTATAGTTATAGATGTTATAAGTGAATGCTACCTAGCAACGATACCGAATTATTATCATTAAATGCAAATGTAACAGGTCTCAACGTCCCTGGTGGTAAAATCAGGTAAAATGAGTTTACTCACTTCATCCGTGGTCAGTTTCAGCTGAATTGGCATTCCAAAGGCATACGTGTGTCCCGTACTCTGAACCCAATCATTCTACAATATACAGCAATCGTCTATGTAGTAAATGATAAATAATGATATATGGGGTAATTTATGAGCGGAATATCGAACATGTGAAAATAAAAACGCACAGGTGAAGGAGGTGGTGGGATTACATAGTTACAATGTACATACATACACACACAAGTGCGCATATATATATATATATATATATATATATATATATATATATATATATATGGGGTATCGGAGTGTGAAATTAACATTGAGTTCCAACCACTACATACAAGGTTATATTGCTATTGTGAACTCGTGCAATATAAAACCATAAAACTCGGTGATGGAGGTAGCATACGTCGGGATATATAATCTTGCTTTCGGACTCACCACAGCAAAATACCACTCCCACGTGCTATTAATAGGTCCTCCCGGCCAATCATTTCTTGTCGCAATCCATACATCACAATCTATACCACGTGTTTTTTTCTGTCGAGTAATATAATTGTCATTTATATATATATATATATATATATATATATATATATATATATATATATATAACGTTCAAGAATATTGATTAATTAACAAGTCGTTTCTTTCTATACAATATTAAAAGAATAGATGTAAATATCAAAATACATGTACATGTAATCCCATGCTAGGTAAGAACTGGACATTGTCGTATCGTCATCTGTTATCAATATTGAATGGGCGGGAATATTAGTATGCATCGGTTGGCTTGATTGACTCTAACTTACCACGCCCTCATAAGCATACTGTGTCTTGTCGAAGGAGAAAAATTCCTTGGCCGTACGTATTCTAACAGTGGTATCGTCCAGGGAATGGGCGTCAAAATCACCACCAGCTATAGTGGTGACTGTGCAGTTTCCGCGTTTGGCATCCATTCTGTAGGCCACGCCTAGAAGGGTAGGATAATTATATTTGCTATTTGTACAACAAAACCTTAATGGTAGTTTGTAGACAGATTCAAACCAGTGGATAAATGTCTGTACGAGCATAGGATATAGCCACAATGTAAATCGATCATTAAAAAGCTTGTAAATAAGTAGGGATAACTTTGAAGGTTTTAAAGTTCATTCTGTTGTTGAATTTCAAAAAACAATGTGTAGACACAGAGCTAAATCAGAATGTATGAATAGCATGGATACATGGGGAAATTTATTTCAGTAATGATATAGTTTGCACAAATGTATTTACATATTCTTAAACATATTTTAGTGTCTATATACTGTCCATGCATAAAAAAATCCAATAAAAGCATCAATATTTGTATTAGAGGTCATACATGAAGTACTCTATGTTTTATTTAGCTTGGTTAGAATTTAGGATAAGAATGAGTTAACGTATTTATGTAATTATTTTCAAAATATAGCTATGGATTACCTTTAATATCTAATATTTTTCACAGAAGGTGAAGTCAGCGCTCGTGCAATGACGTATGTTTTAAGTTCATTCTTTTGTTGAATTTCAACATAAATGTGACGATACAGAGTTAAATCTGAATGCAAGACTATCATACATACATACATTTTGCAGGGAAATTTATGATACATACATATTAAGAATTTAGCAATGCTATAGCTTGTAAATATTTTATTCGTAAACTATCCTTATACTGTCCATAAATATTTCCAATAAAAACATCAATATGTGTAATAGAGGACATATATCAAACATTCTATTTTTATCTATCTACAGCGTGGTTAGAATTTTGGGTAGATATAAATTAATGTGATTATCATAAAAATACTTTTATTAATTGCTTTTATTGTCTAATATTTTTCATAGAAACGAACATGCACTAAGTCACTCTGATATTGATGTACGAACAGATGCCTTACAAATGTATATCTAATTGTGCCATTAATATGGAGACAGGACGTCTGTCTGCATTCTGAAATCAAATACTACATTTGTACTCTGCCTCAATAAAAACTTATAATAGAAATTATACTGGCAGATCAAATATACGTTATAGCAAAAGTTTGTATGGATCCATTCATAAACATAGTGTTTCTATAAAGGAACATACCAGTGTAACAGCGTAACAATGTGACCCTTATTGAAGCAGATTACAGTAAAACACGGTTACAGCGAACATGCTCATAACGAATTCACACCTACAGTAAAACACGGTTACAGCGAACATGTTCATAACGAATTCACACCTACAGTAAAACACGGTTACAGCGAACATGCTCATAACGAATTCACACCTACAGTAAAACACGGTTACAGTGAACATGCTCATAACGAATTCACACCTACAGTAAAACACGGTTACAGCGAACATGCTCATAATGAATTCACACTTACAGTAAAACACAGTTACAGCGAACACACTCATAATGAATTCATACTTACAGTAAAACACAGCTACAGTGAAGCCGCTTATAATGAAATCACACTAACAGTAAAACACAGTTACAGCAAACACACTCATAATGAATTCACACTTACAGTAAAACACAGTTACAGCGAACACACTTATAATGAATTCACACTAACAGTAAAATACGCTTATAATGATTTCACACTTACAATAAAACACGGTTACAGCGAACATGCTTATAATGAATTCACACTAACAGTAAAACACAGTTACAACGAACATGCTTATAATGAATTCACACTTACAGTAAAACAGTTACAGCGAACATGATCATAATGAATTCACACTAACAGTAAAACACAGTTACAGCAAACATGATCATAATGAATTCACACTAACAGTAAAACACGGTTACAACGAACACACTCATAATGAAATCACACTAACAGTAAAACACAGTTACAGCGAACACACTCATAATGAATTCATACTTACAGTAAAACACAGTTACAGTGAACATGCTCATAACGAATTCACACTAACAGTAAAACACAGTTACAGCGAACATGTTCATAATGAATTCACACTAACAGTAAAACACAGTTACAGCGAACACACTCATAATGAATTCACACTAACAGTAAAACACAGTTACAGCGAACATGTTCATAATGAATTCACATAACAGTAAAACACAGTTACAGCGAACATGCTGATAATGAATTCAGACTTACAGTAAAACACGGTTACAGCGAACATGCTCATAACGAATTCACACTTACAGTAAAACAAGGCTACAGCGAACACGCTCATAATGAATTCACACTAACAGTAAATAACACATTACAGCGAACATGCTCATAATGAAATCAAATTTACAGTAAAACACAGTTACAACGAACACACTTATAATGGATCCACACTTACAACGAAAACGCTTATAATGAATTCACGTTTACAGTAAAAACGGTAACAGCCAACACGCTTATAATAAATTCACGTTTACAACGAAGTGATTTTCTTTCCCCGTGACTTCAAAGCATAAGATGAATCCACTGGCTCTAACAAATCAAAATTGTTCTCCCACAGCATTGCGTAATAAACGTGTTTTAATTTATACATTTAAACTTACCCTCATTCCAGTCGTGGACTTCGGACAGTTTATCAAGACCATACTGGTTAAAGAATAAGGGATTTGGTCTGTAGTCGTTTCTCACCAAAAGCATGTTGAAGTCGTACCATTGCTATGGGAGTTGGATTAATTAAAATAAATATACAGATTAAAATTCCATCATTTACCTGTCAAAAGCCTGACTGGCTAGAGGTACTTGTGTTTAAACAATAGGACAGAAATTAAAAATTTGAAAAAGTCACAATTTAGTAGTGCGAGTAGTATGTTTCTTCTGACCAAATGATCATGTATCCTTACTTTGACAAATCCAATCGATTTCTGTCCAGGATTCAAAATTTCTGATGTATACTGGAAATAGTTGGCTGGTGTTGGGACAGGTTTTGTGTATTTTCTTCCCGGGCAAACGTACCCTGATGGCGTCTGTGAAATTAAATGTTAAGAGGTCCTTAATTGCTTAATATTTACTTTATTTTTCATGTTATGTTAATCATGAATGATTACAAACCTCAAAAACATCAGCCAGATTAGTCAAATCCGAAAATTGAGTCCTGTATTCAGCAAATTCGTAGGTGTGGTTAATAGGACGGGGTGAACGTACATTTCCTTGTACGTCCCAAACGTTACCGATCACAACAGCGCGGACCGGAACTTTGGACTGAATGGCGCTATTCCAGCCATCCGCTATGGGAGTAAAAGGGTACAACATTTAAGTTGATAAGATAAACTCTTAAACCGACATTAAGGTGATCTTATACCCGATACATTTTTCTTTAAGTTTGAAATTTCTATGAAAATTTGATGAATCTAACTGGAAGAATATTTTATAATTTTTGTGTCAACTTGTTTCAGTAATTCCTGTTTTTCGTTATATATTCACAACTTTTTGCGATCTTACCCATGAAGTACCAGTCGACATTCATAGTGGCGTCCATGTTTGGCCAGTAAACACATGATTTCCAATGATCCACTGACATTCCTCGAACTTTTGTGGTGCCCATATATTGCTCCGTCAGGTTTCCGCCGTAGGCACTGTACATCTTGGGCACATAAGGATTAGTGCCGCTTGTCTGAATTCCAAAGAGCCAGTTTTCCGATTTGTCTGTGGATATCTGCGCCACACTGCATGTTTCTGGAGAGAACAATATTTACCATTTGTTTCCTTGATAATACATTTCGATGCACGTGCTTTTATTTACTAAACGATAACTATCATTAAAATCCACCTATGACATCATTCTTTTGTCCGAACACTCCATTATTTTTCAGGAATGGAGTGTTCGGAAAGTAGGTCAACCTTTATACAAGTAGATATAAATGCATGCAACAAAAGAATGAAAAACGTAAGACATGATTAAAATGCACAAAGTTTAGTTTTTATTGATGTTTACAGTGGATTTTAAGTGGGTCAATATACTCGTATCAGTCCATTCCTTAAAAGAAATGGACCTCGGCCCCTTCGGCGCCTCGGTCCATTACTTTTAAGGAATGGAGGGATACTCGTACATTAACCCTTACATAAATGTACTTGATAATACCTTTACATATATATGTATATGTACTTGAGCACACCTGTAGATACATGTGTATATACTTGAGCACACCTGTAGTTATATGTGTATATACTTGAGTACACCTCTAAATGTACTGATCATATCTTTATATACATGTTGGTTAAGAGTGCACCTTACAATCAGTATATTTATACAAGGTCTCTATACACGTAAGGTTATGATATCATATATACACATATATTTATAATACTGAGTTATTGAAATATACGCCGTTATGATAGTACATACGATTTATAATACCGAGTTATTGAAATGCACGTCTATGATCGTTATAACGATCTAGTTCGTCAATACAACCTACCATTGGGTCAAATGCTGTCTGACATATTTCATACCGATTGTTAGGCTGTTCTTGGCACACTGATTTTGACTACGGATAACTCCGTTTACCTGATCAGAATATAGGGCTCACGGCGGGTGTGACCGGTCGACAGAGGATGCTTACTCCTCCTAGGCACCTGATCCCACCTCTGGTATATCCAGGGGTCCGTGTTTGCCCAACTCTCTATCCTGTATTGCTTGTAGGAGTTATGATATTGATCACTGTTCGTTATCTTCACCTTTATATGAGTTATGAGATTGATCACTGTTCGTTATCTTCACCTTTATATGAGTTATGAGATTGATCAATGTTCGTTATCTTCACCTTTATAGGAGTTGTGAGATTGATCACTGTTCTTTATCTTCACCTTTATATGAGTTATGAGATTGATCACTGTTCGTTATCTTCACCTTTATATGAGT
Source organism: Ostrea edulis (assembly GCF_947568905.1). NCBI lineage: Eukaryota > Metazoa > Mollusca > Bivalvia > Ostreida > Ostreidae > Ostrea > Ostrea edulis. The sequence continues at coordinate 20,597,665 of NC_079171.1, forward strand.
TATGAGATTGATCAATGTTCGTTATCTTCACCTTTATAGGAGTTGTGAGATTGATCACTGTTCTTTATCTTCACCTTTATAGGAGTTGTGAGATTGATCACTGTTCGTTATCTTCACCTTTATAGGAGTTGTGAGATTGATCACTGTTCTTTATCTTCACCTTTATAGGAGTTATGAGATTGATCACTGTTCTTTATCTTCACCTGTATAGGAGTTGTGAGATTGGTCACTGTTCTTTATCTTCACCTTTATAGGAGTTATGAGATTGATCACAGTTCGTTATCTTCACCTTTATAGGAGTTATGAGATTGATCACTGTTCTTTATCTTCACCTTTATAGGAGTTATGAGATTGATCACTGTTCTTTATCTTCACCTGTATAGGAGTTATGAGATTGATCACTGTTCTTTATCTTCACCTGTATAGGAGTTATGAGATTGATCACTGTTCTTTATCTTCACCTGTATAGGAGTTATGAGATTGATCACTGTTCTTTATCTTCACCTGTATAGGAGTTATGAGATTGATCACTGTTCTTTATCTTCACCTGTATAGGAGTTATGAGATTGATCACTGTTCTTTATCTTCACCTGTATAGGAGTTATGAGATTGATCACTGTTCTTTATCTTCACCTGTATAGGAGTTATGAGATTGATCACTGTTCGTTATCTTCACCTTTATAGGAGTTATGAGATTGATCACTGTTCGTTATCTTCACCTGTATAGGAGTTATGAGATTGATCATTGTTCGTTATCTTCACCTTTATAGGAGTTATGAGATTGATCACTGTTCGTTATCTTCACCTGTATAGGAGTTATGAGATTGATCACTGTTCGTTATCTTCACCTGTATAGGAGTTATGAGATTGATCACTGTTCGTTATCTTTACTTTTATAGGAGTTATGAGATTGATCACTGTTCGTTATCTTCACCTTTATAGGAGTTATGAGATTGATCACTGTTCGTTATCTTCACCTGTATAGGAGTTATGAGATTGATCACTGTTCGTTATCTTCACCTTTATAGGAGTTATGAGATTGATCATTGTTCGTTATCTTCACCTTTATAGGAGTTATGAGATTGATCACTGTTCGTTATCTTCACCTGTATAGGAGTTGTGAGATTGATCACAGTTCTTTATCTTCACCTGTATAGGAGTTGTGAGATTGATCACTGTTCGTTATCTTCACCTGTATAGGAGTTATGAGATTGATCATTGTTCGTTATCTTCACCTTTATAGGAGTTATGAGATTGATCATTGTTCGTTATCTTCACCTTTATAGGAGTTATGAGATTGATCACTGTTCGTTATCTTCACCTGTATAGGAGTTATGAGATTGATCACTGTTCGTTATCTTCACCTTTATAGGAGTTATGAGATTGATCATTGTTCGTTATCTTCACCTTTATAGGAGTTATGAGATTGATCACTGTTCGTTATCTTCACCTGTATAGGAGTTGTGAGATTGATCACAGTTCTTTATCTTCACCTGTATAGGAGTTATGAGATTGATCATTGTTCGTTATCTTCACCTTTATAGGAGTTATGAGATTGATCATTGTTCGTTATCTTCACCTTTATAGGAGTTATGAGATTGATCACTGTTCGTTATCTTCACCTGTATAGGAGTTGTGAGATTGATCACAGTTCTTTATCTTCACCTGTATAGGAGTTGTGAGATTGATCACTGTTCGTTATCTTCACCTTTATAGGAGTTATGAGATTGATCATTGTTCGTTATCTTCACCTTTATAGGATTTATGAGATTGATCACTGTTCGTTATCTTCACCTTTATAGGAGTTATGAGATTGATCACTGTTCGTTATCTTCACCTGTATAGGAGTTATGAGATTGATCACTGTTCGTTATCTTCACCTTTATAGGAGTTATGAGATTGATCATTGTTCGTTATCTTCACCTTTATAGGAGTTATGAGATTGATCACTGTTCGTTATCTTCACCTGTATAGGAGTTATGAGATTGATCACAGTTCTTTATCTTCACCTGTATAGGAGTTGTGAGATTGATCACAGTTCGTTATCTTCACCTTTCACGTGTTTATGATAGTACGATTTATAATACTGAGTTATTGAAATACTAGTATGCGCTAATGATACATGGAATGGCTGATAAAGATTGTACATGATTTTAGACTGAGAACATACGAGTACAATAAATCATTAGAAAAATGTGAAAAACATTAACACTAATTATTGTTGTCTGTCTGTAGTGAAATTCTCGTCACATTGATATAATACACAATAATGGACTGTTTAGCAGGGAAACATCACAAATTATCAGTTCTTAGTAGGGTTGTCAAATTGATCAAAAATTAGTAACCGGTTACTCGGTTGCCCTTCCGATCGAGTACTCGAGTACTCGGTCATCATTCAAGAGAACATTCAAAATCTTAAACATAGTTGATACTACTTAATAACATAGACTATATCCATCATCCTGCTGTTTATGTATATGTTTTAACTTTTCAGCTATATTTTCTCACGTATGTCTCTCCGGCATCTCGCGAGTGACAAGTACATTTGATGTTCGCTTCCAGTCATGGTCAATGTGGTGTTCAGTTACTGTCATGTAACTTTTTGTTGCATGTGATGTCCATGTATCTGTTGTTAGGGAGACAGTATCAACTTTATCAAGGTCTTTTCAATTCTTGCCTTAATCGTGTTTCTGGATGGTATTTTATAGTTAGGCAACACGGTCGACATTAGCCTCTGAAATCCCTTCCCTTCGACTATTCGCAGCGGCATATAATCCAAAAACAACCATGTCAACAATTGCCTGTGTTATGTCTTCCGATTGTTTGCCTGAAAGATTTCTTGTACGCGGAGAATTTAGAAAATTAACCACAGACGGTTGTTTCTCTGGAGTTCCTTCAATATCACCATGTTTTATGCGCAAATGCTTCAGCATATTTGTTGTACCTCCCGTGAACGTTAATTCAACCTCGCAGAGTTGACATTTTATAGATTTTGAATCGCCGGTCCGTTTAAAATATTTCCATACTTTAGAGGACGGAGGCATTTTTGCTACTAACAATTGTACGAGTCCACGCTTTTTTGTTATTGAATTAATTTGAACTATAATTAAGTTGAATTCAAATCATGGTATGCCTCTGGCTATAAACAAAGCGATGTGCTGCCACCGACAGAGGTGCTAATAACTAAGTATGTTTTTGGTTTTGGGTAAATTCTTAATATCCTCATTAAACCCAATGTATAAAAGTAAATTGGAGCTGAAAAATTGCCAAACACCTTTTATTCAGCTCTCAGGAATGTGTACTGATAATAAAATATATTTCTTTCTTTTTTTAAAATTATTTTCACTTTAGAAAAAAAAATCAAAGTCCATGAACCAACTTTTTTTTCATTGAAAAATGTTACATAGATTTTCTTAGGATCTTTAAATGATAGATTAGAGATTTAATAAGCTTAGAGGCATATGGTAAGTATGTTTTTGAATAATTTTATTGTGTTATATAATGCTCTGAAAATAACATAAATGTCACCCTTGAAACGAGTTAGAAAATACATTGATGAAATTAGTATTACGTTCGTAGCCTGTCGTGTCCGAAAATGAAGAAAAATATGATGCCTCTTAATATTTGATGACGAGAATTTATTTACCGTATCACGTGTTGTTTGCACATTTCATGTCGTTATTAACTCAGTAAATGAATACCAAGCCAGTTGTGGGTGTGTTACTTATTTTATTTTTCAAACGATTCCCATGGTTACTTTTGGAGTCCGATTCGTTACGAACATAAATCACCTAGTTTCTACTACGATTGAGATCCACATGATGTATTTCGATTTCTATTTTGTTACGTCACCGATGCTGAACTCCCTATGTGTAATTGAACTCGCCCACATATTTGCATTGTGGGATAGCGATGGCGGTAAATACAGTGTCCACAAAACGATGCTTTCGTGACGAACATGATTCATCGTTAACTGATGCAGAAAAATTCGTAAGTACTGTTTATTTTACACTTATGCATATTAGAAAATACATAAATGAGTTATTTGCGATATATTCTTACTCAGGTTTGTCAACATCGAGAATTTTAACCCCGGGTTCTTGTCTGTTGGTCGACTTTATATTGAGACCCCGAGAGTTGTTTGTCGTGTCTGACGTAACGAACGTACGGAAACATTATTCTAAAAGTTGAAATTTGCATTTCTGGCACTCAGGGTAATTTTTAGCTTATAAATGTTCGATTTAAAAAAGAAAACTGATTGGTTATTATGAATTCATTTAACAAACTGTAAATTTTCTATGGATGATGTTCGTATAAACGGACACATGAGACTGGGCTGTTTTGTTGTCTTTTTACGAACATAATATTGTTTTTTCTAGAATAGTTTTTACCTGAATTATTGAAGTGATAATAAGTAGATAAATTTAAGGGGTTCATTGATTACCAAGTCTTCCTCCTGGGTTAACTTGAAGGTGAAAAACAAGAGTATATATCCTTTTCACTTATGTGCGTAAAAAGACACTGAAAATATTGTATCTAACGTTACCAACATAAAACTTCAGTTAAGTAGTGTTCTATAAGGGTAAAAACAATACATATGCCATAAACAGAATGATAAAGTTGAATATTTCTTTGTGATGAACACATTATGGACAATGATATGTATTTTCACCCATAAATACGTAATTTACTTATGTTGGTAACAAGACGCCATTGACAGAGAAAATGCAGGAGTGTTGGTTACTTTAATATTTAACTAATTTTTAAGATGATAAATACATTGTAGCATTCCAGAATGTGATGAAAATATATACAACTAATCGTGGATTTTTTTAGGGTCTGTAGGGGGCTGAAATAAGGCCCCATTCCCAATGCTAAAAAGCAGGTATTTTCCCCAGTTTTTGGCTTTGAAATTCCCAATTAATGAAAACAAATCAAGCAAGATTGCTTAACTGTTATAAAAACTTCACAGGTCCTTGAAATCAAGACCTTAATAAACCTGAACTTTTACTTATTCAACGTGATAAGATACAATACATGAGTGAAATCAGTGTCACATCAAAGTCATATTGATTGATTGTATCTTGCTTAACGTCTCGCTCGAGAATTTTTCACTCATATGGAGACGTCACCAAGACCGGTTAAGGTCTTCAAATTTAGGCCTGTGCTTAGCGCTTACGTCCGTTGAGCAGTGAGGGTTCTTTAGCGTGCCACACCTACTGTGACATGGGTAATCTGTTTTTATGGTCATCTCCGAGGACCCGTGACATTCACACCTGATGCCGAGCATTTGGCGATGGAACTGTCACTACCTGATTTAACGACTTAGGTCTGTCGCGGCCGGGATTCGAACCCCGGCCTTCCGCATGCGGGGCGAACGCTCTAACCTCTCGGCCACCGCGGCAGTCATATTGAAGGTCAAACTATCATAGAACTAGAATAAGTAAGATTACAAAAGGAGAGTGGACATAAGAGATCTTTGGTGATTTTTTAACAAACAAAATGTTCCTTTACAATTACTTGATTACAGGTTGAAGATGAAACAAAGGCAAAAAATGCATTTGCACAAAAGGCATGGCGAGAACGGTTAAAAACAGATCCAGAAAAGTACAAGCAGTTTCGAAAGGCTGACAGTGAGAGAGTAAAAGCAATCAGATACAACCTTACTGATGAAAAGAGAAAACAATATAATGAACGAACTCGACTAAGAATGATAAAGTACAGACAGAAAAAGAAAGAAGAAGGAATGAAAGAATCAAAGAGATCAGTAACAAGAGCCACATGTGAAAAACAACGCAAGAAATGGAGAGAAGAAAAGAGACAACAGAGGGAGGCAATGAGTTCGCAAAAAAGGAGACGTATCAATGAAAGACGGAGAAAACTTTATGCTGAGAAAAAAGTAAAGAGCAACAGTAAAGTACCAGACAAAGAAAATATGAACAGCAGTAGCACAGCCACATTTAAGTCAGATGGTGCTCGCAGACAGGCAATACATAGAACATTGAAAATTTTGCCTAAAGATCCCAATAAATTTGTTGAAGTGGTTACAAATATCATTCATAAAACAACTCCAAAGAGGAAAGCAGCTCTCAGTCAAAAGTGTCTTATTTCACCGCAGTCAAAAAAGAGGTTAGAATTTTATGATTGTAATGTTATGAAATCCAAAGAAAAGCTGAAAGAAATAAAAGAGAGAAGGAGTAAAAAAGATAACCGTCTAAGGTACCTTCTTCATCAAGCTGCCGCAATCAAGTGCAAGGGGATCAAGGGAGTGCATTTAAAACAACTAGGATTTAGCAGGAAGGTCCTATCGAAAGTTTCTGGGGTTGATGACATCATGGAAATCCAGAGAAAGAAAAGGAGCGATGCCATGCCAAAGGAAGACCTTGAAAAGGTAACAAATTTTTTCCATCAATCTGATGTGTCAAGGGAAATGCCCAATCCCCGGCAAGTCAACAAAGCCATGTGCCCACGAAAAACTCTGGACGGGTCATTGGTCAACTCATACCAAAAATTTCAGGAGCAAAATCCAGATGTGAAGATATCATACAGTAAATTCGTAAAATGCAGACCTACAAATGTGAAACCGGCAGCTTATACAAAGTATAACCAGTGTCTTTGTGAATACTGTACAAATGTTGATTTGAAAATCAGTAGTTTAGTGCGATTTTGCTCCGCTCACCATATTGAACCGGTTTGTAAAGACAGATACGAAGCTTCTCGATTAACTCTTTGTCCAAAGGAAGGAGAATATTACAGAAAGGAATGCATAGATAGAAAATGTGAAGAATGTGGAGTTTCTAATCTCGCCAAGACAACAAAAGCAGTAGAAGTTCTCAGGCAGCATGGCTTATCTGACATAAGATGGCAGTCTTGGGTAATGGATGAAATCACCAAAATCGTAAAAGGTAAAGAGGTAAAAAAGAGGCAAATGACACAAAAGGTCCACACAACTACGGTACAGGAATTGGTTGAAGAGCTGACAAATTCTATGAAGGAATTTTCTAAGCACCTTTTCAATGCACAGTGGCAAGCAAGACAGTTTGAAGCATTAAAGGTCAGTATTCCACATAAATGGGTGTTGCTGTGCTCAGACTTTGGCGAAAACTACATATGCAGACAACAGGATGAAGCTCAAAGTGCTCATTGGAGTTATGATCAAGTCACCTTACATCCGATTGTAGCTTACTATCGTTGTCAAGAATGTGAAGAGCCAATGCATGAATCATTCATTTTTGTTTCTGAGGATCATAAACATGACCATCATGCTGTTCACCACTTCACGAAGTTGGTGAATGAGATTCTGTTGTCACGTGGGTTTGCCATTGAAACACAAATACAGTTTTCTGATGGAGCACCAACACAATACAAAAGTAAAATAAACTTTGTAGACATGAGTTTGTGCCAAGAAGAGTTAGGATTTCACGTTGAGAAGCATTTCTTCGGATCTAGACATGGTAAAGGACCATGTGATGGGGAGGTAGGCGTTTTGAAAAGATGCATTATTACTGGAGTAAAGACGAGAAAGGCTATGATTCGCAATGCCATGGAGTTTTACGAGTATGGTAAAAGCCAACTGTCACTTCCGAAGGAAGACACAAATCAGCACATTCATCAAAAAAGGACATTTATCTTTGTAAAGGATGGAGAGATAGATAGGGAAAGGAACGACAGACTGGCGAACATAAAGGCAGTGAAGGACACAAGAATGACTCATTGTTTTAGACCTGTAGCTCCATATGTCATAACATCAAGGGAAAGGAGCTGTTTCTGTGATGTGTGTAGATGCATCAATGGTACATGTGAGGAGAAATGCAGCAATGAATTGCTGACGGGAAATTGGGTTGTTCAAAACATTTCCATTAAAAGACGGACTCGACCTGATGGTGCAAAGAGAACTGTAACAGGTATGTTTGTGAAACGAACTTTCCCTGAATATACAATGTATTTACTTTTTGTAACTACTGAATCATGAAATCACATTACTCAACATGCATTGCAGCAACTATATCATATCATTAAGTATGTGTGAAAGTTCTGTAAAATAAAACTATTTTATACATGTAGGTGTATGTAAATCATGCATATTGATTATAATTGATTTTAGAAGCAGAGAATGAAGATGTTGGAAGTGAAGATGGTGACATTACAGATGGTCAAAATGAGGTTAACACAAATGAGGGTGAAAAGGGGGATAATGGCATGGTCAATGTAAATCGAGATGACATCACAGATAACCTTGGCAACACAGAAAGTTTACAAGGTAAACTGCAGGACAGAATGTTACAATTCAAAATTATTCATTTACTCTTTATAGTGGTATTGTCTACAAAACCAAATATTTAACTATATCCTACTAGCCGTCCATTAGGATACTTTGTCCACAACTGCTTATAAGTTTCATTTCATGATCTTATATGGTGTATTTTTACATGTAACATGATTCACACTGCTCTTTACAGATATTCAGCATGAAGATAATACAGTTGGTCAGATGGTGTATGACCTAGAGAGTGCAGTTAACATCAGTGGCCTAAGTGACATCATAGATGAGATCTATAAGACAAAGTGATACCTATTTGTTATTTTACTTCATGTGTTACATAGCAAACCAATGTGAAATACGAAGGAGTTGATTAAATACAGAATTGATAGTTTCAACGAAGTAAAAAATTTCCCTTATCAATTCTAATAGACAAATTGATCAATTATACATTGCGGATGTATACATTAGTGTACACAGTACATCATTGCAGTAATTTTCCTGGACGAAATTCATTCGTATTTGAAAGATCTTTCATGTGATTTCTCTATTAGGCGGGCAATTGGTGAGGTTGGATGTTACTTAATTATTGACTTTTTATTTAAGCTGATAGACTGAATCCAGACACAGAACCTGTTGATTTGAGTGATCTTAGTGGCATGCTTGGTATGTTAATGTAAAATAATGTATTCACTTATCAATTAGATAAACCTGATAAACATATGGATTCTATTTTTCGCCTACAAATCCAAGATTTTCAGTTTTGTCATTTAATCCATATAATTAATCCAATGTATATCTGTTTTAATTGTTTTCTAACGTAATCCCATTTATATACAAATGCAGAGTTTGATGAGAAAATGGATGTTTTTGTTGCTGAGGGCATGGGACAGACATCATCTCCACAAAGAGAGTCCATAATTCATTCTGATCAGCAAACAGAATACAGGTACATTCATATGAGACGTAGTTACAAATTTGTATTTGAAACAATCTGATGCAAAAAAAGTCTTTATAAACAACAGAATGTAATTTTCTTCCACTTCACACCAATTAGTTTATGAAATTTAGTGACAGGGAAAGCGTTATCTCTCATTATTCTCAAACAATAAAAACTTATTTCTCTTAAAAAGGCAGGGTCAGTTTGTTGAGGCTCACTTGGTCTCTGACAAACGGAAGAAGCGGTTATATGTTGCAGAGGTATACATGATAGACCGTTTGAATCTGAATTTTCTGTGGAGTTACTATGAAAAACATGTTATGTTTATTTTCGCTTATTTTGTGTTTTAATTTGTATACAGTTTCCCTTATGGATTTGTGTTTTATTTTTCTAAAATTTGCATGTTCATTCTTTCACTATTTTTGTACTTATATACTTTCCTATTGAAGCTTGAATGGAAAACACTTTTTATCATTATCAAAGATGTTATTTTACACAATAAGAGTGGTTTCATAGATGTTCTCTCCTTTTCAGATCAAGGAAGTTTGTGGGGGTGAATACCTTCTCCAATTTATGCAGCGGAAAGGAGACAGATTTTATTGGCCCTCTGTGGATGACTTCTCTTGGGAGCCATATGATAGCATACATCGACTTTTGCCAATACCTGTTTTATCCAAGCAGTCTTCCTCTAGAAGACAATTATTTGAATTTTGAAACATTCACACTCGCTCATACTATTCAAAATTCATATTGCTGTTGCATTGAAATAAATGTTTTTCTTTCCTTTGAAAAAATTGTGTCTGTGTTACTTCCATAAGATGATAGCTTTGCTATGAATATATCCTAGGAATCGTACTGCTAACTCAAAGTAACAGAGTCATAGCAGTAAAGATGTCTTCTTATGAAGGAAAGGATAGCGACTGTTTCTCTAGTGATGTCTGTCATAATTTTATGGAATAAATCAAATCTGAAAATTATGGAAGTAACGGTGTCTGAAATTCTTTAATCTGACTGCAAGGTCTGTAATAATAAATTTTGAAAAAAAAGTTTTTAATCACCTCTTCAGGAGATATCTTAAGAGTTGAATTACAGATTTACACTAAAATTACAGTTATTACTGCAGTATGTATTTTCATTTAGACACTATGTTACTTCCATAATTTTGTTAGTCATCTATATTCAAACTCATTTCAAAATAAATCCGTGCCATGGATTATCTTCTACTTGGTATTTCTATAAACTAGAAGATGTAGACTACTCAAAACCATAAACCAAATAAGAAATAAATTAATTTGAAATTTATTGGTGAAAGTAACACTTTGCATGCCAGATCCAGAAACTTACATAACTATAATTGTTGTCAAAACAGGACAGGCCTTTAATTCAGGCTACATGTATACATTATAGGTAATTAAGAGAACGGTACTTGAGATAACGTACGATGGTCGGCGAAAATAGAATAGGTGAAACAAAACAAAAAATACAAGAATTTTTTTTTTTCAAGTACTCGGTTACTGATTTTAGTAATCGATACTCGGAACTTCCGACGAGTACTCGAGTAACCGGTTACTCGTTGACAACCCTAGTTCTTAGTATGGTTACATGTATCACCCGAGGGTGCCTATGCGCCTGATAATTTGTGGTATCTCCCTGCTAAACAGTCCATAATAGTTCTATTATCTTGAAGAATCTGAACGTTAAAAAACAATCACACATTTATTGACTAGTCCCATGTGTCGTTTTATTTAAAACGTCAACAAATTCGTAATAAAAGTTAAAAGTCTGCAGAAAATTCTGATAAATTTTCACTAGTTTTCGCGGGGTAAAATCAATGTTACCCTCAACTACATACATTATGTTGTTAAATTACACTCAATGTCCTACATGTATTAGATTTAAGAAATGAAACTTGTAATTCTTTATTTGATGCATGTATCAAACGAAAAAATGGACCGAAAACTTCATCATTTTTCGTTTGAAACAACAACGAAACTGGCTGTGTGTTTAGATCTGGTACTGTGCAGGTGCAATGGTTAAACGCTGAATTAGATATAAAGGAAGAGAACGGGTGACTGGATATATCCTGCATTGTATTGTAGGGGAAGTTGAACACTGGTTGTGTCGTTGGAACGGTGGAATGCGACTCGGCTCCATTTTAATATCAAGTAAAAAGCTCAACACCTTTTCATCTAAATTGCCCTCGTTGACTGAGCCCCATGTAACGCAGTTCATTTTCATTGATATATCCCAGATCAAAAGTTGCTGCTTGAACCGTCATGCTATCGAACTCGTAAAGCAGACGATACATACCGGGAACTCGTGTAATCTGTCTACTTCTATAAGTCAGTGTCCTACGTCATCAAGTTGACTATTCTACCACGTCATCACTAGGCCTATATGTGTTGTTTCTTTCAATAGATTTGTATTTCATTCGTCTATGGTTGCGTTAATATTTGGTAGCATCAAACGAATACATTTCGTTTATAATGCTTGTGTGGAAATTCCCGTTCTATAAATAGCGCTAAAATTAGAACGGGGAAGATGCATTCCAGTCCCGCGTGCTTAGTGCAGATGAACTCCGGACAAATTTTTTTTTTGGACTAAGAAATAAAACGAATTTTTCATCCAATCAGCATCGTTGTTACTTCATAACTTTAAAAGTTATTAAATGATGTAATATATCTATATTAATGAAAGCAAAACATTGAGGTTTGAGAAAGTTAAACGACAGATTGAAAGCTTTCAATTGTGACGCCACAGTAGAATGACGTAAAAACCTAACGTCAAACTTAAACATTTCGTAACTTGTTTAAAATTGTTCAATTGTAAACTGGTACCGTGTTGACCTCGCTTCTCTCATGTACAACAGGAAGCGTCAATTTTTGACAGCCAGGATTTGGGCTGTATCTTTATCTCACATGTTTGACGAGAGTTCATTTCAAAACAACAACGACGCTAGCTATGACGTCACAGTCGACTACACTACGCTACGAATATATACGGTGAAGTATAAAACGCGAGCTACAATGGCGCTACCCAATTTGATTAAAGTCAGACTTCTTAGATCCGCGCATTATACTCTGCGTATGGGTATACGGCACGGATATAAGAAGTCTGAATTTAATTAGAGTACGCGAGAAAAGCGAAGTCAACAGGGTCAATTGGTGCTACACATTCGGAATCTCTTCAGTGCGACACGAAAATCAATTGACCAATGAAATCGGCTCATTTGGCCTAATCAAAGTACCACTGATCCGTTTGTGTGTAGCACCAATCAGCGGGGAACCAGTTTAGTTCAATTGTTAATGCACGACTGACAACGGACGCAGACCAGTTCCGTATTTCATTAAGAAGAGTTCGTTAACTCAACTTAGTACATGTAGGTCCTCAAATGTCTTACAGATTGAGAGCAAACTGATTTTGTTTTCAGTAGCAAAGAGTTTGTGAACACAAAGCCAATAAATCAAGCTTGTCCTATATCAGAGTGCATCAAACTTACTATGGTGGTCATCTATCGTAAAGACTTCGTTAGTTGAGTAGGAATAGAGACGTTTAGTCTTTAGACCCACTTCATGCTTCACAGCAGCCGCTCTCTGGTTAGGGTAATCATAATATTCTTTGATATCAATAGTTTGTTTCTTATCTTGGAAGTTGCATTCTACATTTACACTGTATGTTGGGGATAGTGTCGGTTTTCTTTTAGTGCCTACAATAGAGCATGGGATATCAATAATCATTACAATGTAGGTCAGATATCAATAATCATTACAATGTAGATCAGATATCAATAATCATTACAATGTAGATCATATATCAATAATCATTACAATGTAGGTCAGATATCAATAACCATTACAATGTATGTCAGATATCAATAATCATTACAATGTAGGTCGGATATCAATAATCATTACAATGTAGGTCGGATATCAATAATCATTACAATGTAGGTCAGATATCAATAATCATTACAATGTAGATCAGATATCAATAATCATTACAATGTATGTCAAATATCAATAATCATTACAATGTAGGTCAGATATCAATAACCATTACAATGTATGTCAGATATCAATAATCATTACAATGTAGGTCGGATATCAATAATCATTACAATGTAGGTCAGATATCAATAACCATTACAATGTATGTCAGATATCAATAATCATTACAATGTAGGTCGGATATCAATAATCATTACAATGTAGGTCGGATATCAATAATCATTACAATGTAGGTCAGATATCAATAATCATTACAATGTAGATCAGATATCAATAATCATTACAATGTAGGTCGGATATCAATAATCATTACAATGTAGGTCAGATATCAATAATCATTACAATGTAGGTGAGATATCAATAATCATTACAATGTAGATCAGATATCAATAGTCATTACAATGTAGATCAGATATCAATAATCATTACAATGTAGATCAGATATCAATAATCATTACAATGTATGTCAGACATCAATAATCATTACAATGTAGGTCATATATCAATAATCATTACAATGTAGGTCAGATATCAATAACCATTACAATGTAGGTCAGATATCAATAATCATTACAATGTAGGTCAGATATCAATAATCATTACAATGTAGATCAGATATCAATAATCATTACAATGTAGGTCAGATATCAATAATCATTACAATGTAGGTCGGATATTAATAATCATTACAATGTACGTCAGATATCAATAATCATTACAATGTATGTCAGATATCAATAATCATTACAATGTATGTCAGATATCATTTCAAGAGTATAACAAGACTGATGTGTTCATGCGTAACCAATAACAATCAAATGATAACCAACAGTACACTACATATACGACAATGTCAAAACGCAGTCGTTTGATTTTCTGTTAGGATATTTACAATTGTAAAATGCCTTTCGTTCGATCATGGACTAGCGCCCTCAATATTATGGTTGTGTAATGTTTTAATATCTGTATGTTTATAAAACATTTTGAAGCACCTGTTAAAAGCGCAAAATTTGAAATATCGCTAACAGAAAACTAGAAGCCCATTTGGGACATATCATAACATTTATACTTTAAAATAGTGAATTTTAGAATTCGATTTTAAGCCGTTGTAATGAATTGTAAAGTTTCGGTATAACAAATTTGTAAAGTTCCTAATAACGGATTTCAGAATTATGAAAAGACAAAACGAACTCTGAAATTCTTTATATCAAATTGCCTAATTTGTTATGACAATTCTAATTATTTGTATATGTACTGACCTTGCGACATCTTCGTCAAACAACATAAACATGTATCAAGAAATTGCTTTAATTAAGTACCCGTTTTAACAGAAATTTCGCATTGATCAATTCAAAAATCTATAATTTCAAACTATTTAAAGTTATATTAGCTGTAAATCTGAAGATTTTATTTTGTTGTAAAAATGTGTTATTATGATAGTTTTGTATGTAACTTTAACCATCGTTATTGATAAAATTAAAATAAAGTTTAAGATATTATCAAATTAAAGATTTCGGTTCTATTGAATATATTATAGCACTATATAGAAATCAATTTTTGTACGGGAAGACAATAATGTAGGCTTGCTTCATTCAGAGCCTCTTGATAGGTTTACTAACACAAATATTAAATTAACAAAAGTTTATAAAGCTCATTTTTTCTGTCATTGAGATATTAAAATTACAATTTTGCAACAAACATTTTCGACACCAAAATGATAGCAAGCATTATTTTGATATATTCTTACTAATTCCGCAATTCGTTATCACGAATTATATACTGATTTCATATCAACGATTTTATAAACCGTTATATAGAATTTGACAATTTTATATAACCCTTTCTAAAATTCCTGTTTTCAATTTTGTTTGTTAAAACAAATTTTCAAATTTGTTGTAACAAATGCAACAAATTCGTAATAACAAATTTAACCCATTATAACGAATTTAAACGTTTGAACTAACAAATTAAATTTGTAATAACAAATCAAAAAATATTCATGAAAGGTCCTAAATAGGCAGTCATAATACAAAGTAAAAAGTACTGACCGGTATTGGTTAATGTGGCTGGGTTACACACACTTGTGTCCAGGCCGTGTAAAGGTACGTCAGCTGAGATCCAACACACACTTATAATCAAAACCACACACCTTGTTTTAAAAAGAAGAAAATAACAAACAATCTTTGATTTCTTTGATAGTTCGTGTGAGGATCCGGGTTACAATAGGTCATCAGTACCCCAGCCCCAGGGATCCGGGTTAGAATAGGTCATCAGTACCCCACCCCAGGGATCCAGGTTAGAATATGTCCTCAGTACCCCACCGATCCGGGTTAGAATAGATCTTCATGATCAGTACCCCACCCCAGGGATCCGGGTTAGAATAGGTCCTCAGTACCCCTTGCTTGTCGTAAGAGCAATTAAACGGGGTGGTCCTTTAGATGAGACCGCAAAAACTGAAGCCCGCTGTCACAGCAAGTGTGGCATGATAAAGATCCCTTCCTGCTCAATGACCCTAAGCGCCGAGCATAGGCCTAAATTTTGCAACCCTTCACCGGCAATGGTGACGTTACCATATCAGCAAAAACTGTTCTAGTGGGACGTTAAACAATATACAATCAACCAATCAATTTCCTGTTCGACAGACGCAAGTCTTTAAAACAGGTAGTGATAGTTCCATCGCCAAACGCTCGGCATCAGGTGTGAATGTCACGGGTCCTCGGAGATGACCTTATAAACGGATGACCCGTGTCCCAGAAAGTGTTGCACGCTATAGAACCCTCACTAATCAATGACCATAAGTGCCGAACATAGGCCTAAATTTGAAGCCCTTCACCGGTCTTTGTAACGTCTCCATATGAGTGAAAAATTCTCGACCGTCTAAGCAAGATACAATCAATAAATCAATCCTGTTCGGTTGAGTTTTAAATTAGTAAATGTAAATTAAATGCAACATAAAGAGAAAGAGGTTAGTCGTTGATGAAATATTCACGCACGATAGAAAACGTTCATAGGTCATTTTTATCACATCAAGTACAAACGTTAGATCCGCCCACAGACCTGGTACATACTGTATACAAATAATTGGTATCAGTTCGTTATCAGATATACTCCATTACGAGTTGCACTAAAGTTTCTGCTTATCAATGAGTATTTCATGCCAATTTATAAAACTGTATAAAGGTGGAATTAATTTTTAAAAAACTGAAAAGAATGCATAGAAACTAATTTTTTTTAACGTGTTTTCATTTTTTACATTCACGTGCCGGAGGTTGCTTTGTCGGGTACTATTTCCATTATGTAAATCTCTTTTTTTCAATTCCTTTTGGTAAACTGGGTTTCCAAATACTCAGACTTTGAATCTTTATAATTCCTAATCAAATATATTAACCAAAGATAATTTCAATTCATATTCAGTAAATGTCATTTAATTATATTTGATATATTAAATGACCAAATTCGTAACGGTAGTGCTGAATAATTCTCTGTCGTATTCATTCTTTATTGTGTAATTGAATAGTTTTCTTGATGCGTTGGTTACAATGAAATGAACACGCTGAATTACAATGTAGATTATAAAATTACCAACTGTATCAAACTAGTTTGTGTACCTACCTTAACCAGAACGCGTTTCTGTCCACCATTTTCTGACTCTAATACCTCCTAATGTCCAAAGGTTGTCGATGAGGCCAGTGTCATCAGTGGGGTATCGGATGTTTACATATGTACATAAAGGTGATGGTGATATGTTCCAAGGTACACTGGACCTGTATCGTGTTATCTCACGCGGATTTTTCTGTAATGATATGCACTGCAGTAGCTCAGGTAGTTGATAAATGATAAGTACATTATCGCTGAAATAATGGCTAACATATTCGTGACCTGAACACATCTATATGAATGCCACCTTGTTTAATAATTGTTAATTTGGATTTATTTTTAAGATGATCATACACTGTGTAACATTACAGTAAAAGTCTTTAAATTCTATAGATTTATTGTTACTTCCGGTGCAAATATGCGAAGGGTTACATAATTCGATGGAGGTTTCTTATGTTTTATTTCCTTTATTTTCTTAGCATAGCGTTCGAAAGCCCTTCTGAAGCCAGCTTTGCTAGAAAAAAAGTAGTGAAGACCAAATAGCTAGGACATTCATTTGATAACTAGGACATTCGCTGTGATAGCTAGGACATTCATGTGATAGTTAGGACATTCATGGGATAGCTAAGACATTCGTGTCATAGTTAGGACATTCATGTCATAGCTAGGGCATTCATGTGATAGTTAGGACATTCGTGAGATAGTTAGGACATTCATGTGATAGCTAGGACATTCATGTGATAGTTAGGATATTCGTGAGATAGTTAGGACATTCATGTGATAGCTAGGACATTCATGTGATAGTTAGGATATTCGTGAGATAGTTAGGACATTCATGTGATAGCTAGGACATTCATGTGATAGTTAGGATATTCGTGAGATAGTTAGGACATTCATGTGATAGCTAGGACATTCATGTGATAGTTAGGGCATTCATGTCATAGCTAGGGCTTTCATGTGATAGTTAGGATATTCGTGAAATAGTTAGGACATTCATGTGATAGTTAGGGCATTCGCTGTGATAACTAGGACATTCGTTGTGATAGGTAGGATATTCATGACATCCATGTGATAGCCAGGACATTCTCTGCGATAGCTAGAACATTCGCTGTGATAGTTAGAACATCGCTGTGATAGTTAGAACATTCGCTGTGATAGTTAGAACATTCGCTGTGATAGTTAGAACATTCGTTGTGATAGTTAGAACATCGCTGTGATAGTTAGAACATCGCTGTGATAGTTAGAACATTCGCTGTGATAGTTAGAACATTCGCTGTGATAATTAGAACATCGCTGCGATAGTTAGAACATTCGCTGTGATAGTTAGAACATCGCTGTGATAGTTAGAACATTCGCTGTGATAGCTTGGACATTCGTGCGATAGCCATAACATTCTTGTGATAGCTAGGACATTCATGTGATAGTTAGGACATTCTTGTGATAGTTAGGACATTCCTGTGATAGCTAGGACATTCGTGTGATAGTTAGGACATTCCTGTGATAGCTAGGACATTCGTGTGATAGTTAGGACATTCGCTGTGTAGGTCATTCGTGTGATAGCTAAGACATTCGCTGTGTAGGTCATTCGTGTGAAAGCTAAGACATTCGCTGTGTAGGTCATTCGTGTGAAAGCTAAGACATTCGATGTGTAGGTCATTCGTGTGAAAGCTAAGACATTCGCTGTGTAGGTCATTCGTGTGATAGCTAAGACATTCGCTGTGTAGGTAATTCGTATGATAGCTAAGAATATCGTCGTACAGTCAGGGGATCCCGACTTTGATTCTCGATCGCGGCGCGGCATCAACACGAAGACAAATAATATAGGTTCGTCCTCAAGTGTCAGGCATTAGAAGTGAATGTCACATCTTTCAGATATGACCTTGAAAACGAGGAGCTTGTGTAACGGTATGCGTGAGCACGATAACGAGTCCTCATTTTGGTGGTGATAAGTGCCAAGCATAGGTCAAAATTTGTAGCACGTCGCCTAAAGCTGTAGTCATTTCTTCATTAGCGAATTCTATTCGAATGAAACGTAAATCAACATACCAAACACACGGAAAATGATGGCAAAGATAAATATACATGCGGTATGTCAGATTTTCTCAATTTAGTTTGTATTATTTGAACTTTCAGCTACATAAACATGCAACATTAAATCACTCAGCAGCATTTTCAGAGATGACTATCAATCGTAACTACTCGGCTATTTCCGTAACCACAAATAAACCTCGTATGTGGATCGACGCCATCAGGGTATGTTGCCATGTGTACAGAAATGTAAATATGACGCCACAGTCGTACGTTACAATATGAAACGCGAGCTTTCAGATCTAAGATATCATACATATGTAATGTATTCAACTACTATCATTTTCCACTTATATGTTTATGTATTAGATTGAATAAGACGTTAATGATACCAAAACTGAAATTGTGCTGAAAATGTAAATGACACATAATACAGGGATTCGGTTATGGCCTTTTAACTTCATCCACAGGCGCGATTCCGGCGAAGAAATGCATCGATTTGATGCAATTCTTGCGCCGATTCACGTCCGAGTCTTCTTACCGGTTACCGAAAAGGACGAGCGCGTGATCCGATTGGGATGACTATATGACTATGCATTCCGATCTCTCTATAGTCACAGAGATTTCCATAAGAAATATGTTTCTTTGCTAAATATATTGCACTGATAATATCTTTTTATATTAGGCTAAGGAAATGTATATACTCTGTTAACTCAGATTAGGTTTTACTGTATTTTTGTGAAATGTGGATGTAAATTTTTAAAATTTTAAGAACTATCGACTGTAAAATTACTTCCTGTAGTCATCATCGAATTCTGTCCTTGAAACAAATTTTGAACGGAGGTTCACGATGATATCATAAATACTACCGAACAAAAGGTCTAAGTGCAATGTTCAACGTTTACCTACGGAGTAGCACGTTCATGACATTCTATCCTGGTTCCCTGGTTCGTGGTGATGAATCTACACTACATGAGGATACTTGCTTATAAATACAACAAATTATGCCAGACTAGTTTTCGAGAGTATTTTTGAATTCGAGTAAGCAGTGGCGGTAGCATAGTTGATAAATTGTTCGCATCGTGATAATGAAATGGGGGGTGGGGGGGTGGGGGGGGGGTGGGGGCAGGTGTCATGACGTGAAGACACGTGGGTCTGTATACCACGAGGATGCTGTTTATTTATCTTTCATACACGTAGTGCATTTGTGCGGTTCTTAAGTAGAGTTTCCAAGGGAATTTTCTTCTGTAATCCTACGGAAAACATTGAACTTTTAGAACCCCACTGTTCCACGTGGTCATGGTGGGAACAAGTATAATGAAAGCAAGCTCACATACCCCATGCTCCAACATTGCTTGACAATGCCTCACATAATGAATGGTAATGCTATGCATTACTACAAGAACAAATCAGATGGGCGCAAAATTCTAAGTTCAAAAGGGGCATAACTCCCAGAAAAAAATATTGAATGAGACTTTCCTGGGAATATGCACATCTATACAGTGTGTCCTTATCAACTACTAAGTTTCACGAAATTCTGTTGAGCGGTCTCAGGAGAGTTTCGCTGACAAGAAAGGGACTGACGGACGGGTAAAAACATTATACCCTCCGCAACTTCGTTGCTTGGGTTATAAAAATATCTAAACGTTTCTATAGTGCGTGAGAGGAATATTCTCTCTTCTTGTTTCTATAGTGTGTGAGAGGAATATTATCTCTTCTTGTTTCTATAGTGTGTGAGATAAATATTCTCTACTCTTGTTTCTATAGTGTGTGAGAGGAATATTCTCTACTCTTGTTTCTATAGTGTGTGAAAGAAATATTCTCTACTCTTGTTTCTATAGAGGGTGAGAGGAATATTCTCTACTCTTGTTTCTATAGAGGGTGAGAGGAATATTCTCTACTCTTGTTTCTATAGTGTGTGAGAGAAATATTCTCTACTCTTGTTTCTATAGTGTGTGAGAGGAATATTCTCTACTCTTGTTTCTATAGTGTGTGAGAGGAATATTCTCTACTCTTGTTTCTATAGTGTGTGAAAGAAATATTCTCTACTCTTGTTTCTATAGTGTGTGAGAGAAATATTCTCTACTCTTGTTTCTATAGTGTGTGAGAGAAATATTCTCTAGTCTTGTTTCTATAGTGTGTGAAAGAAATATTCTCTACTCTTGTTTCTATAGTGTGTGAAAGAAATATTCTCTACTCTTGTTTCTATAGTGTGTGAAAGAAATATTCTCTACTCTTGTTTCTATAGTGCGTGAGAGGAATATTCTCTACTCTTGTTTCTATAGAGGGTGAGAGGAATATTCTCTACTCTTGTTTCTATAGTGCGTGAGAGGAATATTCTCTACTCTTGTTTCTATAGTGCGTGAGAGGAATATTCTCTACTCTTGTTTCTATAGAGGGTGAGAGGAATATTCTCTATTCTTGTTTCTATAGTGTGTGAGAGAAATATTCTCTACTCTTGTTTCTATAGTGTGTGAGAGAAATATTCTCTACTCTTGTTTCTATAGTGCGTGAGAGGAGTATTCTCTACTCTTGTTTCTATAGTGCGTGAGAGGAATATTCTCTACTCATGTTTCTATAGTGCGTGAGAGGAGTATTCTTTAATCCCCAAATAATTCTAAGTAAAACTCCTGTAGACTCGTCTACAAATGTCTCACTGTGTGAACAAACTAGAAGTTTTTAAGCATGTTTGGTTTTCTAGTTGAATGTTCGGGGGAGGGTGTGTGTTAAAACACCTTACTCTATTTTTACTCACATAAAATAAAGTGGCTCCTTTCAATTCTTTGAATGTTTACAGAATGGTCAGTGAATAGTAACCGAATGCAGTGACTTTGTATCCTGGTCATTTAGTGTCACGTTCAATTTCATCGTCAGCTGACTACTGATATTTCTAATTTTTCAATATATTATTGCTAATGTATTTATTCTTTACAAACATTTCAGTTTCCCAGATCATTCCACTATATCATATAGTGAACTATATCATTCACTTTGACCATACGTCAACAGACTATTAAGTCTACTCAATTTCATTCATGTCGATTTGATATATACCAGTCTTCCATATGTACTTCATATATTAATATTTCATTAAACATAGATGTCAACGACAAACTTAACACAAGAGACCCAAAGGGCCCAAGGCCACATCGCTCACCTGAGTTACCTTGTCCTTATATATTCGCATGTAAAACTATGATGCCCAGGGGTCATGGTTTTAATAAACTTGAATCTGCACTATATCAGGAAGCTCTCATGTAAATATCAACTCTTCTGTCCCTCTGGTTCTTGGAAGATTTGTTAAATGTCCTCAATGCATTTTCACTATTTCGCTACTATCTTCCCTTGGAAAGGGGCGTGGTCCTATGTTTGAACAAACTTCAATTCAAGGATGCTTTGTGCCTCGTTTGGTTGAAATTGGCCCAGTGGTTCTAGAGAAGAAGATTTTTAGAAGTTTTTAATGTATTTTCACTATTATTTCTCCTAGGAGAAGGGTGTGACCATTCATTTAAACAAACTTGAATCCTCTTGCCACAGGATGCTTTGTGCAAAGTTTGGTTGAAATTGGCCCAATGGTTCTGGAGAAGAAGTCGAAAATGTTAAAGTTTACAGACAGAGAGACGGGTGATCAGAAAGACTCACTTGAACTTTCAGCTCAGGTGAGCTAAACCTATTTCATGATAAACGAGATGACTTCAACTTCTTCGATTTACGGTCAACATCTCATATTTGTGTAGTGATATTCCATTATCAGATGTATAATATTCTTATGCAATTCGCGACAGAATTTTTTTGTGTACGATCTATTTTTTAATAAAGGCAGACTATTGACAAATTTGTTCAAACTTGATGTTACAGGGATTTCAACAGTCTTGTTAAAAGTTAGCATTACGCAAATTCTATGGTCGTTATAACGATCTACCACTACAAACTCTCAATGAGAGGCGAAGATAACGAACAGTGATCAATCTCATAACTCTTATAAGCAATACAAAACAGGGAATTGGGCAAAGACGGACACCTGGATATAACAGAGGTGGGATCAGGTGCCAAGGAGGAGTAAGCATCCCCTGTCGACCGGTTACACCCGCCATGAGCCCTATATCTTGATCAGGTAAACGGAGTTATCAGTAGTCAAAATCAGTGTACCAAGAACGGCCTAACAATCGGTATAAAACACGTCCGATAAGTTTTGACCCAATAGGTTGTATTGGCAAACTAGAGTTTGTTTGTCCCGAGGAATGGACAGGTCGTACCAAAATTTAATATAGATATAATTTTCCAACAAAACCAGAAACAGCTAATTCACATATACAGTCTTTTATAAATTTAAATCTCATTGTATAAATATATAATTGAAATCTCAGATAAAGTTCAAAGACAACACGGTACATAAACTTTTGAAACCAAAGTAATATCTTATGTACTCACAAAATCTATTTTCACATAATACCATTGCATAAATCAATTCATCCACACGCACATACGTCCATATCTGTACAAAGCATAAAGCAAACCTCTTCTCCTTAAATAACACACACGCTTCGTTGTCATTTCCATTACAATTATGAAGAAATCACAACTCGTTTGTTTTTCTTTATAGTGAATGGCGTCATACAATTATGATAATCACAATAATACCCTGACTCTCTTATTGCTTGAATAAATATATAATCTTTTGCATAGCTACTATGGTCGATAAAACAACGATTGGCAAATACATATGTAACACGGATTGAAACATTGTAAGCAATGCATTAATGGAATATGACAATGAGTTTAAATGTACATAAACTAGTAAAACAATAAATGCCACTTAAAAAAAACCCATATACTCCTCTTTACTACATACTAAGAAAACCACTCGATTGATCCGAGACGTGATTTTAGCGAGACCACAGACAGAGACATACAGCATATTCATAATTATGCAAACAACCACTATCACAGACAATGTCACGTGGTTCTTTCACATTAACATTTAAAAATCTCGTCAGGTTATCATAATATTTAGAAAATAAATCAACTTTTTATAATTTTGTCTAGGAGCTGACTAGTAAACGGTAAACACTTGAGACAAGATACATGCACGTAGTATTTGAAACTTTTTAATAATGACTTATTACGTATTAAGTTTTATTAAATATATCGTACTTTCACCATCGTTTGTTCTTCCATGTTGTGTCAACGAAATGCACATAATATTACGTCACCAAAGATGTATACAAAATAAATTCCTTGCACAACTCCGCATTACCCATGTCCTAAAGACAGCATGTCCATTAGTCACAACATTCATTCATTGAAAAGTAAACCATGCACACATACCCATGTAAATGTACACAAATTCAAAAAAATAATACCTTATATAATCTCCATATTTTGATTATACGTCACACATGATATTCACATACCATATCAATATATTAATCTTTTGGTAAAATACACTCAATCTTGATAATAAGAGATTGTTTTTGAGCGAAAACATGAAGGTTTTGCATAACGACAACGTACCAAGATCATGTGACTTGAACACGGCGTCATAACTGTCTGCTGACCTTGTATCGATTACCTTACACTGTGGTGGTGC
Source organism: Ostrea edulis (assembly GCF_947568905.1). NCBI lineage: Eukaryota > Metazoa > Mollusca > Bivalvia > Ostreida > Ostreidae > Ostrea > Ostrea edulis. The sequence continues at coordinate 20,622,087 of NC_079171.1, forward strand.
GTGTTTTTTTGGCAGTGTTAGAAGGGTAAGCCAGCCAATGACGTCGATAGATCACGTCATCTAAAGATGTGTTTGCCAAACCTCTTTTTCTTCATCGTAATTAGTCCGTGGGAATTCTTTAAGGGATTCGAACATGTTTTCATCTAAGTTCAATGATTCAGTCTCGCTCTGAGATTTTTCAACACTTCCGGTGTAACTATCTGTGTCTATAACTACAGCCTGGAAAAAAATGAAAATAAAACCAGTTACATGGGTCTAGTCACCAAGGTAATATGCAAAACTAAATAATATTAAAATACATTTACTTGTAGCGACAGCGCAAGGTGCGGCAAACAATTATCACGTTCCATTGACTATTAATTGACTGTGTACCACAACATAAAGATGTTGCCATGGCATTTTGTGTTTATTTCAAAAATAGAAAACTGACGATATTATGATAGATGAAAATCGGAATACCTCGGTGATGAAGCGTTAGTTAAATAACAATTCACTGTGATTAGTCGAACCCATTAAGCTTTGCGTAATCATCTTATTTTTCTGTCCAATTAACCCTGATACAATCAAGCTGCAACATTTAGCATGTGTCACGTCAACCAAATAATAATATACAATAACCAAATATACTTTTATATATATGTGTACAACGAATATACGTTTCAGCTAAGTGCTTGACATTCCTGTAGTTAGTAAGATCAAGAAACGGAGATGTATACATATACATGTTTCCATGTGTGATCGTGATGCCATGTAATATAATAGTATAGAGATGATTCAGATTCTACTTTAATCGTAGTTTATCCACGAGTACTGAATGAAGAAAAACACTACAAATGTGTAGATAATCGTATACATGTAGTGCTATGAATATTCTAATTATATCATTTAAGTAAGTTATTTGTTAAAAGTAAAGTATAACAACAAAAGAAAGCACATATAATAAGAATCTAAAATAAACAGTTGTGCAGTGTTTGTTTTGCGAATTCAAATATGGATAATCGATTCATCAATATGCAACGCAATCACCCAAATGTGCGATTTGGTGGTGCATTATTCATAGTTCTATACAAATTTCTGATATGAAATCGACACATACAGTATTCAAAATTAAACATACACTGTACGTACATTTATCACATATCGTAAATCCAAAATAGCAACTTGCTTCCCCCTCTCGCATTACAAGAATATTGCAGAGAAAAAATATCAAAATTCAGATTTACAACATGCACATTTGTAATTTGTTAGATGCAACACGGTGTGACAAATGTTGATTAGTTCAAAATGCCGAGCCCGATATATTTGGCCCATACTTACCTTTGGACGTCAAAACCCTGTTGTTTTTGTGGTCTGATAAAACAATCAATATTGACATACTCTATACGTGTTTGTTAGATATATATGTAAATTTCAAAACCAAATTTGTTTATTTCCTTCTATGTAATTAGAAAAGTACAAATCTGAAAGTTTACAAATATTAAAAGTTTACAAATTTAAGCATGCAGAAATTAACAGACTTGAAATGTACAATATTTTTCACAAACCTTATTGAAAAGATAAACAGAAATATGTGAGATTTTTTAAATAATGAAAATATTTGTTAAGAGTCGGCTTCCTAACTTTAATTGTTAAATAATTTCGTGTACATTTTAATGAAAATCAAACAAACGGGGACCTGCTACTGTGTGGTGTGGATATTGGTTAGTGGTTTTGCGCTTAATCAAACACACTACACGAAAAAAGAGTGCTAGTAAGAGAAAGAAATCAGAAGTCAGTTATAACAAGCACACGAGAACCGGTGGAGTCACTTACACTACAAATGGTCGTCACGTTCTGATCGCTAAAAAGTACCACGTAATCAAAAATTACTCTAGACTAATCCTAACATGCAGGACATACATAATTAATTACTAGTGAGTGATATCTTATCATTGATGGTAGTTTTTTGTTTTTGCCTCAGTTACAATGGATAATTCAGCGTTTGCTAGATTCAATGAGAATTGTCTTCTAAGAACACATGCTTACAAAAATCAATTCAAGATATCAAATATTCTAATAATAAGTAACCGTATTCACCTCTCCTTCATTATAAGTGGCCCCGCCTTCTTTATGATCATCAGGTAAGAGCGAGGACACGGGCCTATTGCTATCTGTTATTTGGAGCTGAATCTAAATGGACAGGACAACAGTTAAGGATGTGGTTTGGTTTTTTAAAAATATATATTCTACTTTCCAGCATGGTGTTTAAAAATTTTGAAAACCAAAGGTTTCTTAAAATCGAATATAGAAAATTTCATAGTGACCTCTTCAGAACTGACTGGTTCTGACTGATGCATTTCATCAACTCGAAATTCCTCTGTATCGACGAAATTAGTCTACAATAAAACGGGAAACAATTGTTTCTGTTGCTTTTATCATTTAACGTAACATCATTTTGTATTATTAAAAATTTAGTTAAGGTAGTTTTTCTTTAATGGAGGGCAATGACACAAATCTTTATTTGATTATATTTAATACATTATAAAGACTGTTGGTTTTTCATAATTTCTATGATATATCTAACAGGGACTCTTAAATCAATTTAATGTTGAAATGGTGAGGGATCTTTTAATTTCTTACAGAATTTACCAGCCGCCCAGACGTACTTATTTTTAAAAAGCAACAACTGAAATGACAGTTTGAAATATCAAATCTTGTCAGGAAAGGAAATAGTATTTACCGTTTCATTTTCTTGCCCCTGTGTATTTCCGTTCTGACGTAAATCCGGGCCTGTGTTTTGTTGCAAGTCAGATGTTTTCAGATGATACACTTGTGCAGGGGCTTTGATTTCTTCATCAACTGTCATAGTTTCCTTCGGAATATTATTATCGTATGCAAATTCACTTCCGGTGGACTTTCGAATATAACCTATGTCGTCAGGATCCTCTGGCATGCGGTATTTCTGTTTCGTATGTCGTCTTGAACACTGATGGAAAAAGATGAAAGATCTTGATAAACGTCAAAATTCTGAAACTTGCCTTCATTACTTGGTCACCAAGAACGCTCGCCCCTTAGGGTAAGGCACTTCCTGCAGTTTAAGGGATGTGTCTTTTAAATCATACATGTATATACTTTATATAAATCAATAATCGGTCAGTGTATGGAGTCAAACTCACCAGCACACAAATCATGGCTAACAGGAAGACTAGAACAACCACCCCACACACTATGACAGCAATACCCCAATTAGGAACAATGAAGTCCGCAGGCGTGACCGGAAGTTCCGTTGTGATCGTCGGTTTTTCAGTAGTAGTAGGTACAGCGGGTATTTCTGTTGAAGAAGATTCTTTGTAAAAGGTTCTTATATCCAAAAGATTTTAAGACAGGGGATGCACATTTCCATCGACATAAAAATAATTTTGAATGTTTGATGTATTCTAGTAGTTTAGTTTCATACATTTTACATGTTACTTCTCAATAATCTTAAATAGTGCAATTGAATTTCATACTTTAGACAGTGATATTGATAGCAATACCCGTCATCGTTCTAACTTACTGTTGTGTGATGTCGAGGAGATGTCTATTGTGATATTAGATCCAAATGCCCCACTATTAGCGGCAGTGTTGAGTATGGTATTCAACTGATCAGACAGAATGGATTCACTTCCGGAAAATTGCACACCGTAGTCAACAATCACACTTCCTTCCCTGAAAGATGCGAAAATACAAAGAGATAAGAGAACGAGCGAAAGAGTGAGAGGAGAGAAAGTGAAATATAGAAAGAAAGGGAGAGAATACCTGAATGAAATATTCACGATACCAACTATTCGACCTTTGTATGCACTTTCTCCGTAAATTTCCAGAAGCTGAAAAATAGTATATTATACTTAAGTATGAAAATCCATAGAGTCAAATTAATGTTAAGAGGTAAACTTTCAAACTATGGCTTTCCTCACGAGACAAACGCCCCTGTGGACGTAACCTAAAACTGTTTCTTTAATGATGCTGCGTGCAGCTGTGTAATTATACGCTTCATATATTGTAGGTCCTTACCAAAAAGAACTACGTACGATAACTCCAGATTCCCGCCTATATTTTCAACTTCCACGTTTTAAAAAGCTTAGCAAATTTGCTAATGTTTTTTTAATGCCAAGTAAAATTTATTATCAATTGATTAATACCAGTATTAATCAATAAATTACTCTTAATTACAACTTCTTTCGATTAGAAGGTACAAAAATATGTTCCTTGAGGGCATGATTTAAAACTTCATGTATTTTAAAATGCTTATTAATATGATTAAATAACCATTTGAATTGTTACCTTATATCAATGAGTAAAAAATGGTTAATCTTCATTTTTCATTGTTTAACCTTATTTGCAATCGATCGAAGAGTGAACATTTTGGCCGTGTTTTGGTCTGTAAACATATGCACCCCCCTCTCCGTGAAACAACGAAAGTTTTGATATAAATTTGCTAAATGACAATTTATAATATATGTAAAGTAAAAAGGAATTTGTGTTTTAAAAATAGTTTTCGTTTTCCATTGATTTCTATAGTGAAATATGTGATTTTTAACCCGCATTATAGAGTTATCTCTCTTCCTTTTGTCAAATAAATCAACTTGTAAATATCACTATTGACGTAAAAATCATTTAGAAACGATAACTTTTGAAAATTGATCAGACGATAGGCGGCGAAACAATGCTATCGTTCGCAGTTTTTTTTTTTACCATTCATCGAAGTATTTGCTTTGTATTTTATTTATTATCTAGTGAAGACATAACCTAATGCTTTCGATGACAATTCACTGAAGCACACAATATAGGTCAGGTACAATATGGAGACCATGATTGATTGACTGATCTTACATTGTTTAACGTCCCCCTCAATATGGAGATGCCACAACTACTGGTGAAGGGTTGAAAATTTTAAACATATGTTCGGCGCTTATGGTCTTTATGCAGGGAGGGATCTTTACCGTGCCACACCTGCTGTGACACGGGGCCTCGGTTTGTTGCGGTCTCATCCGAAAGACCGCCCCATTTAGTCGCCTCTTACGACAAGCAAGGGGTAATGAGGACCTATTCTAACCCGGATCTCTACGGGACTGGACAGCATGAGCAGGACGATAAACTGTAGATGTCGTATGAACAAGGATATGTAATTATGGTAGATAAGGATTTTTGTGCAACGTGTTAATTGTGTATGTTCTATTTCGTCCTATTTTGGATATGTAAAATATGGTAAATAGCATTTCTTGTATAACATGTTAAATTTGCTTCTTTCACGTTTGTCGGATGTTAGGTATGGAAAAATTTCTGTTTGACCATCCCCACCCCCCTTTGGGATGCCTCATATTGGTTTGTTTTCTTATCACTGCAGTCTTGGTTGGAAATTTCCGATCAGGCAATCTTAGATGATGTAATGATTTGTTTAGGGCCCCGTGCTTTGTCTATTCCATGGTTTATCAATCACAGAGCGCCTTTAGGACGCTTTGGTCATTCTGATTCATTTGTAAAACCTACCTTATTTGATTGCAGGCAGCTCGATTTCGTTATTTCATTATAGGGAGATCAGATTACATAATCATACCTATGTGATGTTCTCGTATTTTTGTTTCGACTCATTCTGACCCCCACAGGCTTATTCTGTTACATATAACTTCGTCATTGTCAACATAAATGATTTTTTTTTCAATTTTCATCATTGTCCTCCTTTCACTGCCTTTATCAAGTAACAAGCAAAGGCTACTGGACAAGTGATATTAACTAAGGAACATGAATGGTTTTATTACGTTAGGTTATTGTGTTATGTTGCGTTTAGCTGTAAACATAGTTCTTAACATTGTGTTTACAGACATATAGACGATTATGGTGATTCCAATATAATCTCAAATACATTTTACAAGGACATGATAACATTGTTTCATGTTTTAAAACGAATTTGGCGTTATCATGGTTTTACAGTTTAAGTAAAATGAAATTTTTGAGATTTCTGTTTATCCATGCTGCAGACTGAGTTACGGTTCTTGTTGAACACTTTAGGAGTTTATCATGACAATTTTGATCTACTAAAGAATATTTCAGCTACTTACTTTAGGATATATCTTATTCTTGAGTGTCTCATATTCCCCATAATTTACATCTGCTACTTACTTTAGGATATATCTTATTCTTGAGTGTCTCATATTCCCCAGAATTTACATCTGCTACTTACTTTAGGATATATCTTATTCTTGAGTGTCTCATATTCCCCAGAATTTACATCTGCGAGTTTGGCATTCCAAGTCTGGCTGGTGATTCTAATTGAAGCATTCACTGTTTGTTGTACAACAGGTGTTGTACTTTCTGATGTTGTTGAAGTCTGTGTTGTTGTTGGAGCCTGTGTTGTTGTTGTTGTTGTTGTTGGAGCCTGTGTTGTTGTTGTTGTTGTAGGAGCCTGTGTTGTTGTTGTTGTAGGAGCCTGTGTTGTTGTTGTAGGAGCCTGTGTTGTTGTTGTTGTTGTTGTAGGAGCCTGTGTTGTTGTAGGAGCCTGTGTTGTTGTTGTTGTTGTTGTAGGAGCCTGTGTTGTTGTAGTAGCCTGTGTTGTTGTTGTTGGAGCCTGTGTTGTTGTTGTTGTTGTTGTAGGAGCCTGTGGTGTTGTTGTTGTTGTTGTAGGAGCCTGTGTTGTTGTAGGAGCTTGTGTTGTTGTTGTTGTTGTAGGAGCCTGTGTTGTTGTAGGAGCCTGTGTTGTTGTTGTTGTTGTTGGAGCCTGTGTTGTTGTTGTTGTTGTAGGAGCCTGTGTTGTTGTTGTTGTTGTAGGAGGCTGTGTTGTTGTTGTTGTTGTTGGAGCCTGTGTTGTTGTTGTAGTAGTAGTAGTAGGAACCTGTGTTGTAGGGGCCTGTGTTCTTGTAGAAGGGGGCTGTGTTGTTGGAGCCTGTGTTGTTGTAGGAGCCTGTGTTGTCGTAGTAGAGGCTTGTGTTGTTGTAGTAGGAGCCTGTGTTGTTGTAGTAGGGGGCTCTGTTATTGGAGCCTGTGTTGTTGTAGCCTGTGTTGTTGTTGGAGCCTGTGTTGTTATTGTAGCCTGTGTTGTAGTTATAGGCTGCATTGTTGACAAAGCCTGTGTTGTTGTAGATGTATCTATCATTGTAGAAAATTGAGTTGTCATTGGATCTTTGGTTGTTGTTTCAGCTTTAGTTGTTGTTACGAATTGTGTTGTAAGTGTTTCTGTTGTTTTAGGAGACTGTGTTGTTATAGAAGCTTGTGTTGATGTAGGAACTTGTGTTGTTGTAAGAGCTAATGTTGTTGTAGTAGGAGATTGTGTTGTTGTTGCTGCTTGAGTTGTAACAGTTTGACTTATTGCTTCAGTCGTTGTCAGGGGTATTGCTGTTATTGGAACTTCCGTTGTTGGAGATTGTGTTGTTTGGACATCAGTTGTCGGTGCTTCAGTTGTTGTATCTAATGTAGTTACTGTAACGTCTTCTGTTGTGGAAGTCTCAATTCCTGGGGCTGTTGGTGTTGTGGATTTGAAATCAATTACGTCACTGGTGACCACAGGGACACGGGTTGTAATAATGGATTCAGTGGTGGAGGCATTTGTTACGCCTTCTGGGTATTTGGATGACATTTCCGGTTCGATTGTTGTAGATGGAGATTGAGTGATCGCCCCTGTGGTAGTTACAGGCACTGTTGGAGTTGTTTGGAATTCAATGGTTGATGTCTGCGTGGTTGTGGAATACTGAGTTGTCAAACCTTTTGTTGTTAGTGGTTTAGTTGTCTCTTGAGGTTCACTGGTTGAAACAACACTTGTAGTGGTCACTTCTTCACTTGTTGTCTCTGGAATCTCTGTTGTTGATCGAACAGAAGGAACAGTTGTCTGTGATGTCTCTGCATTAGAAACCATAGTTATATTACTCAACTGTTGATTACAGTTATAAGCCACTCCTAAATAGCATGTTGAGTTTAACGCTGGGAATGTATGGTTTTAATTAATCAACCCCAGTTACAGTACTTAGTTTAGCGTGATTCATATTTCAGCGCCTGTGGCAGTGAACCAAATACACATATTTGTTGTTGCATTAATATATGATAATCTCCATCTAACCAATATCAAATCACTGACCAAGCGCCATGTCAAGATTATACCAAATATGGCATGAGATTCAATAGCGCTTAACTAATTACACAGTATACACGCATTGTAAAGACATTTATGCTAGTGTTTATGTTTTATTTACATAATTACTAGTATTATAGCGTTAACAGGGGTCCAAATTGGACAACACTTTTAGCCATACCTATGTGTGAAGTGAAGATCGGATCTATCACAATATCTAGACCAAAATTGCCGTCTTTGAACCACTTGTTGATTTCTGAATTCAGAATTTGAGGATCGATGGGTCCGCTACCAATGAACCTGACGAGGTATGTGACGATCACACTTCCTTCGCTGAAATTAAGCACATTTTCTTATTCTTAGTTAACATATATAGGAATTTACATCCGGCCCAGTCTAGGGCCAAGTTCATGACCTACTGTACGATACTTATAACATCGCACTAAACCATATAGACAAGAGACTTGCTTTCGATGATGATGAATCAATTCCATTTGCTTTACTTTGTCTGTCCCTGCATACAGAATACTACTGCATTTTATTGCTATGATATCGTTCGTTTCACTGTGAAATTTGGCTGCTTTCGCTGAAGGATAAATTCGTAAGTAGGAATAATATATTTTCATATAATTAATACTGATATGAAATCCGTGAATTGAATACAGAGTAAAAACTATATTTTAAGGTATCTCCACTATTATTTGACGTCATAGATTTTTGCAAAATTTTAATTTAACTAAACTTTGTATGACAGAAATGTAATTTTTGGACGAATGTTATTCACTGAGTATACAGAGAGGTTGGTAAACTAATTGATACTGAAAAGTTCATATTCTCTACAAATCATCCATTATACCTATATCAAAATAAAATATTGTTAAGGGCAATAAAACCTACAGTGGTACTTTATCTATATACGATGTTATTATTTCCCTTACATTCAACAATTAATTCATACATACATGTATTTATAAAATAGCTGTTTTTGAAAATGTTTTTGAAATCTTCAACAGTCCCCCATTTTCTTGGAAAAATAAGCGGTAAAATAATACACTTATGAGATCGAATACTGTCGTTTACATATCATTTATATTCATTTGTACAGATGATATCTATTTGGAGGAAATACTCAGATTATTTTGAATAAACTCACCTGTACTTGAATTCGCTTATAAATCCCTGAAATCTGTCCCCGTAAGTACCGAAAGTATAGGCATCGTAAAGCTGTTCAATAAAAAATAAGTCAGTGAACTATCTGTATTTTACAGATCACAGACACATGTGTGTCTCATTATTCTTTTTATATTCAATTTATCAATCTCAGTGAACCCATGATTTTTAGAATTGAAGCTTCTCACAATCTCAAAAAAGTTTGTTTACGCTCGGATTTATAAGTAGATATCACATAACAGAAGTAATTTTCTAGTGAAAACACTTACGCCTGGATAGTATGAAACTGTCAGATTCAAATGATCTTCAGTGGTAGGGTCGGTATATAAAGGATTCCAATCCTCACTTAGAATTCGAATGGTGACAGAAAAGTCTTGCAATGACTTGTCGGTTGTAATTACTGGAGGAATGGTTGACATTTGTTCTGTTGTTACACGCGGTGTTGTTACTGGCTTTGTTTGATTTGCTGTCACTCTCTGTGTTGTTGTAGCTTCAGTTGTATCTCGTATTGATTCCTGAGTTGTTGTAGACTGTGTTGTTTTATCTGTTAGTTTTTGTGTTGTTGTAGCCAGTGTTGTTTCATCTTTTACTCCTAGAGTTGTTGCTGCCTGTGTTGTTTCGTCTGTTACTGCTTGTGTTGTTCCATCTGTTACTTTTTGTGTTGTTGCTGCCTGTGTTGTTTCGTCTGTTACTGCTTGAGTTGTTGTAGTAGTTTGTCTTGTTTCATTTGTTACTCCTTGAGTTGTTGCTGCCTGTGTTGTTTTGTCGGTTACTGCTTGAGTTGTTGCAGCTTGTGTTGTTTCATCTATTACTTTTTGTGTTGTTGCAGCTTGTGTTGTTTCATCTATTACTTTTTGTGTTGTTGCAGCCTGTGTTGTTTCATCTATTACTTTTTGTGTTGTTGCAGCCTGTGTTGTTTCATCTATTACTTTTTGTGTTGTTGCAGCCTGTGTTGTTTCATCTATTACTTTTTGTGTTGTTGCAGCCTGTGTTGTTTCATCTATTACTTTTTGTGTTGTTGCAGCCTGTGTTGTTTCATCTGTTACTGCTTGTGTTGTTGCAACCTGTGTTGTTTCATCTGTTACCCCTTGTGTTGTTTCATCTGTTGCTTTTTGTGTTGTTGTAGACTGTGTTGTTTTACTTGTAGTTACTGCTTGAGTTGTTGCAGTATCTGTTGCTACTGATGACGTCACATCAGTTGTCACTGCATGTCTTGTGGTTGTTACAACGGTCGGAGTGGTTGTGGAGATGCCCAACAGTATTTCTGAGAAGAAAAAAAAACCTTAGCATTCTGTAGACAAGCTTCATTCTTTATCTACTGTGAAGGTTCCCTACTCTTGAGGTCATACACGATTTTTTTTCTAAATGAAATATTTCATCACCTCGAAATGACGAGTTTTTATACGATTTCTAAAATGGGTTTAAATCTTATACTCTAGTAATATGACCATGCTTCATAATTATATCGGCCTATATAACTAACTGTTTGGTTAAATCGCCTAACTAGTAATGTAAGGATCCCTGGTTAAATCGCCTAACTAGTAATGTAAGGATCCCTGGTTAAATCGCAATGTAAGGATCCCTGGTTAAATCGCCTAACTAGTAAGGTAAGGATCTCTGGTTAAATCGCCTAACTAGTAAGGTAAGGATCCCTGGTTAAATCGCCTAACTAGTAATGTAAGGATCCCGGGTTCGATCCCTAACTGATCCAAAGATTTTTATCATAGAAAAACATTTTGCTTAGAAATTCCACTCAGTGGGTTGTATTTTTGTAGAGAACTTTTCACTCATTCAGATGAGCAACCATTTTCTTCTTGATTTGCTTACTTTGAAAGCAGATATCTTACCCAATACATTTAGTTACATTGACTGTTGGCTACTATCGGCGATACTAACTTTCTGATATGGATGTATTGATTAAATAAACTTAACGTTTCGTGTTAAAAGAAACCACATAATCGTCCTCTTATTCATTTCATACACATATATGCCAGCGATTATTGTATCCTTACATATATGTATATGAGAGAAACGTTTTTGGATTTACCTTGATGTGAGGTAAAATTGGGATCAATTTCCGCGGGAGGAAGACCTCCATCTTTAAAAGCCTGGTTGATCATCATATTGAGGGGTTGTGTGTCGATGGGTCCACTTCCGATATACATGATAGTATATCTCATGATGATGCTTCCTTCTCTACAAGGAAAATAATTTGACTTATCGTCTACACTCAAAATGGGTGAGAGATTATTTTTGATTTTCTACCATAACTGAGGAAACAGCTTAGAACGTTTACATGTTTCTCTTACCTGAACTGTAAATCCGAAATATCCATGAACCGATCACTGTATGTACCAAGGTCATAAGTGTTATAGAGCTATAAAGAATAAATGCACTATATTATTCAGATATATTTATATTTCCGATGTTTGTGCTGTTGACATCTTTACCAATTGAGATCATAGCCATTTCTTCATGAATGTGAACGATGTGCGTATGAATCGTGATAAATATAGTATATATATATATATATATATATATATATATATATATATATATATATGTGTGTGTGTGTGTGTGTGTGTGTGTGTGTGTGTGTGTGTATTTATACATGTATATAAATAGCATGTTTCAATTCCTCAACTTTATTTTGATCATCAAATGAAAGTATCATAGAATGATGAAAGGCATGTCTGAAATCACAACAGAAAATTACAATGCAAAAAGTTTCCAGTCATATCTATTAATAAGATTATATTATATATATCTTTGATTTATCATGATAAAGCAGGCTAAGGACAAGCCACCGATGTTTAAATAACTACTTACAAATGTTTTGTACTCATTATTCAGTCTCTCATAGTCCTCGGAAGTAGACAAAGCATACAATGGATTCCAGACCTCGTTCAAAATTCGAATTGTGACTTCAAATTCCCTCAGTACCAGTATATCTGTAGTCTGCGCTGCGTCTGTTGTTGATTCTGTGCTGGTTTCAGGTACAGTTGTTTTTGTTGTTGATTCTGTGCTGGTTTCAGGTACAGTTGTTTTTGTTAATGTTGGACTTCCCGTTGTTGTCTCCATTGTTGTACTTCCGTTTGATGGCGTTGTCGAGGTGTGTAATGTTGGTGCGCCAGTTGTTGTAGACAAGGGTTCTTTCGTTGTAGTAAACTTATCTGTTGTTATGGCAGTTATTGGGACATCAGAAGTGTCCGGTTTTGTTGTCAAAGAATGTGTTGTGAGGGTTGGAGTTGTTATGTTTTCTGGGATTGCTGATGTTACAACATCTGATGATGGAGCCTGTGTCACCTGGGTTGTTGTTCTTAGTTCTGTTGTTATGGAATGCGGTGCTTCACTTCCTGTTGTTGTCTGTGGAACTGTTGTTGTTTTCGGAGGAGTGGGAGACTCTGAGGTCACATTTTGTGTTGTAACAGGGATGGTTGTTGTCATAGATGTCTCTTGTTTTTCCGTTGGATCATGGGTAATGAGAGGTGTTGTCACTGATGGACTATGGGTAATGGTTGGTGATGTCACTGAGGATCGCGTTGTCATACCTTCAATAGTCGGGTTCATGGTCGTTACAGGTTCCGTGCTTAGGGCTACAAATCAGTAATTCAAAAGTCGTTTCTATTAATTTGCTGATATATGATAAGAATGGAGACTAGATTTTCATGTGTAAATTTTTTTTTTCAACATTTGCAGATTAAACGTAATGGACGCACAAAGCAAATCTTTCATTTGCAATAAAGAAAACCTAACCTGTATGTGAGGTAAAATTGGTGTCAATCTGGACATCTGGTGGCAAGATCTGTGACATGGCGTTGATGTGTTTACTAAGGTTGTCCGTGTCTATAGCATCGCCGTCCGTGAAAACGAGGTTGAACTCCGCAATTATGCTCCCTTGTCTGTTTTGTTATTCAAAGTTTCATTAAAGTTTCTCTAGCACTATCAATGTTCACATTGTATTTCGTATTATTACATTAATTGCGAAAATACATAGTTTCATTTCAGAAATGAATTTTAAAATACTACTAATGAAATTGAAGAAATGAATCCTTCACAATATTTTAATTGATATCGGTATTTTCTGAAAATTAGACGTCTGCAGATAAATGTTTGATGTTCTCCCAAGTAAACGGCATAAGAAACATCACATACCTGAACACAATGTCAGATACTGCAACAAAGCGTTGGCCGTACAAACTTGAACCATATACTCCGGAAAGCTGTAAAAATACATGAAAATCTAGATACAAAAAAGGAAATAAGAACCGGAAATAAAGAGACATAGAAAGTAGAAAGAATATCATTTCTAATACACCCTATAAAATAGTGATAACGAAGAGAGGATATTGTTCATCATATTAAAGTATACTCACAGTGTCTTTGACTAGCTTATACAAAGCCCGATAGTCATCGGAATTTTGGTCAGCATACCCTGGTTTCCAGTCCTGACTAACGATTCGGAGTTTTGCTGAGATGACCTGTAGTGACATTGATGAGGTGGTTGTATCTGCAACCACTGGTGTAGTGGTCGATGTGTTCGAAACGACAGGTGTTGTGTCAGGAAATGAAGTTGATTCTGGAACCGCACTGGTTGTCGCTGGGATGTCTGTGATTGTTGAAGTTGGTGATGGGACCGGTGTTAGTGAAGATGTATGCAGTGGTGTTGTCGAAAAGGAGAAAACGTCAGTTGCTATTGATGAGGGATCTGGAGTTATCACAGCCGATGAAGAAAGTGATGTTTCACCGCTAGATGTACTTTGTACGAATGATGACGCAACATATTCTTTAGATGCTGTGGGCACGTCACCTGGCGATACTGATGAGGAGTCAAGTGTTGAAGACAATGGCGGCGTAGTAATAATAGCAGTTGTTCTTGGAAGTGGTGATGACTCAATCGTCGTTGTTAAGGATAGAACAGTCGTTGAATCCGGAACAGTAGAAAAAGACCCTATAACACTGGATACTCCTGATGAAATCTCTGAGGAAACAAGGAATGATGGAGATGCTGATATGTCATCTCTAGCTGATGATGAAATTGCTCCTGACGAATCTACAGGGAAATCTACTAAATGTGAAGAAAAATATACATGTGTACTATGTGTTGGGGATAAAACAAGCGAAGAATTTTGCAGATGTGCAGAGGAATAATTAGCAGTGTGTGAAACAGACACATCAGTGGAATCACTCAAAACGAAAGAGCTTGTTAGTGCAAGCATCGTTGTTGATGAAACAATATTGATTGGTGTTGTTTTATAAACGTCACCTGGAATCAATGACGTCGTGATAAGCGAGCTTGTTGACACAATTAATTCGCGAGAAGAAGTTGTTAATACTGTTGAGTTTGGTTGAATGGATGTCTGTGAAATATAATCCGATGATGAAATCGTAGAAACAGACGAGGTTACGAATGGAGAGGCTTTGGAGGACGACGTCAAAGCAGTTGATAAATAAGTGGATGAATGTAAAACAAAACTTGAACTTTCTGCCATACTAATATGCATGGAACCAGATTTTCCCTCCTGAGATAAGCTTGAAATTAAGCCATCGGTGTCAATTGAACGCGAAGTTAATGATGATGGTGCAGGATGCAATGAAGTTGACTGATCGATGACCGACGACATTTCTACTCTTGAAGATGACGTCGTTATTGAAGATCCTAATGGCGGTTTGATTAGGTCCGAATCTGTAGCAAACAACGAAGACGATTCGGTAAAGCTACTACCAATACTTGTTTGACGGTCAGAAGCAGTTGATGATATAATATTTGAAGACACGGGTGTTTCCATTGTTGGTTTTGATGATTTCATGTCCACAGTTTGGAAGCTTGAAATGACAGTGTTGGAAGATGGTGTAATTTGTGATGTAACTTCAGATGACCACATTGATATCAACCCTGAATCAGATGAGTACATTGCCTTAAGTATTGATGAAGATTTTAATTCATTCGAAGAACTTGATAAAAGAGACATCTCCAAACTTGAAAGCAGCGAATATGAGCTGATAACTATATCTGAGGGCATTTCAAAACTAGAGAATTCTACACCAGTAGTCGATAGCAGTGTGGAAAATGAAATTGTTGGTAATATGCCAGTGCTGCGTGCCGTTGTTGATGGCGTCACTGATATAGGATTCTCTATATTTGACATTTGTGATGATGTGGCACTCACTGAAGCAGTGTAGGAAGATTGCGCAATTGACATTAAAAAACTTTCACTTGACGAAATAGGTATTTCTGTTGAAATTGCGGCAGACGTTGAGTACAAGGAACTTTCTAAAAATTTAAAAGCCGATGACGGAATTTTACTATCCATGTTGCTTGACAAAAATACATTTTCATGTGAGCTTTGCTGTTCCAAGACATTACTCAATGACGATATTGTTGAACTGATTTCTGCACTGTACAATACAGGTGTACTGTGAAAGTCAGAGGATTTGTCTAATGATGTACTCGGGTACACTGAAGACTTTTGTTGATCGCTAGAAGAGATAACATCTGAATATGAACTAGATTCCATCCTTATGAATGAGGATGATGCGCCTTCTTCTTCACTTGAAATCACAGCATCTTGAGAACTTAAAAAGAGTTCTGTTGATTCTATGCGCTGTGTTGTAGAAATACTTGGTATGTTTGACGAGCTATGTATAAGCGACACATTATCCAAATATATATCCGAAGCGGAGGAAGCTCGCAATGCAGTTTCCCAATCACTTGGGGAGACTGAAAAGTCAGATTCTGAGGAGAAAGCACTGGATTCCAGCGTTTGTGTCTCCTGTGAAGAATATAGGGTTGTTGACTCATAACTTGCGAATAGTGAAACATAACTTCTTGAAGACAGCAAATCAGAGAATGATTCAGTAGAAAACAAACGTTGCAATGACGTTGTGTGTGCAGACTCATGTTTCGTAAATGCTGTAGAAAGAAAGTCATAGGAAGATTCTACACTTGAAATAGAGCTTCTCATCTCAAGCAACAAGTCCGTCACACTACTGGATGACTGCAAGTCTGGATTTTCTGTTTGAATAACCGATTGGGCAGTTTGTTCACTCGAAATTATTCTTGTATCAACTAATTCATGTGAGGGAGAAATAGTCGATAACATTGATGATGAAGAAAAGAAGTCTGGCTTGCTTTTACTGACAAGTAGTGATGATTTATGCAAATCTGATGATAAATCAGTTCTTGTGTCCGAGGGTACTATCGAGGAGTATGTACCTGTGTAAGTAGACGACGAAGGAAACGAAGTTGTAGCATACGAGGACGCAAACTTGTCAACAGTAGAAGTGATCAAATCCAATGATGATCTTTTTACGGATGAAATAGTTAAAGTTGAGAATTGCGAATCAACTGTCAATGTAGAACTATCGAGGATTTTAAACGATGATTCAAGGGTTTGTATCCCCGATTTTAAGGATTCCTGAAAACTTATCGTCGATGTACTAAAAGTAATGGTGTCAATTTCGCTGGAAGACATCATGTTATTAATTTGGCTGGAAGATGTTACGTTGTTGATATGGCTGTACGACATAACGGTGTCACTTTGGCTGGACGACTTTACCAAGTCACTTTGCCAAGAAGACGTAACGATGCCAAGTTGATTAGATGCTACAAAGTCAATTTGGCTAGAAGTTGTAACAATATCAATTTGACTGGAAGATATCTCAAAGTCAATTCGTCTGGAAGATTGAGTGATGTCAATTTGGCTGGAAGGCATAGCAGTGTCAATTGTGTTAGATAGGCTGGAAGACGTTAAAAAGTCAATTTGACTGGAAGAAGTAATGATGTCGATTTGACTTGACGATTTTAGAAAGTCAATTTGGTTGGAAGACATAACAGTGTTGATTTGGCTGAAAGTTGTAACGGTGTCAATTTCGTTGGAAAACATAATGTTATCAGTTTGGCTGGAAGATAAAACGTTGTTGATATGGCTGGAAGACGTTACTAAGTCACTTTGCCTAGAAGGCGTAACGATGTCAAGTTGATTAGATGTTGCAAAGTCAATTTGATGGGAAGTTGTAATGATATCAATTTCACTGGAAGATATTACAAAGTTAATTCGACTGGAAGACATAGCAGTGTCAATTGTGTTAAATAAGCTGGAAGACGTCACGAAGTTAATTTGGCTGGAAGACGTAATGGTGTCAATTTGACTGGACGATGTTACATGTTTAATTTGGCTGGAAGACATAATTTGGCTTAAAGCTGTAACGGTTTCAATTTCATTGGAAGACATATTGATGTCAATTTGACTGGAAGATGTTACTAAGTCGATTTGGCTGGAAAATGTAGCGATGCCAATTTGACTTGAAGACTTAATGGTGTCAGTTTGGTTTGAAAACATGTTGTCAAATTGGGTGGATGACGTTAATAAGTCAGTCTGACTGGAGTAGATAACGGTGTCAATTTGGCTGGAAGATGTAATGGTGTCGATTTGGTTGGAAGACGTTACAAAGTCAATATTCATAGATGGTGTAATGCTGTCACTTTGACTCAAAGATGTTACCAAGTTAATCTGACTGGAAGGCATAATGATGTCAATTTGACTGGAAGATGTAACAATGTCAGTTTGGTTAGAAGACATAATGGTGTCAATTTGGTTGGAAGACATTACAAAATCAATTGGGTTGGAAGATGTCACGGTGTCAATTTGACTGGAAGTTGTAATGGTGTCAGTTTGGGTGGAAGATACATCAGTGTCAATTTGAGTGGAATACGCTACATAGTCAATTTGGCTGGAAGATGTAACGATGCCAATTTGACGGGAAGTTGTAACTGTGTCCATTTGGGTGAACGACGTGTTTACAACGTCGATTTGGCTGGAAGATGTAATGATGTCAATTTGGCCGGAAGATGTAACATTGTTAATTTGACTGGAAGATATTACAGAGTCCATTTGGTTGGACGATGTGGAAATATCAAAATGACTCAAAACCTCTGACTGACTTGATGGAAAAGCAAGACTAATCTGGCTGGTCGAATACAGTTTTTCTGTTGATAAAGATGTGTATAAAGCTTCTGCCTGACTCTGCGTTTCCAAAACAGAGGATGATTTTTCTGGAAAATGAACAGCATCTGATGTAGAGAGACTAAGCAATTTGCTAGCTAATGAAACACCTGATAAACTTGAAAGAAGGATGTCTTGTGTTGAAAAGATTAGTGATGAACTTGGTGTTATTGAAAAGTATTCTGTGTCAACTTCTGAAGGTAGCATATTTGAAGAGACACTTTCTTCCACTGATACAGGAATCTGACCTCTCGGTGATGACATTATGATAGCATCTGTAGACAATATTGACGACAAATTTTCACTTGTTGGACTGAGAACATACGATGATGTGGAATATGATGATGGGGATTTATTTCCAATGTTTGATTCATGAGATGTTGACGAGATTGAATGAACGATGCTTGATGAGGTATCCAAAATTAAACTGGAAGTAACTCCTTCTGTTGAAAGGATTACTCTTGATGAAGTGTCTATGGATTCTGTTGGAGTTAATTGCTCAAATGATGTTCGAGATGTTTCCGGTGTATTTGGGAGAAATTGAGTCGACATGACGGAAACAGTAGGTGACTTTGACATAATTACAGAAGAATATTGGGACAATGTCGAACTTATAGAACCAGGTGGCAATGATGACAAATTCATCGGCGGCAAATATGATGACGTCATTATGTTGTTGATTATAGGTATATGTGACCCTGGGCTTGTTTCATCAACTGTGAAAAAATAAACCAAAAGTTTACAAAGGTGAAATCATGCTGAAACAAAAACAAAATTGTGAGGAAATAATAACAAATGCGCGATGAAACAGAAGCAAAGCTATATGATACGCTGTTCTATCTATCAACTTCTCTTGTATCCGAAGTTAATTGTATGATCATACCAAATAGTATCCAATGAGCAGAGATGAGACACAAGGCGTAAGGATACAGGAACTTATAAGATATCCGATTAATATACAAATATCTACTTGTATGTGTTTATATGGAGGAAAACTAAACCTAACAGAACTAATGTATTCGGGATCTTTGTGTGATGAATATTACAGGGAATCTAGATATATATTATTATATATTTTATTAAATTCTACGTTAATGATTATACCTTGGGTTTGGTTCTTTGCAACAACTTCTTCCGTTACTGGTAGCATTGAAACTTGTGATGTTATACTCGGTAGGCTGACGGACGTGTTGGATATTTCCGTGTTAGAGGATTGAATGATCTGACTTGTAATTGATGACTGTGATTTCTGCCTTTCTAACAATAGGTTGTTAAGAATATCTTCAAGTTCTAAATCGCCAAGTATATCTCCAATAAAATGACTTTGAGCTTTTGCCGGAGTTGGTCTTATAGCAATTTCAGGGATATAAATTTCCAGTCCTTCTGACAGTGTTGATGTTTCTAAACTGCTTGAAGCAGTCAGAGTGTTGCTAGCTAGTGTTGCGTTACTAGGTAATGTTGCGTTGTTAGCTAGTGTTGCGTTACTAGGTAATGTTGCGCTGCTAGCTAGTGTTGCGTTACTTTTGATGAGTGAAGAGGACGATGAATATATGTATTCTGCTGAAGATACTTGTAACGAAGATATATAATTATCAATGGAGATAAACGGCGATATGCTATGTGTGTTCGCTATTGGCAATGAAAAAGGCATCGAAAATGGTACTTCCAAAAAGGATGCAGTCTGGGCAGGTTCAATGAGAAAGTCTTGGGACTGTGAACCAAGGGTGACTTCTTCGACATTTGAGGTAGACTGCTTGCTGTCCTGGACAATACTGGCGTTTGGTATCCCTTTTTGTGCACTAAAACTTTCTGATATCACAGACGACATGCTTGACTGTAAACTTGAATTTACGATGTCTGACGTGGACAGAGATGATAGAAGTGTCCTTGTTGATGTCGAGATGTCTTTAGATTTTACTCCATAACTGAGAGATGATGGTGGTAAAAGCGTTTGAAAAACACTTGATTTGATCATCCCCGCGCCTTCATCCAATGACGTCATTGAATCGAAATCAATTCCATTGAGATAGACTGGCTTCAAATAATTCGAGATAGTTTCACTTGAATAAACAGATATATTTGGTTTTAATAGATCTTTAGACTGCATGGAAGGTATTATATCTAAAGTCTTATATTCAATAGCAGTACTGTTAGTTGCAAACTCAGATGTGGATGGCAATATATATTTGCTGGTACTATTGTTAATAATAGCAGAATAATTAATATCAAACGACAACGTTTTTTTAGATTCTATATCGCCTTCTACTGATGACTGAAAAACTTGCGGAAGTGAAGGTGAGCCAGGAATTGCAGATTGAGTTTTGGCATAAGTCTTGCTGAAGGAAGCAAGCAGGTTGCTGTAGTATGAAGCAGAGGCATAAGAATCGTTAAGTGCATGATATGAGCTGTGAGTATTGTGGAAAGCTGTAGTGCTGGAGTTGAGTACAGAAAAGTCAAGCTGCTGAACAGTTAAAGCTGACGACAAAAGAGAGGAGGTATTTTGCACAGTCGATAATACGATACCTGACGAATAATCGATGTTAGTTAAAGACGGAAGTATATCAAAGTTATCCGATAACGATGGGAGTATCTTCGACGTAGCAAATTCTGATGTTGAATGGAAAATATCTGATATAGGAGCGGATGTGGAAATCACAGGAGTCTTCAAAGAAACTGGAAGTGGAAAAGGTTCAGTGAAATTGTGTATTATCTATTTTGAATTGAAAAGCAGAACGCTAGATTGATCCAAAGAAAAGCAAACGAAAATTGTTCAAGGATAGCATACAAAAAAAAAAACTTTCTCTTTGTATACATCTGTCTTAACTCATAACTAGGAGAAGTGAATTGAAATTTCATACCTGCGGATGATGCAGACATATCTATGACAGATGATTCTATCATAATTCGGGATGATGATAATACTTGTTGTGGTGATCGTGAATGGTCTGTGACGGAGGATTCCAACAGTACTGGGGATGACGAAAATTCTGGCTGTGATGTCCTTAGAACATCAATGCTGGAAGATATCAATGACCCCACATAGGACGAGACGTCTGCGGAGGGTGAAGCAGACAATGAGGACACTGATACGTCAGCTGTCGTGGATACAAAATTTACACTTGCTGAATATTGGCTAATGCTTGATGAGGCAGGTGGAATGGATGATGATATCTCGAATATTGAAAGACTTTCAGTTCCTGCAACAGTATTATCAAAGCACTTTATGCTAGCATGTGACATTAAATCTCTTTTACAAAAGGAGCCTGTGTTAGACTTTATTTGTGACAAATCGAATTACAATTTCACTTGCTTGTATACTTACCATATATATTGTGTACTTTGTCTAAGAATCCATTGCCTAGTAAGGTATAGTTAGATGTGAGGTTCATTAACAATTCTATAAAGTCCGCCTCCGTCCTGGGATTGTAAAACTCAAAACCTAGCGTTACTTCAGTATCATTTCCTTCTGCAAATCTGGAGGAAAAATGTAAAATACCTTAGAAGAGAGTTAAACAAGAAAAATCAATGCAAATTAACTGCAAATAACCATAGCATCACTAGACGTTTTATACATGTAGGGCCATATAACCACAGCATCACTATATTTTTATAGGACTTTCCTACAATACTTCTTCCGGTATCAGGCTATAGTGATATGTCAGATGTAAAGGCATCACGTGAGTAAGAATCAATCCCAAACTCTCTACTTACATTAAGTCTCCATATGCTTATTGGCATTGCACAGACTTTGCGAGGGCAATCTTAAAAGTAAAATAGGCGGTGAACGGTATACGTAACTGTACCAAAGAAAGTATCCTTCAGACAATGTCCTGAAGGAAATTTGCTTGACGCTATTACTTTGTATGTAATACATGAGGATCAATGCTCCTTGTATCCGCCAAATATATTATACATGTGTATTGTTACTAAACCTGAGAGAGAGAGAGAGAGAGAGAGAGAGAGAGAGAGAGAGAGATGTATTATACATATGTATGCTGATCCCACCTCTGGTGTGTCCAGGGTCCGTATTTGCCCAACTGTCTATGTTCTATTGCTTATGGGCGTTATGAGATTGATCACTGTTCGTTATCTTTACCTTTCATTGTACATGTGTATTGTTACTAAAATCTTTATATAGAGGAAATATATTATACATGTTTACTGTTACAAAACCCTATACATGTATATAGAGGAAATATATTATACATGTTTACTGTTACTAAACCCTATACATGTATATAGAGGAAATATATTATACATGTTTACTGTTACTAAACCCTATACATGTATATAGAGGAAATATATTATACATGTTTACTGTTACTAAACCCTATACATGTATATAGAGGAAATATATTATACATGTTTACTGTTACTAAACCCTATACATGTATATAGAGGAAATATATTATACATGTGTATTGTTACTAAACCCTATCCCTATATATATATATATATATATATATATATAAGCACTGAAAAGGCCACGACACTGTTGGTTATTTAAAACTCAAATTTTCGACGCAACCAGCGTCTTTATCAAGAGACATATATTACAATTTTGGGAATTAATTTAGCCATTACGAGGATTCCCAAAATTGCGAAGTTTTCCCTCTGAATTTATCTGATTTCTGTAATTTTCAAGAGTAATTCTATTTTCATCCCGACCCGACCATGGTACAAACTCTCTACACCATCTGACGTCAGTAAACACGCTTTACAACAAAACCACCATTTTTATCACCCAGTACAACAGTGTACCATTCTTGTTACCGATGTAGTTTATTGATACTTGACGTTTTTCGTGGTGTGTGTTATTTGTTTATGTAATGTATGTCTCTTGATAAAGACGCGTGTTGTGTCGAAAATTTGAGTTTAAATACCCAACAGTGTCGTGGCCTTTTCTGTGTTTTATAAACTTTACTAGCCTTGTATCTTCTCAGATCCGACACTTTACGAAAGTAGGCTGTTGTTGGGTTTTCGTGCTTATATATATAAATATATATATATATATATAGAGAGAGAGAGAGAGAGAGAGAGAGAGAGAGAGAGAGAGAGAGAGAGAGTAAATCGTTACGTCAGTTCAAATTTAAGAGGTTTGTTAAGGACTACATATTGTGACTAAAGGATACTCAATCAAATAATTATATTGCCTCTATAGTTCTAATCACTTTTTATTCATGTAATATATGTATTCTAATTTTTGTAATTCAAAGTACAATTAGTAGAGACTTGGAACTAATTAAAATGTTGTTACATGTATTTCATAAGCCTGGTCGATATATTTCCTCAAACAGATCACCAATTCTTAGAAACTTCCATATTGATTAACCCAAAACTTGAGATGAATTTTACATTTTCAATGCCACTTGTGTGCTAATACTAAAACGTACAAAAATTTCATTATTTGTTTTCAATCCACTAGTATTAAACATTTTCCTATCTATATTGTTAAGAAACAAGCGTGTAAGCTGATTTACTGTAATGTTGATTCATATTGTTTACATAGACAAAATAACCTCATGTAAATAAAGCAAACTTAGGTTCTTAAAGATCAAATTAAACAACAATAATAAGCAATGTACGATCCCCGATTTTTCTTTTTCATTTTATAATTCCCCTTCAATATACAAAAAAACATACCTCCAAAAATAAATTTCAAGTTCGAATCTCTTTAATGGACTGTGTTTTCAAGTTCATGATTTTGATATCAGCTTTGAGCCCAATGGTATAATATTGTGATTTCCGAAAAATACTCTTAATTCGCTTTTTTTTTTTCAAACTTTGGAAAACAAATTATAGTGGTATGTAATATGAAGTTAAAACAAAACATTCAAGAAAATGTGGTTTAATAAGTGATATTGTTAAGAATGTCTTTCAATGACTTCACGGTTTTTTACAACTTCCTTGTAATTTTATGAAAATGAATTATTTGTTTAAAAGCATACCAAAGAAGCTAGAACGTTCTAAAGAGCACATCTTGTCCGTGATGAAATCATTTATCATAGTGTATATCAAGCGGCCACACAGAAGGACTACGTGTCTGAATGTCGATTACACCTGCCCTAATGCGACTAATACGAACGTATTGCTCACCTAAACAGGGGCAAATTTGAAAA
The DNA here is from genome assembly GCF_947568905.1 of Ostrea edulis. Taxonomy (NCBI): domain Eukaryota; kingdom Metazoa; phylum Mollusca; class Bivalvia; order Ostreida; family Ostreidae; genus Ostrea; species Ostrea edulis. Next base: position 20,646,458 of record NC_079171.1, read on the forward strand.
AAAAAAAACAACGTCAAATTCAAAGACACATTTATTATGTGTTTGCAACAATTATAAGTATCTAAATTAATGTTTCTTTTATGTTACAGTCTTAGCTGAAACACAGAACATAAAAGTGTGTGTATTTAAACGACCTTGAAATAAATAACCTGGGCCAGGGTCATAATAAAACCTCAGATCGTAATCACATGTACGCCAAGTAGTGTTTCCTAGTTAGGACCCATTATCTTGAAATTACCTTAAACAGCATTTTGGTAAAGGTCAAGACACTTTCAGGTCATGTGCAATCTTTGAAGTATGAGTGACGTCTCGAGCCACGGTCCGGAGTCCGCATATAGCTCTCTCTCTCTCTCTCTCTCTCTCTCTCTCTCTCTCTTGTATGGGAGAGGATCGTACATATTGGCCATGGTTTGCGATGATTGATATTTCTTTATTAGACATGCTTGTACATACATGTACGAGTAGTTAGGTTGTCACGAAATTTGATTTCTTTTAACCTTGAGTTTAAGCAATGAATTTTAATCAAGGTCGTAAAAAATCCATAGATCAAAAGAAATTTGCATGGAAAGTATGAGCACCTAAAATTTCTTAGTTACAACTGCACGTATTGCCTCGACACTGATTGACCACAGGGAACAGAATGAGAAATGAACATATACATGTATATTAAATGACCTCAACAAACGAAGTGCATTTGCTGAATATCAAAATCCTAAACCCTTACAGTTAAAGCATTCTAGGTAACAGACGGACAGACAGGCGGACAATAAACACAAATAAATTGCTGCGTAACGCTCTAACATTGAAGCATTGCGAGAATTTCATTTCAAAAGTAGTGCTCTCTGTTCGTGCTGTTATATTTCAATTAACATCTTCAAGGTGCATTAAACATTCCTTTAAATATAAGCATGCAGACATACCTTATATTTAAGACTTCTCCACGCTTATAATCATCGACTTCTAAAAATGTATAACTAATCTGGAAAAAAAAAATCAGAGTTATTTCCCTTCCATCATGTTTAGATTTGGTAACAGGCTTGTATCGAAAACACACGCGCACAGATAATGAATGACTTACATCCTCAGATAAGGCTTGTATTAAATTGATATAAGCATCTGAATTTGTATCTAAAAAATCGTTCGTCCAAAACTCGAACAGGACGAAATCGCCTTGGAACTTTGTGAATAGCTGCTGACCTGAAATAAATAATATACCATTGTAGCACATGTTTTAACAATATAAACAAGTGACAAATTAAACGTGTTGATGGGGACTTTTATCAGTTTACTTTGAATTTATAAAGCTTATGGCTTTAATAGATATTAGGGAAACACTTATCTGATGAAGAACAAACAACACAATGACTATAATATCGCTAATAAACATCAATGTAATGCATTTTCATTGAACAAAAGACACGTGTAAAAAATATGAAAAATCAATGCAGGATTTGAATATTAAATTGTTTTAGTTTGGTTGTTAACGGCGTGAAAAGGTTTATTGTTAATCTTTCGTATCATATATTCAATTTGATAGTTTTATACCGAGAGAGGAATACATCAGAGAGAGAGAGAAAGAGAGAGAGAGAGGGGGGGGGTCTGTCGAAGGCGTTCTTGTACCTAAATATATGTAACTTAAAGCTTAATATAAAAATCAATTTCTATGAATGTACCTGCGATTGTATTATCTTATATCTACATTAAGTATGTGTTTTACAAGTCTGCAATCTGTATTAAAAGGCCTGTCTCCAAATACATAATTGAATTCCAATCAAACATATACTAACAATATCCGGGTCTCCCAACACCCGCTCTCTTTGGAATTCCACCCGCGCATGTTGATTTGTCCGGTAACTGTAAAACTCGTGTTTATTCTCCTAATATCTGAGTAAATAGTCTTATTGAGTGCCCCCCACTACTCTAATCATTGGGTCGCTTCACTCTACAAACACGAGGTATCGCAGATATGCTTATCTGACCCGATTAGACTAAACGAAACGATAAGGCGGATGTAGAAAACGTATTTCTTGTTATATTGGCAGATTGATATTAATCTTATCCGTACGTTATATATTTCAGAAATTAATGCACAAGTTATTGCATAATGATGTGGTAATTGTTCCACCGTGGTAATGGTATCTAAAAACTATTAAATATTATAATGAATCTGGATAAAGAACCGCAAGTATGAAAAGACAGACAGAGCGAGAGATAGAGAGAGAATTCTTTCGCTATTGTTGGGGCTTTTTCAGAATGGAGAGCAAACCCCTTTGGTCTAACAGAGGAAACGTTCGGGATTAAGGTCATTCTTGTCCATTGAGCTGGACACTAGATCAGCAGGTGCTTGAGTCATTGGTCGGGCAATGGACAATTGTTAAACCTTATGAGTCATTCTATAGAACATACCAACACTCGTAATTAATCAGCTGAATGCAAATGAAAGATACGAGGTTTATTATAAATAACTTCATTAATATCAATTTTAGTGCGTGGGTTTAAAAGTATTTCTATGTAAGGAGCATTTACTATTGTCTCAAAATGAATCGTCTAATTACCGTAATAAACCCTTAACCGTCTATTCAAAAGATGAATATAAAAATTTGCACATTTTATATTGCCATGTTACAACGTCATGTCATGCACTTGTCTATCATACAATGGGTACTGCAGGGATAACCATTTATTATATGTATGTGACAAATAGTTAGGAGACTGTTCATATTTCAAAATGACTTTGATAGAAGACTTCTCAATTAAGTCATCCCCCCCATCTGTCATAAAACTTTATTTAATTCTATTTTTCTCCTGGTAATAATTAATAATTCAACATTTTAGATGTTCGTTAAAAAAAAAAACCCCTACAGTGATAAAATGTTTTATCTAAAGTAATGTTACAAATATTTTTAGTCATCCAGATGATATTGTGGGTTATTAGTATACACGGTGCGTTGTAATGTCTGGTGAGGGGAACAAGGGTCATCTGTACTCATAGTTTCATGCGGCAAACCAAGTCCTTCACGATTTTCGCATAACACAGGTGACACATGTCTTTCAATTAAACGATATATTCCCCAAATCATTTCAATGGTTAATTTTGGTCATCTAATGACTATAAAACCGTCATAACCTGGAATCAAAGGGGATGCTATGAACAAAGAATAACAGCACAGAACAGTATGGGGTCATTGATTTCCTGGTCTGTTGCGTTATTTAGATTGACCCTATATGACAGGAAGCCTTTACCGAGAAGACGGCAGATAATGCTGATCACAGACGTCTGGGGACCGCATCATTTACTTCTGAAAGTGAAGGTCATATAGACGGAAAGAGGTGCTTGTCTATTGTCAGTATGATATATCCGTATATGTCGAAATTGGGCTTATTTTGGGGGTTTTAGAATGCCCTACGTAAACTTGAATGGCGCGACCCCGCGACAGGAGCTACGTGCGGACATTAATTTTATGTCGACAGATGGACTTTGATGAAAATAGCAAGCACTTGGAGACTTGTCAGATCTAAAACGGAGGAAATATATGACTCAATATCTAGTCCCCGTGGTCGAAATCTGTCCTGTGGCGCTTCAGATTCAAGACGAGGGGCATCAGTACTCTACAGCATCATGCTCCGCACATAGGAGTATTCGTGGGTATGTCGTTAATCTATACTCGTCCAATGACTGAGGACAGTCTTAGTGGGAAATTCACAAGTTATAACTTATGAGAAGCGTCCATCACGAGTTAAACTGCATGTGTGGCTTGACAAACAATGCACAGTGTGCAAAATCCCAGTCACTCTACTAAAGTATCAAGTCTAATATGGAGAAAACGCAAAAGTAATATCTTTTTTTGTAGCAAATATTTTCATCAATGTCGATAAAGGTCGGATAGCTGTAATGTTGACACATGATAAAGACACCACTAGAGGACAGAACTTAAGAGAGTCCTATATAAATACATGCACTTTGTGGATGGCCTACAAGTACACATAGCCATGGCCACAGGATCATTGTAGAAAAGATATGTCCTGATCTGAAATATACACGGCATGTGTTTAACGCTTTCTAAAAAGATCTTCACGCAGTTTTTTTGCGTCGTAACTTCTTGCACAAAACCGGAAGAGAGGTCGCAGTTTTCGCATGTGACTAAAACAAAAGGAACAAAAACAATGCAGAAATATGAAGGTATTTCGCCAACGCGTTAGATGGAACAACTGTAAGATTCCCCAAGTTTTGTCGTCACTCCTCCATCCGTTGTGTTGGATTCTGTGTGAGATCCTTTCAATAATTTTATATCTATTCCATATTAGGCGTTTTTGTATTGTATTTGATTTCAATATAGTGACATGAATTATGTTTCTGCATTCCTAAACACTTATTTTGTATTCTACCTTATCTAACTGAAAACTTGCTTAAATCCGATCGGAATCGATACCAGTAATAAAATATATTGCATTCCACAAATCTAAACTATTAAAGGACAGGATTGAAGACATTTGTACGTAAACTTGATCGATTTATGAGAATGACAACAGTTTCAACTCATACTCTCAGAACTTTGAATTACAATGCACGGCACATCTACTCCAAACTCCTCTAATCTCAAGTGCACTGTACATACACGCTCAGCAGACTAGAGTTATATAATGCTCGTGTTGTTCACCCCTAATACCCGAATGGTTTCTCCAGTCCCAGTAGTATATACTAAATGGTGTCATTTAAATCACCCGTGTGCATCCAATATATTATGAATTACTGAAGAAGTATTGATTCATTGTTATCTTTTATAAAGCGGTGCTATAAGTGAAATTGGAATCAATGATTCAAAACGAACATTCACATGCAGCACGTACAAAAATGTAAATCACAGCACCATGATACTCGGTATGTGACACGCCTCTTTCTTGTACTCACATAGACACGTGCACGTGTACCAATATTCTAAACACGTGCTCGTGTACCAATATTCTGTACATCTTTGTTGGAAGAAACCATGGTGACCATTGCTACGTCATATCGAAATGTATACATGTTCAGTTTGGCAGTTAAAACTTTACTTTTTTGAGCCAACTCCAGGGTTATTACTAATTAAAGTGCATAGACCCTGACAAGACACTTCCCTCGACCCCCATTATTCTGAATACTACTGTTAAATGAAATCCGTTTATGGTAATTGCACTCGCAGCACCTCTTAAGTGATAAGATAATCTCTAGATAATCTTTGCACGCCTCAGCGGATCTACGGAAGCCTGGGTATCCTAGATTTAATGGTTGGATCTATCAAGTTTTAAAGTTTCAAGAAATGTAGGAGGCATGAGTATAAAGCCCGTGGTCAATCCCTCAGTAACTCTCAGGAGTTCTCAGCTACGGAAACTCCCAGGGCTCAAACATACATGTGGACATCAGAGTTGCTGTCATGCTTAATAATTGTATCTATATTGACAGCTCTACTGCGGAAATTTTATTTGGAACTCTGCAGAATTCTAATTTGTAGCACTGATCGCTGATCACGCGTCCCAGCTGATCTGGAAGTGGGTTTTTATCAGGACTCTTGACCACAACATGCTGCGGTGATGAAAACCCTCGCAAAAAATCAAGGACTGGTCTGAGAATAACAAGTTGATTCATGCACAATGAAGAGCATTGAAAGTCATTCGTAAACATGTCATGTGTAATGTAATTCCTGTTGTGTATTCATGTATAATCTGATCCATAAATACCAGAAATGAAGATTATCCGAATATAAATCTTAATTTGAAAGTATCACGACCTCAGCAGTGTTTGAAGTTATGGAGTGTAACGTTTGTAAAATAACACTCATTCAGAAATGACGATTCTCTAATCCCCGACACGACCCAGAATAAACAACATTGAAAAGTTTCTTACAAACGTAATATACATCGAATTAAAATGCCGATCCCCCGACCCATATAGAATATTAGAAATGAATACAAGAATTTAGGGTCACCTCTTCCGAAGATATTTATCTCGCTCTGATCGGCTTTGATTTTTCTTTATCATTTAGGAGTAGTCTATTTACATTATGATTTATCAAAAGGCATTGAACTGATTTATGTGGGTTTTGAATTCCATTTCTTTCAACAAAGAAACAATAATGCCCTGCCTGTCCCAGTTTAATGTTGCCGTTATTCGGATAAAGCATTTAAAAAAATTCATCTCATACTGTGGAGTCACTAGAATTCGTGGTGGCTGCATGTAGTAGAACTGTGCAGTTGCAGTTGACGGGTTCAGTTGTTCACAGTTCAAACGCAAAATAATGATTAAAATAATAAAAACCAAGCAGTTGTAACACTAAATCCAGACCGGAAGTAACTGTTATCTTCTAGTTGGTATTAGTACCTGGTATAATTGTTCATCTTAGCATACAATTCTTATTGGTAAATACATGAATGCTTGTAAGCGTTTTGGGGTTAAATACCACACTAAACCTGTAAATTACAGCGCGTCCTACTTAAAGCAGAGGAGACCCAAAACAATTTTGGTAGTGCTAACCAAAACCCAAATTTATCACAAGATTTTCATATAAATCCACATTTATTTTTACACTATTCACAAGTCTTTACACGAGAATTCAACTGAAAAACAGTACACAAAAAATCGAAATCCTTCAGAATCTTGATGCATCCAAAACGTGGGTATGCTATAACCTTGCATGCAAGTAGCCAAAACTGTAAACATCCACAATATTGCATAAGGGGCCTGTGTGATTCCCTTCTGGATTTTTATTTGTAGTAAAATGCCAGGAAAAATTCAGTTCTATTCACCTTTTGATTTGTGTCTTCAATAGTCAAATTTATGGTCAAATTATTACTTTATGAGAGAAATCTTCATGTAAAACAAGATAGTATATACATGTACGTTATGTCCAATGACTTTCACTCAAATTTTGCTAACAATTTAAATTTCAATAATGCTTCTAATTTTGAGGGGTTTTTTGTTCGACTTTAATTGTGTTGGAAATACATAGAGGTGTACGTTACGTCATTTTATAGCACCGTGTACCGCACCAAGCGTACATAAAATAAAATTGATTCGAACTGTTAGGATTTATTTAACAGAATTGATTATAATTGTTGGAATATGAAGCTATTGTCATGCAAATAGGTCACATGTCATTCTAAAAGATGAATTAGAACACTAACATGCCTTTTATCAAAGGAAGCTCTGCATGTTCTGAACGGCCTGAAGACGTTGATATGTAACTGTCACGCAAAGCATAGAGAAATAATCTGACCGAATTTAGAGTTCTACTCACGGCGAATTTCAATCCTCCACCTTTTTGATGGCAACAATATGCTTCAGAATCAATGAATCGCAAGCATATATAACGATATCAGAATACTTTTTACAGGTATTTGTACTTGAATGAGTGCTCACATATATATACATTATATAAAAATCTGCAAAATGTTGTGAACTGAATGCCTCATAAGAAACTCTGGTAATGTCTATCTTGGTACATTATCAAGGCAAATGGGCATGTAGTTGTGCATCTTATTTCAAGGTTAGAGTTCGATCATCGTGTTAAATTTATTTCTTTTACAGACAGTTAAATATCAAAACAGTTTTCTGAAAATTCAGAGAAACAATTCTACGAATCGAATACACCGGCGAGAGGGAATGTTGAACACTGGAAGTAAGAGCGTTTCGGGTCAGGAATGCGAGGAACCTTGGAATAAACATGGCTGTCAATTGCGAACCTTAAGGAATGAAACACGGAACATGATGAAATATACGGTCGCAGAATGGCGACACGAACGCTATAAATGCCTATATTAAGCAGCTAATTAGAGGTAATTTAATCAAGTATTAGGTTTATACACTGTGTATGCTTTCTCTCCCAAATGTTTTTATTTCTCAAAGGGCATTTAAGGATACCGTCTCCGAAGCGGCCTTGACCTGTTGTCTACTATAGACTGCCGAAACCGTAGTATAACGAGTCATTTCCATTCACATATTTCATAATTTGTTCCCGTGTGAACGTTTGTGGACATTTAAGTTCCATAACGGGGACCATCTAATTAACATTAAAGAGTTAATTACCACCTTATTCAAGTGGAAATGTTTAAGGTTAACTTTGATACTAACGGTAGAGTATATGTTAGAATATAGTCTACGTTACTGCTTATAACTCTAGATATTCAATCACTGGGTTATAAATATTTCATGACAGGAAGAATTGTAAATATCCAGCTGTTACAATGCATATATGTAGTGGGAGAAATAGTGCACACAAATCAAACTTTTTCGTTTTTTATTTTTTTTAATTCTAAATGTCAATTTGACTTCTATTTCGAGGGAGTACTGGTTAATTCATAAGGCACGCGGAAACAGTCTCTCGTCTATGTATAAACATGACATCAGTATCCTCACATGACATGCATGCGGTTGTTCAGGGCAATTTTGCATGTCATATGAAGTGATTTTGTTTCAAACCAACATTCAATATCTTATTCTGAAATCGATATTTCCTGAAATCGATTAATGCGACAGACACAAAGAATGATGAAATCATCAGTTGCTGACAACCTACTAGGAAAGCTCGCCACAGAATCGTGTTTTGTTTAGTCCATTAGCAAAGTTTGTGTTAAATTGTAGTAAATCGGATCGGACTAATGCGTCTTCTGATTAATAACATTTGTTCTCCGAATTTTACATGTACCTGAATTAATTGGATGACCTCTTAATTAACAGATATCAATAAATGATACTTCAATATCGATTTCTACCCAAATGAACTGATGCTGAGTTGGCGAAAGCACTCCGCACTATCTCACAAAATGCAAGACTGTACAAGGATTATTGGGTGTTTCTGGTACTTCTGATATTTGAGAAGAGAGATATAACTTGAAGTAACCATTGGTATTACAAAGTTGTTAAATTTTGAGGCACAATCACCATCTTATGTAAGAAGAAATTAAGGGATGGGAAACGATAGTCCGAATATTTGTCAACACAAAATATCGTCTGTTGTTTTTTTTCCCCATTATCATAGCCTGCTAAGACTAAACGTATTAATCGAGTCATTATGGCGCTGTCATCGCCGTGATTTATATGTTTGTTGTTCATTCGTCAAACCTCTCCTTGGAATTTTTGCCCCGATAGTCGATATGCAGAAATTAAACCGCAAAGGTTTGACCAAAGTATGTACTTTGTACAGTCACCTGCGAGTTTACGGATCTGAATTTATCGAAAAAGTCACATAATTTTTCACACCATTGATTTAGATTTATCTCATTGCGAAACCTTCTAAAAGTGTCTCTTAGAAGATTTTACCTACGCTGCACAGTCGTACGGTCTGTATCATTCCACAAACTTACTGGGGATTAACCTTAGAATTAGGAAGCTGTGGAATCAATCAGTGAATTCCGACATCCCTCCTGATTGCAGGGTCACCTCTTAATTGTAGCGTGGTCTACCAACCTACTTAAAATGGTATGCACCTACTTTATTTTGAAGAACTTTCTATATGCATATATTTAGTAGAGAAGATGGATCATTATGACATTCAATCAAAGTAACTTATATACATCTAAATCAAGAACATTAACATGACACACGACAGAAGAATGCGAATGTTGCACGAATAAAATTAATTTTCTTAAATGTATGGCAATCCTAGTTAATGTATGTTTCAAATGATATTTCATTATGTAAGTAGACTTACATTTGCATCGGATTTGAAAGTAGCAAACAAAGTGACGATTCTATTTGTTGCTCAGCTTTTTAGAGAATACGAATCTGGCTAGATGATCAGAAAATATGATTTGACGGGTTTTAGAATGAAATGCATAAAAAGTAAAGATAAAGAACAGTGATCGATGCAAAATACAGAGGTGGGCAAATATGGACCCCTTAGATATACCAGAGGTGGGATCAGGTGCCTAGGAAGAATAAACATACCCTGTCGACCGGTCACGCCCATTGTGAGCCCTATATCTTGATCAGGTAAACGGAGTAACCCATAGTCAAAATCAGTGTGCTAAGAACGGCCTAACAATCGGTATGATACACGTCAGAAAGCATTTGACTCAGTGATAGGTTGTATTGGCAAACTAAATCGTTATAACGACCATAGAATTTACGAAAAGTATCTCATACTGCTGCAGTCAACGCAGATCGTATTTCCAATGACGCGAGTTCGAATTTAACACGGATGAAAAGACAAGATATCAAAGTTTAATTGACCTTTTCGCAAATACTCCTACAATCAAGATCAAAACTTAGAAGCACTGTAATACGTCAGTTTCGAGATAAGAGCTCTCCTGTGTAGGAGGTACAATTAGTAGAATTTTGAGGGCCTAAGTGGGACAGAGTGAACCTTCTGTCAGTGAGGAAGACGATAAAATGTATTAAAAGCGGCTTCTTTTTAAATATTTAAATATTGGAAACACAAAATACTATTGAAAGAAATGTTTTACTAAAGCAGAAACATAAAAACAATGTCATATTTGAAAGTAATATCCAGGATATGATACCTACGACCAATAAAATTACGTGATATAATAAGAATTCCATGTATCTAATTACTCCCTGAATACTTATCACTTACTTAGTTTGTGTATCAGTTGAATTTGGGTGATGAAACAGCGTATGAGAGACTTAATGAGTACATTCACTTATGCAGTGATGAATATTCGTCCCACTCCCGCATGTAAACAAATTGTTTCGCGCCTTACTATGTACGAGAGTTCTTCAAAGGGAAATAACTCGAGCGTATCATTCCTTTGAAACTTTATGTCTCGTCTCTTACGGGTTTTTTAAATATATTTTTTGAAAATGAACCCATGGTTCAGAAAGCTTGCACACGTGCAGATGACCATTTGCTGTGCATTCTGTTGCAGATGATCATGTGCTGTGCATTGTGTTGAAAGGCAAAAAAAAAAAAATTTAGTTGTAGTCGGTACTTTGTGAAATGGTCCATCCTCCTGCGTTACTGAACTGTTAGATTCATGTAACTTTATTTCCACAAAAAATAATGTCGTTTAAGAGGCCGACGGAAAAGGGTACGCTAAATTTCTATTTCTTAAACTCTGAATGTGCACTTGTAATTCTTTGAAAATGTCAATACATCGATACGAAAGCTTCATCACAGATAATTTTCACGAATAGTTAAATTCACAATGCTATGATAAACTGCTGAAGGATTTCTTTCATATAAATATATATTAGCTGGTTTGATAAGTTTATTATATTTTTTATTATATTTTTGTACTTATATTACAGTATACAACATTTCTGTCAATTTAAAAAATAAGTATGAAATATGCATGCATCCTTAGTTGACCACGCAGCCGCAGTAAAGCAATCATAAGACTGGATTATGACAGAGAGAGGCACGACACCAAGCATCGATAAAACTGGTACTTGCGGTGTGGTATTTGTATTGAACTAAGCTATGGCAACAAACATCTCTAATATCGAAATACCGAATCGATCACCAAAACCAATAAAAATCAGTTACTCGCATAAAAAGATCATTCACTCGACTGCCTAGTATAAAACGTGTCCCCCGTAGTTGCCGTATGCGGTGAATGTGGTATCTAGCGTTACACCGTCCCCGTCGATAATGATATACTATTCGTAGACTACGACAGTGCCAGATTAATTCATCTCCAGAATGTAAACAAAACAATGAATGCCCTCCGTGTACCTTTAGGCACGTGTACAAATGGCAATATATTGCACAGTAAATTACTGATTTTGTTTGGCTAGCAGATGACCTCGGTTTGTAGCGTGGAAGTACGCCAATCTGGATTAGTCGACGGGCTTCCTAGGAAATAACTTAATAACTATCTCTACTTTCTGATTCTCTCTCTCTCTCTCTCTCTCTCTCTCTCTCTCTCTCTCTCTCTCTCTATATATATATATATATATTTCATTTTCAATATATTTCTAACAAGACGAAAGGGCAATACTATCAGGCATTTCATACTTTAGACCTTGCACTCATCCAGATGACTTAGGTTTGTGTCCTAAGACACCAATGCGGATTACAAGTGTACCACGTGTCTGTGAGCAAGTGCGTGTTCGTAGTACATGTATCATTAGACTGCATCGTACTCCAAGACGCCCAACCACCCAACATTTGTAATATTCTATAATGCTTCGAATTGATGAGAAAAAAACAAAACAAAACACGAGTAGACATACATTGCATATGGAGAAAAACACGTTAACAGGTGAACAGATGGATAGCACGAATAAGCCCCAGGCCTGTGGTTACAACCACTTTCGGGAGAAATATTGTCAGCCCAATTGACAATACCATTGCTTACATATAGAATTATATGATAAAGGGAATACACAGTTAGAGTACTTCACCATTGTGTATTAAAGAGCTATCATTTGAAATCAAAGATCCCCTAAACAAGCCTGTTTTATGATTCTCCGTCCAGTGCTCCCTTCATAATCACATACCCTAACAAAAAAGGAGAAAACTTAAGATGGGAGATGTATGCTTCACAATACGTTTCTTTTCGTATGTGCTCTTTCCCACGACCTTGATGTAAAAGCTTAAAAACCTGTTGGAAGAAGTCTCTAAAATCTCTACCTTCTGTGAAGAGATGTTTTCTACGCGGAGGACTGACAGTGCAGTTGTGTAGCTTCAGAGTGGACAATGGAACTACCGCCGGGTAATTGTCACCCTTTAGAAAAATGTAACGCCTGAAAACTAACACGACTTCCTGTCCCCCGTAATGAGGAAATATCGCAGGATCGCTGACAAGGACCGGGTGCTGCAAACGTGACGGACACGACCAACAGTAGTACTCGTCTATTGACTAATGCTGAACCTTACTACCTCACTGGACTAAAACATCGAGTATCCTCAAGTCAGTCGGGTTTACAACATCATGTTTGAAACTGGACCTAGACCGCATAGCGGACCTGTTCACATGTCTGACCATCAGAGGCAGTAGACTCAGAACATTCTTATTTCATATCAGATCTTCTTAAAACTTCTTTAAATTTAAAGTTCAATTATCACAGTAATATATTACAGTATCCAGATTACAGTCACCGAAAATGATGCACTCCAGTGCTGACCTCTACCTTGACAAATGATGAAAAGAAAACGCAACACGCTGTAGTAATAAAATCTATACACAGGGGGAAGGAATCTCAATGACGAATGACTATGTGTGTGGGAGGACAACACGGGGTGAGGTGGAACTGAGATAACAAGGAAACGGCTGGGGGTGGGATTAGTAAGACACAGTGAGCGACAAGGCAATGATTCTTACAACTTCCTCGTAAAGAGCGATTACGATGAATGAATACCCCAGTTCTTAGGATCTATCTTGATTATGAAACTACAATGTATAAGTTTAAATATAGTTGTATTTAGAAATTAATTAGTATTTGAAGACTAGGGTATATCGTGACACCAATGACTGGTGTATATCTGAACACCATAGTTTTATATACAATCATTTTAATCCTTCTCTGTAATCCGTGAGGTCATTCCGACATTAGGAGGAAATTTAGCTTTTCTCGACCGACACTCATCTTATGTATTCTGTCCGACGCTGATGGTGATTAGCATGAGAAACAGTTCACTACTTATATCATTAAACTGTCATCCATGTTCCTGATAAACAAAATACTGTTATGTAACAATGAAAAATTACATTTCCAAACTAATGTAGGCTGTAGAGCGTGTTCCTGAAGCGAAAACAATTTCTAAATAGAATATATATACAAGTATCTACTTCATTATGAAAATGCGAGAGAAACAAATCAAATAAAACGATGAAAGTGTTAAAAGTTCGTATGATGCGTCGATACATTAAACACATTTAAAACCGTGACACAGTTTTGCGCGTCAATGGAAATCTTTTTAAAACAGGTTTTCGTCAATTTATTCTAGTTTCCATTCATAGCGGTGATTTAAACTGCATTCATAAAACTAGGTCAATGGTCCAACTCTACAACTGAGATACGGAGGGAGATTCCATGTATAACCAGCCCCGGCTTGGTAGGGGTACCATTATTCACCTGATGTTGAGGTTATCAATAGAGATAAGATATTTTTGTGTTTTTCCCTTCAAATTATTAAAGACGAAAAATGCACTTTACATGTATCACTTTTTGTTTTTGGGGTTGTTTTTTTTCCTGATTATATATATGGACACTGTAGCAGGACATTTTTTCTACATTTTTCATAATTATGTGATTTAAAAGATCGTTTTCTAAGTGATAAAAGACCTAACAGCGAATGAAATATCCTTCAGTGTGACCTGCTTTTACACGTGTCTTCATGCTACAGGTATCTCCGGATAATTTTCACCTTTGACTCTACTAACGGACGACTTTTATATAAGAAGTAAGCATGTTTGTTCAACAATCTTCCAAATATGGAGATAAACATGTACATGTACGTTTTGAAACTCGCACGATATATATATTTCAAAATGTATGCAATTTTGTTAAGCTGTGGCGTTTCTGAATTTTGTCATGCTAGTTTTAATTAATGGGTGTGTTTACAACATAGCAAATTACATCCATAATTTATGCAGCGAATTCAATTTTAAAGCATGACAATTTACTCCCACATATGAAATGCCTAAATTAAAAACGAGAGATGTCTCTTCCGAGTTAGAGGGGAAAAAATAGTGAAAGACCAGCGTTATGTTTTCTAATGATCATGATTTAAGATTCTGTATCACTGAGATCGTGATTTAAGATTCTGTATCACTAAGATCATGATTTAAAATTCTGTATCACTAAGATCATGATTTAAAATTCTGTATCACTAAGATCATGATTTAAGATTCTGTATCACTAAGATCGTGATTTAAGATTCTGTATCACTAAGATCATGATTTAAGATTCTGTGTCACTAAGATCATGATTTAAGATTCTGTGTCACTAAGATCATGATTTAAGATTCTGTGTCACTAAGATCATGATTTAAGATTCTGTATCACTAAGATCATGATTTAAGATTCTGTGTCACTAAGATCATGATTTAAGATTCTGTATCACTAAGAGCATGATTTAAGATTCTGTATCACTAAGAAAGTTATATACACCAATAACATTGTCTGTCCTCTCTGTTGGACCCAAATGTTATTGTACATATACATGTATGTCTATACGTTTTATGGACCCCCCCCCCCTCCCCTGTACTGAGTGATGCACGTGTAAACTAAGTTGAACTGTTTTATTTCGTCATTTGTAACAAACTACCTACATGTACAACAAGTTTATCTGACATTGTGCAAAGTTGCTTAGCAACTAAGAATACAAGAAAATAACTTGTAAATTTTTATATTTTATGCAACCGTACATTTTTGGTGTTTTGTAACGAGCAGACGACACAATAAGCGCATTACCAAGTTTGTCAAAAATATGATAAATGATCATTATGTAATATGTGGAGACAAAACAAATTTGTCATTTTCTTTGGTTTTTATTTTTTGTTTCTTTTAATGAAACCTAGCTGAAATAAAATAAAGTTAATTACATATCTTTTAGTATACATGTGCAGTGTTTAAAACCATATATAAACATGCGGTGTCGCCCTATCTTTATACAAGAAAATCCATTCATTCTACACATTTCCGATTCAAAGATATATTTGTACATAAACACAGAATTATTATATTTGATATTACATGCACTTAGACCAGATGGTGACAAACTTCATCGTGATGTCCATGAAGATAAAAGTATTGCAATACCTTGGCATATTGAATATTTTACATGTACCCAGGGAAATGATATAAAAGATATTGACCTTTAAGGAAACAATGAATACCAATGTCTTCACAATACTGCACATACTAATATAGAACATATACACACATGTCCACGTGCTTAAAGTGTACACGCCACGTCTTAGTACATGTCTACGTGCCTAAAGTGTACACGCCACGTCTTGGTACATGTACACGTGCCTAAAATGTACACGCCACATTTTGGTACATGTACACGTGCCTAAAGTGTACATGCCACGTCTTCGTACATGTACACGTGCCTAAAGTGTACACGCCACGTTAGTACATGTCCACGTGCCTAAAGTGTACACGCCACATCTTGGTATATGTACACGTGCCTAAAGTGTACACTCCACGTCTTGGTACATGTACACGTGCCTAAAGTGTACACGCCAGGTCTTGGTACATGAACACGTGCCTAAAGTGTACACGCCACGTCTTGGCACATGTACAATATACCATACATTGGAGTTTTGAATATTATCTCATCTTAATAATTCCGTTTTCAAACAGTTGTTATTCCAAATATAAATGGTGCAACATCGACTTTGATATAGATTCAGAGGAGAGAACGGACGTTTTACTGACGGCTATACAGGTATAGAGTATAAGCCTTTAATTGCAATAAATAAAGTGACCATTGGACTTTTTTACATTACACAGCCATAGGCTCTAAGATCCATCAGGCCGGTGTTATTTAAATTCCAATCGATTAAGAGTACAAGAGCTGCTATTACAATGTGGTTGGCGCTTTACTCATGACAAGTACATTCAGAGTTAAAGTCCTTTGTGATATAAATTCTTTGACCGTTATATATGGATTAGCTAGTCCTTATAGTGAAAATAAAAATACCGGGGTCTGCGTTTTTCATCCGATATTATGCAAAACTTCAACTTTAACAATGCTATGCATTATCTCTTTAAGTACTTGATTGAATGGAATGAACGGACAAGCCTTATATGGTTACGAGTTCCACAAAGGGCGCGGCGCCAAAACCTGTTTCGTTTATTTTTAAACAAACTGGACGACGAATACTATACATAGGAAATTCGGACGACCAGGGCGTGGTACAATGTACTTATGGTGCATCAATGCATCACTCAGAGCTGCCAACTATGAATTAATAGTAGTTTAGATAATGGAGGATGTTTGACCCATATGGTCTCAATAACATACTGTTGGATGTCGTAGACTTTTTTTTAGGAGTATCTTGTATTGTATACACCTAAGTTAGGAAAATACAGAACCATTACAAGAAGAGAGCAGCATTGACTGCGCGATACGGGGTACCTGTTGATTGTAGTGATAACATCAGTAGTTTATCATGCTGACGTTTAGTGTTTGATATCGTTAGAACTTGTACAGTTTTTATTTGGGAGTTGAATTATTACCTTTTACTGCATTGACAATGTCACATGAACCTCTTTATTATCATTAAAAAGAAATTCGTCCGATAAATCAGTTGCTTATGGTTGCACGTGATTGAACTCCAAAATCGGAGGAAAAATTAAAATCGGTCGACTTCAGCTGAACATGAGTGACAGTCTAAGATCTGCCGTACGAGCCGCGCGTTTACAGAACAATGAAAACTATTTCCGATATTGGTATCGCAGATGAAAAGAATTTCCGATGTATTGAAACTTCGGTAAATGTCCTTTAAAATCTCGCTTTCAGTGGTGTAATATACGGTAATTGTTCGCTTTCAGTCAGTTTTTACGTGTCTGTAATTTCATTGACAAAGTCCTTGTGATGACGGTGTCACAATTAACGGATATTTGATAATATTGTGTGACCCTTTCTTGAAACTTTAAAGAGAAAATTAATATACATAAGGAACAATAAAATGTTTGTTTTTTATTGCCGATTCATAATATTCATCTAAGACGACATATTTTGTGGCCACGTGATGAATCAAGCTGGTGCATATATGTATTTCTACTGTTATAGACGTATTGTAATATAACTGATATAATGTGTAATATAACTAATATAATGTGTAATATAACTAATATAATGTGTAATATATAATGTGTAATATAACTAATATAATGTGTAATATAACTAATATAATGTATAATATAACTAATATAATGTGTAATATATAATGTGTAATATAACTGATAGAATGTGTAATGTAACTGATATAGTGTGTAATATAACTAATATAATGTGTAATATAACTAATATAATGTGTAATATATAATGTGTAATATAACTGATAGAATGTGTAACATAACTAATATAATGTGTAATATATAATGTGTAATATAATGTGTAATGTAACTGATATAATGTGTAATATAACTAATATAATGTTTGATATAACTGATGTAATAATCTAGTTTGTTAATATTTGTAGAGACATGTTCATTTCACTATGTCTCCAGTCAACACTGTTCTGAAAAATCCGTTCCCTTTTCACGTACCATGCAAAAAATCATCAATGATAATTACACCATGATCCGTCATTATTATTCAGAAAGAATTTTGTAAATATCCATTAAGTTTCTGAAGGGACACCGGTCTAGGACTTTTCATGGCGACGTTAGTAAGAGTTTGTATGCTAGTCAGTCTTCTTACAATAGGTGTTACGGTAAGCTGTCAGAAGGTATGATCGAATTATTGGGCTGTTAGTCACCAACATAGATAACAATGGTGGTATGTTCGGGGAAAGTGGGGGTGCTTGTTTAGACCCCCAAAACTATGAATGATAATTCTCAGTTAAGACCTCCGCACATGGTGAATAATGTGCGGCAAGGAGCCGTTACATCTCAATCATATTTGAGAGTTGTGGGTGTCTCTTACTACCATGATGTATTGGTCACAAATTTCATCAATTCTAAGTTAGTTGTGTATCGGTCGTCACAAAGATGGCATGGTCGTTGACTTGTTGGTCGAACGAAACGTTATACCCGATACGGAGTTCAGACTATGTATATTGTAGTATCATTCACACGGCAGAAACACTTCAAAGTAACCCCGTCATTATAACGTCTGCAGGAGAAAACGTTAAACTAACACGTGGTTGTATAAGCTTAACGGTACCGTGTTAGTGCGCAGTCCAAATGCAATATGCAATGTGTGCAGTCATGAAAGCGAAGAGCAAGCGAATGTGAAACGAATGGTGTAACACACACAGTACAATACGTTAGCAAATTCCCTGGACCGCAAGACACCGCAACCTTGAGATGGTATGCAGTTGTTAATGCAACACTTGCATGTCTGTTTAATTTGTTAAACCGGTTTTGGTGTAGAATATTTACATCCCTGCGATCTTTTTACGTCTGTGTAAAGGGGTGATTGTATGATAGCGGGAAAAACAACGCCATGTCGGTTGTGAATCACATACCGCCAGTCTTACTTTCAGTAAATGTATTTATATGGGTCTGTATTATAGGAAATCTTTACGATCATCTCTGACACACAATGACACTGTAGTATATTTATAGAGACCATGAGAAGCCCATCTATATTTGAATACACAATAGGGTCACACCATGTCATTGACAAAAATCGAAATACATGCTTGATATGATTAGAGAGGCGTGTAGTTAGCTCCCAGTAAGACGACACTCTAATGATGGATTTTCCCAAAGAAGCTGACGATCTTGGCAAAATTAAGACTTGTTTTTGTCACGATAAGTATGTCCAGCATGAAGCCAGCTAAAATTAAGGGAACATGGGACAGATGATATTGAAAAGATGGAAAAAAGAAAACACTGCACGCAACATTCAATGCTTCGTTCATTATACTGCTATAGATTCCATTCTTCATGTAGAGACTAAATTGTAGGCATTTGTCATAAATCTGACCAGAGTATATGGATGATGACCTTATGAACCGTATGTTCATGCGTTTCATGACAGGCTTTTTGGAAATATTTTAAGAGTTCACTTTGAAGCCTATCATTTTATAAAACGTTAGAGCTTTTGCAATGATCAAACGTACGCCAAAGTACGCAAATCGTAAGCATAAAACTGGTCCTGACTGCTTCTTCTTTGAGTTTCGGTCTATACCTGACCATCATCTGTCAGAAGTTGAAGGACTCCGAGAAAGACGAGCCACATTCTGCTTCTTTGAACTCTGACCCACTGGTCCAGATACCTCCGCGCGGTGACTAGACATCTGAGGTCGTCAGTATGATCAGAAGGTGTGAGCTTTGTGGCGGATTAATACTCAAAACATCAAAAAGGGCGAAAAATTATCAACGTCAGGTCACATACAATTAACGTATGTCAAAGAGGTTTGTCGTCCGTGTAGTGAGTCTGGCAGTTTTATAAGGCAAGCTAAGCATATTTCAAATGACTTACTGCGTGTACTATAAAGATGACTGAGGCTTGACTGGTTTGAATAGAATTTCTATGCAGTGTTAGACAATTCCTTGCAGACAATAATATTCAGTTTTTGATACACACACATGCAGGTGAAATTTGACAAGACAAAGCGGATGATACACGGCGTCTAAGTCATGTGACTGACTAATAACTGTATTTAGACAGGGTGGGGTGAATGTTTGACGGTGTAACGTCGTTCATCGAAGGACGTGGTACATGTATATACCCCAGTTTCACTACTCTGTACTGATAAGTTACATTGGACCGTTTTCTTGCCACGCTCTTTCGATTGTTGTTTTTTTTAATTTGTCGAATATATGTATACATGTTGGTATTTTGTCACGTGCTTCCCGTGTTTTACATGAATGTCAGTTTCCTCGTCCTCTCCTGTCAAAACACCTTCCCTATCCACGTGAGAATTAATTGCTTAATTGTTTTGTATGCACTGAACAGCAGGGGAAATGAATTATAAAACAAAGATGATATAGTAAATGAAAATTCTTGTGACTCAATTTCAAATCGAAATTAGAGATAGAAAATTGGAGAGAGAGAGAGAGAGAGAGAGATGTAGTTTGGTGGTTCTTTAAATCCTGGGGATCTTGAATTTCGAATGGAGGTGAACTAGAGTTCCATAGAGTGGTTGTATTGGAGAATTCAGGTTGATCCTAAGTTAACCTGGGTACACAGTATTCTCTGTCCCTGTATGCATTTCCAGTGTCACAAAGCATCAACCATAGTACAATACGCACAGAAAAGTCACCACGTGCAGCGTGCCCTTTTGACACATTATGGTAATGGCCCCGTAGTCTGCATATTCTATTCTATTGACTAATAAAGAATTAATTTCTGTCCCGATCATAATTCCTTCTTTGTCGCGATACAAGGAGGAAATACGCCTGATAACGATTTTAATCGCAGGACTGAGTAAAAATAATTAGATGAAGATAAAATATGGAAAATGATAAATCTTAATGAATGCAGATTGTAACGACTAATTTGGTTGGGAAAAGCTGACAAAAAGTATTTCGATATACGTTTTCATCAGATGATATAGTGCTCTACTAACTATTGGTTTAAAGCGATTCACTGCAGTGTATACAGTGTTATCCTATACAAAGTGGTATCAAGACACATTAAAGGTTTACATTACAATGCCCAATTGTCGCCGGTCGGAGCGTGTCAATTGCAGATCGTAAAAATGTATTCGATATGCACCGTAAGGAACTGGATTTCTGTTGATTTATTTTATAACGGTCAGCTCTGACTATCACCTAGCTGCATGTAGTGTTTTATGTATTGGGGGGGGGGGGTGAGGGGAGGGGGGGGGAGAGGTGGGAGGGAGGGGGGAGATAGGGGAGGAGAAAGATGAGAGAGAGAGAGATCATTCATGACATGCTGATTGTCGATTTGTGTCTGTATATTTCATATGCAGTACTTATAAAACTAAATCAGTGCACTGTTTGAATGAATTTGACGTATACCTATCAGTCTGATGTATACAATTTAATTATACTCTTACCTGATGCCGCCAGCATCAAAGACACGAGAAGCAGAATCTTCGTTGAGGCATACATCTCCACGTGGTTTAAATCCTTATCACTTTCACAACAATGTCAATTTCACACCTTTCAAAAGCCAAAATCAATTATTTTGTTTCTCTTTCCCAATAACTCGGAAAATAAAACTCTATGATCCTTTTCTCATGTTCTTAGGGTTTATTCTCGGGTCCAAAGAATTATTGATGCTGATTTGGTAAAAACAATTCAGTTCTCACTGAAAATATGTCAACCAGTTCTCGTAGAGTGAAAAGAATAAAATTGAATGGTTGTGAATTCCGTTGAATGAGTATTTCAATCCATTGATCCGTTTGAAAACATGCAGAGGATCGACGTAGCCGGTTGTAAGGCGTTGTCTGAAAAAGTCTACTAGTTCTATTAAGGTAGCACAAAAAGTCCGAAACACACCTTATCCTCTAATTGGCCACTATTTAAGTGTACACCTGAATAGGTATGAACTACTAAACGGAATAACAGGTATGAAATTAGACTCGTCTATCTGCAAGGGGTGAGCAGGTTTCTATTGGGAATTCGATATTGAATATATTGGTGTAAATATTCTTAATCATGCGTAGCGGCTTTATAGGGATAATCCTAGTATTCAACAGATTAGAATGGAAGATTTAAAGACTTTTCAACTGTTCATAGCATGGCCACGTTTTGCCGTTATTTTTAGATTTGACAAATTCCGGAATTTTATTTTAAGGACAGAGCCGATAATTATAAAAACCGTTGATATATACTTCTTATCATTATGACAGTAATGAATTTGTAGGTGTGTTGATTTTGAAAGACAAATTGCATTATCCTAATGAATATTATTCATAAATAAGATGATAAATAATTTTTACAATCCCCGTCACGGAGATGCTTAAATTCCACAACTAATGCGTATTAGTAACCGGTTTTTCGTAAACTCGACTTTCTTAATTCAAGGGGGAAAAAGAAACGAAAATCAAGACATGAGGCTTGCCAAAAGGTTTTTGAAAATGGATGGAAAAAAATAATGAAATAAAATAAACGAGAGCTTGACAAAACCGGTTACTAACGAGTAGATTTTGGGATGTGTTTCTCCCGCTATACACGGTGTTTTGTGACCGCCTTTCCTTCAGCTGAGGTCAACTCAATATTGTATTCTGTGGTTTTTTCTTCTCTTTTTCAAAAGGTACCTTTACCCAGGACTTACATGAACATCTATATTACGTTCATTTGGTTCATTCCTCGACACTGTAATTCAGTTTACGAGAATAAAGATATTGTCAGTGTCATTGTTGAAATCAAGTGCTTTCAATATTCTGTGAAAGTGCCAAGGTCTTCTTCGAAAATTAAAAAAAAAATGAAATAGATAAAAGCAACCAATCAGAAGTTACTTCACAAGTTGATCTCTGATACAATTGCGCCGAAATGATGATTCAGAAATAAAGGGGATCTTTCATTCGTATTACGGGGCCCGTCCGTTCCAAATACTTTCTAGCAGGGTTGTACAATGTTGTTGTTTTTTTTAATCTGATTTTTAATTTTGAAAATTCCAGCTATTGCTGGTTTTGTTACTTGACTGTATATTACTTATCGTCCCGCGTTAAATATATATAGAAATTCAGTCATATGGATACATCACCATTGCCCGGTGATTTAGGCCCATGCTCGGCGCTTACGGGCTTTGAGCAGGGAGGAATCTTTATCGTTCCAACCCAGCTGTGACATGCGGCCTCGGTTTTTGCGGTCTCATCCGAAGGACCGCCCCATTTAGTCGCCTCTTACGACAAACAAGTGGTACTGAGGACCTATTGTAACCCGGATCCCCACGGAATTTGCGGTTTGGTAACTAACAACAAATGATCTAGAATTTGGGCTCCTTTTGCGGAGTACGATTATTTTCAATTCACTACAAAGACATGATGACCTTGAAAAGTGTGGCTAGTTGTAGTATGTATCTACAGAAATAAAAAAAAAATACGCTTTTGAAAAATAGAATGTTTCTGTATTTTATCTTTATTTGGACTTCTCTCAATATCTTTTTGATCCGCCCACACCCTTTACGAATATACAGTGTGACGTCGTCACCCCTGTCCGCTTGTGCCCATGTGAATAGACAGACAATTTTATTGTGTATACGTCCATTTCTTTACCTTCAAGGCCGTGTCTCCAGTAAATGCCATAGCAATTAAATGAGATGTTTATGCATATATAGACACAAAAGATCATCGCTCAATCAATCAAAATCATGCCATAAATTTAAGGTGAAATCGCTGTTTATAAAAAAAAAAAAAAAAATAGCCAATACGTTTTCTGGTAATTAATGTTTTATACGTTAAAAGCCCACACAAGCATGTTTGAAGTTTGCTACAAATATTGCCTTTATGTTCTGCGTTACATTCTGTGATCGGGGAATTTCTTTTGCATTTACTTTCAACTTACTACGTGACTGTTTAGGGTTTAGTTAGTTTTCCAATCAGACAAACAAATATTTCTTAGAATAATGTGGACATTTCAATGAAATATATAGCCATATTTAAGTTTATTACATCTTTGACATACAGCAGCTATTTTCAGCGATAAGCGTCTTCAGTGTTGATCAAGAAAATAATGTCATACAACATCCGATATATTTCAACTTTTTTTTTCTCAGATATAGTTCATTACTTAAAATCAAACAATCCTGTTAATTTTCAAAATTCAATAAAGATGCAATGTTCAAAGTTCATAATTGATAGTCTCGCAATATCTAAAATTATATATATAGCTTCGATATTAAACCTACCAGATTCAAACATTATCAAAGAAATCCAAAGACTTATTTACAATTTCATTTGGAATAAGAGAGATAGAATAAAAAGAAATACATTAATCGGAACTATCATTAGTGGAGACATTGGAGTTGTAGATATCTTATCAAAAATTAAATCTTTAAGAATATCATGGATTAAGAAAATATTAGATAAAAGAAATCCATTATACCATTTTGTGAATAGCATATGTTTGGAAAACAATTATGATCTTGACTATTTAAGTAAAACTAATGTCACTGATATCAAACAGTATGAGATAATGGATGGATTTCCTTTGTTTTACAAGGAAATGTTCGCATCTTTTAATGAATGCAAGGGTAGAAACAGGCTAGATTGTTTGAACAATATACTGAGGGAACCATTATGGAGTAATAACATTGTGGTATTTAAAAATAAACCTATATTTCTAAAATCATGGCTGAAGAGTGGTCTGAAATACGTGATTGACGTGGTGGATGAGAATGGTATTAAGCCGATGGAATGGTTTACAGATAAATTGATTTGCAAGAAAAACTGGATTTGTGAATATAATATTGATTGTAAAAATTGCCATAGGAAAATTACTACAACCTTTCGATGTTCAAAATATAATATATGAAAATATATGTAAAAAAGATAATTCATGCTTTATACTGCTAAATCATGGAATTATACGTGTGAAAGATTTCTCAAGTAAACTGTTCTATGATATTTATCGGGATAAGAAATTTGTACCTCCTCTACACCAAAATTTTTATTCTAAAAGCTTCAATGTTTCAAAACAGTCTTGGAGTGCAATATATAAACAAAAAATATGTAATATTTTTGATACCCACATTGCTGATTTCAATTACAGGTTGTTGAACAATCTAACCAGCAACCGAGTTATGTAAAAGAAATGGAAAATTACTGATACGGATTTATGTTCACTATGTAAGGAAAAAGAGGATAATGTAAAAATGTTTGTGAAATTTGGAAAATTGTTGAGAAAACATTGAATTTTCAAGTTTCATGGAAAAACATTGTTCTTGGGTGTTTTTTTTTTTTGGAAATCAATGAGAAAACAATCTTTTTAAATAATCTTTTATCACTAATTGCATGTAAAATTTACAAATATAAAATGTATTGTAGAATATTAAACAAAAAAGAGCGATCTTATGACATTCGAAATCGTGTAAAGGGAATCCTTGAATTCAATGTATCTGTATACAAAAAATTAAACAAGACATCTTTTTCGCATATTCTTGATAGTATTGTAAAAAAAATTATAGTCTTATATATTTATATTACAAATTGTGTTGCATGCTATTCATATCATGTACATATAGAGTAATGGGAAATGATCAGCCTTCCCTTTTACATGACTACCCAGGGTCAAAATAGACTTTTTGGAGTGTGAGAAGGGCCCTTTGGGTAGTTTTCACGAAATACTTTAATATCCTCTAGAAATGATGTACATGTATTTATATTTGTATAACTTTGTTCTCATATGATTATATGATCTTGTATTTCTCTTAGTTTTTTCTTCTTCTACATCCTGCGATATGTAACAGGGATTATATATTGTTATTTAGGTGGAGCTTAGTCAGGGCCCCATCCCTGGCAGCTTTCCACACTTTTTTTCTTCTATCGTTTAGTCTATTTGTTATATGTTATAGTGATAGGTCTGGGAAATAAAAAATGTCATAAACCAAAAAAAAAAAAAAAAAAAGTTCAAAACATCAAAAAAAAAAAAAAGTTCACTATATACACAACACCTGAATGTGGATTTTAAAAAGGAACCAGTATGTACAATGTACACTGTATACAAAACTGTTAAATGTAAGGAATCTTAACACTACACTTCTAGTCTACAAAGTAAAAATTGATACAACCATTGGTATAAAAAACCGCGGCGATATATTTATTAGCAAACAATTTATAGGCTTACTAAAATACATGTATATCAGACAGATTTTCTAGCTTACTGCACAAATATATCTTTATTCGTAGGAAAATTAAACTTCCTGGAACTTTATTTCGTCTGGGTTTTTTCTTTGCATACACTTTCAACATTTAATTAGTAGTCACTGACGTTTACAGTATACACGTAAGTGTATGCATACACGGAATAACATTTCCGGCTACTACAAGTAGTAGCTCAGATTGTCATATAACACATACAGTTTAAAAAATACTTTACGATTACATTGTAAAATGTAAATTCTATATCTAATACAAATAGACTGTACATATATCAGTTAGTCGATTGTTGGCATGTAACATAAGAATTAGTGAGTCATTAAAAATTATAGAAAATGTACGTAGGGAGATATATTTCCCTTGCCGTACTCCAATATTAGACAATTTCAGAACACATCTACATTTTAACACAGGATTACATGTAGGTATTTTAATATGCAAATTCAGCAACATATTAAACATTTTACCATAGACATTACTATATGTAGGTTGGAACTTATGATATATACAACATAATTCTAGATTTCCTCATATATACTCAAATGAAGAATTCCAAAACAAACTTTGATATAAAAAATTTCATGATTTTGTGTGAAATTACATGTTGATACTCTAACATACCACAAGTAAGTCAGTTTCAATGTATGCATGTACTTACTTAATACAAACTTGAAATCACCATCATAGTTAAAAAAGAAGTGGTGCTTTGAAATTGATTGATTGAATATTGTTTAACGTCCCTCTCGAGAATCTTTCACTCATAAGGAGACGTCACCATTACCGGTAAAGGACTGTGAAATTTAGGCTATGCTCGGCGCTTACGGCCTTTGAGCAGGGAGGGATCTTTATCGTGCCACACCTGCTGCGACACAGGACCTTGGTTTTTGCGGTCTCGTCCGAAGGACCACCCCATTTAGTCGCCTCTTACGAAAAGTAAGGGATATTGAGGACCTATTCTAACCCGGATCTTTGAGAACAAAACATGTAGTTGTAACTTGTTATATCATGAGAATATGAAATTATGATAAACAATAAGCAATTGTACAGTTTTAAATCTGTGTTCTTTCTTTTTTCAACGAGAGATAACTCAAGCACTTGATATATAATTTACCTTCCCCCTAAATAAAACCAACCAAGCTTTGGAATGATAAAATATTTTCTGCAAATTATTACGTCCCGATGTTATTCTGTTCAGTTGAGGGGTATCCTTTCTAAATACATTGCAAGCTTGAATATCTACTTCACCGAAGAAACCATGATACATGTACATGTACGTAAGCTAAAAACACAAAATGTTTAAGGAGACAATAATCATATTATACGTGGTACACTATACCATGAGTACACTGAACAATAAACAGTATGCATACTGTCCGCTAAATAATGCGTGCATTGTATGGTAAACAATATGTACTCTGTATGCTGAACAATGAAAGACTGTAGACAACGAACAGTGATCAATCGCATAACTCCTATCAAGGTGAAGATAACGAACAGTGATCAATCTCATAACTCCTATAAAGGTGAAGATAACGAACAGTGATCAATCTCATAACTCCTACCAAGGCGAAGATAACAAACAGTGATCAATCTCATAACTCCTATTAAGGTGAAGATAACGAACAGTGATCAATCTCATAACTCCTATAAAGGTGAAGATAACGAACAGTGATCAATCTCATAACTCCTATAAAGGTGAAGATAACGAACAGTGATCAATCTCATATATCATATAAAGGTGAAGATAACAAACAGTGATCAATCTCATAAATCCTATGAAGGGTGAAGATAACGAACAGCGAGCAATCACACAACTCCTATAAAGGTAAAGATAACGAACAGTGATCAATCTCAAAACTTATACAATGGTAAAGATAGCGAACAGTGATCAATCTCAAAACTTATATAAAGGTGAAGATAACGAACAGCGATCAATCACACAACTCCTATAAATGTGAAGATAACAAACTGTGATCAATCACACAACTTATATAAAGGTGAAGATAACGAACAACGATCAATCACACAACTCCTATAAAGGTGAAGATAACGAATAGAGAGGAATCTCATAACTCCTATAAAAGTGAAGATAACGAACAGTGATCAATCTCATAACTCCCACAAGGAAAATGAAACCATGCATTGGACAAACATGGACCCCCGGATACACCAGAGGTTGGACCAGACTTCCAAGAGGAGCAAGCATTCCCCGCCGATCGGCCACACCAACGGTGAGCCCCACACTCTGATCAGGCAAACGGAGCAATCCGTAGTCAAAATCAGTGTATAAAGAACGGTCTCACAATAGGTATGAAATACGTCCGATAGCTTTTGACTTGTTTGTCAGTAACCTGCCTCGATTTATAAGCTGACCATAGGCAGTACAAGCTGTTGTGTATTGAGACAATTGAGAGACATAAATGCAGGTGACAATTGAATATTGAAGCTGAAATCACCCCGTTTATCATAAAATTATATATATATACATGCACATTGTCCACTAGAGAATACCTATGGTGTATGTTAAACAATGCGTACACTGTACGCTGATTACTACTTATTCTGTACGCAAAACAATATACACACAGTATGCTAAACAATACGTGTACTGTACGCTGAACACTATATACATTTCCCCCTAAACAATATCGACAGTGTACAGTAAACGATGCAAATAATGTACGCTAAAGAATACATACACTGTACGCTAAAGAATACATACACTGTACGCTAAACAGTACATATACAAATGCACTGTCCACTAAACAATACATATACTGTCCACTAAACAATACATATACTGTACATTAAGGAGGTGTGTTACACCAGAGAAATTTGATGTAGATGAAAAGTGGAGGATATGTACAACAATACTTTGAAGTTGAAAATTTTCAAATTTACTTTATTTTGTCAAAAAAATACAGTTTTAGTAGAAGGTAATCAAAAAAAAAAATTAAAACCCCAGCTGGACTCGAACCTGCGATCTACACTTCAGCAGTCGGTATTCTTTTTTTTTTTTTTTTTTTTTATCTTTTATTAGCAGTCGGTATTCTAACCTACTGAGCTACTCGGCTAGGTATTTCAATGAAAAAGGAAAAGTCAAATATTGCTGTTATCGATTTTTTCATCCATGTTTTTAAAGGAAGTCAGCCATTATGACGATGTATTGATACTGTACAGTAAACAATACTTATACTGTACTCTAAACAATATGTTCTATGTGTACTAAACAATACGTACGTGCAATGCATGCAAACAATACATGTATTGTATGCTTACCAATATACATGTATACGATGTTTGATAGACAATACGTACACGATTTAAAATCGAAAAAATACGAACACTATACGGTAAACTATAGATACACTATATGCTAAACAATACATCTATTATACGCTAAACGATCCATGCATTGTAAAACAATGCATCTGTTATACCCTTGTAACAGGAAGGGAGAAAATGCAACGGACCAGACCGGGATTCCACCCCCACCCCCGAATCTCTAGTCAGGTGCTCTACTAATTGAGCTATCTGGCCACCGGTGACCGCTACACCCTAAACGATATTTACACTACATGTTAAACAATTTATCTATTATACGTTAAACTATAGATACACTGTATTTTAAATTATACGTTTAGTATCAGCTACAGAATTCGTACGCTAAACAATAGTACATTGTAAGCGAGGTAAACTGTAGATTGTCTACAACCTTACTATGGATGTAGACTTAGAGCCCGGATTTCACCTGTCGAACAAAAACTTCATGTAAATGTTGCCTTGTTTCATTAATACAGATTCTGGTTTTTATGTTTTCTCTTGATCTCAGGTAATGAATCAAATCTATAGGTATTGTTGTTGCATGCACATGTATAGATGTACCGACACGTGTTTCGTGAATCAAAGGACCACCCACACACTTAGGTGTGGTCTGACGATACATGAAGCATTTATCAGAGTGTCTCACAGTGATGTTACAAACAGAAATTTCTGAAATATATTTTATGTATAAAGAAACAAAACAAATTGATTTTCACTCTACCACGCATGGATAATCATAGGCGGATCCAGGAATCTATGAAGGGAGGGGGGTGGGTGGTTTAGCACTTTATCTTTAGGTACCTTTAACAACCTCCTCTCCTACCTTGTTTACACAATTTGCTTGCGTACATAAGATCTTAAGAAAGATCTTGGGACAGTTTACATACATGAAAATCTTTAGTTTTTTTAAATACTTATTTCCAAAGTTCTAGTCATTCAAATTGCCATACTCAGACAGTAAATGGTGCAAAATTCTGCATTCTGAGCATTTCCTTGCACTTCTTTTTTACTTTCAAATTGTCTACTTCTTAAATTTTTATGTTACATATACTTTTTAAGAACTCTTAAGTGATACTTGTACATGTATCTGCTGAAAATATCGTAAATATATATCAGTAACAACCTCTTATTTTTCCTAGAATAAATGATATATTGGTGTTGATGAATTTGAGTGATGTAATTACACACAAATTTCCACCTTTCATATAATTTTGACTGAAAGTTTCGTTAAAATTGAATAACTCTTTATAATCTTTTTGGTCTGCAAAATCAAGGAGAGGGGCCTGGATCCCCCCTCTGGATACGCTCTTAACATACATGTGTATGTAATGATAATACATCTACCGTTATGTTATCATTCCATTATATGCCTGTGCCGATAACACAATAATACGAATATATACATCTCTCTCTCTCTCTCTCTCTCTAAAACATATAGAACGATTATATACACATGCACTGTTATGTTACTATAGAGTTATATATAGATACTGATGTAATATATACATGTACGATTGAAAACTATTAAATTAAGTAATCTACCCTGTATTTATAATTGTTACGATGTGTACGATATTGGTGGAAATGAGAGAAATTTCATCAGAACACAGCATCTACAATTCCTTTAAGACTACTTTTACTACTATATACACATATATATATATTGTTACATGTGTAAATGTAGTTTACAATTAGTTGCGTTTTGAATTTCTGGAATTTAGTTGTTTAAGCTCTGAAATTAATTAACAATTCATTTATTTGAAAAAACAAACAATCATTTTTAAACTGGAACTCTAATTATTTTCTATACGTTCCTATAAATTATAAATAATTGTGTTATGTTGCAATTGGATTTACATTTACACATGTACATTAATAGGTAATGATAGATGATCGTGTTATTTTCTTATTCTATTTAACAATTCTTTATTCTTCTAACACAGTTTGAATGAAAATAAATACTTACATTTGAAGTGATTTTGCCCATGATGTCTCTACAAATTATGAGGAAAGTCATTTCTTTATGAATGCGTTGCATTTGTAAACAATGTGCGTATGAATACAGATAAATATAGTACGTCTATTTGAACAACTGGAAATTCTGACGGAAATGAAAGTTGAATGTAAATATAAGAAATAAGCTTCATTTCAACAACCTGAACTACAATGCTCTCACGCCTGAATACTTTGTATGAAGATCTACCGCTAAAGTGCTCTGTGAATAATGTCCGCGTGAATCACGAACTGCGTATACCCTCACGAATTTTCAGAAATAGAAATGAAAGGTATTTCTCAGAATCAGATATATCGCAACCGTTTGAGAAAGAGGGAGAAATTTCACCATTTCAACAGGTGTCAGTTTTCTCCATTTATATAAGAATTTGCATGTGCATTTCATACCAGGTTCTAAAATGGGATATTATGGCCTAATAATATAGCTGATAATAATGAAAATAATGACAAAATATTGAAATTTTTAATGTTGTTGCCTTCGATCTCTTTACCAATTGTAATGATGACCATTTCCTTATGAATGCATGTGCATATGAATCTGATTAAATACACATGTAGTACGTCCATTATCAAGCTAGGGATGCCGACGGAAACGGAAGTAGAGTGTAGATATACATGTACATGAGCTAGTGCAGCAACTGCAATAGGTCACGACGACCTACTTTTCATGAAACATAAACGCCTATCATAAATTATGCTGATGTGATGCATCGCGGTCATGTCATCATGTATTTCAAAAATTACATTCGTTTCTTAAATCTATGTATCTTTTAAAAGTTTTTCTATCTAACAACAACACCAAATAAGCATGCAAGATTGGTTTCCCCTTAACGTACTATCTACATATTACACTTATTCGGACGTATCATAAGAAATAGAAGTTTTTCTACTTTCTGTCCTATTTGTCTGAGTGTGTTTATCTGTGGTCCAGATTTCATTAAAAATCTATTAAAGCTTTGATTTCACTCAGAATTATTTTAACTGTAGAATATGGTTCCTGACAAGGGGTAGTTTACAGTTGGTAGTTGCAGATATTTAGAAAACGGCAAGTTACCAAGAGTCCGTGGAATCATGTGGACGAAAAACTGGCCTTCAATAACATTTGATACCTCGGAAATCTTCACAAATGATCTGCTAGAGTTTTGTTGTAATTAGTTACAGGCTGATGATATTCACTCGTAGTGTAACAAAAGCTATCATTTTCACGTCTGTATTTTTTCGTCTTAAATAGTGAATAACGACGATCCGTTAACCACCGTTATCAACCCTCGCTGCTGTTTTATAATGACAACTTTGATTTAGATTGTGGGCCAAAATCCCTCATGGTGATAATGGAAACTGGTCTTTTCCTGTGCTAGAATCATCTGTCGATTTCCACATTATAACTAAAAATGGCATTGGAATTAAGACATTTTATGTCGATGCAAAAATAGACAGACATTTCTTTTTATCACGACAAAATGTTATGAAAGTATTTGAGACATTTTATTAAAACATTATTCATTTTGTTGATGAAAACATAAAACGATAAGAGGAACTTGCAAATGACAGGTTATACATGTCCTCATAGCAAGACATCAAGAGTTGTCGCTCTTCTCGTATAGACATTTTTAAAGATCACGAAAGGCCTGACAAACTTGCAATGTTTATCATGGTTTGGTGAAGAATGACTTGTACTTAAACTCATATACACTGTTGTGTATCGTATGACATACTTGAAACAGAATTAATTTAAATGAACTATATTCACATTATTGAAAACGTTACCATTCCATCACACAGAAATGCCATTGCCAGAGTCTAATATCTTTCAATTTATTTCTGATCAACATGAAAAATTATTTCACTGAATGTTAAATTCGCGGAAATTTTGTTCCAGCAAATATAGCGAAAATCAACTCCGCGAGTAAATTTTCCGCTATACAGTGACCCTGAATTCAGAATGTTTGCATATTGATATGATTTAATGTTCTCTGCTACTTGTGAATTTTTTTTCAACTTTCGACTCCAACCCAGCCACATGGGGTTGTTACTTAACTGAGCTTTACTCCAAATAACTTGAGAATGTCCCAATGTCAGATGGACAGACAGACGTACACTGGGTGATGAGAACAGTTCACATGAGCTTATAGCCCAGGTGAGCCAATAAGAATGTTATTGGATATAAGATTTTCGTCTTCATTTAAGCGGTGGTATAGTACAAAAAAAAAAAAAACATATTACATTGTACTACGATCCTGATCACCGTACATTGGTCAAAGTTTGTGGCTCTTCACTCAGAACTTAATACGAGTAAAGAAATGTTGAAGGGACGCAACAAAGTAGACAAACAAAAACAAAAGATGTTAAAACTGGAGCTTGATAAAATCCCAACCAGTTTCAGTCATCAATTATCTAAATTAATGATCGCAGTAAAACAGTATGGCTGAACCAGTATGTTGAACCTATCGTCGAATTTGTCTGGATCAAACTTGGAATGTCGGTAAACGCATGCATTATGAAACACTAGACATTACTGCGTGCAGGCATGGGGAGGTGTGAGATAATTATAATGAATCTGAAGGTAAACCAAACAGTTCCGAAGCCTTAATGGAACAAAAATAGAAAGTACATGTATTATAATTAATTACATATGGGTTTATTATGACTGGGTTTTTCTCTCCGAAAGGGAAAGTTGTATACTGAAAAATGCATATAAACGTGATGTCTCCAATAAGTGAAATTTATACCTGTAATCTATTGGGTAGTCTAATTGTCACCTTGTCAGGTGACATCTAAATATTCATTACACGGATTTTAACTGACCACCGACAGTGAGTAGAATTGTAAAACCATTCGAAGGCTCTTTTTAGTGCAGATAACTTATGCCCCACCCATCCGCCCTTGCCTTACTCAAGTACTTTGATTTATCATTAAAAAATGTTTTATTTTGTAGAAAGGAAGAGAATACTGTGTGAAGAATTGTGTATGTATATCAGTGTTTTTGAAATAAGTAAACTGGACGTTCAGAGCGCTTCATATCCTAAACTACGTGTTTGTGTTTATTTTATAAATTATGTATGTTCGTTTGAGTAGAACGAATAAGGGCATAAAGTAAAATACAACCTTACTACTACATTCCAAATCGTCGTGCATGGGACAAGTGGCGTCTTGATACGAGTAAAGAAGGGGCGCAACAACACAGACAAACAAAAATAAACGATGCCAAATCTGAAGTAAAACCGCTTAATAAAATCCAAGCCAGATTCAGACATCAATTATCTAACTTAATGATCGCAGTAAAACAGTATGGCTGAAGCAGTATGCTGAATATATCGTCGAATTTGTCCGGATCAAACTTGAGATGTCGGCAAACGCACGTATTATGAAACACTAGATACATCTACATGCATCAATCCGTACATGTACGATTGTGTGTAAGATAATTATAGTGAATTTGGAGGTAAATCAAACAGTTTTGAAGCCTTATTGGAACAAAGGTAAAAAGTACATGTATCATAATTTATTACATAGGGGTTTATGACTGTTTTCTTCTTCTTCGAAAGTGTAAGTTATATACTGAATAATGCATATAAACGTGATGGCTCCATTATGTGAAATAATTTTGAATTTTTATTACGCTGTCTTTTCAAATGAAGATTTGTCTTCAAATCAAAAGGTCCGCCCCCATTTAATCGCCTCTTACGACAAGCAAGGGGGTACTGGGTTAGAATAGGTCCTCAGTTTGCTAGATGTGCATTTTGATTGATGTGTTGATCTATATATAATAAGGTAAGAATTATCATAAAGACGTGTCGATAGCATATTAGATCTTATGTGTCCCAACAAACCTCATAGGAATTACTCATGTGAAATTCCCCATGTGAATCAAAGGACAGACCTACTTCCGCCCATGTGAAATCCCCATGTGAATCAAAGAATAGGCCGACCAAACAGGACTATTCGTAAATGTTTGAATAAAAATATATGTATACTATCGGTAGACATACATATCATTTTACATGTTATTTACCAAAAAGATTCAAGATGCTAAAACACACTTCTCAACCCTCAGAAATGTCAAACCTGTTAAACCACGGCAGTTCCCAAAAATCGAGGTCCAATCCGGCACGTTTATCGTGGAAACGACCACAGTCCAATCCTGCACATTAGCAAATGTTCAAGTCAAGATATCTATCTAACCAAGGCAATTTAAGGGACAAATCGCATACACTGATTCAAGTTTTCATCAAAAGATATGTGCAGAATCTATTTTACCGAAAGTATCTTTCTTAAAATGCATGAAAACATGATTAGAAACATCTTCGCCCGCTTCGGATTCTATCGAGGCAACATGGTCAACAGTGTTTTAAATTCATAAATTCGTCGTCTAATAGATCGGTAAAATGAAGAGTTTTAAGAGCCTACCTTTGTTTGGAAATGCCGTCTGCCATCTTGTTTTGTCCAATCCTGCACACGATCATGACAGTGCCCCTGTTTTGAGGAGGAATGTCCCAATTCCGATAAGTTGAGCCTGCGGCACTGTAGCTTACAATAGATACATACAATTTACA
This sequence comes from Ostrea edulis, assembly GCF_947568905.1. NCBI lineage: Eukaryota > Metazoa > Mollusca > Bivalvia > Ostreida > Ostreidae > Ostrea > Ostrea edulis. Next base: position 20,682,708 of record NC_079171.1, read on the forward strand.
AATAAATGAATGAATTACACCTATGATTTACAGCATGATGAACTTTACTCTATAAAATCATAGCACTTTAGCGGTCCAAAAAGTTCACAACACAGAAAGTCACGGTCACACAACGCATCACAGAAAATCCAGTAACAGGCAAGTCACATCACAGAGTCACAAACTTTCCATATGAAAACGTCTCAGGACAGGTATCATCTTGGACATCGGACACGGCACATCACATCAGAGGACATCACTTCTTCCAGGTCAGCAGATCCGGAAACACCACAAGAAAATACCCCTGCACAAGAACGGCTGGGTTACGGCAGCCTAATCTACCCATCCCCGCATTTTGGGGGTACTGTGTGCATGGAGGAGCTCACACCCCTTACATAACTCATTAACTTCTTTCGTACCCCCTTGCGATGACCAAACCTGGGTTGTCCCTGGGGTGCATAGCCATCACCCCACGACCAATGGAAACTCGCGAAGCCACAAACAACAAACCCATCCCGTTCATTGCTTAAACGTTTATCAGGAGGAAGCCTCTCAGTCAGAGGAGGAACACTACTATCCCACCAGGCCGAACCGGACAGAGCCACAAACCCCGTATCCGCGGGGTCATCTCCATGAGACGCAGACACAACACATCCTCCATCAGACCAACACACAATGGTACATTTATCAGGTGGCTTGGGGACAGACGCCCCTGGGAACTGATAGGCACTGCTTCAATCATGGCTGGGGCATTAGTAATGATTAGACTGTGCCGCTCAGCAACAGTTTCTAACACTACAACTGAGGCTTACATGCTTTCACTATTGCATGCAATACCAACACAGCCCTCATCACAAACCTCCGCCCATGCATCGATTCCAGCCTGGAATAATCCAGACTCACTAACACGACAATCGACTGCATCCTCGCCCCCAGCATCCGAGAACTGTCCATCAACTAAATGCAAAACCAGAGCCCGTGCCACATCAATTTCCCGCCGTCCAGCAATACTGGTCCAACCACTCAAACTCATCTGATCATGAGTTGAGAGAGATGATATACCGATCACACCAGACCGTGCCTCAACCAGACACCCCGACTCGACTGTGAACGGATCATCATCCACATCGCAGAACACATCAACATCAAAACCCAGAGAACACCCAGAGCTACCCCGAGAAGTCATATCACTATGGCAACCAACACTATCCCCGGTGTTCTCCAGCCCACCACCCTGGTGACTAACACCTGCCTCAGTGTCCTCCGGCCAACCACATAACTTCTCATCTGCGCCTGGCAGCACTCTCATCTGCGCCGACCCTGTGTCCCTGACCCATACTTCACTCCGGGCCCTCTGAACAACCACACCTGTCGACAACAAAACACTACTGCCCACCACAGATACACTACTCGGTTTCACTGGCATCCTGACCTCATGACATACACTGTCGACCGCCGACTCTGCTGCACTGGAGCTACCTAATAAGGGTTTACGGAGCACTTGCCCCGACCTATTTTGAGCCCCGGTCCCTGGAGACCAACTAACACACACTGACTAGACAACTTGGGACCATCCCTACTTGCAGCCTTACAGTCTTCTGTATTGACATGCCTAGCGAGTGGAGATCTCGACCTTGACCTGCTATATGTCTAATCCCACGTCTGACTGGCGAGAGACCGAAACGCATACCCCTATCTGCATTGCTCATCGGCCTCACAGGCACCTCACTCATCTGCAACTTCAACTGTGATGCACCAAACACTGACTGACCCTGCGAGATGCACTCGTGACATGGGGACCCTGAGGAACTCGCGTTTGCATAGATGGGTAAATGATGGGGAGACTGAAGTTGGTCATGACTACCACCACTACTAGTACGGCTAATGTAATAGGTGTTCTCCAAAGACACCGATCCATTACTGCTGAGGACTCTATGGCATGGCCCACCCACCAAGCTTGGACAACCAACCTGCTCGTCCAATATAACTGGAAGAGGTTTTTTTTCAATTTGATAATATTTATTATCACACAACAAAAACAATATGAAAGAATATACATGTACGTACAATAAGAGCAAATTGATTGTTCTGACATATCATTTGATACATATATTCATAAGAAAATTCGAACTGTCATGCATATTATAAATTATCAGTCTTCAAGTTTTTTGTTGTGTTTTTTGTTCAAAGAAAAGGTTATATATTGATGGACATATACATTATAATATCAATAGGCAAAAACATATATTTGTATACATAATACAGAATGGAAAATAGATATACACATATATTTCTGAATACTGTCATTAGGGGGATAACGCCTCACATGGAATACAGTCCATTCGCAACCCCCATGGCAGTACTACAGGAGGACAAGTCTCCTCCTTGTAGTTGAAAGAACATCATTTATAAACATATTGACAATTTATAAAACAGTTTCACATTTAATCTAAGTTCTAATTTCTTAGAAATTTCAAAATAATATAAAAGATGGTTTTTTACGTACATTTTAATCTCCATATCTGTTTCTGGTCTCTGTTCAAATCTTAATTTCATTTTTATTTTGTATATAGGAAAGCAATATTAAATAACAAAAGATTGAGAAGCTGTATGTTTCGGTTTTCGACGGAAAAAACCCAATAACAATATGTTTCCACTGAATGTTTAAATGGCATGTTTTTCGCGCGACTTCCCATATTTGTGTAACATTTTTACAATCAAATATTAAGTGTTCTATATCTTCCGTCATTTTACAGTGATTGCATAAATTTGACACGTTTTTATTCCAGATGCTCACATATTTATTATTGTTCAATAAATTATGTAGAAGTTTGAAATTGAAATTAGCTAGTTGTTTGTCTTTGCATTTTATTATTTTTGATGTATATATTGATTTTCTATGTTCTTTGAAGTCATTAAAAAGTTTTGTCAAAGTTTTCTCAAAATAGGGTTTAATGATTTTTTTAGAAATGAAAATCTTATAAAACATTTTAAAACTAAATTGATCTAAAGATACTTTTTCATTATTGCTTAATAAGAATTTGTAATTATTCGTTATATTGATAAACTTGTTTTTATTTGTGTCTACTTCTCTTCTACTTGTTTTAATGTTCGTTAAAGTAGATTATATTCACAAATCCAGTTAGATTTGTTTTGTATTACATCAGAGAAATATTCTATGTCATGAAAATTTCCCTCTTGGTCGAATAGATCTTTTACGTACCGAATCCCACTTTTTGCCCAATGAGTGTAAAATAAAGAATGTTTTTTATTTGGAAATTTTCATTTAGCCAGATAGGTTGTGATAGAGCCTTGTCTGCTGATGCATATATGTTTTCTTTAAGTTTGCATTCATTAAACGCACACAAAACTTCACTGTAAAATGTTGGTAGTTCTTTAAAAGTATTTTTAAGATCACATATATTTGTATTGCTAGTTTCAATATATTCCCAATTACTGTATTTCTTTTAATTATATCGCGTTTCTCCCATAGAAAATTAAAAATTAATTTTTGAATATTCTTCAAAGTTTCTTCAGATGGGTAATTAAGAATCGTGGCAGTAAGTGCTAATGTATTTATAATAGTACATTTTCCAAAGAGAGTAAGTTTTCTGTTTTTCCACATGTTAATTCCCCCCCCCCCCATTTCTTAACCTTATCATTCCAGTTTTTCTCATAGTATTATTCAATATCATGACCTATATATATTCCAAGATAACGGACTGGCTCATTTGTAATTTTGACATCGCATATAGTTTCATATCTATTTTTAAGGGTCCAAGTAAAATCCCTTCTGTTTTCTTCATGTTTAATTGCATTCCTGAAGCCCGACTGAAGTTATTGATTAAGTCTATCGCATTTTCCATAGAGTTTATATCTAATAATGGTAATGAATCATCATCTGCATGTTGTAAAAGTTTTATTTCGGTGCCCATATTGTCGTTTTTGAAACCTTTTATATTTTCAGCGGATTTAATTTTAAGTGACATTATTTCTACAACAAAAAGAAAAATTATTGCTGAAACTGGACATCCTTGTCTGATTCCCTTTTTCATTAAGCATGTTTTAGAGATCCATCCATAATTTTTTATTCGAAAGATTGGATTTTCATATAGAATTTTTATCCATTTCAAAAACTGAGGACCAAAATTAAATTTCTCTAAAGTCTTGAATAAAAAGTTCCAAACTATAGAATCAAAAGCTTTTTGAAAGTCTAAAAATAAAAGAATACCTTCTTCATTATTAGATTCACAATATTCAAATATATCTAACAGAAGCCGTGCATTTGTGCCAATGAATCTACCTTTGATGTATGCCGTTTGATCTTTACTTATGAGTTTATCAATGATTCGTTGTAACCTTTTTGCGAAGATAAAGGCGAGTATCTTATAATCGCAATTAGTCAAGCTAATAGGTCTATAATTACGCAATTCAGTTTTTTCGCCTTTTTGTGAATCAACGATATTATTGATAATCTCTGTGTCAAAGTCATTTCGTTGTTTTCCAAAGTTTGTTTAAGCGAATTGTAGTAATAATCTTTTATTTCATTCCAAAATAGTTTGTAGAATTCCACAGGTAAACCATCTGATCCAGGAGACTTGTTATTTTTCATTTCTTTAATAGCTTATTCACATTCAGTAAGCGTCGGGAATTCATCGCAGAGTTGTCTTTCTTGACTTGATAGCTCTATGCATTTCACATCGTTTAAGTACGCATCGATAAGATTTTCATTATTATCATTATCACTTGCATATAATGCTTCGTAGAATTCACACAATGTATTCATTATATCACCAGTTTTATTAACTGTTTCATTATTTCCTGTTTTTATTTCGTGTATTATGTTTGATGATTGTGTTTGTCGTTCTAATCTTAAGAAATATGATGTATTCTTTTCGCCTTTATCAATCCAATTTGACTTCGATCGTACATATGCACCTTTTGCAATATTCTTGTAAATACCATCTCTCTCTGCCTCTAAATGGTTTTTTTTCTTTTCATATCTATTTGATTTGAATCTTGTAGTTCTAGATTTTCAATTTCTCCCTCTATCAACAGAATACGTTGTTTTGTTTCAAGACTTTTATGTTGCGAAAATTGCATTGAAAAAGTTTTAACTATCGTTTTAATTTTTCCCCACTTCATTTGGTCATCTAAAATGTTACTTAATTCTTCATTTTCACGTATCAATTTTTTAAGTTGTGTTACATAATTAGCATCAGTTAATAAGGAAGTATTTAATTTCCAATACCCTCTATCTCTTTTTATGCCCCCCGAGATCAAAGATCGGGAGGCATATTGTTTTTGTCCTGTCTGTCATTCTGTAATTATGTCTGAAACTTAAACCTTGCTAATAACTTTTGAACAGTAAGTGATAGAGCTTTGACATTTCACATGAGAATTCCTTGTGACAAGACCTTTCCGTGGGTACCTACATTTTTTACCCTTGACCTTGGAGTTTGACCTACGTTTTGAAAACTTTAACCTTGCTAATAACTTTTGAACAATAAGTGATAGAACTTTGATATTTCACATGAGTATTCCTTATGACAAGACCTTTCCGTGGGTACCAACATTTTTTAACCTTGTGACTTTGGCCTTGGAGTTTGACCTACTTCTTGAAAACTTTAACCTTGCTAATAACTTTTGAACAGTAAGAGATATAGCTTTGATATTTCACAGGAGTATTCCTTGTTACAAGATTTTTCCGTTGGTATTGAATCTTTTGACCTTGACATTTGACCTACTTTTAATTTTTTTTTTGCATTGGTCATAACTTCTAAATGGTAAATATTAGAGCTTTCATATTGTACATGAGCATTTCTTTTGACAAGATCTTTCTACTGGTATCAAGATATTTGCCCTTGTGACCTTGGCCATCTTCGGAATTGGCCATTATCGGGGGCATTTGTGTTTCACAAACACATCTTGTTTCTCCTAAAAGTATAAAATCAAATCTTATCGCCAAATGATCTGAAAGTCTACTGTTTGTTTTTTACTTTAGGTGCTTTTTTTGCAAGAATGTTAGCTATTTCTAGTCCAAAGTGTTTCGATATGAAAACAAAGTCAATACGGCTCCTGGGGATTTCTTGCCCATCACACCAGGTGAAGCCTGGGTTATTTTGTTTACATATTCTCCACATGTCGATTAAATTTAAGTATGTCAGTAGATCTGTTAAATGTGTAGAACTTTTATCGTTAATGTTTTGTTGTGTCCAGTGTCTATATTCTTTATCTATTGTAGTGTTAAAGTCTCCTGCTAGAATTATATTTTGATCATTTAACGTATATTGACATATCCACTTTTGTAGTCTTTTAAAAAACTCTGAGCGTGAACTTATATTATTAGGAGCATATATATTTATAAGAGTATATATCATATCATTGAGTTCAATATTCACCATGATTTTTCTACTACCTTGTGATTCGTGAACATTTACTATCTCAAATTTAAGTTTTTTATGAAAGAGAATTGATAATCCCCTACTATAACTCGAATCTGTAAGGCTATGCAGAGAAATTCCATGCCATCTTAAATCATATTTGAAAAGATTTTCCTTACAAAAATGAGTTTCTTGTAGCATTACAATATCTATATTATAGTCATTTAACCATTGATACAAAGTGTTTCTCTTTTCATATGAATTAAGTCCCCTCGCATTTAGGGTAATGCATTTCAATTTATCCATTTCAAAGATGAAAACATTTCTATTTAACAAAATTCAAAACATTTCTATTAATAAAGTGTTCAGTAGGAGAGTTATTTACCACCGGTGGCAGAGCTCTGCTCCTTAGCCGCCTGCAGCATCACACCGATATCCTTTTGACACGTAGTGGATGAAGGTACCGGCGTTGATCCAGAACGTTGTTTGTTTTTCGGCTTGTTGTTTTTCTTTAGGTCAACGGCAACACGACCTAAGATCTGACCCAATATGTTCTTGCCAGGCCATGCATTGGATTCGGTGTGTATTGCTTCCGTAAGGTTGAGGTCAGCGCCCCAAAAATCATCATAAGTGACTTCCACAAAAGTAGCACAGTTTTTAGCTGATGTAAGTGTATGCCGGAATTCTTCGACCTGTTCAGCTTTGCATCTAATTATGTCCTCCATAGTTTTCTATTTTGAGGATACCCAAGTGACAGAGGGAACAATATGGTTACCAATACGTTTGGCTTCCAACGCTGATGTTGCTGCTCTTATTTTGTCTGCGGCCAGCAAGTCTCCCGATTGAAGGGTTTTAGAACATTGAAATGCATGCTCCGCAGATTGGAACTGTTCTCCAAAAGCTGTTAAAAAAAGGGAAAGAAGTTGGATAGGATATTGTTTTCGCCTTGGAACATTATGATGGAGGAAGGATGTTGTTTGTGATATTTTGGGCAAGCCTCATCCCCTGGCTTGTGTCCAGATTGAAGACAAACCTTACACTTAGGCCCCTCTTTGCACTCATGCGTGCAATGTTGGTTACTCCAGCAAATTTGACATTTCTTCTGTTGAGAAGTTTTGGGTTGTCCGTAATGATATATGGTACACAGGCGACCCAAGCAATAGCTTTTGCGAGGAAGGAATGTATTTTCAGGTAGCGGTTCTATGTATATTATTCTTTTTCCATTGAGGACTGACGTCATCTCACATATGTGAGGGTTGTGGATCTTCTCAAATTCAACTTTACTCTTGGGATTGACACCTAGCTTTCTCAACATGTTTTCTATTTCACTGCTTCCCACTGAGGGAGGCACGCCAGACACAGTTACTTTTAAAAGCTCGTTTGCTCTTCTAAGTGGCCTTAGCAGAAATGGGTTTCTTTCATGCACACTAAAGTTTTGATCGTGTAGTTCGATTCCATGTATAACAAGTTGCGGCCTCCTGTAATCATCAGCTAGGTAGATCTGCCATAAACTTCGGTCTAGCTGAACACAGATAATTTTTTCTCCGACAACTGCTGAAATTGCCTCCATCATCTCATACTCAAAGATTCTCGTGTTCGATTTTGATTGGATGTCTTTGTTATTAACAAAAACTGGGTTTGAAACACCTTCCATATCGAAAAAATTAATATGAATCAGTTCTCTCAAATACACTGGTAAACACAGTACAAGTGAGCACGACGAAATATTAATGAACACGTACTCACCGAGAGTAAAAAGTTAAATCTCCAGAATCCAAAGTTTGAGTAACAGAAAAACAAACATATATACACAGAATTGGGCACAATAATACAAATTGCACCTATAGATACCTTTTGGTGATAGTCAGGCCTCTTAATAGGCCAAACACTGTCAAAAAGACGGAGCTCAGTCGAAACACGACCATTCACTAGCTCAGTCACGTGACCTTCTTCCAATAACTGGAAGAGTTGGTTCAGGGTACCCCTCCCCCCTACTTGATCTACGGACAATGTATTCCAATCTGGATTTAAAGATGAAACCCCCAAATCACCCCTGGGCAGAGACCCTGGGGAAGAGTTACCTACATTCCAACGACACCCCACTAACTGCTGAGCCACTACTATGGAACTGTCGCCACCCCTACTGTTTCTCCTATACATTACCTGATTGATCATGTTTGTGAATTGTGTAGTCAACTGTGCCATCTGGGTCTCGCATTAAAAACCGACCTTCCAGCGCCTGTGACAGATTAACTGATCCATTCCCATGTCCCATGCCTGAAGCTACAACAGAACCCATTCTATCTAGCTGGTAATTTTGGTCCGTTTCCAGTCCCCCATGCGGCCCCGCATTCCAGCCTTGAGTGCCCTTCACGCCCCGCGTAACATCACCCCCCGGAATACCCCTGCCACCCGGCGACCCCTACATGGGTACCTGCCAAGTTTCCCTGCCCGACTGCCTTACCCCCCCCCCCCCGGATGCCCTCGTCACCTATCCATTTCGGACTAACCTGATCAGAATACCAGGCCATCAGAATTACTGCCTAACCACAAACCAGAATACAAGACAAGGCACAATAATTACATTTAACCATGTAAACTAGTAAAATTAACTAAGAAATTTTAATATCCCACCTGCGACCACGCGGCCCCCGCTATGATCCGCGGCGCAGGTGGGCAAAATATCCTACCGGCGACGCCAATAAAGTGATTTGCTACACAAAAAGAACACCGGAAAAACACTTATAAACAGATATATTAACAAATACACAGAGCAACTTACAAGGGGTCAACAAATACAACGACTATTATAGTGCTGCGCAATTAAATCCCCATCCGCTTGCCTAAAGTTCGCGGGTAAGAGAGAGAGAAAATCACGTGCAGGCTCAGAGAACTCCGAGCCCGACCAGAAATACTAAAAATCCCCCCCCCCCCCAAATTTCACTACACAGCTAATTATATATGCATGTCAAAGGTCAATCAGGGATAGCCGTATTAACGTAAACAACAATGGATGCCTGCGTTATTCTTTAAGTCGTACACCGCGGATCTTTTTGATTGATATTTTTAATTTTGGTATGTGATTATCGTCAAGCGAAAACCACCCTTAAGTGCATTATGACGTTATCGAGAAATCAAGCGGTAAAGTCGACGTCACGTTTTTACGATATGACGGCATGACTTTTTGCAACGTTGTTTTTTTACTAACATGCTAGGCGCTTCCTTGAGAAATCATGGAACTGTCAGTATGCACTTTAAAACACACAAGTTTCATATATCTGTTATATATACAATTATTATATATTATATCGGTTTAAGTGTTTATTGTTGATGTTAATTACTGCTATGTATATACTGGATTTACGTCGAAAATAATATGTTTACAGATATTTTCCTTTCTTCGGGAATTACATGTAAACTGCAAGTCTATAGAAATGGAAATATTTCATCAGACATCCTAAATTTATGTGTGACATACATGTATATCGAACACACATTTGTTAAAAGTAACGTATATGTGCCCCCCCCCCCCCCCCTGATTTGAAATATTCGATCGATATAATATGATTTGCATGAATATAAAACAGCCAACCGATTAATGTGCTACCTGTTGATTAACTTTATGTGGGTTTTTTGTTTTTGTTTTTTTATATATATATATATAAAGTTTTACAATACGTATACTATTCCTTGATTGTGAACGTATCTTACAATGCTGTAAATATGTACAAAAATAGCATTGAATCCTAAAAATAGTCGACAGTGTTTACCATTGGCCTATTTATAGGCCTAGCTGTACGTTTAGTAATAATTATGTCGCTCATCTTTTGTTTGCACGTAAAAAAAAGTATAAGAATTTTGATGATTGTATTTTGGCAACACTAACCTTGAATTGTGAAATATGTTTTCCAAATACTAATATATTTCCGAAATAAAAAAAAATCAACAGCAAAAGTTTTACTTTAATTCTATCTGTAGATTTACCCTTTAACACCCCCCCCCCCTCTCGGAAAAAATGCTTGATAAATAAATTGGAAATATTTTTTAAAAACCCGATTATCAATCAAATTATTCTTTTTTACTTATAACATTTAAAAAAGATTCTGTAATATTTTCAGAATCTAGACAATATCAACAATGAATATTCCCCCCCCCCCCAAAAAAAATCTTACTAATCAGAACGCAGGTGCGTGTTCTGTTAACAAAAACAGTGATGACAGTGAATCAGACGACATTTCAACCGATTTAGAGACCCGGGTACACATGTTTGTTGAAAATCAGATGTACAGCAATTTGTCTGATGACAGTGACAACGAGGGGGAAGGGGCTGCCAAATTACCCCATGATCATTGCACAGATGATATAAAATTACAATCTTTAATTGAGAAGGGATGCGGGTGTGCGAAAATTGTATTTCTACATTTAGTTTTTCAGACACCAGAGAACACGCCATTTCCTTATCTGAGATGACAAGAAATGAAAATGGCAAAGTTAAAAATAAAATCTAAATGTAGACAGTCAAAATATGGAGATTCAAATAGAAAACGTCTTCGGTACATTTATGAATTTAAGGATGTTGAAGTTTGTCGACAAACTTTTTTTTTTATAACACACAGCATTGGCGAGTTTACATTGGAATCTCGGATACATCATCTGATCACAAATGGATTGGTTTCATGAACTCATGGAAATAAACATAGGCGACTTAAGAATGCATACGGGTTTCATTTTTTTAGGGATGTTGCTCAATTCATATATAATTTTGCCGAAGGGCATGGTCTGTCTCAGCCGGCAGCAATCAACAGGAATATCGGTGGCCAAATACTTCTACCATGCAATGAAAGCAAACAGTCCCTGTACAGAATATACCAAGATGTTTGTATCGATAATGACAAGACAGCAGTAGGGCTAACGATGTTCAAAGGCATCTGGCAGAGTTGCTGTCCAAATATAAAATTCATGTCACCCAAGACTGACGTATGCCCTATCTGTGAACAACACAAATATCACATTCAATCGGCCATGACAGAAAACGAATTTATCTGCTTTGGACAAATATAATGCGCATCTGAATGAAGTGAAAGTAGATCGACGGGTACCTTACAATAGATAAAATTCACAAACCATTAAAGTGTGGGGAAAATATTTTATAAAATGTATTAAAATATTGTATTACAGCAATTATTATTATAATATATAGATATATCTTTAAACAAAATGGATACTGGCGATCAGACTTGTAACCTGGATTTCTCTCATTGGAAAATAAAGGCGTTGCGTTCATTTCTGAGCAGCAGAGAACTTATAGCTTTCACTTTTGCCGCAAGTAAACTGCATATGCCTACAGCTGTACAAATAGAGAAATCGAAGTTAGATTCCTACAATTTTTCTTAAGAATTTGTGAAGTTGTATATTGCCTGATCCTTTGTTAATTTTTGATAAGTGTGAAGGGGGGGGGGGGGACGAAAATAAAAGGAATGTCTCCTTGACCAGCATATCTTATAACTAATGTAACTTACACCCATGTCTGTCAGGAGGGGTCAACAAGGTGACATGAAGAAGTGTGAAATCTTGGAATAATGTACTAAAACCTTTGTCTGCCATTATGCAGTCAAATGACTCTAAAGATCCATAAATCCAGAATGTAGGGTATATTTTTGTCACTGGTCCTTCAACCCCAGCATTCTTTTTCAATTTATTGTCACCATTATTACATCCACTGACACAGTGTCTCCCGGGCATATTTGTGAAAGAATTTACTTCTAAATGTGTTGATAAAAATTGCAAACTTGCACACAAAACCAAACAATAAAAAATGAAAGGAATGGAAAAGGCAAGAACTGTCAAAATGTATGTATTTCTTACTATCATGAGTTCTAACAATTTATTTTGCAAGCAAATTATAAGAATCAATGATGACTATCTGAAATTCTTTCCGCAAAGAACTCTCTGATAATAAAAGGGTCCCCCATTCCATTTTTTTTTTATCAGAGAGCTATACTGTAGCCTACAGTACAGAGTGGTGACAAACTGAGTATTGTTTTTATTTTTTCACAATGTACTCATTATTTTATTGAAATCCAACTTTTTTCAAAAACTTTTCTTGATGTCATTTCTGGACTACTATTGAATTGAGGAAATGTTTATTGACTTGCAGAATTCCTTACACTTTCTTGTCATGATACTGAAATAATTTTCAGACCATCCATCCTAAGAAATGACATTTAAAACACAAGTATAACATTTCAGAACTCGTCACTACTATATATCCTTAGTAAGCTGAGAGACGAAATGTTTCATGCTAAATCAATATAAACTCATTTCTGAAATGGATAGGTGAAAAATTAAATGTAAGAAATTCTGCATCCATTTGTAAATTTTCCTCAAAATTGAACCAAAAGTGACACCAGATTAAATTTCGAAAAAAGATGGATATATCAATTAAATATATAATGGAAGAAATAAAAACAAACACTCACTTTTGTCACCACTCCAAAGTATATAACACTATACTGGACTCCTTGTTGCCCCCCTCCCCTTCTACACAGAAATAAAAGTCTAGAGAACAAAAATGCTGAAATACGGTTACCAATTTAATTAAAGGTACACAGTGTGCTACTCAGAATATATATATATATATATATATATATATATATATATATATATAAATTGATGATCAGATGGAGTTCAATCACATAACATAATATATATATACATGTATATATAAATTCACGGAGAAACACGGTGTGCTGAACGCTGATCAATAAGATGTCACGACAATGTTGGTGTGGGTGGCACACAATTAAGAAAGATATAAAATAATATTGTATGGAACTTAATCAAATTCTGTTCCGATCGCTATCCGCTTACTTAGACCTTACCAATACTGATCGTTTAAACTTTGTATGCACCCAATTTTATTAAAAATTGACGTGATTTTGCAGTTATTTCGTTTCACTCGATCTTTACTGCAGAGCGAGGTCCCGGATGTTTCATCTTTCCCCGACTGACCTTTGACACTTTATGTAATCGGGGCTCTGAACAGATTATTAGTTGGTATTGTGTTATATATCTAACATTTTTGTATGTAATAAAAATTTGTTTTACACAGTTATATTTAATTTAAAAATTTTACGTTTGTTTAAATTTCCTATATTACCTAAAATTAATATATATATCTACAATAATAATCTTGCAAAAATAAAATTTAAAAATGTTTTGAAATAAAGGGGATTATATACATTTTACATAAATTTATGATTCAAGGGGAGGCAATTCTCAATCAACCCATTCTTGAGCGTCGTCGAGGTAATTCTCAATCTAAGTCGCCACTATTCAACAGTGTGCGATTGTCACTTGAAAATACGGGATCCTACAACCTAGTGCTAACTTGGGATATATTAAAGATTTGTTTAAGGTAAGGTCTCAAAAATTGATTAGTAATTGGTGAGATTTTTTGTCTTTTGACACCTAGTCTTTATAAGAATATAACAAGAAACATTGCAAGCACGAAGTTTATGGGACAGAAAAACTTTGGGAAGAGTACGAACTAAATATTTTTAGAAAAGGTGTTCCAAAGAATCCCTTTGTCTAAAAGCGCGAGAAAATTACACCGCAAAAGTTTGCAAAATATAGAGAAATTTTAATCAAATCTGGAAATACACGAACTAAGTGAAAGAATCGTTAATTGCATGTATATGATGTAAGCTACATGTACCTATTCATTGGTAGCTCAATAATGCAACTAGTCTTATATATTAAGATTTTAACCTAATTCGCAATACCAAAGCCAACAGAGATGGTTTATGCTTGTCCGATCGATCGATATGAAAATGCGTTTGTCCGATCAATCGATATGCTTCGCCTCGACTTTTAAAGTAGGACTATAATTTCTTTTTCGGGACGTTGCACCAATCTCTACCCAGAGTTATCGTTCCCGCTACGCTCCACTAATAGCTCTTTCATCGTCTAAAAGCATACCAAAATGTACCAAAACTAACTGAGCACATCAAACTGTAATGATAATATCTAAGCAATTCAAAGTATTCTCTGATTTTTTTTAAAAAGAAGAGAATGGTAAATATGAGACACCTGAGCGAATTGAAAAGTTTTATATAAATAGTCATTCATTTAATAATACTAGATTATCATGGAACTCGTTGTCTTTGTGCACCTACTTTAAAATAAAACTTGTAAAAATTATCATTTGTGATGCAATAAGTAAAAGTAAGTTTTGCCAAGAATCTTGACATTTAGACGTTGACAGAGGTGTTGTAGCGTAGCGCGTAATACGCCCGCTGGTGAGAGATTGACGTTGCACGTGAACATTCCAGATAGTGGCAGTTTTCGTAAAGTCACGTGGTAAAAATTCTTACATTTGAATAAAAAGTACGGAAGCTCATTAGTGGAAACCAAAAACTAAATAAAAAACAAACATTAAAACTCCATTAGCGATGATGAAATCGCCGTAAATTAATAACTTAGAAGCCAAGTTTTCTTCCTTGTTAAGTTCTATTGACACACACATTAAATTCTCAAAAACTGTTCTAAATTTCGTTTTTTATCTAATAATTTCGTTTTTAATTTGGTTTCATTTTTTATTTAGTTATGTCGTTTTTTATTTGATTTTGGGTTTTTTATACATTAATTTCGTTTTCTGTTTAATATTTTCGTTTTCTTTATTAATTTCGTTTTTTTATTAAATGATTTCGTTTTATACCTAATCATTGTATTTTTTATTCATTAATTCGTTTTTTATTTGATAATTTCGCTTTTTTAATTAGTTTTGGTTTTTATACATTAATTTCGTTTGTTATTTAATAATTTTGTTTTTCTTTTAAATTTAGTTTTTATTTGTACTAATGGGTTTCCGTGAAAAAACACACATCTAAATGGGTTACATTAAAAATTTAAATTCAAGTAATTAGGGGACGGGTAAAATTACTGTAAGTATATGTCATCCGACATTGATTTTCACACTCTGATTATTATCATTTTCAGCATTCATCAATTCAGTTTGAAAGGGGGAGGGTGTTAATGAAAACTGTGGGTTTTTTTTATTTGGTCAGACATTAAACATTGATCACATCTTCTAGCAATAAACGTTGTAAATTCGTTTGTCATTTCAAATACTTTTTGAAAGAGTGTTTCTATTTCGTAGCTAGGCTATAAAACCCAAGACAGCTGATAACAATACATCATACATATCATGATATATCAACAACTTAATCCTCTTTCCCCCACCCCCTACTCCTTCTCCCCCGAACATTTTCTTGATCCGCGCCAGAACATTGTTAATTACATTCACATGTATCTTACTTCCGTATCTAATGTAATCTATCTGTTGAAATCTGGGTTTTTTTTTTTGGGGGGGGGGGTCACGTGCAATTTAATATTTTGAATATATATATTTTTTATCGAAACCACATTTTAATATTTAAATATATTTCAGTTTAAGAAAAGAACAAAACATTTTGTTAAATATTTTTATAACGTTTTTAAGACATTGATTGAAAATATTGAAATGTTAAAATGTAAGCAAACTTTAGAAATTTTTAATACCATTTCAAAAATGTTCCCTCAAAATGTTTTTGCTATGAGATATAAAAATATTTTATTAAGGTGGGTCTTTAGTCCTGAATTTTTGGGGTTTAGGTAGCTTTTTTTTTTTTTGGAATCAATAGATTAACACTCAGAGTAAAGAAAAAAGGCAAATTAGTTAAGGATTTCCATATTAATTTTCATTACAGTCACTACTGAAGTAATGTACCCCTATGTAGATTTTTATGAAATTCATTGGAAACAATTATCTGTTGTTATTTTAAAATGAAAAAAATAATAATAATTTAAATTACATTTATTTATCAGGAAACATGTCAATAACTAAAACACATGTCATTTTCAATATGTTCATCAAGTTTTAGTATAATAAGTGCAAAATTATTGAATTAGTTTTATTCTCCAAAATGTTAAAAAACAAACTAATATGGACACAACTTCCTTATAGCATGGTTTACAAATCATTTTTTCTGTTTATAGTAGTAGATGTACATCTGGTGTAGTTATTTATGGAAAAAAATCCATACCTTTCCTTAATAATTTTAAATCTATAGCTTCCAGAGCATGTATACCCCCATAAAAAACCTAAGTCTGGCACCATACAGCTGAGCTATTCAAAACCACTGATGGATTAAAATTGTATGTAATTACATGAAAAGACACAGATAATAATTCCTTATCACCTTGGTAAAATGTTTGTGAAAAATATAGGAAATCTATTGCATAATGGACTTGATAAATAAGTTAATGAAAACAGAGTTATTGTCCTTGGATTCAATATTTTGAAACACATTATTGACTATTCAAATATAACTAAGACTTTTGAAATATTTTATGGCTAACAAGATTTTTTACAATAACTATTGAAAAAGACTCCAACAAAATTTATGTTCCAGTCATTAAATTATTGACTTTGGAAAATCGTATGACGTCACAGGAGTGTGGAACTACGTTAAATTTTATAAAAACATTTTCACAACGTTAAATAAAAATGTTTAATTCAAACGAATTAGACACTACCTTTGAAATCATTTTAAAAATGTTTTTAAATCATCTTACAAAAGTGTTCTATAAAGAAATGACCGGAAACCTTTTTGGAAACATTTTAAAAATGTTTTTGAAATGTTGTTATGAAGAGAAAAAATGTTATAAAACATTTTTAAAATGTTTCTTTTGAAATGTTTCGAAAAAATATGTTTACAACTGCAATATAATGTTTTGTGCTACCTGGGTAACCATGTTTTAACTTGTCCTGTCCGGCTCTATATGAAGACATGTGTTCGCCCATGGCGGTAGGGCGCACACGGCAATATATCCACTGGAAGATGTTGTTCCACGTTGAACCGACAATATTTGACTATTTAATTTTGGGGTCAGTAAGAAAATATACATAAATTTCCATAAAGTCTGAGAGATACATGTAACATGTGCCAACCCCTGCATGATTTTATAATGCACACCCTCGTAATCATTTGCATTGTCAAAAATCATAGTGTTATATAAATATTTGGAATTTTAATTTACCACTTCATCCTCTGCAACAATACTGTTAACGTATTTTTGTTTCAAGTCTGAGAGATACATGTAGCATGTGCCAACCCCTGCATGATTTTATAATGCACACCCTCGTAATCATTTGAAATATGATAATATTTGGAATTTTAATTCACCACTTCATCCTCTGCAACAATACTGTTAACGTATTTATGTTTCAAGTCTGAGAGATACATGTAGCATGTGCCAACCCCTGCATGAATTTATAATGCACACCTTCGTAATCATTTGAAATATGATAATGTGATACTGATATTGCAATGAAAACATTGCAAAATTACAGTCGTCACTATTCGACAGTGTGCGATTGTCACTTGAAAATACGGGATCCTACAACCTAGTGCTAACTTGGGATATTTTAAAGATTTATTTAAGGTAAGGTCCCAAAAATTGATTAGTAATTGGTGACATTTCTTGTCTTTTGACAGCAAGTGTTTATAAAAATGTAACAGGGAACATTGCAAGCACGAAATTTACGGGTACGCAAAAATTTGTAAAATATAGAGAAATTTTTATCAAATCTGGAAATATACGAACTAAGTGAAAGAATCGTTAATTACATGTATATGATGTAAGCTACCTATTCATTGGTAGCTCAATAATGCAACTAGTCTTATATATTAAGATTTTAACCTAATTCGCAATACCAAAGCCAACAGAGATGGTTTATGCTTGTCCGATCGATCGATATGAAAATGCGTTTGTCCGATCAATCGATATGCTTCGCCTCGACTTTTAAAGTAGGACTATAATTTCTTTTCCGGGTCGTTGCACCAATCTCTACCCAGAGTTATCGTTCCCGCTACGCTCCACTAATAGCTCTTTCATCGTCTAAAAGCATACCAAAATGTACCAAAACTAACTGAGCACATCAAACTGTAATGATAATATCTAAGCAATTCAAAGTATTCTCTGATTTTTTTTTTTAAAAAGAAGAGAATGGTAGATATGAAACACCTGAGCGAATTGAAAAGTTTTATATAAATAGTCATTCATTCAATAATACTAGATTATCATGGAACTCGTTGTCTTTGTGCAGCTTCTTTAAAACTAAAACTTGTAAAAATTATTATTTGTGATGCAATAAGTAAACGTAGGTTTTGCCAAGAATCTTGACATTTAGACGTTGACAGAGGTGTTGTAGCGTAGCGCGTAATACGCCCGCTGGTGAGAGATTGACGTTGCACGGGAAAATTCCAGATAGTGGCAGTTTCTGTAAAGTCACGTGGTAAAAATTCTTACATTTGAATAAAAAAGTACGGAAGCCCATTAGTGGAAACCAAAACTAAATAAAAAACAAACATTAAAACTCCATTAGCGATTTTGAAATCGCTGTAAATCAATAATTTAGAAGCCAAGTTTTCTTCCTTGTTAAGTTCTACTGACACACAGATTAAATTCTCAAAAACTGTTCTTAATTTCGTTTTTTTTATCTAATAATTTCGTTTTTAATTTGGTTTTCATTTTTTCATTTAGACATGTCGTTTTTTATTTGATTTTGGTGTTTTTTTTATACATTAATTTCGTTTTCTGTTTAATATTTTCGTTTTCTTCATTAATTTTGTTTTTTATTAAATGATTCGTTTTATATCTAATCATTGTATCTTTTATTCATTAATTCGTTTTTTATTTGATAATTTCGCTTTTTTAATTAGTTTTGGATTTTATAGATTAATTTCATTTTTTATTTAATAATTTCGTTTTTCTTTTAAATTTAGTTTTTATTTGTACTAATGGGTTTCCGTAAAAAACACACAACATTAAAATTTTAAATTCAAGTAATTAGGGGACGGGTAAAACTCCTGTAAGTATGTGTCATCCGACATTGATGTTCACACTCTGATTATTATCATTTTCAGCATTCATCAATTTAGTTTGAAAAGGGGGGGGGGTTAATGAAAACTTTGGTTTTTTTTTTTATTTGGTCAGATATTAAACATTGATCACATCTTCTAGCAATAAACGTTGTAAATTCGTTTGTCATTTCAAATACTTTTTGAAAGAGTGTTTCTATTTCGTAGTTAGGCTATAAAACCCAAGACAGACGATAACAATACATCATACATATCGTGATATCAACAACTTAATCCTTGAACATTAAATTCAAACAAATTGTCGACAACATCAAAGGGAAATACTCACATGTTCAGCAACATTGAAATAAAATACCACTTATACATATTTCAAGATAAAGTCTTCAATTATCATGATCAATCTTCAAAAGTATGGAAATTTTTTATTCCGATTTTATAAATGGTACGATGCTCGTTTTAATATAGAGCTTTTTAGTTATCGTTCTTGGAATCGCTAGATGGCACGCCGTAACTAGGAACGCTGCAGCGTGAACAATTCCTCCAGTGCGGTGTAAAAATGTAGTGTTGGGCACAGTAATGACAGTTCATGCGCTTCCCACGGTGCATATCCGAAAGAAAACGGATTGTCCTTTCTTTGAGAGAGTACCAGATAGCAAACAGCTTCTAAAGTCTCTACAATTAAGCACCTAACATCCAGACAAATGTCAATGCAGCAGCCAACACAGAGGGGCATCACATTGCAGGTCAGATTGGGTGATTTCGGTAAATCAATAAAAGAAATACATTACAATGAATGTCAATTCATTACTTTTTAGTGAAAGATACATATTTAAAAAGAAATCCTCATATTTACATTTAGTGAAAGATACAAATTTAAAAAGCAATTCTGATATTTACAGTTTGAGCATTGGTACACCAGACATGTATGCTTTTATACAGTAGTCTAAGAGATAGAAATATATGGTTATTTGGGCTGGGCTGGGACGATTCAGGGTTAACTCAATTCGGTTCGGTTTCGATTCAGAACAGCATAATTATTTTTTTTCTTTCGATACGGTTCATATTAGGTCCAATTTATCTAATCTTTTGAGAGTCTGAAAAGCTATCTTTTATTGATTTACTTCTCTCTTATATTAACTGTAAAAATATTTAATCCGTGTCATCATCTACGATGTTGATTTCACTCCAACACTAACAGAAATGCAACATGACATGTAAAGATAAGCTGCAATAATCTTACGGATGATATTCTGAGTGGTAATAATGCTAATTCTCAACGCAGTAGTGATTTAAATCTCTGAAGCATAAAATCCCATATGTTCTGCACATCACTCAGACGCCATATTTGTTGTTTTTGGTGTATGTAAAACCTAAACCGAACCGAACCGAAATCCGGAATTTGTAATCTGTGCATCGAAACGAATGGTATGAATCGCGGTGCACCGAAAGTATCGATACACCGCACAGTCCTAATGGCCATATGTGCAGTATATTAGCGGATCTAAGTATGGTGAGATATGGAAGGTGCATATCCATTTCAAGTCAGTGGATTTGAGAGAGGCTGGTGATTAGATAAAACATGTACCTTTGTCCAGGGGAGGGGGTGTTACAGGTAATAGAATGACTAATAATTGAAATAGCACATAAGGGGTGCGGTAAATAAATAAGCCATGCCGTGATTTATTATTGACACATGAACAAAATATGGAAATTGTTAGATGTATTCTAAAAAAAAAGATATTTCACAATTTCAATGCCATTTCATGCAAAAGTATTAGTAAAGATAAACCGAACCCAAATCCCCCCCCTTTTTTTTTTTAAAGATTTGACACCAGCATGCAAATATGCACAATGACTTAAAGGAGGTTTTTTAATTATGCAATATCATTTCAATTAACAAACATAAACAATCATATATAGGAATGGAATGACATATATATATTGATATGTGAAGCTAAGTATTAGACTTAACAATTTTTCATCTCATTTGGTCATCTAAGTTGATTAAAGTTACATATATTACATGTACCTTTCCTTTCATTTGACAATTCTACCATACAGCTCGAAACTGTACAGGTAAAAGGCATACATGTATGGCAGTTGTGTTTAAAATATACACTGTTGTTTTAAATACCAGTATTTTTGTAAGTAGATTGACTAGAATATGTATATAGGTATGAAAAGATATTCATAAAAATTATATAGATAAAATGTTCATTTAATTGAAAATGATCTTTCATTTCAATGTTAGACAGACAAAAAATATAGAACATTAGCTTGTTTGTTTTTTAATAAAAGCATGATATCAACTTTGATACATGATTATAAAAATGACTTGAAGTCATAGCCATGATGCATACATGTATTGAATACTGGTAATTCAATTAACAAAGAATTACTGGTGAAAATCATTAAATGGATTTGAACTTCTTTTATTTTACAAGCTCTTGAAATACATATACTGTACCCATTTTTTTCAGACACTGGGGACAGTCAAGAGTCCCACTCCCTGTCGATATCACCTCTAACTTTTGTGAATACCAAGAATTAGATTTGTGGGATGTGAACAAGGTTCTACAGCTCACAAAAAGAAGTGCATTGAATCCCTTTAGAAGTCAACTTCAACAAGATCTAGCAGATGTCCAATCCAGAACGTTGAAATTTTATTTGTGAAAAGAATCCAAATGCATTGAAAATAATTGTTTTAAAAAATCATTGCTTAGTTATATGTTATGTCAAAAACTATACAAAAGAAATGAGTGAAGCAAAAATCACCATTGCGCATGTACCAATATACTGACCTGTAATAAATTTGTTGGTGTTCATTCATATCGATACGTTATTTAGCAAATTGCTAATATCTATCTATCTATTTATCTATCTATCTATCTATCTATCTATCTATCTATCTATATATATATATGGAAAAACTAAGTACACTGTATTTTATTTAAAACATGGACAGGCCCTTACAAAGTATTTGAAGTCTTACAGTAAGATATTTTTGGGACAAGTATTACTGATATGAGTATTTGCTATTTTCCCATTATTTTGATAACCTTTACCAAAACCGTCTTCACTGATAATTTACATTTTCAACACTAGAAACAGCAAATATTTTTTTTTTGAATAAACTGAAAAATGGTGCAATATTTTCCTTTAAACTATGCTTTCTTCTATTACTCAATAGTGTCCCGATAAACACCACATTGTGTAAATGCAATGCATTAATATTCATGATGGAGAGGGTTACTGCAATAATGAAAACATGACTGTAAAATTCACCCTTAGTAGTGGAAATCTAATCAACTCAACCGAAGAATTGAAATAAAGGATCAAGCCTTGTCCCCTTATCCCAAAAAAATTTAAGATACAGAGCTTTACTTTCATTTTTAAATTTTGCAAGATAAGAATTTTAAGACAATTGTGAAAGCAACCCCTACAAAAATCAAATAAAGAAATAATTGGGTAAAAAGATGCAATGCAACATGCGTGACTACATTCATATCTTTCCAGGTGTTTTTTTTTTTTTTTTTTTTTTTAAAGATTACTTCTATAATTCTCAGGATTAAATACGCCTGTAACCCCCACACCCCTTTTCCCAGCCGTACAATCATGGCAAAATTTTACAAAATTTCAGGGGCGGATCCAGAGGGGATTCCGGGGGTCAGACACCCCCACCCCCCTTTCGTCAGAAAAGTTTGCTTTTTTGCTTTAAAAGAGGTAACAATAACGCATTCCGGGTTGGACACACCCCCTCTTTGAAAACCAAAATTAATGATAGATCCACTTTTAAAAATCCTACATTCGCCATTGTACATACTGACATCCACTGTATATACTAACATCCACTGTACATACTGATATCCACTGTACATACTGACATCCACTGTACATACTGACATCCACTGTACACACTGATATCCACTGTATATACTGACATCCACTGTACATACTGATATCCACTGTACATACTGACATCCACTGTACATACTGACATCCACTGTACATACTGACATCCACTGTACATACTGGTATCCACTGTACATACTGATATCCACTGTACACACTGACATACACTGTACATACTGACGTCCACTGTACATACTGACATCCACTGTACATACTGATATCCACTGTACATACTGACATCCACTGTACATACTGATATCCACTGTACACACTGACATCCACTGTACATTCTGACAGCCACTGTACATATATACGTCCACTATACATACTGGCATCCACTGTACACACTGACATCCACTGTACATACTGACATACACTGTACATACTGACATACACTGTACATACTGACATCCAGTGTACATACTGACATCCACTGTACATACTGACAGCCACTGTACATATAGACCTCCACTGTACATACTGGCATCCACTGCACATTTTGATTTTGAGCTCAATGCTCTAACCACTCGGCCACGGAGGCCCCTTAATGTTTATTAATAAGAATGTATGTATAACAGCATCATTGATAATATGATTATACAAATCTTAAAAATGTTGAATTTCTTCTCTAAGATATGTATGATCGACATAAATCTGGTGTTCCATGTGCACATACCGAATCTGCTTTTTTTCAGAACACAATGTTTGTTGGCTACATATAAGATGTGATTTCTTCAGGTCATTTTCATGTTAAAATAAACTAATGTTAGCTTGTTCTTTATACACAGTCAGTTAGTTCTTACAAGGTTATATGTATGTATTTGTTTTCTTCAGAAAAATGGCAGGTCTTAATTTCGTTGGGGTAAGCATGAAAACAACAGATACCACGGTTGCTATAACAACACCAAACACACCGACAGAAACTGATGATTACGGGTGGCAGTTTCTTATTGCATGTTTCGTCATCTTCGTATTTGTATTTGTTATCGCGGCTCTCATCATATGTCGCTCATCTCTTATCGCGGCTATCATCAGATGTCGCTCACATCTTATCGAGGCCATCATCAGATGTCGCGTTAGAAATGGAAGACAGTGCGATACAGATAACAACGACCCCCGTCCACTTCAGACCATTGTCGTGGACATAAACGAAGAAGCTCTCGATGAAGAAAACGAATAACGTAAAAAGGACCGTCACTGAATTTATTGACTTACCGGTGAAATAGTGTTATTCATGTATACATATTTCGTGTCTCTGTTCTTGTTTAGTTTGATATAAAACTATATATGTGAATTTAGGTAGTTGAAAAGGGTTATTTGATCATTTCAATGTGTGTTGTTTAGACGTAAGTAGTGGTAAGCTGAAGAAATGTATAATGCAATAAAAGTAATGGCGACGGTATTTTGAGTCTACTTTACGATTGATTGATTTTATATTGTCTAACGTCACACTCGAATAAACAACTTACATGTATATTACCATGAAGAATATTAATTCATAAGAGTATCTGTATGTTAATTTCGTAAAAATTAAGAAGTTTTTAAATAACATTTTCTACAAGTGAAAAATGTGTGTTAAATGCATGAAATGCATATCAATGTAAAGACTGTTGATTTTGAGTTGATGTTTTTACATTCCACTAGTGAACAGAGATCTAACACCAGCTGTAGGTCTACCAATTTCTACGTCATGAGTTTGTTCGTATTTGAAGTTTGTATCATATGTTTGTCGTGTCGGAAGTTTGTTTCCATTATATGTTTGTTCGTATAATAAGTTTGTTTCCACTCAAAGCTTATCTTTTATTTTGAATTTGCTCTTTTTCGTTTTAAACATTTATTAGTTGTAAATGTTTTGGCAAACACGGTTTATCTAAAAAAAAAATAAAAAATAAAAAAAATAAAAAACGAAAAAAAAAACAAAACCCCAGCATATTTAAATTGTGGTCTGAAAATTCTCACATAATGTTTACTTCCTTAACTACAAATAATAACGAAAGTGTGTGTTTTAAAAATAGTTTGATTGCATAGTTTATATTTGCGACAATCTAAGATAAACTGTAATACTGAAAGTTGGTGTTTTAAAGATACTCAGAATGAACTGCCAATCTATATCCATTACGTCTATATATGATTCAGGATAATAATGAAAGTGGAGGGGGATTGTATTGAGTTCCCTGCGTTTCTATACCACGGTGTTAGTTGTCTAGACCTGACAACTCTTCGTTCAACTCTTCTGATTGACAAGTGATTTTTTGATAAGACGTGTTGATGGGTGGGACCTATCATACAGTTACGTCTGTTAAGGGTGATTTAAATGCTGAAGTGGACTTTTACGGCACAATTACTTCAGAGATACATTTAAGGTGACTCATTGCACTAGAATTTTATCTAATGGCTCATCTAAACACCTCATATAAAGCACACAGGCACCTGAAGTATGGATATTACTACACCCCCCCCTTTATTTTTTGTGATAATAATTTCTCTGAAATGAGTGAATTCCCTATCTATATCATCCCTCTTTCAATTTATGTAATTGTTTCACGCTTTTTGTAAGTTTTAAAGATTGACATTCTACCGGTATAATAAAATACACAAGGTATGAAACAAAAATTTGTAAACAAACAGGGGGTTCTAGTTTCGGGGCACATTTTTAAATTAATTGCAGCGTTACCCAAGGGACCGGTCAATATTTATTGGGGTGGGTGGGGGGACCGGTGCAAAATGCAATAGGACACACATTTGACTTGCATACTGATAGGACTCTTTTTCTTATTTTCAACATTGATAGGACAGCTATAATTGTTTTGCCAATGTATCAATGTACAAAAAATATTATACGATATTTCAAACTTTTAATTCAAATATCTTTTTAAACAATAATATTGAATTATATACCTTTTTAAACAATAATACTGAATTGTGTGGATATGTTTTATTTCATGTCAAAGTTGAATATACTAAAGACAATTTGTAATAAAATATTGAAACAAGTAATTAAAAATCACAAAAGAAGTATGGAAATTCCCCCTAGGAAGAGTTAACTCGGGGCCCAATTTTCTTCCCTAGGAAAAACCGTCCCATCAATGAAAATACCCTCCCCCTTCTTACATTTTAGCTATGTATCCGTTTCAAGTTATGTTGCTAGAATTTTTCTGCTTATGTAAACCCAGGATTCTTTTTTTTCTTTAGTTTGAGCACGGTCTTGTGTATCACAATCATCATATGATTTAAAGTCTTTTGGAAAGCATAATATGTACATCATTTTTTTTTTATTGTATTTACTATAGGTAATTCAAAGTTTTCAGCGTGTAAACCTAAAATCGATATTTCAAAAAAAAAAAAAAAAAAAATTAAAGAGAAGAAAAAAAACATTCGTTGATTTTATGAATATCGTATATCAATGAGCGCATATTTATTTCATTTTCTATAACAAATGAAATCTGGAAACAGGAAAGAGATACATTCTATACCCGGGCGGTTTATACGCCACGGGGGAAACTCTATACTGACTTTGAACATCTGGGGAAATATATGAAGTCTATTCTACAACACCGCTACAACCAGAATCGTGTTCGGCACGCACTACCAATTGAAGTAGTGCAAAGCGGAGAAAAATGGCGGACATGTTGTAGATGTGCGGAGTATGTGGAATCTAAACCCTGAATGCACGGGTAATATCAAAATCGAGTCATTATTGTATTGGCTTTATCAGAGCCACATATAGGCTATATACAGTGATAGAATACAGTATATTAAATATTGTAATACAAACAGTGTTTCGAGTATAACAGTATATATGTAAGACCATATATATATATATATATACCTTTATATACCTTTTTAAATATATATATATATTGATCTTCTTAAAATTTGAAATATATATTATAGATTTGAATATATAGTGTGTCTAATAATAATTAAGATAAACTTTCGTAACAAGCCCCTGTGCAACACAACATGGGGGATTCACCCTTATACGATTCGTCCCTATTGGCCTAAAGATTTTCCCCTGAGACGGTTCGTCCTTGAATGAAACAAGTTGTATCTAATGAAATAGTAAATATATTTTTGTATACGTTCGTTCTGTGGGTGTTTTGCTTTATTTCACATTTAATAGTAGTTAGGAAGGCTGCTATTTCATTTTATCACTTAAGTAATTGACCATATTAATTATCAGCTTGATTTTAAAGTTCTTGGAATATCATTGAAAGGTGAAGATCACAAACAGTCAGGGCCGTAGCTTCGTTAGGCTCAAGTAGGCACGTGCCTACACATTCACGTGCCTACACATTATTTTTCTTTATTTTCAGTAGACACGTGCCTACACATTATTTGTCTTTATTTTCAGTAGGCACGTGCCTACACATTATTTTTCTTTATTTTCAAAACACATTTTTGTCCATAAACGTTTGCAAAATATAAGTTGTTCATATATATTTCTAGTATTCAAAATCGGATATAAAATTATCATTCCGTCGGACCTGTTCTTTTTATAATGTATTCTACATAAGACCATGCCAATCTGTAATCTAGTTCGTCGGATTCGCCGCTTCTATTCGTAATAAATCCAAATTATAATATCAAAAATTAATACCCAACCACGTGACCAAAAATATCTGCGTAAAATATTTTCAACTTCTTGCAACAAGCGCATAAACGCCCTTGATGCATGTGCCTGCCAAATGATAGAATCGCAAGCTCTCGAAAAAAATCCTAACAGTGTAACACGGTGTTTTAAGTTCATGATACATGTATATATCTTAATATGTATGATACTTCATAACACTGGATTGGAAGCTTGTTCCTTATACTGCAATCGAACTGGAAGCCGATGGAAATTTTGAAGCGCTATTCGATGTCACTATTTAGAGAACATCAACAACATACGATTGATTGATTACATATTGTTTAAAGTCTCTCTTGAGAATGTTTCACTCACATGAAGACGTCACCATTGGCGATGAAGGGCTGCAAAATTTAGGCCTATGCTCTGCGCTTATGGCCATTGAACAGGGATGGATCTTTATTGTGCCACACTTACTGTGACATGGGTCTCAGTTTTTGTGGTCTGATCCGAAGGACTGCCCCATTTAGTCGTCTCTTACGACAAGGAAGGGATACTGTGGACTATTCTAAATCGGACTCACAGTTAACGACAAATTCACAAAAGGTTTTGGTGATTATTAATTATCTGTGTTTTCGACGAGTTCCCGACATCGTACAGAAAATTTTGGCTAGAAAAATTGTGAAGTTTTTACTCTACTTTTTGAAAATATAATTTGTTTCACTATATTCTATTTTTTAACAAAACGCCAACAATTTAATCCCGTCGGCATTTAAACGGCGCCTTTGGGCGTTAAGGGTCAAAATTCAAGAAAATGCCAACTGTGATACATTGGAGATTTCAAAATTGGGCATGTCCCTAGCAATATACATAGATCTGAATCGAAAGTTTGTAGAAATGAAACTAAAATACAATTCTTTAATAAGAATTTATGAGTTAATGTTGCAAAGTACATGTATTAGGAATGAGGAAAATGAAGTCTTTGAAATCTGAAATACTTCTTATTTATTGTAAACTATATCAAAAAAGTTGACAAATGTTAAGTTCATGTGGAAAACAAATGATATATAATGATTTTAGATCTTGATTTTTAAGCGCCCGCTTTTTAAAATCACACTTCATTCAATTAAAATTATTTATATTTCTTGTATTCGCTCGCCTCATAATTTTTATCTCCAAAATAAAAAAAATATTAATTTGTAAAATAATTTCGCCCTCTCGCTTCACTTTTTTGTTTGAAAATCCGAAGAACTATTATACAAATTGGGGTGGCCTTTTTAAATACGTTGGAAGCTTGAATACCTACTTCAACGAGCAAGCCATAATACATGTACGTTAGCTTAAAGCACATAATGTTTAAGGAAATAATAATCATATTATACTTGGTACACTATACAATGAGTACACTTTACAATAAACACTATGCATACTGTCCGCTAAAGAATACATACAGTGTATGCTAAACAATATGTATATGTACTCTGTATGCTGAGCAATGAAAGACTGAAAGACTGAAGATAACCCCCTCAAAGGTGAAAATAACGAACAGTGATCAATTTCATACATGTAACTCCTATAAAAGTGAAGATAACGAGTAGCGATCCATCTCATATATCCTATACAGGTAAAGATAATGAACAGTGATCAATCTCAAAACTTATATAAAGGTGGAGATAACGAACAGCGATCAATCACATAACTCCTATGAAGGTGAAGATAACGAACAGCGATCAATCTCATAACTCCTATAAAGGTGAAGATAACGAACAGTGATCAATCTCATAACTCCTATAAAAGTGAAGATAACGAACAGTGATCAATCTCATAACTCCTATAAAAGTGAAGATAACGAACAGTGATCAATCTCATAACTCCTATAAAAGTGAAGATAACGAACAGTGATCAATCTCATAACTCTCACAAGGAAAATGAAACCATGCATTGGGCAAACATGGACCCCTGGATACACAAGAGGTTGGACCAGACTTCCAAGAGGAACAAGCATCCCCCGCCACATCAACGGTGAGCCCCACATTCTGATCAGGCAAACGGAGCAATCCGTAGTCAAAATCAGTGTATAAAGAACGGTCTAACAATAGGTATGAAATATATCCGACAGCTTTTGATTTGTTTGTCAGTAACCTGCCTGGAATAGGGAGAACAAGCTCTTGCGTATTGAAACAATTAAATGACATTAACACTAAATGCAGGTGACAATGGAATATTGTTACATACATGTAGACATGGGAAGTTGACAATGAAGAAGTGAAACCATCCCGTTTATCGTAAAATTGAATATATATATATATATATATATATATATATATATATATATATATATAAACATGTACACTGTCCACTAGAGAATATCTATGGTGTATGATAAACAATGCGTACACTGTACGCTGATTACTACCTATTCTGTAAGCAAAACAATATACACAAAGTATGCTAAACAATACGTACACTGTATACTGAACACTATATACATGTACATTTCCTGCTAAACAATGCGTACACTGTACGCTGACCACTATATACATTTCCTGCTAAACAATATTGACACCGTCCACTAAACAGTACATATACTGTACACTAAACAATACATATACTATCAACAAAACAATACATATACTGTCCACTAAACAATACATACATTGTCCACTAAACAGTACATATACTGTCAACTAAACAGTACATATACTGTCCACTAAATCATACATATACTGTCCACTACACAATACATACACTGTCCACTAAACAATACATACACTGTCCACTAAACAATACATATACTGTCCACTAAACAATACATATACTGTCCACTAAACAATACATACACTGTCCACTAAACAGTACATATACTGTCAACTAAACAGTACATATACTGTCCACTAAACAATACATACAATGTCCACTAAACAATACATATACTGTCAACTAAACAATACATATACTGTACACTTAACAATACATATACTGTCCACTAAACAATACATATACTGTCCACTAAACAATACATACTCTGTCCTCTAAACAATGCATACACTGTCCACTAAACAATACATATACTGTCAATTAAAGAATGCATACGCTGTACGTCAAACTATACGTACTTTGTACCCTAAATTATATTGGTACTGTACAATACACAATACATACACTATACTCTAGACAATATATTCGATGTATACTATACAATACGTACGTGCAGTGTATGCAAATAATGCATGTATTGTACGCTTACCAATATACATATATACGATGTTTGATAGACAATACGTACACGATTTAAAATCGAAATAATACGAACACTATACGCTAAATTATAGATACCCTACATGCTAAACAATACATCTATTATACGCTAAACAATTAATCTATTTTACCCTAAATGATAACCACACTGTCTGTTAAACAATCCATCTATTATACGCTAACGATGCATACACTGTGTGTTAAACAATTTATCTCCCATACGCTAAACTATGCATACACTGTATGTTAAACTATACGTTTAGTATAAGCTACACAATTCGTACGCTAAACAATAGTACATTGTAAGCGAGGTAAACTGTACATTGTCTACAACCTTACTGTGTATATTGACTTGGAGCCCTGATGTCACCTATCGAACAAAAACTTCATGTAAATGTTGCCTTGTTTCATAAATGCAGATTCTGGTTTTTATTTTTTCTCTTGATCTCAGATAATGAATCAAATATACAGGTATTGTTGTTGCATGTGCATGTATAAATGTACCGACACGTGTTTCATGAATCAAAGGACCACCCACACATATATGTGTGGTCTGACGATACATGCTGAATTTATCAGAGTGTCTCGCGGTAATGTTACTAACAGAAATTACTGAAGTATATTTTATCTATAAAGAAACAAAACAAATTAATCTTCACTCTACCACGCATGGATAATCATAGGCGGATCCAGGAATCTATGAAGGGAGGGGGTGTTCTAACACTTAATCTTTAGGTACTTTTAACAACCTCCTCTCCTACCCCGTTTACACAATTTGCTTGCGTACATAAGATCTTAAAAAAAATCTTGAGACAGTTTACATACAAGAAAATCTTTAGTTTTATTGAATACTTATTTCCAAAGTTCTAGTCATTCAAATTGCCATACTCAGGCAGTAAATGGTGCAAAATTCTGCAGTATGAGCATTTCCTTGCACTTCTTTTGTACTTTCAAATTGTCTACTTCTTAAATTTTTATGTTACATATACTTTTTAAGAATTCTTAAGTGATACTTGTACATGTATCTGCTGAAAATATCGTAAATATATATCAGTATGTCATCTTATTTTTATTATATTGGTGTTGATGAATTTGAGGGATGTAATTACACACACATTTCCACCTTTCATATAATTTTGACTCGTTTCGTTGAAATTGAATAACTCTTTATAATCTTTTTGGTCTGCAATATCAAGGAGAGGGGTCTGGATCCCCCCTCTGGATCCG
Organism: Ostrea edulis; assembly: GCF_947568905.1. Taxonomy (NCBI): domain Eukaryota; kingdom Metazoa; phylum Mollusca; class Bivalvia; order Ostreida; family Ostreidae; genus Ostrea; species Ostrea edulis. The sequence goes on from NC_079171.1 coordinate 20,714,963, forward strand.
CTCTTAACATATACATGTATGTGTATATAATGATAATACATCTACAGTTATGCTATCATTCCATTCTATGCCTGTGCCGATAACACAATAATACGAATATATACATCTATATTCTCTCTCTCTCTCTCTCTCTCTCTCTCTCTCTCTCTCTCTCTCAAACATAAAACGATTATATACACATACACTGTTATATATATATATATATATATATATATATATATATATATATATATATATATACAATATATATGTATATTGATGTAATATGATACATGTACGATTGAAAAGGAATTTTAAATTAAGTAATCTACCCTGTATTTATAATTGTTACGACGTGTATGATATTGATGGAAATGAGAGAAATTTCATCAGAACACAGCATCTACAAACAAATTTACAGCATCTACAATTCCTTTAAGACTACTTTTACTTCTATACTTATTATATATTGTTACATGTGTAAATGTAGTTTACAATTAGTTGCGTTTTGAATTTCTGTAATTTAGCTGTTTACGCACGGTTTAATCATGGAGGGCTGCTCTCTGCAATTCATTAACAATACAATCACTTTAAAGTAGACCTATAATCGGCCTTCCGTTTTCCAAAATGTGATATTTTAACGATATCCATTTGATTTTTACATGGCGATAACAGATATGAATATCCGATGTCCTTCCTGGTTGTTCTTTTCTTCTTATCATTCAAATCTTAAGTTGAGATTTTGTGGTGTTGCATTTTCAAGGGCGGGAGATAGAGATGATTATGCATGTACCTTTAGAAGAAAATCGGTTGGATAACAAACAACATTTTGGTGGATGAGGGTGTGCCAATTAAATTGTACATGTCCGTGAGGCATTCAGTGTACATTGACTATTCATGTATGTAAAAGTTTTACTATGATCCAAATGTTCAACATATGGAATTGCGGGGCATCAGAAAGTGGGGGGAGACAGATGGGAAGGGGGGGGGGGTTCAGACCAATTCAGATTTCCACGAACATCATGATAATATTTCTTTTGTGAGGATCCGGGTTAGAATAGGTTCCAAATTATCATCAACAAATACATGGTACGCTCGTGTAAAAAAGAAAAGTTCACATTTCGCTGCTCCAGTAACCACATATATCGTAGTTGTGTTCGCTGCTACAATGTTACAGATATTGACGCAAGCTTCAAAGATCAGCTGCAAAGAATATGTTGTATTTCACCGACCGTCATGAATTTGTCATTTTTTCCTCATCCTCTCTCCTTTTTCAAAATCATTGGGGCGACATATATTAGTTCCTTATTGAGATTGCATCTACTTAGACCGGCGTAAGTGGTGTACGTGTACATGTGAATACATCCAATTTATGTAAATGATATCATGACCTGTAGAGATTCATATAAAACTTTGTCTCAGGATATGTGTAAAATATATAACACATTACTCGTATGCATTAATCATATAAGTAAAATCATCAAAATTCAGTTTGTTACTTTCGTTTTACATTTACATTGTGCAAAGCCTTCTCTAGAATATTTTTTCAGATAAAATGTAAAATTTAATTGTAAACCACATTTATCTTATGATAGTTATAGTTAGCATAGTTCAAATTATTATCCAAGGTTGTAAATATGCTCAAACTTCACATGACTTACAAAGGTATGATAATGTATGATTTTTCAAGATTTGGGGGGTGGGGTGGGGGGGGGGGTAGTGTACTTGTAGAGCTGATAGGTCCTAAAATAATACGTCAACATATGATTTTCTTAATCAAATCCTTATTCTAAGGTAATAGTTTGTATATTAAAAACAATTAAGTCAAGGTTCAGTCCATAAAAATTAAGGAAAAGACCAATATTGACGTCAAATGGTATTTCCTACAGCATTTCTTTTAACATGTTTGGGCTCACAAAGTATACATTATGAAAATATTAATTCCAATTTATTAGAATAAATAATTACATATCATTAAATAAAGGGTATATAGTCTATGTTGCTTATTACAGCCCATTTGTTTAAGGAAATAATAATTATTAAGGAAAATAAAGAAGTAGGAGTGCATTATCCTTAATGTTGATGGGATGCTTGCTTTTGAGAAGAAATAACAATGAAAATAGCATGTCAACATATATATTTTTCAATGTCTATCTATTACTGGAATATATATTTATCTTGTAAAGGCAATTTTTTCATGATTGAGTCCATTTAAGGCCGAGTATAGATCTACCTTAAAACTGGAACTCCAATTATTTTCTATACGTTCCTATAGATTATATATAATTGTGTTATGTTGCAATTGGATTTACAATTACCTATTAATGATAGATGATCGTGTTATTTTCTTATTCTATTTAACAATTCTTTATTCTTCTAACACAGTTTGAATGAAAATAAATATTTACATTTGAAGTGATTTTGGCGATGATGTCTCTACAAATTATAAGGATAGCCATTTCCTTACGAGTGAGTTGCAGTGTAAACAATGCGCGTATGAATACAGATAAATATAGTACGTCTATTTGAACAATTGGAAATTCTGGCGGAAATGAAAGTTGAATGTAACTATAAGAAATAAGCTTCATTTCAACAACCTGAACTACAATGCTTCACACCTGCAAACTTTGTATGAAGATCTACCGCCAAAGTGCTCTGTGAATAATGTCCGCGTGAATCTCGAACTGCGTATACCCTCACGAATTTTCAGAAATAGAAATGAAAGGTATTTCTTAGAATCAGATATATCGCAACCGTTTGAGAAAGAGAAAGAGATTTCACCATTTCAACAGGTGTCAGTTTTCTCCATTTATATAAGAATTTGCATGTGCTTTTCATACCAGGTTCTAAAATGGGATATTATGACCTAATAATATAGCTGATAATAATGAAAATAATGACAAAGTATTGAAATTTTTAATGTTGTTGCCTTCGATATCTTTACCAATTGTAATGATGACCATTTCCTTATGAATGCATGTGTATATGAATCTGAATAAATATACATGTAGTACGTCCATTATCAAGCTGGGGATGCCGACGGAAACGGAAGTAGAGTGTAGATATACATGTACATGAGCTAGAACAGCAACTGCAATAGGTCACGACGACCTACTTTTCATGAAGCATAAACGCCTATCATAAATTATGCTGACGTGATGCATCGCGGTCTTGTCATCATGTATTTCAAAAATTACTTTCGTTTCTTAAATCTATGTATCTTTTAAAAGTTTTTCTATCTAACAACTACACCAAATAAGAATGCAAGATTGGGTTCCCCTTAAGGTACTATCTACATATTACACTTATTCTGACGCATCGTAAGAAATAGAAGTGTTTCTACTCTCTGTCCTATTTGTTTGAGTGTGTTTATCTGTAGTCCATATTTCATTAAAAATCTGTTAAAGCTTTGATTTCACTCAGAATTATTTTAACTGTAGAATATGGTTCCTGACAACAGGTAGTTTACAGTTGGTAATTGCAGATATTTAGAAAACGGCAAGTTACCAAGGGTCCGTGGAATCACGTGCGCGAAAACTGGCCTTCAATAACATTTGATGCCTCGGAAATCTTGACAAATGATCTGCTAGAGTTTTGCTGTAATTAGTTACAGGCTGATATTCACCCGTAGTGTAACAAAAACTATCATTTTCACGTCTGTATTTTTTCGTCTTAAATGGTGAATAACGACGATCTGTTAACCACCGTTATCAACCCTCGCTGCTGTTTTATAATGACAACTTTGATTTAGATTGTGGGCCAAAATCCCTCATGGTGATAGTGGAAAATGGTCTTTTCCTGTGCTAGAATGATCTGTCGATTTCCACATTATAACTAAAAATGGCATTGGAATTAAGACATTTTATGTCGCTGCAAAAATAGACATACATTTCTTTTTATCACGACAAAATGTTATGAAAGTATTTGAGACATTTTATTAAAACATTATTCATTTTGTTGATGAAAACATAAAACGATAAGAAGAACTTGCAAATGTTTGTGCTATTCACAGGTTATACATGTCCTCATAGCAAGACATCAAGAGTTGTCGCTCTTTTCGTATAGACATTTTTAAAGATCACGAAAGGCCTGACAAACTTGCAATGTTTATCATGGTTTGGTGAAGAATGACTTGTACTTAAACTCATATACACTGTGGTGTATCGTATGGCATACTTGAAACATAATTAATTTAAATGAACTATTATCACATTATTGAAAACATTACCATTCCATCACACAGAAATGCCATTGCCAGAGTCTAATATCCTTCAATTTATTTCTGATCAACATGAAAAATTATTTCACTGAATGTTAAATTCGCGGAAATTTTGTTCCAGCAAACATAGCGAAAATCAACTCCGCGAGTTAATTTCCCGCTATACAGTAACCCTGAATTCAGAATGTTTGCATATTGATATGATTTAATGTTCTCTGCTACTTGTGATTTTTTTTTTTCAACTTTCGACTCCAACCCAGCCACATGGGGTTGTTACTTAACTGAGCTTTACTTCAAATAACTTGAAAATGTCATAATGTCAGACGCACAGACAGACGTACACTGGGTGATGAGAACAGTTCGCATGAGCTTATAGCCCAGGTGAGCCAATAAGAATGTTATTGGATATAAGATTTTCGTCTCCATTTAAGCGGTGGTATAGTACAAAAAAAAAACATATTACATTGTAATATGATCCCGATCGCCGTACATTGGTTCAAAGTTTGTGGCTCTTCACTCAGAACTTAATACCAGTAAAGAAAAGTTGAAGGGACGCAACAAAGTAGACAAACAAAAACAAAAGGTGTTAAAACTGGAGCTTGACAAAATCCCAACCAGTTTCAGTCATCAATTATCAAAATTAATGATCGCAGTAAAACAGTATGGCTGAACAAGTATGTTGAACCTATCGTCGAATTTGTCTGGATCAAACTTGGAATGTCGGTAAACGCATGTATTATGAAACACTAGACATTACTCCGTGCAGGCATGGGTAGGTGTAAGATAATTATAATGAATCTGAAGGTAGACCAAACAGTTCCGAAGCCTTAATGGAACAAAAATAGAAAGTACATGCATTATAATTAATTACATATGGGTTTATTATGACTGGGTTTTTCTCTCCGAAAGTGAAAGTTGTATACTGAAAAATGCATATAAACGTGATGTCTCCAATAAGTGAAATTTATACCTGTAATCTATTGGGTAGTCTAATTGTCACCTTGTCAGGTGACATCTAAATATTCATTACACGGATTTTAACTGACCACCGTCAGTGAGTAGAATTGTAAAACCATTCGAAGGCTCTTTTTAGTGCAGATAACTTATGCCCCACCCACCCGCCCTTGCCTTACTCAAGTACTTTGATTTATCATTAAAAATTGTTTTATTTTGTAGAAAGGAAGAGAATACTGTGTGAAGAATTGTTTATGTGTATCAGTGTTTTTGAAATAAGTAAACTGGACGTTCAGAGCGCTTCATATCTACACCTACGTGTTTGTGTTTATTTGATAAATTATGTATGTTCGTTTGAGTAGAACGAATAAGGGCATAAAGTAAAATACAACCTTACTACTACATTCCAAATCGTCGTGCATGGGACAAGTGGCGTCTTGATACCAGTAAAGAAGGGGCGCAACAACATAGACAAACAAAAATAAACGATGCTAAATCTGAAGTAAAACCGCTTAATAAAATCCCAGCCAGATTCAGACATCAATTATCTAAATTAATGATCGCAGTAAAACAGTATGGCTGAACCAATATGTTGAATCTATCGTCGAATTTGTCCGGATCAAACTTGAGATGTCGGTAAACGCACGTATTATGAAACACTTTATACATGTACATGCATCAATCTGTACATGTACGGTTGGGTGTAAGATAATTATTGTGAATTTGGAGGTAAATCAAACAGTTTTGAAGCCTTATTGGAACAAAGGTAGAAAGGGCATGCATCATAATTGATTACATAGGGGTTATTGACTGTTTTTTTCTCCGAAAGTGTAAGTTATATACTTAATAATGCATATAAACGTGATGCCTTCATTATGTGAAATAATTTTGAATTTTTATTGAGCTATCTTTTCAAATGAAGACTTATCTTCAAATCAAAAGGTTCGCCTCATTTAATCGCCTCTTACGACAAGCAAGGGGGTACTGGGCTAGAATAGGTCCTCAGTTTGCAAGATGTGCATTTTGATTGATGTGTTGATCTATATATGATAAGGTAAGAATTGTCCTAAAGGCATATCTCGATAGCATATTAGATCTTATGTATCCCCTCCCACCTCATGGGAATTACTCATGTGAAATTCCCCATGTGAATCAAAGGACAGACCAACTTCCGCCCATACGAATCAAAGAATAGGCGGACCAAACAGGACTCTTCGTAAATGTTTGAAAATGTATATATATATATATATATATATATATATATATATATATATATATATATATTATCGGTAGACATACATATCATTTTGCATGCTATTTACTAAAAAGATTCACGGTGATAAAACACACTTCTCGACCCTCAGAAATGTCAAACCTGTTAAACCACGGCAGTTCCAAAAATGTGCATTTTGATAAATATGTTGAATTGAAATAAGATGAGAATTATCATGAAGAGGGTTACTGTGGAGATAGCATATATATAAATCGTATGTCCCTATCCCACTCCCATGTGAATTGAATTTAAATTTTTTTTACCCCCGCTCAAGTGAAATACCCATGTGAATCAGAAATATACCTACCCCCACTCATATGGGAAAAAAAACCCAACAACATAGACCTGATAATTAAATGCATTAACAGGTCATCTTGTACTTCGATCTTCAGAAATACCCTCAGTGTCAGTTTTGCGTATAAGCAGACCTCAGAGAGCGGAGTGCACTTCAAAATACATATATAGATATGCGCAACGTATTTACCATAGGTCTAACTGACTCTCAGGAAAAATTGGTGCACTTCAAAAATTAAAAAACCCATGCAAAACGTATATAAATGTTCTGCCTGACTTTCACTGTTAACTTGCCTTCTCAGAGACTTAAGGGTCACCAAGTCTAAAGAGCCTTACTGATACTTAGTACTTATGAAGAGGATACCACACTCTCGTGGACGATAGGTGCAAGGGGATACCAACCTATCAATACTCCGCACCCTTAACTTTGCCGAGAAGGTACTAATACCCCTATTACTCTCACTTCTGCCTCAATGACACTGATACACAATATCACAACACTTATTCAATATTGTGGATATACTCTCAGACACATGCTAATAAGCTGCACAATGTTAGAACTGCCGATTCCAAGAATCATCTCAAGCAGATGCTAAGACTTGCTCAAGTTTCTATGTTTGATAATCAGTGCTCTCTTTAATACTCCTTAATAATGCCAAAAGTGTTTGGTGACATAAGTATGGTAGAGAGCTGCAGATATTTAGATTTCTGAAACACAGTAAAATTTGGACGAAATGATAAAGTGATAACAAGAGTACCGCAAACGGTACAATACATGCAAATGCCCGTCAGACATTGAAATTCAACCTGGAAGCATATTGGGCACTCTAGATCTGATTTGATACAACACATATTCTGAATAGAAAAGCCTTGAAATAGGTCACGGTGCACCAATCCATCTGACATGTGAACTGATATTGTATTTTTCTGAAAGGAAGGTAGTGACTAAGTGTCAGAGCAATACCTATGACCATACTAAAAAAATCTGAAAAACTATTTGACCTACTTCTACCCCTAAAAGTACCGTAGGTTTATTGCTTGATTTTTTTAAAATTTACTTGTATCGTGACCAGTTATAAATATAATATCTGTCATGTGACCTGTGGTTATTGCGTGATTTTTTATTTACCCTAATGAAAATTAAAGTTTTTGTCAGGTGACCGTTTGGATATTTTCCCTTTCCCGCCAAACATGGTCATCAGGCACTATTCGTGTGGTTATCCAAGAAAGTGGATCCTCAAAATGTCGGATCAGAGAACTATTAGTGATATATGGGTCTAGAACTACAGTTTTTATTTAATGATCACGAGGATTTGATTCTATCACAAGCATGCGACGAAATCGAGATGAATCATACATTAGGGGAAATTAAAATTGAAGATGACATTAATGTCGACACCGCAGCGGGCCAAGATTTCATGAATTTTAAATTGGATTTCACAAATTTGAAAAAGGAGTGTGTTGAAAATCCCAGGGAGAGGCGATTCGGTTTAGAAGTTGAAGAAAGTCCAATTCAGGCTTTAATAGGAAGTCCAGAGAACAAGAGCACGAAAAAGAACACGCAGTGGGCTTTCAATATATTTGGAAAGCTGGCACCGTGAAAGAAATGCGCAGGGGCAATGGCAGGAACCGATTATTCCAGAAATCCAACTTTAGACGCGGTGCATCTAAACTTTTATTTAGGATTAAGATTTAAGGTTTAAGATCGTAGCGGCTAGCCCAGGGTGGGGGTGGGGGTGGGGGTAGATATGGTGCCATTTCACACTTTATCGTCTTTTTGTTATTTATCTACTATATAAATCTAGATACAGTAGTGCCACTAGTTACTTCATAGTCAAGCCTCTACGATCTTGGTCGCATACCAACTCCAGAAAAATTCCACACCTTCTATACTCCGGTGAATTACACGGCATTTCGAACTTGTGGCTTACTTCCTTCTTATATTTATTCTAAAAATATTTACAAAACGTTCTGTATTTTTAAAGGGTTGTCTTAATAATTCATATTGTTTTACAATATTGCATTAATATTTCTTTCATTTTTTATCTATTTCACATTTATTATATAATTGTACATTTATAATTCTTGTAAAATAGAATTACTAAAATATTAATTAAAAACTGAAATATACTCATTTTACATAATCAAATAATGCTTTAAAGGGAAATAACTGTCAATCTACTTGAAATTGCAAGATACCCCAATCATCGCCCATCAGAGTGTGCTGCCTGAAATCATCACTTGAAAGTACAGGGTCCCAGTGCTACCTTGAGATATATCAAAATTATATTTAAGGTAAGGTCTCAAAATTAGTAATTGATATTTTTTGTCTTTTGACGTCAATGCAGCCAATCCTATAAAATGTAATTACTGATGATAAATACATGAAAGGATTTTAACTGATGTAGCAGAAAACTATAATTCAAAGTGTAAAATCATTACGTATCAAATTGATCACACTGATTATCATTATTTTCAAGTTTGAAGTGGGAGGGGGTGTTGATAAAAACTATGTGAATTTATTTATTTTATTTATCTATTTATTTTTTCCCGGTCAGACTTTAAACTTTTGATCACATCCCTCAACAACAAACGTTGTAAATTCGTTACACAAGTTATTTTAAATTCTTTTTTAAAGAGTGTTTAAATGTATTTGGTAGCTAACTTCACCGCGTCCAACGGAGCATTTGGGGTGTTAACTGCGGCTACCGCTACGGAGAAGTCGATGTTACGGCACGTTTGGTCGCCGATGACCATTCGTGCCGCACGTTTGGTCATCGGCGACTATTCGTGCCACACGTATCTTCGCCGGGCGACTGAATGTGCCGTGAGGGTGGAAAAGATTGGTCGCCAATTCTATACCATACCCGAGCACGAATGGTCGCCACCCAATCCCAAAGTCCCAAACCCCAACTTTGCTTTTCTCCTCCCTCTCCTCCTTCTACAGCACCTAAATCCTTCTCATTCTCCCTTCTAATCCTCCTCCTTCTTCTCCAAATTCTTCTTCAATTTCTTCCGGTTTGATCAAAACGAACAACTAGTTTTTTTAATTGGCAGCTAATAGCGAAGGGAGATGTGGTGCTTTCTTTTAACTTTTGATCAGCAATCAAATGAATTTTTCATCCAATCAGCATCGTTGTTAAGTCATCACTTTAAAAATTATTAAATAATTTAATTTGCAAAGCATTGCGCTATATTTAGTGGGCATGGCATTGGAAAAATATTAATGAAATGTAAACATATCCCATTATTCAAATCTTTCCTGTTTAGTTTTCATGGTTTTGATCTCGGTTTCTGTCTCAAGTTAGAAAATGTTAAATGATTTCAAACTCGCTTTATGACTCACCAAATATAAGACGGTCCAAGTTGAGAAAGAGGAGATAGTGCACAAAACATGACATGGATATCCCCACGAAAGTGTAGTATTCCTCTATAGACGCCCACTCTTCAATATGTCAGAGCAATCGCCCCATGTAATCTCAATCTCTCTCTCTCTCTCTCTCTCTCTCTCTCTCTCTCTTTCTCTCTCCCTCTTTCTCTCTATCACACGCCAAATTCAATAACAGAGAGAAAGACAACAGTGTTTGTGCTAAATACTTAAGAAAAATAATGGCTCTATTTTGAGAGAGCCAATTTCATGTATGAGAAGTGCTTCATACCTACGAATTAGCAAATTTATAGATTTGCTTACTCCACCAGTTCAATTTTATGCGTACTTTGTAAAAGTACCAATTTTGTAGATGTTTCGTACATTTTATACCTTCATGTTTATCACTACTACAGTAGTTAGCTTAAATCCCCTCCCCCTTTTTTTTTGTTCATCATAGTACTGACGTTTTATTTTATTTTATTTTATTTTATTTTTTTTTTACATCAAGTTAACATGTTAAGTGGTAAAGTGCTGTTCATGAATATTATGCTCATTAAAATTAAAACTGTTGTTTATGCCGAATTTAAAGATTTCATTTTCTTATCAAACCATGCCAAATGGTAGTACTTGCTTTTTATTTCACTGTGTGTGCTCATGTGTATGTATATGCGTGTTTGCACACTCATACCTATCAGGATGTATGTCAGTTGAATTCATAACTGCGGGCTCTTACATTCCTCTCTCATTCAAATTTTATAACCTCCTACCCAGAACCCAGAAGATCGAAGCAAAAACTTGTGATCCTTCTCCGATTATCTCCATAGTCCTATTGCACGTACGAGATCGCCATGTTGTTACAGCTAAAGTGATTTCCTACACACAAAGAACACCGGAAAAACACTTATAAACAGATATATTAAAAAATACACAGAACAACTTACAAGGGGTCAACAAATACAACGACTATAGTGCTGCGCAATAAAATCCCCGTCCGCTTGCCTAGAGTTCGCGGGTAAGAGAGAAAATCACGTGCAGGCTCAGAGGACTCCGAGCGCGACCAGATATACTAAAATCCACCCCCAATTTCACTACACTCCCCCTGTTTTGAGGAGGAATGTCCCAATTCCGATAAGTTGAGCCTGCGGCACTGTAGCTTACAATAGATACATACAATTTACAAATAAATGAATGAATTACACCTATGATTTACAGCATGATGAACTTTACTCTATAAAATCATAGCACTTTAGCAGTCCAAAAAGTTCACAACGCAGAAAGTCACGGTCACACAACGCATCACAGAAAATCCAGTAACAGGAAAGTCACATCACAGAGTCACAAACTTTCCATATGAAAACGTCACAGGACAGGTATCATCTTGGACATCGGACACGGCACATCACATCAGAGGACATCACTTCTTCCAGGTCAGCAGATCCGGAAACACCACAAGAAGATACCCCTGCCCAAGAACGGCTGGGTTACGGCAGCCTAATCTACCCATCCCCGCATTTTGGGGCCACTGTGTGCATGGAGGAGTTCACACCTCTCACATAACTCATTAACTTCTTTCGTACCCCCTTGCGATGACCAAACCTGGGTTGTCCCTGGGGTGCATAGCCATCACCCCACGACCAATGGAAACTCGCGAAGCCACAAGCAACAAACCCATCCCGTTCATTGCTTAGACGTTTATCAGGAGGAAGCCTCTCAGTCAGAGGAGGAACACTACTATCCCACCAGGCCGAACCGGACAGAACCACAAACCCCGTATCGGCGGGGTCATCTCCATGAGACGCAGACACAGCACATTCTCTATCAGACCAACACACAATGGTACATTTATCAGGTGCCTTGGGGACAGATGCCCCTGGGAACTGATAGGCACTGCTTCAATCATGGCTGGGGCATTAGTAATGATTAGACTGTGCCGCTCAGCAACAGTTTCTAACACTACAACTGAGGCTTACATGCTTTCACTATTGCATGCAATACCAACACAGCCCTCATCACAAACCTCCGCGCATGCACCGATTCCAACTGAATGGAAAACCAGAGCCCGTGCCACATCAATTTCCCGTCGTCCAGCAATACTGGTCCAACCACTCAAACTCAGCTGATCATGAGCTGAGAGAGATGATATACCGATCACACCAGACCGTGCCTCAACCAGACACCCCGACTCGACTGTGAACTGATCATCATCCACATCGCAGAACACATCAACATCAAAACCCAGAGAACACCCAGAGCTACCCCGAGAAGTCATATCACTATGGCAACCAACACTATCCCCGGTGTTCTCCAGCCCACCACCCTGGTGACTAACACCTGCCTCAGTGTCCTCCGGTCAACCACATAACTTCTCATCTGCGCCTGGCAGCACTCCCATCTGCGTCGTCCCTGTGTCCCTGACCCTTACTTCACTCCGGGCCCTCTGAACAACCACACCTGTCGACAACAAAACACTACTGCCCACCACAGACACACTACTCGGTTTCACTGGCATCCTGACCTCATGACATACACTGTCGACCGCCGACCCTGCTGCACTGGATCTACCCAATAAGGGTTTACGGATCACTTGCCCCGACCTATTTTAAGCCCCGGTCCCTGGAGACCGACTAACACACAATGACTAGACAACTTGAGACCATCCCTACTAGCAGCCTTACAGTCTTCTGTACTGACATGCCTAACGAGTGGAGATCTCGACCTTGACCTGCTATGTCTAATCCCACGTCTGACTGGCGAGAGACCGAAACGCATCCTCCTATCTGCATTGCTCATAGGCCTCACAGGCACCTCACTCATCTGCAACTTCAACTGTGATGCACCAAACACTGACTGACCCTGCGAGATGCACTGGTGACATTGGGACCCTGAGGAACTCGCGTTTGCGTAGATGGGCAAATGATGGGGAGACTGAGGTTGGTCATGACTACCACCACTACTAGTATGGCTAATGTAATAGGTGTTCTCCAAAGACACCGACCCATTACTGCTGAGGACTCTATGGCATGGCCCACCCACCAAGCTTGGACAACCAACCTGCTCGTCCAATATAACTGGAAGAGTTTTTTTTTTCAATTTGATAATATTTATTATCACACAACAACAACAATATGAAAGAATATACATGTACGTACAATAATAGCAAATTGATTGTTCTGACATATCATTTGATACATATATTCATAAGAAAATTCGAACTGTCATGCATATTATAGATTATCAGTCTTCAAGTTTTTTGTTGTGTTTTTGTTTTTTGTTCAAAGAAAAGGTTATATATTGATGGACATATACATTATAATATCGATAGGCAAAAACATATATATGTATACATAATACAGAATGGAAAATAGATATACACATATATTTCTGAATACTGTCATTAGGGGATAACGCCTCACATAGAATACAGTCCATTCACAACCCCCATGGCAATACTACAAGAGGACAGGTTTCCTCCTTGTAGTTGAAACAACATCATTTATAAGCATATTGACAATTCATAAAACAGTTTCACATTTAATCTAAGTTCTAATTTCTTAGAAATTTCAAAATAATATAAAAGATGGTTTTTTACGTACATAAAATCTCCATATCTGTTTCTGGTCTCTGTTCAAATCTTAATTTCATTTTTATTTTGTATATGATGAAAGCAATATTAGATAACAAAAGATTGAGAAGCTGTATGTTTCGGTTTTCGACGGGAAAAAACCCAATAACAATATGTTTCCACTGAATGTTTAAATGGCATATATTTCGCGCGACTTCCCATATTTGTTTAACATTTTTACAATCAAATATTAAGTGTTCTATATCTTCCGTCATTTTACAGTGATTGCATAAATTTGACACGTTTTTATTCCAGATGCTCACATATTTATTATTGTTCAATGAATTATGTAGAAGTTTGAAATTGAATTTAGCTAGTTGTTTGTCTTTGCATTTTATTATTTTTGATGTATATATTGATTTTCTATGTTATTTGAAGTCATTAAAAAGTTTTGTCAAAGTTTTCTCAAAATAGGGTTTAATGATTTTTTTTAGAAATGAAAATCTTATAAAACATTTTAAAACTAAATTGATCTAAAGATACTTTTTCATTATTGCTTAATAAGAATTTGTAATTATTCGTTATATTGATAAACTTGTTTTTATTTGTGTCTAGCTTCTCTTCTACTTGTTTTAATGTTCGTTAAAGTAGATTATATTCACAAATCCAGTTAGATTTGTTTTGTATTACATCAGAGAAATATTCTATGTCATGAAAATTTCCCTCTTGGTCGAATATATCTTTTACTTACAGAATCCCACTTTTTGCCCAATGAGTGTAAAATAAAGAATGTTTTTTATTTGGAAATTTTCATTTAGCCAAATAGGTTGTGATAGAGCCTTGTCTGCTGATGCATATATGTTTTCTTTAAGTTTGCATTCATTAAACGCACACAAAACTTCACAGTAAAATGTTGGTAGTTCTTTAAAAGTATTTTTAAGGTCACATATATTTGTATTGCTAGTTTTCAAGAGATATGTTAAGTCTATTGATTTTTTACTTATACATGATTCGAAAAAGGATTTTATTGTAGAATTATTTTTGGATAAGCGCTTTATCCACATAGCTTTTAACGATTTGAATTTACTTTCCACATCGACAATCCCTACTCCAATATCAATAATATTCCCAATTACTGTATTTCTTTTAATTATAACGCGTTTCTCCCATAGAAAATTAAAAATTAAATTTTGAATATTCTTCAAAGCTTCTTCAGATGTGTAATTTAGAATCGTGGCAGTAAGTGCTAATGTATTTATAATAGTACATTTTCCAAAGAGAGTAAGTTTTCTGTTTTTCCACATGTTAATCCCCCCCCCCCAATTTCTTAACCTTATCATTCCAGTTTTTCTCATAGCATTATTCAATAGCATAACCTATATATATTCCAAGATAACGGACTGGCTCATTTGTAATTTTGACATCGCATATAGTTTCATATCTATTTTTAAGGGTCCAAGTAAAATCCCTTCTGTTTTCTTCATGTTTAATTGCATTCCTGAAGCCCGACTGAAGTTATTGATTAAGTCTATCGCATTTTCCATAGAGTTTATATCTAATAATGGTAGTGACGCATCATCTGCATGTTGTAGAAGTTTTATTTCGGTGCCCATATTGTCGTTTTTGAAACCTTTTATATTTTCAGCGGATTTAATTTTAAGTGACATTATTTCTACAACAAAAAGAAAAATTATTGCTGAAACTGGACATCCTTGTCTGATTCCCCTTTTCATTAAGCATGTTTTAGAGATCCATCCATAATTTTTTATTCGAAAGATTGGATTTTCATATAGAATTTTTATCCATTTCAAAAACTGAGGACCAAAATTAAATTTCTCTAAAGTTTTGAATAAAAAGTTCCAATCTATAGAGTCAAAAGCTTTTTGAAAGTCTAAAAATAAAAGAATACCTTCTTCATTATTAGATTCAAAATATTCAAATATATCTAACAGAAACCGTGCATTTGTGCCAATGAATCTACCTTTGATGTATGCCGTTTAATCTTACTTATGAGTTTATTAATGATTCGTTGTAACCTTTCTGCGAAGATAAAGGCGAGTATTTTGTAATCGCAATTAGTCAAGGTAATAGGTCTATAATTACGTAAGTCAGTTTTTTCGCCTTTTTTGTGAATCAACGATAGTATTGATAATCTCTGTGTCAAAGTCATTTCGTTGTTTTCAAAAGTTTGTTTAAGCGAATTGTAGTAATAATCTTTTATTTCATTCCAAAATATTTTGTAGAATTCAACAGGTAAACCATCTGATCCAGGAGACTTGTTATTTTTCATTTCTTTAATAGCTTGTTCACATTCAGTAAGCGTTGGGAATGCATCGCAGAGTTGTCTTTCTTGACTTGATAGCTCTATGCATTTCACATCGTTTAAGTACGCATCGATAAGATTTTCATTATTATCATTATCACTTGCATATGATGCTTCGTAGAATTCACACAATTTATTCATTATATCACCAGTTTTATTAACTGTTTCATTATTTCCTGTTTTTATTTCGTGTATTATGTTTGATGATTGTGTTTGTCGTTCTAATCTTAAGAAATATGATGTATTCTTTTCGCCTTTATCAATCCAATTTGACTTCGATCGTACATATGCACCTTTTGCAATATTCTTGTAAATACCATCTCTCTCTGCCTCTAAATGTTTTTTTTTTCCTTTTCATATCTATTTGATTTGAATCTTGTAATTCTAGATTTTCAATTTCTCCCTCTATCAACAGAATACGTTGTTTGGTTTCAAGACTTTTATGTTGCGAAAATTGCATTGAAAAAGTTTTAACTATCGTTTTAATTTTTTCCCACTTCATTTGGTCATCTAAAATGTTACTTAATTCTTCATTTTCACGTATCAATTTTTAAAGTTGTGTTACATAATTAGCATAATTTAATAAGGATGTATCTAATTTCCAATACCCTCTACCTCTTTTTATGCCCCCCGAGAACAAAGATCGGGGGGCATATTGTTTTTGTCCTGTCTGTCATTCTGTAATTATGTCTGAAACTTAAACCTTGCTAATAACTTTTGAACAGTAAGTGATAGAGCTTTGATATTTCACATGAGTATTCCTTGTGACAAGACCTTTCCGTGGGTACCAACATTTTTGACGCCGTGACCTTGAACTTGGAGTTTGACCTACTTTTTGAAAACTTTGATAGAGCTTTGATATTTCACATGAGTGTTCCATGTGACTAGACCTTTCCGTGGGTACCAATATTATTGACCATTTGACCTTGGAGTTTGACTTACTTTTTGAAAACTTTAACCTTGCTAAAAACTTTTGCACAATAAGTGATAGAACTTTAATATTTCAAATGAGTATTCTTTCTGACAAGACCTTTCCGTGGGTACCAACATTTTTGACCCTGTGACCTTGGCCTTGGAGTTTGACCTACTTCTTGAAAACTTTAACCTTGCTAATAAATTTTGAACAGTAAGAGATAGAGCTTTGATACTTCACAGGAGTATTCCTTGTTACAAGATCTTTCCGTTGGTATTGAATCGTTTGACCTTGACATTTGAGCTACTTTTAAAAAATTTTTGCATTGGTCATAACTTCTAAATGGTAAATATTAGAGCTTTGATATTGTACATGAACATTTCTTTTGACAAGATTTTTCTACTGGTACCAAGATATTTGTCCTTGTGCCCTTGGCCATTTTCGGAATTGGCCATTATCGGGGGCATTTGTGTTTCACAAACACATCTTGTTTCTCCTAAAAGTATAAAATCAAATCTTATTGCCAAATGATCTGAAAGTCTACTGTTTTTTTTTTTTTTTTTTTTACTTTAGGTGCTTTTTTGCAAGAATGTTAGCTATTTCTAGTCCAAAGTGTTTCGATATGAAAACAAAGTCAATACGGCTCCTGGGGATTTCTTGCCCATCACACCAAGTGAAGCCTGGTTTATTTTGGTTACATATTCTCCACATGTCGATTAAATTTAAGTATGTCAGTAGATCTGTTAAATGTGTAGAACTTTTATCGTTAATGTTTTGTTGTGTCCAGTGTCTATATTCTTTATCTATTGTAGTGTTAAAGTCTCCTGCTAGAATTATATTTTGATCATTTAGCGTATATTGACATATCCACTTTTGTAGTCTTTTAAAAAACTCTGAGCGTGAACTTATATTATTAGGAGCATATATATTTATAAGAGTATATATCATATCATTGAGTTCAATATTCACCAAGATTTTTCTACTATCTTGTGATTCGTGAACATTTATTATCTCAAATTTAAGTTTTTTATGAAAGAGAATTGATACTCCCCTACTATAACTCGAATCTGTAAGGCTATGCAGAGAAATTCCATGCCATCTCAAATCATATTTGAAAAGATTTTCCTTACAAAAATGAGTTTCTTGTAGCATTACAATATCTATATTACAGTCATTTAACCATTGATACAAAGTGTTTCTCTTTTCATATGAATTAAGTCCCCTCGCATTGAGGGTAATGCATTTCAATTTATCCATTTCAAAGATCAAAACATTTCTATTTAACAAAATTCAAAACATTTCTATTAATAAAGTGTTCAGTAGGAGAGTTATTTACCACCGGTGGCAGAGCTCTGCTCCTTAGCCGCCTGCAGCATCACACCGATATCCTTTTGACGCGTGGTGGATGAAGGTACCGGCGTTGATCCAGAACGCTGTTTGTTTTTCGGCTTGTTGATTTTCTTTAGGTCAACGGCAACACGACCTAAGATCTGACCCAATATATTCTTGTCAGACCATGCATTGCATTCTGTGTGCATTGCTTGCGTAAGGTTGAGGCCAGCGCCCCAAAAATCATCATAAGTGACTTCCACAAAAGTAGCAGAGTTTTTAGCTGATGTAAGTGTATGCCGGAATTCTTCGACCTGTTCAGCTTTGCATCTAATTATGTCCTCCATAGTTTTCTATTTTGAGGATACCCAAGTGACAGAAGGAACAATATGGTTACCAGTACGTTTGGCTTCCAACGCTGATGTTGCTGCTCTTATTTTTTCTGCGGCCAGCAAGTCTCCCGATTGAAGGGCTTTAGAGCATTGAAATGCATGCTCCGCAGATTGGAACTGTTCTCCAAAAGCTGTTAAAGAACAGGGAAAGAAGTTGGATAGGATATTGTTTTCGCCTTGGAACATTATGATGGAGGAAGGATGTTGTTTGTGATATTTTGGGCAAGCCTCATCCCCTTGCTTGTGTCCAGATTGAAGACAAACCTTACACTTAGGCCCCTCTTTGTACTCATGCGTGTAATATTGGTTACTCCAGCAAATTTGACATTTCTTCTGTTGAGAAGTTTTGGGTTGTCCGTAATGACATATGGCACACAGGCGACCCAAGCAATAGCTTTTGCGAGGAAGGAATGTATTTTCAGGTAGCGGTTCTATGTACATTATTCTGTTTCCATTGAGGACTGACGTCATCTCACATATGTGAGGGTTGTGGATCTTCTCAAATTCAACTTTACTCTTGGGATTGACACCTAGCTTTCTCAACATGTTTTCTATTTCACTGCTTCCCACTGAGGGAGGCACGCCAGACACAGTTACTTTTAAAAGCTCGCTTGCTCTTCTAAGCGGTCCAAGTAGAAATGGGTTTCTTTCATGCACACTAAAGTTTTGATCGTGTAGTTCGATTCCATGTATAACAAGTTGCGGCCTGCTGTAATCATCAGCTAGGTAGATCTGCCATAAACTTCGGTCTAGCTGAACACAGAGAATTTTGTCTCCGACAACTGCTGAAATTGCCTCCATCATCTCTTACTTAAAGATTCTCGTGTTCGATTTTGATTGGATGTCTTTGTTATTAACAAAAACTGGGTTTGAAACACCTTCCATATCGAAAGAAATAATATGAATCAGTTCTCTCAAATACACTGATAAACACAGCACAAGTGAGCACGGCGAACTATTAGTGAACACGTACTCACCGAGAGTAAAAAGTTAAATCTCCAAAATCCAAAGTTTGAGTAACAGAAAAACAAACATATATACACAGAATTGGGCACAATAATACAAATTGCGCCTATAGATACCTTTTGGTGATAGTCAGGCCTCTTAATAGGCCAAACACTGTCAAAAAGACGGAGCTCAGTCGAAACACGACCATTCACTAGCTCAGTCACGTGACCTTCTTCCAATAACTGGAAGAGTTGGTTCAGGGTACCCCCCCCCTACTTGATCTACGGACAATGTATTCCAATCTGGATTTAAAGATGAAACCCCCAAATCACCCCTGGGCAGAGACCCTGGGGAAGAGTTACCTACATTCCCACGACACCCCACTAACTGCTGAGCCACTACTATGGAACTGTCGCCACCCCTACTGTTTCTCCTATACATTACCTGATTGATCATGTTTGTCAATTGTGTAGTCAACTGTGCCATCTGGGTCTCGCATTAGAAACCGACCTTCCAGCGCCTGTGACAGATTAACTGATCCATTCCCATGTCCCATGCCTGAAGCTACAACATAACCCATTCTATCTAGCTGGTAATTTTGGTCTGTTTCCAGTCCCCCATGCGGCCCCGCATTCCAGCCTTGAGTGCCCGTCACGCCCCGCGTAACATCACCCCCCGGAATACCCCTGCCACCCGGCGACCCTGCATCCCCTACTTGGGTACCTGCCAAGCTTCCCTGCCCGACTGCCTTATTTCCCCCCCCCCCAAAAAAAAAAACAAAATCTTACTAATCAGAACGCAGGTGCGTGTTCTGTTAACAAAAACAGTGATGACAGTGAATCAGACGACTTTTCAACCGATTTAGAGACCCGGGTACACATGTTTGTTGAAAATCAGATGTACAGCAATTTGTCTGATGACAGTGACAACGAGGGAGAAGGGGCTGCCAAATTACCCCATGATCATTGCACAGATGATATAAAATTACAATCTTTAATTGAAAAGGGATGCGGGTGTGCGAAAATTGTATTTCTACATTTAGTTTTTCAGACACCAGAGAACACGCCATTTCCTTATCTGAGATGACAAGAAATGAAAATGGCAAAGTTAAAAATAAAATCTAAATGTAGACAGTCAAAATATGGAGATTCAAATAGAAAACATCTTCGGTACATTTATGAATTTAAGGATGTTGAAGTTTGTCGACAAACTTTTTTTTTTTATAACAAACAGCATTGGCGAGTTTACATTGGAATCTCTGATACATCATCTGATCACAAATGGATTGGTTTCATGAACTCATGGAAATAAACATAGGCGGCCTAAGAATGCATACGGGTTTCATTTTTTTAGGGATGTTGCTCAATTCATATATAATTTTGCCGAAGGGCATGGTCTGTCTCAGCCGGCAGCAATCAACAGGAATATCGGTGGCCAAATACTTCTACCATGCAATGAAAGCAAACAGTCCCTGTACAGAATATACCAAGATGTTTGTATCGATAATGACAAGACAGCAGTAGGGCTAACGATGTTCAAAGGCATCTGGCAGAGTTGCTGTCCAAATATAAAATTCATGTCACCCAAGACTGACGTATGCCCTATCTGTGAACAACACAAATATCACATTCAATCGGCCATGACAGAAAACGAATTTATCTGCTTTGGACAAATATAATGCGCATATGAATGAAGTGAAAGTAGATCGACGGGTACCTTACAATAGATAAAATTCACAAACCATTAAAGTGTGGGGAAAATATTTTATAAAATGTATTAAAATATTGTATTACAGCAATTATTATTATAATATATAGATATATCTTTAAACAAAATGGATACTGGCGATCAGACTTGTAACCTGGATTTCTCTCATTGGAAAATAAAGGCGTTGCGTTCATTTCTGAGCAGCAGAGAACTTATAGCTTTCACTTTTGCCGCAAGTAAACTGCATATGCCTACAGCTGTACAAATAGAGAAATCGAAGTTAGATTCCTACAATTTTTCTTAAGAATTTGTGAAGTTGTATATTGCCTGATCCTTTGTTAATTTTTGATAAGTATCTTATAACTAATGTAACTTACACCCATGTCTGTCAGGAGGGGTCAACAAGGTGACATGAAGAAGTGTGAAATCTTGGAATAATGTACTAAAACCTTTGTCTGCCATTATGCAGTCAAATGACTCTAAAAGATCCATAAATCCAGAATGTAGGGTATATTTTTGTCACTGGTCCTTCAACCCCAGCATTCTTTTTCAATTTATTGTCACCATTATTACATCCACTGACACAGTGTCTCCCGGGCATATTTGTGAAAGAATTTACTTCTAAGTGTGTTGATAAAAATTGCAAACTTGCACACAAAACCAAACAATAAAAAATGAAAGGAATGGAAAAGGTAAGAACTGTCAAAATGTATGTATTTCTTACTATCATGAGTTCTAACAATTTATTTTGCAAGCAAATGATAAGAATCAATGATGACTATCTGAAATTCTTTCCGCAAAGAACTCTCTGATAATAAAAGGGTCCCCCATTCCATTTTTTTTTTTATCAGAGAGCTATACTGTAG
Organism: Ostrea edulis; assembly: GCF_947568905.1. Taxonomy (NCBI): domain Eukaryota; kingdom Metazoa; phylum Mollusca; class Bivalvia; order Ostreida; family Ostreidae; genus Ostrea; species Ostrea edulis. The sequence continues at coordinate 20,737,092 of NC_079171.1, forward strand.
CCTACAGTACAGAGTGGTGACAAACTGAGTATTGTTTTTATTTTTTCACAATGTACTCATTATTTTATTGAAATCCAACTTTTTTCAAAAACTTTTCTTGATGTCATTTCTGGACTACTATTGAATTGAGGAAATGTTTATTGACTTGCAGAATTCCTTACACTTTCTTGTCATGATACTGAAATAATTTTCAGACCATCCATCCTAAGAAATGACATTTAAAACACAAGTATAACATTTCAGAACTCGTCACTACAATATATCCTTAGTAAGCTGAGAGACGAAATGTTTCATGCTAAATCAATATAAACTCATTTCTGAAATGGATAGGTGAAAAATTAAATGTAAGAAATTCTGCATCCATTTGTAAATTTTCCTCAAAATTGAACCAAAAGTGACACCAGATTAAATTTTGGGAAAAAGATGGATATATCAATTAAATATATAGTGGAAGAAATAAAAACAAACACTCACTTTTGTCACCACTCCAAAGTATATAACACTATACTGGACTCCTTGTTGCCCCCCTCCCCTTCTACACAGAAATAAAAGTCTAGAGAACAAAAATGCTGAAATACGGTTACCAATTTAATTAAAGGTACACAGTGTCCTACTCAGGATTCAATATATATATATATATATATATATATATATATAAATTCACGGTGAAACACAGTGTGCTGAACGCTGATCAATAAGATGTCACGACAATGTTGATGGCACACAATTAAGAAAGATATAAAATAATATTGTATGTAACTTAATCAAATTCTGTTCCGATCGCTATCCGCTTACTTCGACCTTACCAATACTGATCGTTTAAACTTTGTAGTCCACCCAACTTGATTAAAATTTGACGTGATTTTACAGTTATTTTGTTTCACTCGATGTTCACTGCAGAGCCAGGTCCCGGGTGTTTCATCTATCCCCGACTGACCTTTGCCACGTCATAACATCGGAGCATTGAATTGGGCACAAGAACGTTTATCCGACTCCGTAATGACATTTGTTGGTATTGTGCTATATAAATAACATTTTGGTATGTAATAAAAATTTGTTTTACAGTTATATTTAATTAAAAAAAATTTACGTTTCTTTAAATTTCCTATATTACCTAAAATTAATATATATATCTACAATAATAAATCTTGCAAAATAAAATTTAAAAATTTTTTGAAATAAAGGGGATTATATACATTTTACATAACAAATGTATGATTCAAAGGGAGGCAATTCTCAATCAACCCATTCTTGAGCGTCGTCGAGGTAATTCTCAAACTAAATCGCCACTATTCGACAGTGTGCGATTGTCACTTGAAAATATGGAATCCTACAACCTAGTGCTAACTTGGGATATATTAAAGATTTCTTTTAGGTAAGGTCTCAAAAATTGATTAGTAATTGGTGAGATTTCTTGTCTTTTGACACCTTGTCTTTATAAGATTGTAACAAGAAACATTGCAAGCACGAAGTTTATGGGACAGAAAAACTTTGGGAAGAGTACGAATTAAATATTTTTAGAAAAGGTGTTCCAAAGAATCCCTTTGTCTAAAAGCGCGAGAAAATTACACCGCAAAAGTATGTAAAATATAGAGAAATTTAAATCTGGAAATACACGAACTAAGTGAAAGAATCGTTAATTACATGTATATGTTGTAAGCTACCTATTCATTGGTAGCTCAATAACGCAACTAGTCTTATATATTAAGATTTTAACCTAATTCGCAATCCCAAAGCCAACAGAGATGGTTTATACCTGTCCGATCGATCGATATGAAAATGCGTTTGTCCGATCAATCGATATGCTTCGCCTCGACTTTTAAAGTAGGACTATAATTTCTTTTCCGGGACGTTGCACCAATCTCTACCCAGAGTTATCGTTCCCGCTACGCTCCACTAATAGCTCTTTCATCGTCTAAAAGCATACCAAAATGTACCAAAACTAACTGAGCACATCAAACTGTAATGATAATATCTAAGCAAATCAAAGTATTCTCTGATTTTTTTGAAAAGAAGAGAATGGTAAATATGAGACACCTGAGCGAATAAAAAGTTTTATATGAACAGTCATTCATTCAATAATACTAGATTATCATGGAACTCGTTGTCTTTGTGCACCTACTTTAAAATAAAACTTGTAAAAATTATTATTTGTGATGCAATAAGTAAAAGTAAGTTTTGCCAAGAATCTTGACATTTAAGACGTTGAAGCGTTGAAGTGTTGTAGCGTAGCGCGTAATACGCCCGCTGGTGAGAGATTGACGTTGCACGTGAAAATTCCAGATAGTGGCAGTTTCCGTAAAGTCACGTGGTAAAAATTCTTACATTTGAATAAAAAGTACGGAAGCCCATTAGTGGAAACCAAAACTAAATAAAAAACAAACATTAAAACTCCATTAGCGATGATGAAATCGCCGTAAATTAATAACTTAGAAGCCAAGTTTTCTTCCTTGTTAAGTTCTACTGACACACACATTAAATTCTCAAAAACTGTTCTTAATTTCGTTTTTTATCTAATAATTTCGTTTATAGTTTGGTTTTCATTTTTTATTTAGTTATGTCGTTTTTTATTTGATTTTGGGTTTTTTATACATTAATTTCGTTTTCTGTTTAATATTTTCGTTTTCTTCATTAATTTCGTTTTTTATTAAATTATTTCATTTTATATCTAATGATTGATTTTTTATTCATTAATTCGTTTTTTATTTGATAATTTCGCTTTTTTAATTAGTTTTGGGTTTTATAGATTAATTTCGTTTGTTATTTAATAATTTCGTTTTTCTTTTAAATTTAGTGTTTATTTGTACTACAATGGGTTTCCTTGAAAAAACACATCTAAATGGGTTACATTAAAATTTAAATTCAAGTAATTAGGGGACGGGTAAAACTCCTGTAAGTATATGTCATGAGACATTGATTTTCACACTCTGATTATTATCATTTTCAGCATTCATCAATTCAGTTTGAAAGGGGGGGGTGTTAATGAAAAGTGTGGGTTTTTTTTTTATTTGGTCAGACATTAAACATTGATCACACCTCCTAGCAATAAACGTTGTACATTTGTTTGTCATTTCAAATACTTTTTGAAAGAGTGTTTCTATTTCGTAGTTAGGCTATAAAACCCAAGACAGCCGATAACAATACATCATACATATCATGATATATCAACAACTTAATCCTCTTTCCCCCACCCCCTACTCCTTCTCCCCCGAACATTTTCTTGATCCGCGCCAGAACATTGTTAATTACACTCACATGTATCTCACTTCCGAATCTAATGTAATCTATCTGTTGAAATCTGGGGGGGGGGGGGGGGGGGGGTTCACATGCAATATAATATTTTGAATATATATATTTTTTATCGAAACCACATTTTAATGTATCAAGTGCTATTCCATGTAAGAATCATGTATAATTGAATTTCCACGGCAAATGCAATGTTACGAAAGTAGGCCATAATTTTAGTGAAAAATCGGTTGGATGAATAATCTATGAATAATCTGTTTAATTTTGATCTTGCATCACTCGGTATAAATTACATGACAGAAAACAACACGATTTACTGTGTACTAATCCATACAAATTGTCGACAACATCAAAGGGAAATACTCAAATGTTTAGCAACATTGATATAAAATACCACTTATACATATTTCAGGATTAAGTCTTCAATTATCATGATCAATCTTCAAAAGTGTGGAAAATTTTATTCCGATTTTATAAATGGTACGATGTTCGTTTTAATATAGAGCTTTTTAGTTATCGTTCTTGGAATCGCTAGATGGCACGTCGTAACTAGGAACGCTGAAACGTTTTCAAAACATTGATTATACTAACATTCAAATTTTAGAAAGATAACGATATAATGAATGTTTTGAAAACAACATGAAACTGTTCCTACAGCTACGTTACCTAAATGATCAAAAATATATTTCAGTTTAAGAAAAGAACAAAACATTTTGTTAAATGTTTTTATAACGTTTTTAAGACATTGATTGAAAATATTGAAATGTTAAAATGTAAGCAAACTTTAGAAATTTTTAATACCATTTCAAAAATGTTCCCTCAAAATGTTTTTGTTATGAGATATAAAAATAATTTATTAAATGTTATAAAAACATTTTCATAACGTTAAATAAAAATGTTTAATTCAAACGAATTAGACACTACCTTTGAAATCATTTTTAAAATGTTTTTAAAGCATCTTACAAAAGTGTTCTATAAAGAAATGACCGTAAGCTTTTTGGAAACATTTTAAAAATGTTATGAAGAGAAAAAATGTTATAAAACATTTTTAAAATGTTTCTTCTGAAATGTTTCGAAAAAATATGTTTACAACTGCAATATAATGTTTTGTGCTACCTGGGTAGCCATGTTTTAACTTGTCCTGTGCGGCTCTATATCAAGACATTTGTTCGCCCGTGTCCAAATTTATGCGTCTCGAGCGGTAGGGCGCACACTGCAATATATCCACTGGAAGATGTTGTTCCACGTTGAACCGACAATATTTGACTATTTAATTTTGGGGTCAGTAAGAAACTGTACATAAATTTCCATGAAGTCTGAGAAATACATGTAGCATGTGCCAACCCTAGACTTGCTCAAGTCTCAATGTTGTTTTTGTTACTTTTTCATTTCGTTCACATTTTTTCCTAAATTCCTGCTCTCTGGCATTTTCAAGTCTGCACTTTTCATCAGATCAGGTTACCAATGTTCACACTTAAGGTTACCAATGTAGCATGTGCCAACCCTAGACAATAGGGTCTGTAAGTCTCGTTTGGTTTCACTTTCGGTTTTACTACTTCCGGGTACAACAACATGTGGAATATACAAAGTCGTAACAGAGAATCGGCGCTAATATGTAATTTGGTGTATTGTTAAGCGATCAGCTGCATACATGAGACTGGGAAAACCCTGCCATGTAGTTTATTTAGGTTCCTAGTCGATGCTACAGTAAGGAAGCGGTGGATACAAAGATGTAGGTACGTGATATCACAATTCAACGAATAATCATGTCAAATTAACACACGTGTGTATAAACTGATAGAATATACTGGACGTGTTGTTTAGATATTTCAGAGGGGATAGGCCTACTACAAAAGATTTTGACAGACGAAATGATAAAAATAAAATAATAAGAGCAAAAAATTACATGTACTACAATTTCATAAATGGGGGGGGGGGGGGAGTTTTTCTTCGTTATTGATTTCAACATTTATTAACATCTTTTATTACATAATTCCCTTCTGTCTGAAAAGGGGAAGGAACACTTATTTATTGTATCAATATAGAAAAAAATAACCTTGCTAGGAAAAGGGGAAAGGGTTGACAGGACACCCTTGATACTACTTGCCTTTATATAGGCTTCTGCATGATTAAATTTTGTATTGTGTTTCAAGAGAACTGGCATATATCTTTATTGTATAATTATGTAAAAGTGACACATGGCCTTGAAAAGAATGATTGTAACACTCATATTCTGTGCTTATTTCAGAAACTACAACTTTGTTGTGTAGTGAGCCACTTTAAGTCAATAAAAACAGCATCTTATGGTATATTACTTTTTTTTCATAGACACAAAGTTACGAAACCTGCTGAAGCAGAAGCATCTGCTTCAAACGTACATGTAGGAACCGAAGTTGATACTGCTACCAATATATCTGTACCAGACAACAATGAAGTGCATCTACATGATCACGAGTATACAGCACCAAACCCTCAACATTTAAAAAGGTACAGTGCACGATACAAGTATTCTAGTACATCAAACCAGGAAGTTACAACGGTTGTTAAGTTTAGTGTCAGGTGGTTTTTCTGTATTTTCTTCTTTCTCATTTCAGTGTTATCTAAGTTTATATGCACACCAAATACTATAATGGTATTGCTTTTGTTCTTACAGCTTCCCTTGAAGACTAGGATGTTGTAAACTTGCAGTGAGAAATATACCTGCTTAATTAAAGGAAACCATCCTTGACAATTGGTAACATCATAATTGAAAGACCCTGGAAAGGTATGTTTTAGCGGTTCGTTAAGGAAAAATGAACAATGCACTTTCTATACACTGACTAGTTATCAATTTCACAGGTCAGCGCAGATTTCACAATATTCAATTACCTAGTAATTTTAGGGGGGTATAAATGTTGCTGTATACACCATTTTCTGTGGATATTTTTCATATATTCATGAAATTTTGTTTGAAGGGATCATGAACACTGTTGGGAGTGTCCATTCAACTGAAATATAAAAGTCAGAAGAATTGAAGATTGCAATGGATGCAACACAAGTGACCTAATATGACCAAATTGATATGAATAGCCAGTTTTTCGCTTGCAGTAATGACAAGAGTCGCCACAAAGAAAAGACCTTAATGTGTATTACACCTAATGCAGCTTATTTCCATTCTGTATGCTGGATACAAATCTAATTTGGCAATTGTGAACCATTGTGGCATTTTAGAGAAGTTGCAAGTTGGTGATATATTCCTGGTGGACAAAGGATTTTGTATATTTGACAAACTTCCAAATGACATGACACTTAATATCCCATTCTTTCTTACAAATAAATCCCACTTCTCAAAAGAGGATGCACAACTTTGCTATAAAATTTCCAGATGCAGAATCAATGTTGGATGGGAAAATGAGAGAATAATTTTTTTTTTAAATTCCTTTGCCATATTCTATCATAGTATAGATATTGATCTGACAAAATATTTCAGGTTTGTGTGGATCATGTGAATTTCCAGGTTCCCCTTTTGAAGGAGATTGCAGATAAATCCTACAAACTTATTAGATTAATTGCATGTATATATATACCTTAAATCTGCACATACCTGCCACATTGAATTTTTAAAGTTAAAAGTAATGAATACCATATATGCAATATAACTTTTCTACATATTTATATAAATATAAAGCCTTTTATATTCATATGAATATAAAGCCCTTTGGAACGTCTCCATCAGAATGAAATATTCTCGAGAGGAACGTTAAACAATATACAATCAAACATAAAGCCTTTTGTTCTTATTCTGAAGATTTTCAAATCTACATTATTAAAAAAGAAGTAAAATCCATTGTTTTAGTAAATGCATGTAATTGAATGATTTAATTTGTAAAGCTGGACACTGTGTCTATATATATATGTATTTTGGTTCATCTAAAATAAGAAAAACTCTGTCTATAATGTTTATTCAATAAATATACATGTAATTACATAACTTTGATAGATGCACCACTGATATCATAATAAAGTATATGTGGTGCATCTATCAATGTGGTTATGTGTGTGTATTTTAGACTGCAAAAATACTTCATTATTATAATTAAACTATATCACGCTTAAAAGGTTGACCATAATACATCTTTGTCAATGTGAATTATTTGAGTGTCACTAGGAATCCACACTAGCAAATCACAGCATTGGGTGTCTTTCAGGTGGTGTTGTCCTTGAATCTGATGCCAATATTCAAATTTTGTTTTGAGGTGCAGCGAACCATCCCTTGCATCACATTCTAAAATGGCAAATGTCATTACATGTATTGATAAAATATACATGATTTACAAGTGCTCTGATTAGTGGTGAAAGTATTATACTGCAATATGCATACTTATTTTGACATAGATGTACTGCAGTATTCAAAACTTGATGCAAGTAAAGTTTATAAAGAACATTAGCAGTTCAATATCACAATGAAGCCTAAGTAGTATTTGTATTTCATTCATAAAATGTTACTTTAAAATTATAATAAACTTGGATACATCCATAGTGATATATATGAATACATATATGTACAGCTAATGTATATGTATTAGGTACACATACACATAATTGTTCAATCTATAATGCTGACTTACCAAGAGGGAAATCCCAACATTTGCACAGGCCTATTTAATTGTCATTGTTCGAGCTGAAAATGGGCACTTAGCCTCAATTAAGAATTTCAGGGGTTGCTGAAAATGGCCTGTTGCCCTGCGGAATGAGGATGCAGTTAATTCCTCCATTGTTGTTGTGAACTTTGACTGTGCCGACTTTGGATGTTTTATCCAACTACTGGCGTATTTTACATTGAACAGTTTTATTTGCCTTCTTATATCTGAAAAATTCCAATACATGTATATCTACATGTAAAAATTTTATCTTCACAGTTCAAACCCATTTATTACCTACTTTGGGTATAGATAAGATAAGTTTATTCCAATTTTGGGCCCAGAGGGCTTAACAGCAAGACAGTTTATAAAGAAAGAAATTTCTAAAAAGAAAGAAAGTTTACAACATATAAACTTATATCATAATAGATATAGATCCAAACATGTATTGACATTATTTTATCTTTAAATTGTGTACCTGCCTTTGAAAATTTGCTGTCATATGAAGATCGACACTTATACTGCCCCATTATGGGCATACTGGCATCAGACATCCACATTAATGATGACTGCACAATGCACAACACCTTTATCCTCAGATTCAAGGCATATCTATAAAATATTTTTAAAATATTAAACAATCTTAACCCATCTGTGATGTAACTGATATAGATAGGCATATTTAATGCGCTTTGTTTATTGAATATACAACTGTACACTGCAGGTGCCTAAATGTATCGTTATTCAACCCCCCCCCCCCTTTTTCGATCTCCCCAGTACGTTCGTATAAATACAAAGCAAGTTTTATGCATAATCCGTTTTTATTTTCAAGTATTAATATACTTTCAATTGGAATGATTTAAGAATATAAAAACGTATCGTACATCTCTCTAGTTCATAGATTATGCTTTTACCAACTTGCTCTTTATCTGCAAGACGTACCCTCGTCGATGCTTGTACACTGGCGGTTATTACACGCAATTCGTCAAACACGAAGCGAAGAATCCTCGACCACTCCACTAATGCTTCAATTCCCATGTTTATCTCGTTAAAACCTCCACATAATCGATAGATAACGCTATATTTATGTATACCACTCTCTACACAGATGCTGGTGTTAATAATCGAGCTAACTCTCGGCAAACACTAAAAGTTACCAATGTTATCATGGTACCCATTTTATCATCAGATCACAAGTATGTATCCAAGACATTTTATCACCAAAAAACCGAGTAACCTAAAAATATATTTAACATTTTTGTATGTAATAAAATTTGGTTTTACAATTATATTTAATTTAAACAAATCACATTTGTTTAAATTTCCTATGTTACCTAAAATTAATACATATATCTACAATAATAAATCTTGCAAAATAAAATTTAAAAAATTTTTGAAATAAAGGGGATTATATACATTTTACATATTAAATTTATGATTCAAGGGGAGGTAATTCTCAATTTACTTAAGTTAACCCATTCTTGAGCTTTGTCGAGGTAATTCTTAATATCAGTCGTCACTATTCGACAGTGTGCGATTGTCACTTGAAAATACTGGATCCGACAACCCAGTGCTAACTTGGGATATTTTAAAGATTTATTTAAGGTAAGGTCCCAAAAATTGATTAGTAATTGGTAATATTTCTTGTCTTTTGGCGGCAAGTGTTTATAAAAATGTAACAGGGAACATTGCAAGCACGAAATTTATGGGACAGAAAAACTTTGGGAAGAGTACGAATTAAATATTTTTAGAAAAGGTGTTCCAAAGAATCCCTTTGTCTAGAAGCGCGAGAAAATTACACCGCAAAAGTTTGTAAAATATAGAGAATTTTTTATCAAATCTGGAAATAAACGAACTAAGTGAAAGAATCGTTAATTACATGTATATGTTGTAAGCTACCTATTCATTGGTAGCTCAATAATGCAACTAGTCTTATATATTAAGATTTTAACCTAATTCGCAATACCAAAGCCAACAGAGATGGTTTATGCTTGTCCGATCGATCGATATGAAAATGCGTTTGTCCGATCAATCGATATGCTTCGCCTCGACTTTTAAAGTAGGACAATAATTTCTTTTCCGGGACGTTGCACCAATCTCTACCCAGAGTTATCGTTCCCGCTACGCTCCACTAATAGCTCTTTCATCGTCTAAAGCATACCAAAATGTACCAAAACTAACTGAGCACATCAAACTGTAATGATAATATCTAAGCAAATCAAAGTATTCTCTGATTTTTTTGAAAAGAAGAGAATGGTAAATATGAGACACCTGAGCGAATAAAAAGTTTTATATGAACAGTCATTCATTCAATAATACTAGATTATCATGGAACTCGTTGTCTTTGTGCACCTACTTTAAAATAAAACTTGTAAAAATTATTATTTGTGATGCAATAAGTAAAAGTAAGTTTTGCCAAGAATCTTGACATTTAAGACGTTGAAGCGTTGAAGTGTTGTAGCGTAGCGCGTAATACGCCCGCTGGTGAGAGATTGACGTTGCACGTGAAAATTCCAGATAGTGGCAGTTTCCGTAAAGTCACGTGGTAAAAATTCTTACATTTGAATAAAAAGTACGGAAGCCCATTAGTGGAAACCAAAACTAAATAAAAAACAAACGTTAAAACTCCATTAGCGATGATGAAATCGCCGTAAATTAATAACTTAGAAGCCAAGTTTTCTTCCTTGTTAAGTTCTACTGACACACACATTAAATTCTCAAAAACTGTTCTTAATTTCGTTTTTTATCTAATAATTTCGTTTATAGTTTGGTTTTCATTTTTTATTTAGTTATGTCGTTTTTTATTTGATTTTGGGTTTTTATACATTAATTTCGTTTTCTGCTTAATATTTTCGTTTTCTTCATTAATTTCGTTTTTTATTAAATAATTTCGTTTTATATCTAATCATTGTATTTTTTATTCATTAATTCGTTTTTTATTTGATAATTTCGCTTTTTTAATTAGTTTTGGTTTTTATAGATTAATTTCGTTTGTTATTTAATAATTTCGTTTTTCCTTTAAATTTAGTTTTTATTTTTACTATAATGGGTTTCCTTGAAAAAACTCACATCTAAATGGGTTATATTAAAATTTAAATTCAAGTAATTAGGGGACGGGTAAAACGCCTGTAACTATATGTCATCCGACATTGATGTTCACACTCTGATTATTATCATTTTCAGCATTCATCAATTCAGTTTGAAAGGGGGGGGGATGTTAATGAAAACTGTGGGTTTTTTTTATTTGGTCAGACATTAAACATTGATCACACCTCCTAGCAATAAACGTTGTAAATTCGTTTGTCATTTCAAATACTTTTTGAAAGAGTGTTTCTATTTCGTAGTTAGGCTATAAAACCCAAGACAGCCGATAACAATACATCATACATATCATGATATATCAACAACTTAATCCTCTTTCCCCCACCCCCTACTCCTTCTCCCCCGAACATTTTCTTGATCCGCGCCAGAACATTGTTAATTACATTCACATGTATCTCACTTCCGAATCTAATGTAATCTACCTGTTGAAATCTGGGTGTTTTTTTTTGGGGGGGGGGGGTTCACATGCAATTTAATATTTTGAATATATATATTTTTTATCGAAACCACATTTTAATGTATCAAGTGCTATTCCATGTAAGAATCATGCATAATTGAATTTCCACGGCACATGCAATGTTACGAAAGTAGGCCATAATTTTAGTAAAAATCGGTTGGATGAATAATCTATGAAAATCTGTTTAATCTTGATCTTGCATCACTCGGTATAAATTACACGACAGAAAACAACACGATTTACTGTGTACTAATCCATACAAATTGTCGACAACATCAAAGGGAAATACTCAAATGTTTAGCAACATTGAAATAAAATACCACTTATACATGTTTCAGGATTAAGTCTTCAATTATCATGATCAATCTTCAAAAGTGTGGAAATTTTTTTATTCCGATTTTATAAATGGTACGATGTTCGTTTTAATATAGAGCTTTTTAGTTATCGTTCTTGGAATCGCTAGATGGCACGCCGTAACTAGGAACGCTGAAACGTTTTCAAAACATTGATTATACTAACATTCAAATTTTAGAAAGATAACGATATAATGAATGTTTTGAAAACAACATGAAACTGTTCCTACAGCTACGTTACCTAAATGATCAAAAATATATTTCAGTTTAAGAAAAGAACAAAACATTTTGTTAAATGTTTTTATAACGTTTTTAAGACATTGATTGAAAATATTGAAATGTTAAAATGTAAGCAAACTTTAGAAATTTTTAATACCATTTCAAAAATGTTCCCTCAAAATGTTTTTGCTATGAGATATAAAAATATTTTATTAAGGTGGGTCCTTAGTCCTGAATTTTTGGGGTTTAGGTAGCATTTTTTTTTTGAATCAATAGATTAACACTCAGAGTAAAGAAAAAAGGCAAATTAGTTAAGGATTTCCATATTAATTTTCATTACAGTCACTACTGAAGTAATGTACCCCTATGTAGATTTTTATGAAATTCATTGGAAACAATTATCTGTTGTTATTTTAAAATATAAAAAAATAATAATAATTTAAATTACATTTATTTATCAGGAAACATGTCAATAACTAAAACACATGTCATTTTCAATATGTTCATCAAGTTTTAGTATAATAAGTGCAAAATTATTGAATTAGCTTTATTCTCCAAAATGTTAAAAAACAAACTAATATGGACACAACTTCCTTATAGCATGGTTTACATATCATTTTTTCTGTTTATAGTAGTAGATGTACATCTGGTGTAGTTATTTATGGGAAAAAAATCCATACCTTTCCTTAATAATTTTAAATCTATAGCTTCCAGAGCATGTATACCCCCATAAAAAACCTAAGTCTGGCACCATACAGCTGAGCTATTCAAAACCACTGATGGATTAAAATTGTATGTAATTACATGAAAAGACACAGATAATAATTCCTTATCACCTTGGTAAAATGTTTGTGAAAAATATAGGAAATCTATTGCATAATGGACTTGATAAATAAGTTAATGAAAACAGAGTTATTGTCCTTGGATTCAATATTTTGAAACACATTATTGACTATTCAAATATAACTAAGACTTTTGAAATATTTTATGGCTAACAAGATTTTTTACAATAACTATTGAAAAAGACTCCAACAAAATTTATGTTCCAGTCATTAAATTATTGACTTTGGAAAATCGTATGACGTCACAGGAGTGTGGAACTACGTTAAATTTTATAAAAACATTTTCACAACGTTAAATAAAAATGTTTAATTCAAACGAATTAAACACTACCTTTGAAATCATTCTAAAAATGTTTTTAAATCATCTTACAAAAGTGTTCTATAAAGAAATGACCGCAACCTTTTTGGAAACATTTTAAAAATGTTTTTGAAATGTTGTTATGAAGAGAAAAAATGTTATAAAACATTTTTAAAATGTTTCTTTTGAAATGTTTCGAAAAAATATGTTTACAACTGCAATATAATGTTTTGTGCTACCTGGGTAACCATGTTTTAACTTGTCCTGTCCGGCTCTATATGAAGACATTTGTTCGCCCGTGGCGGTAGGGCGCACACTGCAATATATCCACTGGAAGATGTTGTTCCACGTTGAACCGACAATATTTGACTATTTAATTTTGGGGTCAGTAAGAAAATATACATAAATTTCCATAAAGTCTGAGAGATACATGTAGCATGTGCCAACCCCTGCATGATTTTATAATGCACACCCTCGTAATCATTTGCATTGTCAAAAATCATAGTGTTATATAAATATTTGGAATTTTAATTTACCACTTCATCCTCTGCAACAATACTGTTAACGTATTTATGTTTAAAGTCTGAGAGATACATGTAGCATGTGCCAACCCCTGCATGATTTTATAATGCACACCCTCGTAATCATTTGCATTGTTAAAACTCATAGTGTTTTATTTAACCAAACCAATTTGAACTATTTGACTCCATGACTTTATTATGTTTCACCAAAACAACAAAATTGCACGGTGCGTGATTTGTTTGTGAAATTGCAAAGTGCGTCACGCAAATGGATTTTACTACTATATATTTAACATTTTTGTATGTAATAAAATTTTGTTTTACAATTATATTTAATTTAAAAAAATCACATTTGTTTAAATTTCCTATGTTACCTAAAATTAATACATATATCTACAATAATAAATCTTGCAAAATAAAATTTAAAAATGTTTTGAAATAAAGGGGATTATATACATTTTACATAATACATTTATGATTCAAGGGGAGGTAATTCTCAATTTACTTCTTGAGAGTCGTCGAGGTAATCAATCGTCACTATTCTTGTCACTTGAAAATACTGGATCCGACAACCTAGTGCTAACTTGGGATATTTTAAAGATTTATTTAAGGTAAGGTCCCAAAAATTGATTAGTAATTGGTGACATTTCTTGTCTTTTGACAGCAAGTGTTTATAAAAATGTAACAGGGAACATTGCAAGCACGAAATTTATGGGACAGAAAAACTTTGGGAAGAGTACGAACTAAATATTTTTAGAAAAGGTGTTCCAAAGAATCCCTTTGTCTAAAAGCGCGAGAAAATTACACCGCAAAAATTTGTAAAATATAGAGAAATTTTTATCAAATCTGGAAATACACGAACTAAGTGAAAGAATCGTTAATTACATGTATATGTTGTAAGCTACCTATTCATTGGTAGCTCAATAATGCAACTAGTCTTATATATTAAGATTTTAACCTAATTCGCAATCCCAAAGCCAACAGAGATGGTTTATACCTGTCCGATCGATCGATATGAAAATGCGTTTGTCCGATCAATCGATATGCTTCGCCTCGACTTTTAAAGTAGGACTATAATTTCTTTTCCGGGTCGTTGCACCAATCTCTACCCAGAGTTATCGTTCCCGCTACGCTCCACTAATAGCTCTTTCATCGTCTAAAAGCATACCGAAATGTACCAAAACTAACTGAGCACATCAAACTGTAATGATAATATCTAAGCAATTCAAAGTATTCTCTGATTTTTTTTTTTAAAAAAAGAAGAGAATGGTAGATATGAAACACCTGAGCGAATTGAAAAGTTTTATATAAATAGTCATTCAGTCAATAATACTAGATTATCATGGAACTCGTTGTCTTTGTGCAGCTTCTTTAAAACTAAAACTTGTAAAAATTATTATTTGTGATGCAATAAGTAAACGTAAGTTTTGCCAAGAATCTTGACATTTAGACGTTGACAGAGGTGTTGTAGCGTAGCGCGTAATACGCCCGCTGGTGAGACATTGACGTTGCACGGGAAAATTCCAGATAGTGGCAGTTTCTGTAAAGTCACGTGGTAAAAATTCTTACATTTGAATAAAAAAGTACGGAAGCCCATTAGTGGAAACCAAAACTAAATAAAAAACAAACATTAAAACTCCATTAGCGATTTTGAAATCGCCGTAAATCAATAATTTAGAAGCCAAGTTTTCTTCCTTGTTAAATTCTACTGACACACAGATTAAATTCTCAAAAACTGTTCTTAATTTCGTTTTTTTATCTAATAATTTCGTTTTTAATTTGGTTTTCATTTTTTCATTTAGACATGTCGTTTTTTATTTGATTTTGGTGTTTTTTTTATACATTAATTTCGTTTTCTGTTTAATATTTTCGTTTTC
Source organism: Ostrea edulis (assembly GCF_947568905.1). Lineage (NCBI taxonomy): Eukaryota > Metazoa > Mollusca > Bivalvia > Ostreida > Ostreidae > Ostrea > Ostrea edulis. The sequence continues at coordinate 20,752,626 of NC_079171.1, forward strand.
TTCATTAATTTTGTTTTTTATTAAATGATTCGTTTTATATCTAATCATTGTATCTTTTATTCATTAATTCGTTTTTTATTTGATAATTTCGCTTTTTTAATTAGTTTTGGATTTTATAGATTAATTTCATTTTTTATTTAATAATTTCGTTTTTCTTTCAAATTTAGTTTTTATTTGTACTAATGGGTTTCCGTAAAAAACACACAACATTAAAATTTTAAATTCAAGTAATTAGGGGACGGGTAAAACTCCTGTAAGTATGTGTCATCCGACATTGATGTTCACACTCTGATTATTATCATTTTCAGCATTCATCAATTTAGTTTGAAAAGGGGGGGTTAATGAAAACTTTGGTTTTTTTTTATTTGGTCAGATATTAAACATTGATCACATCTTCTAGCAATAAACGTTGTAAATTCGTTTGTCATTTCAAATACTTTTTGAAAGAGTGTTTCTATTTCGTAGTTAGGCTATAAAACCCAAGACAGACGATAACAATACATCATACATATCGTGATATCAACAACTTAATCCTTGAACATTAAATTCAAACAAATTGTCGACAACATCAAAGGGAAATACTCACATGTTCAGCAACATTGAAATAAAATACCACTTATACATATTTCAAGATAAAGTCTTCAATTATCATGATCAATCTTCAAAAGTGTGGAAATTTTTTATTCCGATTTTATAAATGGTACGATGCTCGTTTTAATATAGAGCTTTTTAGTTATCGTTCTTGGAATCGCTAGATGGCACGCCGTAACTAGGAACGCTGCAGCGTGAACAATTCCTCCAGTGCGGTGTAAAAATGTAGTGTTGGGCACAGTAATGACAGTTCATGCGCTTCCCACGGTGCATATCCGAAAGAAAACGGATTGTCCTTTCTTTGAGAGAGTACCAGATAGCAAACAGCTTCTAAAGTCTCTACAATTAAGCACCTAACATCCAGACAAATGTCAATGCAGCAGCCAACACAGAGGGGCATCACATTGCAGGTCAGATTGGGTGATTTCGGTAAATCAATAAAAGAAATACATTACAATGAATGTCAATTCATTACTTTTTAGTGAAAGATACATATTTAAAAAGAAATCCTCATATTTACATTTAGTGAAAGATACAAATTTAAAAAGCAATTCTGATATTTATAGTTTGAGCATTGGTACACCAGACATGTATGCTTTTATACAGTAGTCTAAGAGATAGAAATATATGGTTATTTGGGCTGGGCTGGGACGATTCAGGGTTAACTCAATTCGGTTCGGTTTCGATTCAGAACAGCATAATTATTTTTTTTCTTTCGATACGGTTCATATTAGGTCCAATTTATCTAATCTTTTGAGAGTCTGAAAAGCTATCTTTTATTGATTTACTTCTCTCTTATATTAACTGTAAAAATATTTAATCCGTGTCATCATCTACGATGTTGATTTCACTCCAACACTAACAGAAATGCAACATGACATGTAAAGATAAGCTGCAATAATCTTACGGATGATATTCTGAGTGGTAATAATGCTAATTCTCAACGCAGTAGTGATTTAAATCTCTGATGCATAAAATCCCATATGTTCTGCACATCACTCAGACGCCATATTTGTTGTTTTTGGTGTATGTAAAACCTAAACCGAACCGAACCGAAATCCGGAATTTGTAATCTGTGCATCGAAACGAATGGTATGAATCGCGGTGCACCGAAAGTATCGATGCACCGCACAGTCCTAATGGCCATATGTGCAGTATATTAGCGGATCTAAGTATGGTGAGATATGGAAGGTGCATATCCATTTCAAGTCAGTGGATTTGAGAGAGGCTGGTGATTAGATAAAACATGTACCTTTGTCCAGGGGAGGGGGTGTTACAGGTAATAGAAGGAAAATAATTCTGACTAATAATTGAAATAGCACATAAGGGGTGAGGTAAATAATTAAGCCATGCCGTGATTTATTATTGACACATGAACAAAATATGGAAATTGTTAGATGTATTCTAAAAAAAAAAGATATTTCACAATTTCAATGCCATTTCATGCAAAAGTATTTGTAAAGATAAACCGAACCCAAATTCCCCCATTTTTTTTTTTAAAGATTTGACACCAGCATGCAAATATGCACAATGACTTAAAGGAGGTTTTTTAATTATGCAATATCATTTCAATTAACAAACATAAACAATCATATATAGGAATGGAATGACATATATATATTGATATGTGAAGCTAAGTATTAGACTTAACAATTTTTCATCTCATTTGGTCATCTAAGTTGATTAAAGTTACATATATTACATGTACCTTTCCTTTCATTTGACAATTCTACCATACAGCTCGAAACTGTACAGGTAAAAGGCATACATGTATGGCAGTTGTGTTTAAAATATACACTGTCGTTTTAAATACCAGTATTTTTGTAAGTAGATTGACTAGAATATGTATATAGGTATGAAAATATATTCATAAAAATTATATAGATAAAATGTTCATTTAATTGAAAATGATCTTTCATTTCAATGTTAGACAGACAAAAAATATAGAACATTAGCGTGTTTGTTTTTTAATAAAAGCATGATATCAACTTTGATACATGATAATAAAAATGACTTGAAGTCATAGCCATGATGCATACATGTATTGAATACTGGTAATTCAATTAACAAAGAATTACTGGTGAAAATCATTAAATGGATTTGAACTTCTTTTATTTTACAAGCTCTTGAAATACATATACTGTACCCATTTTTTTCAGACACTGGGGACAGTCAAGAGTCCCACTCCTTGTCGATATCACCTCTAACTTTTGTGAATACCAAGAATTAGATTTGTGGGATGTGAACAAGGTTCTACAGCTCACAAAAAGAAGTGCATTGAATCCCTTTAGAAGTCAATTTCAACAAGATCTAGCAGATGTCCAATCCAGAACGTTGAAATTTTATTTGTGAAAAGAATCCAAATGCATTGAAAATAATTGTTTTAAAAAATCATTGCTTAGTTATATGTTATGTCAAAAACTATACAAAAGAAATGAGTGAAGCAAAAATCACCATTGCGCATGTACCAATATACTGACCTGTAATAAATTTGTTGGTGTTCATTCATATCGATACGTTATTTAGCAAATTGCTAATATCTATCTATCTATTTATCTATCTATCTATCTATCTATCTATCTATCTATATATATATATATGGAAAAACTAAGTACACTGTATTTTATTTAAAACATGGACAGGCCCTTACAAAGTATTTGAAGTCTTACAGTAAGATATTTTTGGGACAAGTATTACTGATATGAGTATTTGCTATTTTCCCATTATTTTGATAACCTTTACCAAAACCGTCTTCACTGATAATTTACATTTTCAACACTAGAAACAGCAAATATTTTTTTTTTTGAATAAACTGAAAAATGGTGCAATATTTTCCTTTAAACTATGCTTTCTTCTATTACTCAATAGTGTCCCGATAAACACCACATTGTGTAAATGCAATGCATTAATATTCATGATGGAGAGGGTTACTGCAATAATGAAAACATGACTGTAAAATTCACCCTTAGTAGTGGAAATCTAATCAACTCAACCGAAGAATTGAAATAAAGGATCAAGCCTTGTCCCCTTATCCCAAAAAAATTTAAGATACAGAGCTTTACTTTCATTTTTAAATTTTGCAAGATAAGAATTTTAAGACAATTGTGAAAACAACCCCTACAAAAATCAAATAAAGAAATAATTGGGTAAAAAGATGCAATGCAACATGCGTGACTACATTCATATCTTTCCAGGTGTCTTTTTTTTTTTTTTTTTTAAAGATTACTTCTAAAATTCTCAGGATTAAATACGCCTGTAACCCCCACACCCCTTTTCCCAGCCGTACAATCATGGCAAAATTTTACGACATTTCAGGGGCGGATCCAGAGGGGATTCCGGGGGTCAGACATCCCCACCCCCCTTTCGTCAGAAAAGTTTGCTTTTTTGCTTTAAAAGAGGTAACAATAACGCATTCCAGGTTGGACACACCCCCTCTTTGAAAACCAAAATTAATGATAGATCCACTTTTAAAAATCCTACATCCACCATTGTACATACTGACATCCACTGTACATACTAACATCCACTGTACATACTGATATCCACTGTACATACTGACATCCACTGTACATACTGACATCCACTGTACATACTGATATCCACTGTGCATACTGACATCCACTGTACATACTGACATCCACTGTACATACTGACATCCACTGTACATACTGGTATCCACTGTACATACTGATATCCACTGTACACACTGACATACACTGTACATACTGACATCCACTGTACATACATACATCCACTGTACATACTGACATCCACTGTACATACTGACATCCACTGTACATACTGACATCCACTGTACATACTGGTATCCACTGTACATACTGATATCCACTGTACACACTGACAGCCACTGTACATTCTGACAGCCACTGTACATATATACGTCCACTATACATACTGGCATCCACTGTACACACTGACATCCACTGTACATACTGACATACACTGTACATACTGACATACACTGTACATACTGACATCCAGTGTACATACTGACATCCACTGTACATACTGACAGCCACTGTACATATAGACCTCCACTGTACATACTGGCATCCACTGCACATTTTGATTTTGAGCTCAATGCTCTAACCACTCGGCCACGGAGGCCCCTTAATGTTTATTAATAAGAATGTATGTATAACAGCATCATTGATAATATGATTATACAAATCTTAAAAATGTTGAATTGATTCTCTAAGATATGTATGATCGACATCAATCTGGTGTTCCATGTGCACATACCGAATCTGCTTTTTTTCAGAACACAATGTTTGTTGGCTACATATAAGATGTGATTTCTTCAGGTCATTTTCATGTTAAAATAAACTAATGTTAGCTTGTTCTTTATACACAGTCAGTTAGTTCTTACAAGGTTATATGTATGTATTTGTTTTCTTCAGAAAAATGGCAGGTCTTCATTTCATTGGGGTAAGCATGAAAACAACAGATACCACGGTTGCTATAACAACACCAAACACACCGACAGAAACTGATGATTACGGGTGGCAGTTTCTTATTCCATGTTTCATCATCTTCGTATCTGTATTTGTTATCGCGGCTCTCATCATATGTCGCTCATCTCTTATCGAGGCTATCATCAGATGTCGCTCATCTCTTATCGAGGCCATCATCAGATGTCGCGTTAGAAATGGAAGACAGTGCGATACAGATGACAACGACCCCCGTCCACTTCAGACCATTGCCGTGGACATAAACGAAGAAGCTCTCGATGAAGAAAACGAATAACGTAAAAAGGACCGTCACTGAATTTATTGACTTACCGGTGAAATAGTGCTATTCATGTATACATATTTCGTGTCTCTGTTCTTGTTTAGTTTGATATAAAACTATATATGTGAATTTAGGTAGTTGAAAAGGGTTATTTGATCATCTCAATGTGTGTTGTTTAGACATAAGTGGTGGTAAGCTGAAGAAATGTATAATGCAATCAAAGTAATGGCGACGGTATTTTGAGTCTACTTTACGATTGATTGATTTTATATTGTCTGACGTCACACTCGAATAAACAACTTACATGTATATTACCATGAAGAATATTAATTCATACGAGTATTGAATGTTAATTTGGTAAAAATTAAGTAGTTTTTAAATAAGATTTTCTACAAGTGAAAAATGTGTGTTAAATGCATGAAATGCTTATCAATGTAAAGACTGTTGATTTTGAGTTGATGTTTTTACATTCCACTCGTGAATAGAGATATAACACCAGCTGTAGGTCTACCAATTTCTACATCATGAGTTTGTTCGCATTTGAAGTTTATATCATATGTTTATCATGTCGGAAGTTTGTTTCCACTATATGTTTGTTCGTATTATAAGTTTGTTTCCGCTCAAAGCTTATCTTTTATTTTGAATTTGTTCATTTTCGTTTTAAACATTTAATAGTTGTAAATGTTCATGCAAACATTGTTTATTTAAAAAATATATATATGAAGAAAGCAGCATATTTAAGTTGTGGTCTGAAAATTATCGCATAATGTTTACTTCCTTGACTACAAATAATAATGAAAGTTGGGTGTTTTAAAAATATTCTGATTGTATAGTGGTTATTTGCGACAATCTAATATACACTGTAATACTGAAAGTTAGTGTTCTAAAGATATTCAGAATGAACTGACAATTTATCTTTTACGGCTATGATTCAAGATATTCAGAATGATATGACAATCTATATCCTTGACGTCTATATATGATTCAAGATAATGATGAAAGTGGGGGATTGTATTGAGTTCCCTGCGTTTCTATACCACGGTGTTAGTTGTCTAGACCTGACAACTCTTCATCAATCTGTTCTGATTGACAAGTGATTTTTTGATAAGACGTTTTGGTGGGTGGGACCTATCATACAGTTTCGTCTGTTGCCTTGCTTAGGGTGATTTAAATGTTTATATCAATGAAGTGGGCTTTTACGACAAAATTACACGCTTCTCTTTTATACAGGGATACATTTCAGGTGACTCATTATACTAAAATTTTATTTATTGGCTCGTTTAAACACCTCATGTAAAGCACACAGGCACCTGAAGTATGGATATTACTACCCCCCCCCTTTTTATTTTTTGTGGCAATGTTTTCTCTTAAATGTGTGAATTCCAGGTCTATCTCATCTCTCTTTCGATTGATGTAATCGTTTCATGCTTTTTGTAAGCTTTAGAGATTGGCCTTCTAACGGTATAATAAAATACACCAGGTATGAAACAAAAATTTGTAAACAAACAGGTGGTTCCCGTTTTGGGGCACATTTTTCAATTAATTGCAGTGTTACCCAAGGGACCGGTCAATATTTATTGGGGGATTGGGACCGGTGCAAAATGCAACAGACATACATTTATTTTGACTTGCATACTGATAGGACTCAAACTTTTTTTTTTATTTTCAACACTGATAGGACAGCTATATATTTTTTTGCAAATGTATCATTGGACAAAAAATATTATATGGTATTTCAAACTTTTAATTCAACTATCTTTTAAACAATAATACTGAATTATATTCTTTTTTAAACAATAATACTGAATTGTGGACATGTTTTATTTCATGTCCATGCAAGTTGAATATACTAAAGACAATTTGCAATAAAATACTGGACCTTTGAAAATTGTTAATATTAAAACATGTAATTAAATATCACAAAAGAAGTATTCAGCTGTGAATAAAATTATAAAAATTACATTAAGTTTTACATCATAGAAAATAAAAATGGTATATCATGTTGATCATAACTTGAAAGATACAGACCAGAATTTAACTAAAGTCTAAACACATCTTTAATAATTTGATAGTTTGCTATTACAACCTATCATTGGGTCAAATGCTGTCTGAATTGTTGGGCCGTTCTTGGCACACTGAATTTGACTACGAATAACTCCGTTTACTTGATGAAGATGTAGGGCTCACGGAGGGTGTAACCGGTCGATAGGGGATGCTTATTCTTCCTAGGCACCTGATCCTACCTCTGGTATATTCAGGGGTCCATGTTTGCCCAACTTTCTATTTTGTATTGTTTAAAGGAGTTATGAGATTGATCACTGTTCGTTATCTTCACCTTTTATAGAGATTACTGAGATGTGAAAAATACTTGTGAGTACATGAGACAAAAATTCAGTAAAACAGCAATATAAGAAAATGTGAAATGTAACACTTTTAAAAACAACAATCTAACAAAAAGAAAAAGAAATAAAATGAAAATAATGAGATTTGTAACTTCACTAGACAAATTACCGACAAACAAGACAAAGTAAACAAAAGTTTCTGAGGAGCTTGAATCCTTCAGCTGATATAACTGGAGAGACAATTACGAAAAACTCCAGAGATTTTCAAAATGAAGTAAAAATGGTATTTAATTGTACATATATATTTACTTATTAGATAGGACACACACTTTTTAATTACACATCTGATATAGGACAGCAACTTATTTTGTACAGTGTAACTTTAGAAGATAGGACATAGGATTAAATCAAAGTACTTAAAGTACTCGTGGGAGTTGAACATTGTGGAAATTCAGTTAGAACAGATAGCACTGGAAGGGTAGGAGGATAAATGACTGAATATTATCATGATTTTAGATACAAATCAACTGTTGTTGTTTTTCAAAGCGTTACAACAGCAAACATGGATAATGGAAGACCCATGGGCCACAACGCTCCTCGAGTAACTGAAGTCGTGTTGTTGTTTTCTAGAATTTCACCCCTTTATATTCTCATGAAAAATGTGACCACATATTATGGCCCAAACATTCAAATCAATATGGTTATCAATGCCTTGCAGTTATGAAGAAGTTTTTTCCCCCTGTATATATACATTCAAGTTTAATCCTAGTTGTAGCTAATTCTAAGGATTCATTACTTGAAAAGGTAGTCCAATATGCTAAACTGTCACCTGAGTATACTACAGTCCTGTAGAGGATCAATGGAATGGTAAATAATTGTATAATAACTCAAAATAAATGAAATGCAAAAAAATTAAAAATTGTCCGGCATCGGAAATGCACAAGCCGAGTTGCGCAAGGAATGGGCATAGAGGGAACCGGCAGAAAAGTTTGCAAGAATTATCAAGCAGGGAGCAAAATTTTGCGTACATAAATTTCAGCAGACTTAAATCCTTTGTGACCTTGACCTTTAACCCTTGACCAAAATAAATAGGCTTCTTTGTCTCATCAAGGGCGATAATCCATCTAAGTTTAATTGAGATCCTATAATTTGTTAAAAAATTATAGTGCAGAAAACAAAATTTTCTCCAAATTTCAGTCTATTTATAGCCACTGTGACTTTGACCTTGTGACCCCGGAATCGATAGGCTTCTTGTCTTACTTAATCGATCTAAGTTTGATTGAGATCGATCTAAGTTTGATTGAGATCCTATAATTCGTTCAAGAGCTATGGTGTGGAAAACAAAATTTTCTCCAAATTTCAGTCTATTTATAGCCAGTGACCTTGACCTTTGACCTAGTGACCCCATAATCGATAGGCTTCCTGGTCTGACTGAGGGTGACAATCCATCTAAGTTTGATTGAGATTGTATGATTCGTTCAAGAGATATGGTGCGGAAAACAAAATTTTCTCCAAATTTCAGTCTATTTATAGCCACTGTGACCTTGACCTTTGACCTAGTGACCCTAGAATCGATAGGCTTCCTCATCTTACTGAGGGTGACAATCCATCTAAGTTTGAATGAGATCCTTTAATTTGCTCAAGAGCTATGGTGCGGAAATGAAATGTTGATGCGTGCCCGCCTGCCCACCCAAAGGCACTTCATCAGATCATAAGCCGAGTTCGACTTCATCGCAACTCCGCTAAAAATGAAACACTAGTCAAATAATGTTATTTATTGCCAAGGTATTTGGGATATTATACTGTGGCTCAAACAGGGGGTGAATGAACCTGACAGTATGGGAAGCATATAGTGGAATCAGACTTGTGATGCTGGAAATCTATAGTGATTAATAAACTATGCATGTACAAGATCCATAACTATTTTTTTTTTCAGTTGGTGAGGGAGAATCCTCATGTCTCTTTCATCTGTAGACAAATAAACAATGTGTTTTGACCAGAGCAATTTCCAATCCTTTTTGCAGCATAAATTCAACATTGTGGCAACTGGGTTAAACTTTGATAGTGAAGTCATACATGGCAGCACCTTATCCCATGCTCTTAAAATTTCTGTTTGACACACACTCATGACATCCACTCAAACATTACAGAGTGCAGCAAAATCCCATTGTAATAGGGGATTCAAAATGGATAACTGGTACAAAATATGGTACATACTATTCAAAAAGGATAATGAATTTGACATATTGATGTGTTGGAAAAGGAAATTCTGACATTGCATCGGGGCTCTAAGCGTTTTCAAACATTGTCATTTGATAAAAGTGTTCTACATTTTCAAAAATAGAGATTAATATGTCTTTACATACATAGGTGAGAAAGTTTCCATTATTCCTAGCCGAGACATACCATGTATGCACAAAAAATTCATAAACAAATATCACGCTACTCACGTAGCTTAGAAAATGTGGACCTTACCGTCATCAAGCGCAGCGAAACACGCCATTTCGAGATTTTCGTCGACGAAAGCTCGGTAACAGTAATGAATAAGATACACTCATTTTGTATCTATTTTGTGACTTTCTTTATTAAAAGGAACAGTTCTCTAATGTGTAACGTGCAATTACTACGTAATTCAATAACTTGAAGCAGTTTCATTTTGCAACCGGATACGCGGATATAAGAAATTTTATTTCGTATTCCGATCCCAATCGAAAGTTGTTGACTAGGAATGACGTGTTTTAATTCAATATACATGTAACATCAAGCATTCTTTATATCACATTAAAAAACAAAACAAATATATACACATACACAATGTTGTAGAGTTATTTCTTGTAAATTTTCTGAGGTTTCGCCACGGTGTCAATAGGTCTTGTGTGCAGTTGTCGTTCGTTTCCCTATCAATGTTTATAGGTGACGCTGCGCTACAACCGACAATTTTCAACCTTATCTTTTATTTTTCTATGTATATCAGTATCAATTTGATCGAAATCTTGTATTCAAATTGATTTGAATACAATATCATTGCATTTACTTACATGTCAATTATCAAAATTAGATTAATTCAGAAAAGTTACATGGATTATTTAATGGCGGATGTTTATAAAAGTTTATGTTGATTTACCTAGGAGTAAATCAGTTGACACAGAACCCCCGTTGACGACCACTATACAAATCAATACAAATTACTGCGCAGAAAAGTGCGTGATGACCCAGGGAGATTGAACATAGTTCAACTCCCAAAAAATGGAAATATGGAATGCACCGGTCCCCATCCCCCATTAAATATTTACCAGTCCCTAAGGCATTTTGGCGATCGGCAGGTCACGGAAATGTCACACCACAAGTCTCTTTGACCCCAAGCCCATCTTATCTCTTTTATTTGTCACAATCTTACGTGCATTGATCGGACAGGGCTTCTTCTCTTCCAATGGAGGTCACAGAGAACGAATTGATAACGTGTCATGTGATCGGTCCGCGAATAATCCCGAGATCATTCGGATGATCCCGAGACTAAACAACTTTAATCTGTCCGGACCAATGAAATGCAACAGAATTGTGTGCCGGTGTGGTATCATAGAACCCCCCCCCCCCCGAAAAGCCTTTCCCTCCGAAAAATCGGGCCCGGGATAGACATTCCCCCCGAAAAGATAGCATAGAATTTCCCACTAGGAAGAATTAACCCGGGCCCAATTTTCTTCCCTAGGAAAAACCGTCCCATAAATAAAAGTACCCCCCCCTTCTTACATTTTAGCTATGTATCCGTTTCCAGTTCTATTGCTAGAATTTTTCTGCTTATCTAGACCAAGGATTCTTATTATTTTTTTATTTTATTTTGAACAGGGTCTTGCGTAATCTTATGATTTTAAATTATTTTTATTTATACAGTGAATTTATTTTACTTTTCAGATATCTTAATTTTATATCTTTTAGTCGACTTTTTATGAAAAATCCTATTGATATTGAGCATTGTTAAAGTCTTTCGGAAAGCATATTGTATTTACTTCATGTAATTCGAAGTTTTCAGCGTGTAAACTCAGGTTGATCGATCATCATGTGATGCCATAGGTTTTTGCAAAAATCTTAATAAATTAAACTTTGCGCATGGTAGAAATATATCTTTCTGAGGAATTTTATTCACTGGTTATAATAAAAAAAAAATCTGGCAAACTATAAATACTGAAAAAGTTTATATTTCCCATAGATAATCAATTAATTATGATTAAAAAAAAATGTTGTCAAGGGCAATAACTCCTCTGCTGGAATTTCCTCTACTGGATGTCTATCATACATTGGTTTCCCTAATATCCACAATCAATCTATACACATTTATGAATTAGCAGTTTTTTAAAGCTGTTGATATTTAGATTTTGTCATTTCAACAAGTTTTTATTTATTCATATTATTCTTTTTTTTTTTTTTTTTTTTTTATATATTATTCATTTATTTCCCAGAACCTACTCTATAACAATTTTAAAATAACTAACTAATATAATAGGGCAGCTGCCAGGGATGGGGCCCTGACTAAGCTCCCTCAATATATAACAAAGTTTTTACTAAAGTACCACGCAGGGTACATATTAACTAATTTAGATGTACATTCATTGAATACATGAATTTCATTGCATGTCAGAGTAATATTGTCATAGTTGACATTTAGATATATAGGTTATACAGTATTCATATTGTATGATGATCAATGTAACAATGCCATAATGTTAAATATAATAAAGCTAGGGATTTTCTTAAAACATAATACCACTCATGCTGCCTCAGGGTCCACACACACACAAACTAGAGTCCAGAGATGACCCTAGGGCAGCCTAGCCGGGAGACCATTTTCTCTCAGTAGAGGTGGATTTATATCATACGTAAAACTACATTTACATAATTAAATACATGTTGTACGTGAACATATCGATTACAAATAAATACAGACATATGAATAGTAAGAAATATATGTATATTAATTAAAAGTATGTTACAATACTGATAATGTCTCACACATTGATTTAATTTTATTAAAGTTTCTCCGAAATTCCTAATATAATGTCTATATAATTCGAGTTATGAGTGTTACATTTCTTAAGTACTTTATGATATGTTAGCAATTCATATTTTATATGTTGTTTAACTCTTTCTTGTGTTTCATTTTTGCTCTTGAGTCTACATAACATTTTGAATTTGTATATACGATAAGCAATGAAAGAAATTAAAATATTAAGAACTGATATTTTGTCATTTGTTTCCTGATAGAAGCCAATAACAATATGTTTCCAGCTAATTTCAAATTTTAATGAGGAACTTATCAAATTCCAAATATCTTTGACATTTGAACAATCAAATATTAAATGTTTACAATTTTCTGTTTCATTTGGACATGAGTTGCATTTACTGCTTATATCTTGGCAGCATTTACTTAAGAATAAATTATTGCTGAGCAAGTTGTTCAGAAGTTTATAGTTGAACTCTGCAACCTTTTTATCAAAAATATTTGCAATTTTATGTCTATATATTTTTACCCATGATGATTTACACTGAATATGAAATTCTCTTTCATAGAATGACTGATAAATAGGTGTACGTGATTTTTTATTGCATAAAATTTTGTAAAAAAATTTTGAAATACCTTTGCTTAAGTTTAATAGTTTGTTACCGTACTGAAAGCGAGGGATTATTGAAGAGTTTGTGATAAATGGAACAATTGAAAGATCATATTTGTTTATAAATTCTCTAAAGACTGAATATAAAATCTTATATTGGCAAATCCAATTACTTTTGTATTTTAAATTATCAAGAAACCATTTAACAGGTTTTAGACCACTTGAGTCACATATATCTTTGACATAGAGCAGATTACTTTTAATCCAATCAGGGAAATATAGTGTCTTACCTTTATATGTGAATAATTTATTATTCCATATTGGTTGTTGTAAGAATTCTGTAGCTGATAAATGCATTTGTCTCTGTTTACATTTATTGTAACATATAAAAATTTGTTGATAGAAAATTGGAAAGTTTTTGATTAAGCCATAATTTTTCAAATCTGTTTCATTGGTAATTAGAATATATTTAAAGTAAATATTATTTTTCAGACATAAGGATTCTACATATGACTTTAATTTTCCCTTTGAATTTAGTAATTTTTCAACCCAAGATGCTTTTATTGACATTAATTTTGACTCAACGTCTATCACACCAATACCTCCTTCATTAATGCTACGTATTAAAGTATTTCGTTTTATACGATCTGTTTTATTCCATAGGAACTTAAATATAAGTCTATTTATTGTTTTTATTTCTTCATTGCATGGTAAAGAGAGAACAGAGATTCTATATAGAATCTTAGATAGAGCTAACGTGTTGATCACGCAAGTTTTTCCAAAAAGAGTGAGGTTTCTTGTTTTCCAAGCCTCAAAAAGTTTTTCCATGTCTTTTATACAATTCAAAATATTATTTTTATAACAAAGTGTTTTATCATGACCGATGTAGATTCCTAAAGTTTTTACACAAGAGGAATTTATATTTATTCCACAAATATTATCCGTATAATTATGTTTTAGGTTTCCCATTAAGATACTTTCCGATTTGGATGTGTTAAGAATCATTCCCGAAACGGAACTAAATTTATTTATGATATCTAGAGCATTATTCATTGAGACTTCATCTTTTAAAGGGAGTGTACAGTCATCTGCATGTTGGACAATTCTAATTTCATTATCTTTGTCATTATTAACCATGTTAATACCATTGATGCTATTGCTTTTTCTAATCTGAATTGCAAGAATTTCAGTAACAAACAAAAATATTATAGCAGAAATGGGACACCCCTGACGGATGCCCCGGGACATTTTACAGGTTTTTGATATCCACCCATTATTTTTCATTCTGAATAAAGGCTCTGTATATAAAATGTTCAGCCACTTTAAGAAATTAATACCGAAATTAAAGGATTTAAGTGCTTTAAACATAAAATTCCATTCCACTGAATCAAAAGCTTTTTGAAAATCAAGAAATAATAATATTCCGTCCTCATTACAATTTTCACAATATTCAAAGATATCAGCTATTATTCTTGCGTTTAATCCTATAAATCTACCTTTAATATATGCAGACTGGTCATTTGATATTAAATTATTAATTACTTTTTGTAATCGTCTTGCAAAAGTAAATGCGATGATTTTGTAGTCAGTGTTAGTCAAACTAATTGGTCTGTAATTTTCTAGCAAATTTTTATCTCCTTTTTTGTATATAATGGATAAAACTGACAATCTCTGAGAAAGTGGTAATTTATTATCATCAAAAGATTTTTGAATGGTAGAAAAGAAATGTTTTTTAAGTTTAGGCCAAAACATTTTATAAAACTCACTTGGTAGTCCATCAAGACCAGGGCTTTTATTATTTTTCATTGCAGAAAGTGCATCTGAAAACTCTTGTAATGTTGGGAATAGTTCAAGTATTTGTCTATCATTTTCATTCAGGATATTTTCAACACTTACATTGGAAAAATATTCTTCTATCTTATTTTCTTCAATATCGTAAGATTTATAAAGATTTTCATAAAAAACACTCATTTTGCGTAATATTTCATCGTTATCAGTAGTTAAAGTATCATCTTCATTTCTTAGCTGTTTAATAGTATTGCATGTTTGCCTTTGATTCTCCAATCTTAAAAAGTATGAAGTATTTTTTTCACCCTTTTCTACCCAATTTTCCCTTGATCTTATTTGCGCTCCCTTTGATTTCTCATTTATGAGGTTTGATAAAGATTCCTCTAAGAAACGTTTTCTGTTCATATCAATTTCACTAGAGTGTAATATTTCAATTTCATTTAGTTCATTTTCAGCTTCTTTAATTTTTAGATTATATGATTTTCTGATTCGTTTAGAAAAGTTTATACAAAATGTTTTAATTGAGGTTTTTAATTTTTCCCAATGTGTATGTGAGTCATCATCACTATCTTGAAAGTTTTCCATATTATTCTGTTTAACGAAAATGTGTGATTTTCTTATGTTGATGTGTACTTCTGTTTTTGTATGTCTGACATCTTTAAAAAGGTGGCAACATATACATTTTCTTTGGTTATTAATTAAATTAAACTATATTGAGTGGAAATTAAGTTTTTCCACTTTTAACCATTAATATTGATAAGTGACATGAGGATGAAACTACCTTAATGAATATCGTATATCAAAAAGCGCGTATCTATTTCATTCATCTATAACAAATGAAATCCGAAAACAGGAAGTGGAGAAATTTTATACCCGGGCGGTTTTTCCACCATGGGGAAAACTCTATACTGACTTTGTACATCAGGGGAAATATATCCTGGGCGCAGCTGGCGCGCTTCCTCCCCAGACCTGTTTTTCAGGGGGGGGGGGGGTCTATGCGGGGGAAAGTCTACTCTACAACACCGGTACAACCAGAATCGTGTTCGGTGCGCACTACAAATTGAAGTAGTGCAAAGCGGAGAAACATGGCGGGCACGGCGTAGATGTGCGGAGTATGTGGAATATACAGCCTGAATAAAGCAAATTTGACGCTCATGATTGCACAGGTAATAGCAAAATCGAGTCATTAGTGTATTGGCTTAATCAGAGCCACATATAGCCTATATACAGTGATAGAATACAGTATATTAAATATTGTAATAGAAGCAGTGTTTTAAGTATAATAGTATATATATAAAAGACCATATATATATATATATATATATATATATATATATATATATATATATATATCCAAAATTGAAATAGAGTCTCAGTAATCGGATACCAATATTTAAAAAATATGAAAAGAAAACACAGAAATCCTCCGTAAAGCATATATATATATATATATATATATATATATATATATATATATATAAACGCTCTGGTTTGACGGTCTTGCTAGGCGGTGGGCGCCGTATAGCTGCAATAATGTAGACCTATCCAATTTTTTTTTATTCTGACGTTTTCGGGATAGGGCTACAATTCCATAGGATCTCCGTAATGGTGCAAAATAATTTTATGAATAACCGATAATAAACTCTGTGTTATAGTCCCAAATGTTGTTTACACCATAAGGAGTACCAACTTTGTGCTCGGGCATGTCTAATAAAGGTGTTTTTCATTAAATATAATGTACAGCATGCAAAATTCTTCGTCTGCTCCGCCATGCTTGTTATCGCGAGATCTCGTAGGTGGATCTAATGAAAAACCTAAACATTGACAATCAGTGCGAAAATGTAGTTACTCGAGCCACTTCGACAAAGAAAGGAAAATCATATTGTTGCAGAAAGAATTTACACTCTGCTGTTCGGTTTTTAACTTGATATTAAATTCAAACCTTTTCAATACCGACGAAATAGCTTTCGCCTCCATACTTGTCCACTGATGTAAATACTACCTTATATGGCATATGCAAATGACTTGACAATCGGAATTTAGTTGAAACCTCAGTACATCAAACATGGCGCACAAATATGAATCGAGAAATTGGAATTTATCGAAATTGTTGAAAACGGTAGAATAGAGCCTCACAAATCTTAAGTTGCAGGTTGTAAATTTATATATTGACTAAGAAACATAGAATATCATTTTATTTACGTAAAGAAAGTCAGGAAATTTTTAGAATGAGCGCAAATCTTGCGGGAGTGAATCACTCCCGCATTTGCACCATTACGGAGATCCTATGAAATTGTAGCCCTATCCCGAAAACGTCAGAATAAAAAAAATTGGATAGGGCTACATTATTGCAGCTAGTTCGACCCCGGGCTGCTGGGGTGAAAATTTTCAGTACCTAGTTGTGATTATTTAGTGCTTTATATATATATATATATATATATATATATATATATATATATATATATATATACATATATATATATATATACATGTATATATATATATATATATATATATATATATATATATATATATATATATATATAAGCACTGACAAGGCCACGACACTGTTGGTATATATATATATATATATATATATATATATTTGGTCTTCTTAAAATTTGAAATATATATAGATTTGAATAAATAGTGTGTCTAATAATAATTAAAACAAAACATTCGTAACAAGACCCTGTACAACACGACATGGGGGGGGGGGGGGGGGGGGATTCACCCTTACATGATTTGTTCCTATTGGCCAACATATTTTTTTCCCTGAGACGGTTCGCCCTTGAATGAAACAAGTTGTATCTAATGAAATAGTAAATATATTTTTGTGTGCGTTCGTTGTGTGGGTGTTTTGCTTTATTTCACATTTAATAGTAGTTAGGAAGACATTTTATCACTTAAGTAATTGACCATATTAATTATCAGCTTGAGTTTAAAGTTCTTGGAATTTCATTGAAAAGTGAAGATAACGAACAGTGATCAATCTCATAACTCCTACAGGCAATACAAAATAGAGAGTTGGGCAAACACGGACCTCTGGACACATCAGAGGTGGGATCAGGTGCATGCCTAGGAGGAGTAAGCATCCCCTGTCGACCGGTCACACCCGCCGTGAGCCCTATATCCTGATCAGGTAAACGTAGTTTTCCGTAGTCAAAATCAGTGTGCCAAGAACGGTCTAACAGTCGGTATGAAACACATCAGACAGCATTTGATCCAATGATAAGTTGTATTGGCAAAATAGATCGTTATAACGACCATAGAATTTGCGAAATGCTGATTTTAAACAAGGGACATATGGAAGTGTTTGGTAGGGTTTTTTTTTTGGGGGGGGGGGGTTACTTAAAATAAAGGGGTCAGTGGGGGGGGGAGGAAAAAGTTTTCAAGATATTAAGCAGACAGTGTCTTCCTATGTCCAGAGTAGATTGACCCTTGACATCTGGCCTCCTTTTGACCTGAAAAACAATAGGGTCCTCTTCTACTCCTAATCAACCCATGTATGAAATATCATTACGATCAAGTAGATGGTTCTCAGGAGATTGAGCGGACAACACTGCCCATAGCAGTTGCAGCCCTTGTAGGGCAATGGTCGTCTTCACGGAGCTATAGAATTGATATGTGATTTCTTCTTTATAAATGTGTGTTTGATGATGGAAATGGAAACGTATACGTCAGAAATGTTGAGGAACATTATGTGACCAAGAAAAAGCAAAATGTAAATTTACTTTGCTTGCTTTTCTTGAAGTTTTTATTTTGTTGATGACAACAACTCATGACTCACAGTCGCCGCTCAGTCACCATTCTCGTGTTTATTCAAAATTCGTACTTAAAGATCTCCATTATCAAGTACTGAAGTAGAAATTGTACTGTACTTATTGCATTAACTGTATGTGTGATTTATGTGTGACTTAGCATGAGTGACTCAAACAAGAGAGCGCTAAAAGACTTGTCTGTATCCTTCATTGAATTTATTCGCTCACCAAAGAAATCAAAGGAGCAAGATATTACGCCAAATTTAATCATGAACTCAGGTACCCAATCACCCAATGGACCTATCATGCAGTTTACTCCTACATTAGTGTAGATCCTCATCAACAGTCTTTTCAGCCTCAGTATGTCATTAACACACCCATAACAATATCATCGGAGGATATACAGAAGATTGCTGAGGCTGTGAAGGTCGCCGTGAGAGAATCCCTTCACGAGGAAATATCTCAGATGATCTCAGAGAAGGTGGAACCTCTGTGTGTCCAGGTAAATGAGCTGCGGGCAGAAAATAAACATCTCAAAATGCAGTTGGACGAATTAGAGCAATACGGAAGACGTCCTCTGGTGCGATTCTCTGGAATCCCTGAGACCGTGGATGAAGATACACAGGCCAAAATTCTGGAGGTAACCACGAAGGCCGGAATTGATCTATCTAGTGAGGATATTTATCAATTCACACAGAGTCGGCAAACCAAGATCTACAGGACAGCGACAAATCATCGCACGCTTGACAACCGTCGATACGAAATTCAGACTTCTTCGTAATTCCAAAAAATTATCATCTCATAGGGACACCAAAAACATCAGAATAAACGAAGATCTGACGAAATTCCGGGACAAACTTTTGTACCTGTGCAGACAATTGTGTCGTCGCGGTCGATTGCGTAAAGTGTGGTCCACTAATGGCGAAATCTTGGTCAAGGACAGTCACGATAAAGTGTTTCATATACGTGAAGAACTTGATCTGGTCCAGTTCGGTTACGATGTACGAGACAGCAACTAACCTGTGAAACATGTGTTTGGTCCAAAACATTGTAAAGTCTGACATGTATACAAACTTTTAGTCAACTTGTTCAATTATATTTACATGTATTATATAACTTATGTATTTATGGACTTTTCCATCAATACAATGTTTGATTAAGGAGGTTCTCTACACCAATATGGACTTTCTGATTTTTTGGCCATGCATTCAACAGTAGAATCTGAGTTATTTTCATGAAGGATAAAGACTCTCAACCTGTCATTTATTTTTAGGATATTTTTTATGATTTTTTTTAATAAACAGTGAATGATCCATAATTTTAAATTTATCTCACAAATGGCCAGTACCTTTGGTGTATATAATCATACACAATGTCCTTCAATGAAAAACCCAAAAAATCATGTTTGAAAATGAGTTCATATTTTATTTTATCTGTAAAAAAAATGTACAATTCAGATAAAGAAAGAATTATTATGAAAATCACTGGATGAATCCCCACAAAAATCTACAAATAAAAAGTACAGACATTAGATAGATGCATAATGAAAAGAAATTGAATGAAATTGAAAAATCCAAATTTTTAATGATATTTTTCAAAAATCCTAGAATAAAAGTCTTATTGCAAGAGTTATCTTTCATAATTTTGACCGGACCGAAATAGCATGCATTCAATTTAGAAGAATAAATCTCTAAGTAATGAAATCTAGATATTAAATTATTGTTTACAGTTATAAATCAAAATTGAAGTAATTTGAGACTCATTTTTCAAAACAATATGGATATGAAAGCAGAAACTAGAGTACTTGAATCTATAAAACACTCAATACTTGTATTGAATAGAGAAGCAGTAACTAAAACTATAAGCTATAGTATAAACGATATATGTACAAGTGTCACAGAAATTAAAAAAAAACCCATTAAAAGCAATGAACAAAAGCAGGACATACATAAACCCAGCACAAACAAGACAAACAATTAACACACTGTCACAAAAACAAAGGACATTCATTAACACAGAAAATATAATTATACAGAAAGACTTTTAGTAATAAAATAATCAGAGACTCCACATAAATATATACAATACACAAATCTATTTACCTTGTTCCTGTTTAAGAGATGTGCTCATACTTACTTTATTTTCTTTACCTTTATTTGTAAAAAATTCGTATACACCTGTATCAATATATAAAGGAACAATGTGTATGCATGATAGCTTTGCAATTGAAAAAGTTTAAATCTAAAAAATTATGATTCAAATTACATGTAAGAAAAATCTATCTAATTAGAGAAATGAGCAATAATCTTTGCAAATACAGACTTTGTTTTAGTTACTCTTACAACACCATTATTGTTTGTTTCACTCAAGATGTTTTCAATACCCTCTTGTCCCCCCCTTTCAAATGCCATTTTCAGATGTTGGTAAGACAAACCAGACAGTGCTATTTTCTTTAACATGTAATTTGACAGACTGTTTGACAAAGGGTGCAGAGATGACAAGCATTCATTTGTCCTTGATTTATAATGAATTGACTGTATAACGTATTCAACACTAAAACTATGCTTTAACAATATATCACAGCTGAGCTTGTAATGAACAAATAAAGATTGCAACGCCTTTACATCTTCCACAGCAGAGTGTGCATCATAGCACATTTCCAAAGAATCTTTCACCAAGGTTTCCAGTTTGTATGTTTTTCGACCTGGCAAAACTTCTCTTACAACACACAAACTATCCACAAAACCTTTGATAGGCAATGAAATATTGCCTGTATTTAAACAGGCTTTCATTAAGATGATAGAGTCAAATGCTTTTCCATTATGGCAAACAAGCAAGGGATTTTGGAATTGTTTTAGCCACTCAACAAAATCCAACAAGCATCTTTCAATGGAGATGCTATCAACTTTTCTTTTGTGATGAAACATTTCACTATTGACAATGTGTATTCCGGTCACAGATGTTGCACCAGGTGTAATCTCTATAGTAGGCAGAACATACCTGTTAAATGTTTCCTCTCCAACCATACATGCCATCTGAATAATTTGACATGATGTACCTAAAACATCAGTACATTTATGAGATGCATGGACAATGTGTATTGGGTTTTATGTAAACACATGAAAAATACAAAATAATAAATTGTGTTCTATTTGAAATTCATCTTTTTGGTTTGTACACTTATTTGAATAATAGAAAAGATGTGTCAGTAAAACAATGTTACTCCTGTATGGCAGCAAAGTTGATGATGATCATTTTAGATCAATGTGGGTTTTTTTAAAAAGAGGTCAAACACCAAGGTCAAGGTCAAAAACATACATTACAATGAGAACAAGAGGACCATGGGTCACACAACTCACCTGAGTTATCTTGGCGCATATTTAAAGATTTTCCCTAAATGTATTTGCATGTAAAACTTTGATCCCTAATGTGGCCCCAACCTACCCCTAGGGGGCATGATTTTAACAACATTGAATCTGCATTATGTTAGGAAGCTTTCATGTAAATTTCAGCTTTTCTGGCTTAGTGGTTCTTGTTGAGAAGATTTTTAAATGACCCCACCGAATTTTTGCATTTTTGTGATTATCTCCCCTTTGAAGAGGAAATGGCCCTTCATCTGAACAAACTTGCAATCCCTTCACCCAAGGATGCTTTTTCCCAAGTTTGGTTGAAATTGGCCCAGTGGTTCAGGAGAAGAAGTAGAAAATGTGAAAAGTTTATAAACAGACAGACGGACAACGGGTGATCAGAAAAGCCCACTTGAGCTTTCAGCTCAGGTGAGCTAAAACACACCATTTTGTTTTTGTATGTAAAACGAAAGCAGCATATAAAAGTCTATAAAACAAAATTTTACCCAAGCCAGTTGTTTCCAAGTGAAAATAAAGAAAGGTGTTTTTTTGGTCATTGTTGTTTACCACTCTGGGTTTTGGCGGTATCATCACGTCTGGAATCTCCTCCGTGCTTTGGTTGTTGTCGATTAAATCAACACCAGACTGATAGGTAGCACCTTCCTTAATTTCTGCAGTCGACACCTGTAATAATACATAAAATCATAGTTAGAATTGGATACATGTATAGAACATGCATATGAATAATTGTGTTCAGTATGATTGTGTACTCAAAATTATGGAATTTTAAGGTACATAAACAAACAGTGGATTTGCGTATTCCAATTTATTTTGATCGAGTAAATCAATGCTTGGTAGAAATACCATACATTTGTAGCTAAACCATTCTAACATACATCTTTTGTCATTGTAGATTTCAGTTCCTGTCGACGTTTCTTATATGTAGTGGTTTCTTTACTGGCTTTGTTGTATTCTCGTTTTTTTTTCTACTTTCGTGTTATATTTTATGGTGTTCTTTCCAGGTGACAGCAATAAGTTGTCATAAACCTACAAATATATATTTATTCAAATAGTTTGGTATACAATAAAATATATAATCCAGGTATACATATTCATTCAAAAACAGCTTTTTCTCTCTTTTTCTGCATTTTTAAAAATCATTTACAAACCTTAGACAGAGTCTCCTGACCAATATTTTTCTGGGCTACAGCAACTGCCACTCTAAATGCAGTAGATTCTGATCCAGCATAAAACCGAGATTTGGGATTTTTGCAGGCTACCATGTGATTAAAGCTCTCATTTGCTTGAGTGCTACCAATCTTCAAAAGTTTATCAACATTATTAGAAAATGTCTGAAAAACTTTCTGAAGATCTTGAAGAAGACCCTCCCCTGTCAAATACTTCCCGTAGGGTAGGTTTCTGGGTTTGTATGATTCTGGTTGTTTTAAAGACCTAAAATATAGTATATAATATTATAGTGTAAAGAGCATATATTCGAATAGATTACCTGATTGATAATGAGAGTATAACTTGTTGATATTCAACAATCACTTTAATGTACCTTAATGTAATTCAATAATATATATTCTACATACCTACACCAGTCTCCACATTGGGAATGATTTCCAAAAACATGTAAAGGTATAGCGCTAAGATTTGTTGTTAATGAAGTTTTGTCTGTTGCACTTTTGACGGCATATGCAAAACATTTTGTCAGGTGTTTAATTGTTTTGGGCCCCAATGCAGCATATTTCTTTTCCTTTCTTAATTCGAATAACTTGTTGGTAAAATTCTTTTTGGTGTGGTTGAAATCAGAGTGTTTCTCCAGATCTTCATCAAATGTTAATTTTGCTCTAAAAATATACACATGAATAAAAATATTTTTATATTTAGATAAAGGTAATGAAAGTATTTCTGCTTGTATCTGTAATACACTTTATGGTATAGATTACCTTGAAATTGTGGTTGAATCATTATCCATAATTAATTTCTTTACATGGAATCCTTTGTTTTTCATATCTTGCAGCATCTATAAAACCAGAACACGTGTTTTATTTATAAAATTAAAATTATCATCTAACTTAAGATTTAATTACAGGAAACAAAGTATCTTATAGACAAGTATAACCTCTATTGCCATATCTGATTCCATAGCTTTTGACGACTTGTCCCAATTCTTTCTACAGTCATGTTCTTTTATATCACCCTCTTTCGCTCTGTCACAAAATCGACATTTCTTACTGCGAAAGGAATATGCCAACACTTTGCCTGTGTTCACGCCTATCATACTTCCATGACCTGAAATTTTTTAAAAAGTGTACATAATATGATGTGTTGACCTAACAATGTGCACATAATATAGATCTATCATGTGCAGAGAACTACATTGATGTTGGAATTTACCTGAAAGACTGGCATAGTTTCTACCACTTCCTCGAGTCTGCCAACCAGCATCAAAAGAAACAGCCTCCTCACTATCTGTTACTTCACAGCTGCAAGTTCAATAAATACTTCTTTAATTTTTTATTAATATCAATTTGTTTGCTTTTTATTGAATTTATTAATAGCATTAAAATTTTATTGAATGATTTCGGTTATCAATAATATTTGGGAAAATTTAATATCATTTCACATAAATATACATGCCTGTTCTTTTCATTTAATATTGCATTCTGGCATGTTGCATCTGCAACTGCCTCAAAAGCCACCCCTGCCTCTCTTTCTCTCCTTTTTAATGTTGTTGGGGTAACAGATGGTAAATTAAGTGCAGCAAGCAAAGCATTTATTGCAGTTTCCCCAATGCCACAAAAAAGCATTGCTGAAATGAAGGTCAGAAGAAGTATATTCAAATTCCTTTTACTTCTTAAAAACTTGAATATAGCAATAAACAAAAGTGTTAATTTTTTTTTTACCTGCACCTAACTTGGAATTTACATCCCAAGCATTTGGACCATGTCTTTTCCCTGTTGGAACCAGGCTCACCTTTTTGCAGTTCTCACACTTAATGTGAAGTAGACTACCTAAAAATGTACATATAACATATCAATACATGTGTAAAAATGCAGTCAATTGTTTAGTATCTCTGTATTTACAAATTTATTTTCATACAATTTTATACTGAACAGAATTACAGAGAAATGAAAACAAAAAGCAAATAATATTAAAAGTTATATAGTTATATAGATATAGATACACACACACACACACACACACACACACACACACACACATATATATATATATATATATATATATATATATATAAAGAATTATGTTCCTTGTATCAATACCTAGTCCATATCTGCTATCTCTTATACAAGCAGACAGATTCAAGGGTTTACAGCAATAATGGCATCCTTTCATTAGCTCCTTAACTAAAAAATTTATCTCTATAATGTGGCGTCCTTGTAGTTCATGAAAGTTTGCCCCTACAAAATTTAGAGTTGAATCCCAAACGTATGAAGTCCATAACGTACAATACAAATGTTTATATCACATGCAATAGGCCATATTGAGCTGACAATTAAGAGAAAAACTTACTATTTTGTAATGAATTTGCCAATGGCTTCAAAGAATTTTGATTTACATATTTGATATAAAAATACATCTACTTACACGTATGTACAACTTATCTATATTCATGTATAAATACATGTACTTTGTTATTATAAACACCTCTCACCATTCTTTCCAGCTTCACTTGATCTATCATCATCACCCTCACCATCAACATCACTATCCTTTTCCTCCTCTTCCTCCTCCTCCTCCTCCTCCTCCTCATCATCATCATCAGTGCCTTCTGCATTTTTCAAGTTTTGTTTCTGTATAGCTGAAATTTAACACATTGCGTGTACTCACATCATGTTTATCATATTGATTTGAAATCTATATATTTTCCTGTACACAGCTATTTTTCTCAATATAATGAATAGCATTAGAAATACACATACAAGAGCTGTTCATGGACACATATGGATGGTCATGAAAAGCACTACTATCCTCTGCAGAAGTGGGTGGTTCCTTTCTTTTCTTGGGGAAAAGACTACTGACTTCACGACCTACATATTGATAAAAAACAATTACAGACATTAATTGATTAACATCTTGGCTTTAGCCTTAGCATAAAGATCAGCTGAAGATATGTAAACATTACACTCCATTTAGAACAAATCACCATCAAAGGCACTAGGCCTAAATGTTTCTATAAATGATGCTTATTGCACATGAGTCTTAGAATATTTTATGTATTTCATAAATTATTCTATTCAGTCTCAGATGATGATGGTACATTTCTTCAATTGAGTTATTTCATCAATCCAATTGTTTAAAAGCTCATACTATTGTGAGTGTTGTGTCATATAACACATTGGCTTACAATGTGTTGTATTGTCAGAAATCTGCTGACAACATGTGTCTGACGTGTTTCATACCGATTTTTAGACCGTTCTTGGCACACTGATTTTGACTACGGATAACTCCGTTTGTAAACCTGATCAAGATACAGGGCTCACGGCGGATGTGACCGGTCGACAGGGGATGCTTACTCCTCCTAGGCACCTGATCCCACCTCTGGTGTGTCCGTGTTTGCCCAATTTATACGAGTTATGAGATTGATCACTGTTCGTTATCTTCACCTTTCATACAAGTTCTCAAACATATAGGCCTAACCACACTTACCTTCATTCATATAAGTATGATCATGTTCTACACACGATATGAATTGTAGAGGTGTTGGAAGATCTCCCAATTCCATGTCGCGATTCCCCGTGCAAACGAACAGCTGATTGTCAATGTTGATCCGCGTTTTCGTGATCATTTATATTTATATCATATCAACAAAACGCTTTAGTGATTCAGATCTATTTATAAGAAGAGTTCCAAAAACCGGTGTCTAGTGATTTTTTTGCATGACAATTTTGGCCAACCGGAACAAAATGGTGTTTCGAGAGGAAGTCAGCCATTTTTATGACGCTGTAGCACACTACCTTAAAGTGTTATAATCAGATCTGTAGTTACCCAGGACCATATCTCTGGGGGTTTAAAGATGGTGAACATTGATAACTTCATCAAATCACTTAAATGTTCTTGGATGAAAAGACTGGTAACTACTAGTGATAAACCTTGGTTAGATATATTTTTTGCCATTAATGGAAATGCTGTTGTGAAAAACGTTTTGGATTTTGGAGATTCATACATTTCAAATGTTCTAATGAACAAAAATAATATTTTTTGGAATGATGTTTTTAGCTCATGGCAGCATGTTATGAAGAAAATAGATCAAGATAAGAATATGAAAAATAAAACATTCACAATTCCAGTATGGTATAATTCAAACATAAACATTGGTGGTAAAGGTATTTTTATAAAGAATTGGTACCAACAAAGTGTTAAAATTGTTGGAGATTTTTTGTCTGATGAATATACTTTCTTATCAAAATCTGTGTTTAAACAGAAGTTTCATATCCCTGATATAGATGTGATGCAATATAATAGTGTTATTTGTGCTCTTTCGAAATGCTTCAAGATTTTGAAAATTGAGAGGACCTGTATGTTAAAAATCTGTCATCCTTATTTACCATTTTATTTTGAAAATATTCTGCCAAATGTCAGATGTACAAATATTATTTACAATTGTATAAACACAACTGAGGTAACTCCTACTTCAATACCAAAGTGGAATGTAGAGTTATCTCCCCATGGTGTCAATGATATATGCATAAAGGATGCTTTCAAAGTTTGTTTCAAAACTACATCAGATTCCTCTGTACAGTGGCTACAGTATCGACTTCTTCACAGAATTCTTCCTGTCGGCTACTATCTCAAAAAAATTCAAATCAAAACATCAGATGTTTGTAACTTGTGTAAAAAAGAAACAGAAACTATTCAACATATGTTTGTGAGTTGTAATGAGGTATTGGATCTTTGGAGAGCTTTAAGTTTGCATATTTACAGGACTACTTCAAAAAGGATTGGTTTTAATTTTGAAAATATAATTTTAGGAGAATTACCACTTACTAAAGACAACATGAAAATTAACTTTATTATTTTGTATACTAAACAGTATATTTTCAATACCTCATTACAAGGTAACACACTAAACATTTTAGGTCTTTTGAAGCATTTGAAAATAAAATACAGTATTGAAAGGTGTATATCTATTTACAATTCCAATCAATTATTTTTTGAAAAACAATGGAATTTGTGGAACAATATATTTGAACCCACTGAATAGTATATCTTTTACTGCATGTTTTGTTTAAATTTATATTTTTTTGATACTATTATAGCAACCTCAATAATTATTTTTTTTAAATAATTTCAGTTAATTTTGAAATGTATGAGTGGAGTATGAATGGTTGGTATGAGTGATTATATATCCACTGTACATCTTACCTATAAAAGTATATAATATGATGCACTTAATTTCTATTTGTACAATGGACAATGCTAATATATAAAAAAAAAAAAAAGAAAAAAGAAAAAGGTGTTATAATCATTACCATGATAATGGTATACAGTACTACAGGAATTATATATTTACTATGTATACTTAATATAATCTTGTTTAAAATTTTCCATGTCTACACACATTAATTTAATGTTATGCAATCTTTCTATTTGCATTTTTGTATATCCCTTGCTAGTGTGGTGTTTACATTTTTCCCAAAGAAAAATGTATGACAAACAGCAGTTCTTTTTTCACTGCTTGGTATTTTGCTTTTTTCCAATTTTTTTGTATTGTTTCTACAAACGTGTTTTGTTTTGTTGTAATTTTTCCTTATATCATACATGGTCAAAATATGATAAATTGTCATACTACATGTACCGAAGTACCCATACATTTCTTCCACACAGCGTCTGATTTTTGTCTCGATTGCAGCCTATTTCCCTTTTTTGTTGTTTGCAAACATAAAAAGCTTGACAATGGGTAATTCTATCGAACAACATCGTGCTGCAATCGGCTCTTTTTATGTTTCGTGCAGATGTTTATCTAAATCCGCTACATTTCGCATCAAACTCAGAACTTTATACTTAAAACTTAAATCACTTGTCAGCCTCATAGTACACGGCGCAATATGTATTATGGATAATGCAGTCCTAATTAATTTTTATCTCCAATTTTTCACATTTATTTTACTGATCTCAGGTGATATCGAGGTCAATCCTGGACCAACTGTAGACAACGTCCTTGACATATTACACTTAAATATTAGAAGTATCAGAAACAAAATAGCTCATCTTAATACAATAGTACATGACTTTGACATTTTGTGTTTCACTGAAACTCATCTAGATAACAATTTACTGAATGACAGGGTTACAATAGATGGTTTCAAAACTATTTTTCGTAAAGACAGAAATTGTTTCGGGGGTGGCGTTATGATTTACATATCTGATATCCTTCATGTCCGCAGATGTACTGAATTTCAGGCCCGGAGAATTTTCCGACAAAATAATCATAGTTGGCGACTTAAACGTCGATCTTTTCAATATTCCACACAAACATCCGATCTGCGACATATTATCTAACAATGGCCTAGTAAATAACATACATGAAAGCACTCGAATTTCTCAAAGAACACGTACATGTATTGACCCAATTCTTACAACAATAAATGTTCAGGTAGGCGAAGCGGGTACTCTCAACATTGACTCTGTTCTTGCGATCACAAAGCTACTTTTATCTCGCTCGTTTTGAATTACAATTTCAAACGTGCTTATGAACGTAAAATTTTGGATTACAAAAACGCGGACTTTGATAGGTTAAATTTAATGATTGAAGAAAGTAATTGGTCAAATATTATATGTGAGGCAAATAATGTTACAGACGCTGCTGTAAATTTCACAATCATTTCCTTTCGTGTGTACGTGACTGTATACCCGAAAAAAATATTACAATTCGACCGAAAGACAAACCTTAGTTTGATTCCGTATTACGAAAAACATTAAGAATTAGAGATCGACTACGTAACATCGCAATGAAAACCAAAAAAGAATGCGATTGGATGAAATACAGAAGAGTTCGAAATCAAGTTAACAATATGAAAAAAACCCACGCATTTTCAAATTAGTATGACAATATCGAAACGTACATAGATGAAGCGAGTAAGAACAATAACAATCTCTATTGGAAATTACTGAAAGACGTTTTTCAAACAAAAACAAACAACGAATTACCCCCTTTAAAATATACAGATAATAATGGTGACGACAAAATAGCTTACTCAGATTCTGAGAAAATAGATATTTTAAATAAATATTTTTCCGCTATCTCAAATATTATAAGTGTAGATAAGGGTTTACCTGAAATGTATAATATGCAATGTTTTGAAACTATCAATTCTATTGCGATCGAGGAATATGAAGTTATTGATATAATTTCCGTTTTGCCAGTCAACAAGGCCATTGGACCCGATCGTATCAGTCATAAAATGTTAAAGTCAACAATATATACAATAGCCTCTGTATTTCCTTTTTAACAAATCACTGTCTGAAAACACATTTCCCAGTTGTTGGAAATTAGCCCATGTGCTACCTCTTTTCAAGAAAGAGGACCCTTCACTTTCATCAAATTACAGACTCATTTCTCTATTAAGCTGTGTGAGTAAGATAATGGAAAGAATCATTTTTAAACATGTCTATAATTATTTTCATAGTAACAACCTGTTTTATAAGTACCAAGCTGGGTTCTTGCTTGGTCACTCTACAGTTTACCAGCTTATTGAAACATATCACAGTATAGTGAAGAATATTGATGAAGGTAGATCATGTTGTATGGTTTTTTGTGATCTTTCTAAAGCTTTTGACATGGTTTGGCATAAGGGACTTCTTTTTTTAAAATTACAAAAATATGGAATATGTGGAAATCCTTTTCAGTGGTTTAAAAGTTATTTGTGTAATAGACGTCAGAAAGTGATGTATAAGGATTTGTTATCATCCAGCTTAACTATCAATGCTGGAGTGCCTCAAGGATCTGTACTGGGACCGCTCTTGTTTTTAATCTATGTTAATGATGTAGCACAAAATATGTTATCATTTTGTAGATTGTACGCAGATGATAGTTCAATTCAATATGCAGATAAGAATATATGTAATATAGAAAATGTTATGAATTATGTGCCTAAACATTTTCTTCTTGGAAAAAGAATAGTAAATATAATTCATACTAAATTAAGACACAACTATCTGCTGAACTATGATTTACATGTACACCGAAAAAACATTGTCAATTCTCCTAACTGTCATTGTGGTATGAGAGAAGGTACATATCATTTCTTCTTTGTTTGTATAAGATTTTCAGTAGTAAGAAATGTTATGTTTAACGAACTTTTTCAAATACAAGAATTATCTATTATTGATACACGGATTTTACTTTGGGGCAGTGACAATTTGGGTTATGAAACTAACAGCAAAATTTTTAATGCTGTTCACAAATTTATACTTAATTCAGGCAGATTCTCATGATAGTAATTCACTTTATGCTAAATGTACATGTATTTATTTTATCTATACATATGTTTTATGACAATTGTTATCAATTAATCTAAGGTGAGAACCTCGTAAGTTGTAAGAACTTGTGTTCAAACCTTTTGTATATTATATATGCAATAAAATATGTTCAAACCAACATGTGGTCTACCGACCCACCGACAGGTGCAAAGTAATATGCCTCTCTTCTTTGAAGGAGGGGGGGGGGGGGGGGGGGGGGGGGGGGGCAAAGCTGAAAATAGAATAACTATTAGATATGGTACTTTTGACCAACAAAATACCGTAAAATGATAAGAATTATATGTATTTAATTACTCCCTGAATACTTATCACTTACTTAGCTTGTGTAATAGTTGAATTCGGGTGATCAAACAGCGTATGAGAGACTTACTGAGTACATTCACTTACGCAGTGATGCATATTTGTCACACTTCCGCGTGCAAACAAATTGTAGTATCGCGTCTCACTATGTACGAGAGTTCTCCAAAGGGAAATAACTCGAACCTATCTCGAAATCGGCTTATTTATAGGGCTAGACTTGACAATTAAATTATTTGTACATTTTTTTTTTCTTCCAATTCGCATGGATTTCAATGTACAGGAGTGATAGCGTAAATGGGTTCGAAAAAGCATGAAATTTGTGTACTTGTATTGTCACCTGACTTTTGGAGAAATATATCCACTAACCAGGATATTGTCCAGTAACTAAATAGAAGTTGAATATTATATCCTAACACTGGTCAATAGTGAATTAAATTGCCCAAATTTTAGCAACTTTGTGATGAGAATATCCTGTTGATACCAGGTGATTAGTTGTTGATTCTTTGATGTTTTAGATTTAGAGACTAAACTTGTTGAAACGAGCCTCTAATGAAGAAACTTGATTTAAGAAAGTAATTCTTCACTTAAATGACCATTCTCACTTTCAAAAGTACCGACCAGCAAGAACAGGGAAAGGGGCGGGGTGTTGCATTTTCATCATCTGTTGTTTTATTATTAGAAATCTCTACTAAATAAGATTCCAATATTCCTTATATATGTTTTAGTACAGTTCATTATCATTTATTGAATGCATTTTTTAGAATTATTTCTTAAATCAATTTAATTTCATTTTGTATTATGATAATTCTATAAAACCTGGCCATACATATTGATGAAGGTAAAATTTCTTTTAGATCGAATAAATCCCACAGTCCCGAATTCCAAGCTTTAGTTTATTAATCATCACCTTGTGTTACAAACATTTTAGGTAAAAAATTAATTTGAGGTTGTTTTTTTCTAATTCGATAAACTTAAGTCATGCCATGGTTAACAAAAGATGACGCTAATTGATTTACCCATCCTTACCAATTAAGTAAAGTAAAGGCGAGGAAACTGTTTACATGAGGAATTAACAGGTGTTCATTAATTCCTTTGTAAACACAGTACGTAATTGTAAGTCCGCCGACACAATATTATCTTGAGTACCTTTAGAATCACGTGTCTCTGTTTTGGAAATTCTGATTGGCTGCCTGACCAGTCTGGTAGAAATAGAATCACGTGTCTCTGTTTTGGAAATTCTGATTGGCTGCCTGACCAGTCTGGTAGAAATAGTTTGGGTTGTCCGCGTCCTGTTTCTCTTTCCAATTGCGAGCGCCAGAGTACACAGTGCTTAGTCAGTAAATTCCTCACTTCGTTTTCATTTACTTAATTCAAGGTATGCCGACATTTTATTATTTTCTTCTTTGCTTATAAATTAGTAATGTATTTATATATCTAGAGTTTATTATCTAATACTTATTCATTTATTTGAAATATGTCATATTGCTAAGTTTAGGGAGCAAGACTAGGTACATATGTAATAATTTACATGGTTTTGATGTTGGGCATGTGTCTTCTCATCTATTTTCCCACTGAAGACATATTGATTATGCATTCTTTTGAGTGAAAGGTCTAATATTTTTTCTTATATAGCAACAGCTTTGTAAACTGAAATTCCCGTCCCATTCTAAATTTAGGTTCATCGAAGAACCATTAACATTTAAAGAGGTATAGTACATCAACATAATGGCTGACTTTATTTCAAAACATAATTGGGAATGGTTTGTCTATTCCGTTTGAATATAATTAACGTAGCCGAGTAGCTTAAGTGCCGATTGCTGAACTGTAGGTCACGAGTTCGAGTCCAGCGGGGGTTTACTTTTTTTTTTTTTTTTTTAAATTACTTTGTATTTAAACTGCATATTTTGACTAAATAAAGGAAAATTGAAAGTTTCAATTTCAAAATATTGTTGCACATAACCTTCACCTTTTATATCTCTGGGGTAGTATTCCTACTTTAATAGTTTGCAATATTCCCGTGGGAATCCGGGTTAGAGTAAATCCTCAGTACCTCTTGCTTGTCGTAAGAGGCGACTAAATGGCGCGGTCCTTCGGATGAGATCGCAAAAACCGAGGCCCTGTGTCACAGCAGGTGTGGCACGATAAAGATCCCTCCCTGCTCAAAGGCCGTAAGCACCGAGCACAGGCCGCAATTTTGCAGCCCTTCAGCGGCAGTGGTGTCGTCTCCATATGAGTGAAGTATTCTCGAGAGGGACGTTAAACAATATACAATATTAATAACACTATATTGTCTATATGATGCCTTAGTTATTCGGGTGAGGGTTATGGTCTAGTTTAAATGTTTTCTGTTCTCGCGCGACCAGTACTTTAATGCTTTTCAATCTTTGTTGAAACACAACGACCATTTTTGAATATTGTTCAATTCATTTTTATCAATTGAGACTCGAAAACTCCGCTAAGTGGAATTTTTCTGCAGAATATACATTCCATAAAAAAAAACCCATTTATTACTGAATTTCTTTTTCTGCATGTATATGCAATACAGAATTTTCGGACATTTGCCATTCTAAGAGAGAATGACAATCTGAAAATAGTGTATTAAACCTGTTTTAAACATGAAACTACAAAATACTTGATAAGATATATTCTGATATTGCATAATGTACAACACTAGCTGGCGTCATTATATCTCTCCTCCCCCCCCCCCCCCCCCCCCCCAAACTTCGTTTTGGGGGGGGGGTTATACTGGAATCACTTTGTCTGTCCGTCCGTTTGTCCGTAGACGCAATTTGTCCGAAGTTTATTTCTAATACCGCTGGACATATTTCATTCAAACTTTATACACATCTATATATATACTAATGTCATTTATTTCCTGACAAAATCAATGACAAAGTAAAGTTGGCATAACATAATGATCTTTAACAAAGTGAATATAAACTAAAGACTAGAAGAGTTGACCAGGGATTTGCAATCATACAGCCTAAAATGTGACAAATAGTATTCATTGTTTATATTAAGCATATTTTTAATATTTCATGTACTGCTGTACTGTAGAATATACACTTCTGCATTCACGTTGATTGCCCTGTAGATAATGTGAAAATATCCAATGTGCTTGCATTAAATATTTCCCATCATCTTATATGCCCCGCGGGAGTATTGGTCCCATTAGGACAGTTCTAGTTAGTTCTAAAACATGTACATAGTTTCAAAAGCAATCGACAAACATTCTACCATTTAGTACTCTAATCGGATGTGCCACACATCTGATTGTTAGGTCGTTCTTGGCACACTGATTTTGACTACGAATAACTCCGTTTACCTGATCAGGAATTAGGGCTCACGGCGGGTGTGACCGGTCGATAGAGGATGCTTACTCCTCCTAGGCACCTGATCCCACCTCTGGTGTGTCCAGGGTCCGTGTTTGCCCAACTATCTATTTCGATTTGCTTACAGGAGTTATGAGATTGCTCACTGTTCGTTATCTTCAGCTTTCATTTAAGCATCAAAGTTTACCCCTGGCATCTACCGTCATCTTTAATCTTGTATTAATTTCTTTCATCAATTCCATTATCTGCATTTGTAGGTACATTGTATGAAAATAAGAGTTATACCGATAGAAGGTTTACAAATGTGTGGAACGATTCATACATAAATCTAAATTTGGATGAGATAGATAGGGAATCCTCAAATTTCGGAGAGAATCGCCAAAAAAGTGGGAAAGTCAGAAGGGGTAGGGGGTGTAGAAGTATTCACACTTCTGTTGACTGTGGTTGACATTTATCATATATATATATATATATATATAATATATATATATATATATATATATATATATATATATATATATATACTTTAATGGCGGTCAGACGGGTTCGATCGCAGGTGGCAGATGAACATTTAGGGGGCTCGGCCTGGTCCGTTGCATTATCCCCCTACTTGTTACACATTGGACATAGGGGCTGATCACGAACTGACCTTCTCTAATCTATATTTACAGAACTTTAATTTGACAAAATATTCGTCACGAGCTCCAGCACTTTGATCGAGAAAAGAAATGCAATTTTGAGCCTCGCTCAATTTCAAATATTTTCTTTGGGTTGACCATACACTCAGAAACAAAACACAATCATTTTAGTGGATATTGATGTCATGGTCGCCAATCATATGAAGTTTTTGAAGGCTTTGTAATAGTATTATGTCCTCAGTGGCGGATTTAAGACGGGCGCATCTGCCCCCCCCCCCCCCCCCCCCATAATATTTCAAAATTTCAAACATAGGTAAATCGTGGTATCTTGTTTACTAAAATATACTAAACAATACAAGAAGCAATGATGTCTTACACTCCCGGAGAAATGAATGACAAAATCTTTTGATTTCTTGAATTACTTCGTTGGGAAAACTTAATATTTTCGTAAAACTCTTCAAATTTGCGTCATTTTATTAATTTCACCTTATAAAAAATGATAGAAAAATAGTACAAATGACTAAATAGGAGATATATTTCAAGTTCTATAAAATCTGTAAAATTCAGGACCTTTCGGGGACCTGGAGCCGGTTCCCAGACCCCTTGCCTCATAAAGTGGCGCCCCTCGTAACTGCAGTTCCTGGATCCACCCCTGGCCCCCCACCTTTCCTGGAACCCTTCATAGCGGCAGCTAGGAAATTTGCGTATAAGGTGCTACAGCCCGAAGGACTGTTTTGTAATATTTATAATTCTATTTCAGATGTACAAGATCTTAGGTGTAGCAGCAAACCTTGCCAGATCAGCTGCGAGTACAAATCCATGTTATTCAATTGTAATGCACTCTCGAATGCATGTTGTTCAATTGTGGTGCATTCTCAAATTCATGTTATTCGATAATAATGCACTCCTAGAATAATGTTATTCAATTGTAATGCACTCTCAAATTCATGTTATTGATTTGGGTGCACGTGTTACGAATATACGTAAGCAGGCCACAAAGATTCATCTGCTTACGTAAGGGTTAATGTACGAGTATCGCTCCATTCCTTAAAAGTAATGTACCGAGGGCCCGAAGGGGCCGAGGTCCATTGCTTTTAAGTAATGGAGTGATAAGAATACATTGACCCACTTAAAATCCACTTTAATAAAAACTAAACTTTGTGCATTTTAATCATGTCTTACGTTTTTATTCTTGTGTTGCTTACATTTATATCTACTTGTATAAAGGTTGACCTACTTTCCGAACACTCCATTCCTGAAAAATAATGGAGTGTTCCAACAAAAGAATGACGTCATAGGTGGATTATAAACACGAGAAGCATTATGTACTGTGTTGTACGTATTATGTCTCGATGCAATGAATATACATATCACGACGATCGAGTCCCTGTAGCCTGATTATGCAGTTCAGCTACACTCTCTAGACCCAAGTTGAAAGTTGAATAAGTTGTGTAACCCACAATACATTGAGACAACATTTATATACGACCCAGTCTTCAAAATTAACCGGTGGTCCAAAGACCGAGATCATTAAAATAGGGCTCGAACCTCTTAAAATATCAAAACCGCTGGTCCGTTGGACTTGTGTTTCTCAGTTTCACACAGAAGCATACTTCCGATGCAGTGATCTGCGATTTCAAATGATCTGATAACAAGTATAGCTTTTTAGCAAAGCTTGCCGTCTTTAAGAACAACCTTACAGTGAAAGTACATATGTAAAAGTAGAACCATCCACCAACAATTCCCCGCTCACATAGAACTTTCCTTGAACTAATCATGCTCCTACCGGATGTACTTAATATGCGTGTTTTGGGGCATGCGCCATACGTAAATAGGTACGAAAATATCAACATCCGGTGTATTTTTAGAAGCGGAAGCACGTGTATGTAAATTTTCAGTAAACGATGTCTTGACGATTTCTACCTTCCCTGAGCTGAGTCTAGTAAGGCTACGTACACGGCGCAAGGTAGAGTTGGAAATGAAAAATTTTCATTATCCACCTCAAGAAGAAAATTCATATATGAAATTAAAAATAGAAGAATTATCAGACGGTGAAGTAATCTAGTTACATGCTCAGTGGCATCATTTTGACCTTACAGCAAATTTTGATTTCCTTGTTATGGAATCTGATATCTCAATACAGGCTAGGCCATTGGCAAAATAATCTCTTCAGGATTAGAATTTCCCCCTCTTCAGTCAAGAGCTTGTAGTCTTTGTACAAAATATTGTATGGAGAGGGCTGGATAAAACACCCTTAGCTCAGCACATCAGATGATTTTTAAATTTTTGATATAAATGAAAGCAAGTGGACAATAAACATTGTTGACTGTGGTGTAGGGGCAATAAGTAAAACAGTTCAGACAGGCACTGCCCCCTCTGCCAGAACAAGTCATTCTTGAATCTTGACGAAGATAACTGATGATTTTATTTTATTTTATGAAGGTTTGTATAGAAATGGGAACTAAAATCAAGTGTATTCCCGAAATTAGAAAACTTTAGAGATAAGAATGCATATTTGAATCAAATTCTCTTTGAAATATCATTTCAAAAGCCGAGAAAAATTTAAAAATCTAACAAAAAATACGTTTAATAATGAAAACAATCAACCGGAAGTAGTATTTTTCTCAAAATTTGCTGTAAGGAAATATGATTTACCCAAAAAATGAGGAAAAAACTCTGAATCGGACTTGCTGCAACTTAATCGTCAGAGGAAATTCAAGCTACTTACAAAAATCGAAGATTCAAATCAAAATATCCTCATAACAATTATTAGTTTAATCACCGAGTTGGGAGTATATCAATCTCTTTAATCACAACCAGTCGAAAATATTAAAAAATTCATTAAAAATTCATTTCTTGACCAATTTCTATAAAAAAAAATTCCAACGAAGCGCTTATTTATATTTTCTCAATTTCTGATCAGTGCGCATGTGCAAAGGGAAAATCACGTCTAAAAATAGAAATGCGCACACCTGATAGGGTCGTATCAATATACGGCCCGCTTCAATGTTGCGACGTCATAGGTCACCTAATTTGCATTAATTATTCATAGTTACAAGGAGCAAGGAAAGTTCTATGTGCCGCTGGCCTACATGTCTCAATATACAATGACCACCATTATACATCAACACAACACAGATAAAGAACATCGAAACCATTCAAATTCCATGATTATCCATTCTCTCTCAATCGTCTAGTATTTTAACCCTGGTCACTTCGTATTCTTGGCAATGGATAGTACATGAGTAACATCCTCTACCTTGCTTGTGGTTAAGGAGTCTGTCTTGATGAATCAAGTTAAGCAACAAAAGACAGCAGGCTTAAGAGTAAGCTCAATTTCTCTTTACAGTACAATTGTTTGTACTGTTGAACGGAATAATTGATCAAGATCAAAGGCCACGAAAAGTCAAGAAAAAGGTGGAAAGACCTCTAATTATTTGTGAACAATTAGGATAGCTAGTTGGTTTTGTGATAAGGTTTCTGAAATTTTTCCTAAAACTTTTGAAATATTCAGCTTAAATTATTAAAACACCAGAATGATATGATCTGCACATGTGCAAGCTTGGTAGCAGTTTTACCTGTTGTTAACACACGTGTTTTATTTTCAGAACCAACTGAAGGACATGGCGATTATCATCCCGGGGGCATTCTTTGCGTTTGTTACTTACTCGATTTATGAGGGTAACGAGAAGTTTACAGGGAGGTCGTAATGTCAGTAACCCGCAAATGTTTTGAGGCAGAAACAGCACATCGCCTTGGGATTGTAGCCGCAAAGTACAATCTTGTTCCAAGACAGAAAATTCCCGACTCACCAATTCTAGTAAGTGTTGCTTGGTCTCAGATTTAGATTTTGTTTACTTGTTTCCCATGGACGCAGGTTCTTTTTCCATGATAACTTCATTCACTGTATACTAGGAACAGCCCAGTATACTAGGAACAAGACAATAAGCATGTTGTTTCAGCTCATTATTAGTCCCAATCCCCAACAAAACTCCAGTTCTCTTCATCACATTATGCTGATTTTCCTATTTTGAGGCGTTGACGCCGAGGCGGGAACATCCCCATACATCGCGTACACAAAGTTCTCGTTAAGACGCCGTTCATCCATTAAATGCCTCTGCGCTCTTGCGATTGTCGAACGTGATGAGAGCTATTCTGGAGTTGCTTTCCTGTAGAAATCTGATTACAATATCCAGACCTCCATTGTTTTTTAGTTCTTTCGGATCTCTGACATTTTCCTCCATCCAGACTCCCTAGAATTTCTCGGAGCTCTTCTGCGTTCATCCCCTCACCAACAAACATCTTTGTCATTTCCAACTGTCATGAGACATAACAAGAAGAATCACTTTACAAACATTTGACAATACAGTTATTTGATTAACTGCTTTAGAATTAGTGTTTTCAAAGATTTGTCAAAAAGTACATTTTCATTGATTCATAATTCCATAGACAACTGGGGGATCCAGGTTAGAATAAATCTTTAGTACACCTTTGTTCGGCGCTTATGGCCATTGAGCAGTGATGGTTCTTTTGCGAGCCACACCCACTGTGACACGGGGCATCCGTTTTTAAGGTCATCCCCGAGGACCCGTGACATTCACACTTGATGCCGAGCATTTGGCGATGTAACTACCTGTTCTTACGATTCAGGTCTGTCGCCGCCGGGATTAGCCCTGACCTTCCGCATGCGGGACGAACGCTCTAACCTCTAGATCACCCCACGGTTTCTAGGAATGAGACACTGTGTTAAGGACGTTCTCTACATCGTATAATGGATGATTTCCTTTCAAAACATGGATGAAAATATGAATATCAGCAATATTTGTGTATTCATTTAACAAAACAGCGATAACCGAGTAGCTCAGTAGGTTAGCACGTCAACTGCTGAACTGTAGATCGCCGGTTCAAGTCAAGCAGGTGTTGTTGTTTTTTTAAAAAAAACTCAAATTGCTTTCTACTGAAACTGCATTTTTTGACCAAATATAGTAAATTTGAAAGTTTTCAATTCCAAAATATTGTTGTACATATCCTCCACTTTGTATCCATATCAAATTTCTTTGGTGTAGCATACCTTTTTAAATTCATATGAAAAATTAAGAACTGTAAAATTTGCTTAGTATAGAAAATATTCAAAAGACCATGATCAATGAATGATCAATTAAAGTTGATATCAACTGATACTGATTTTTAGAAATGAATTGAAATCCGATTTGAATGAAAAGTGAAGGATATATACAATGTCATTTTGAAAATGAAAACTTTCAAATTTACTCGGTAAATGCAGTTTTAGTAGAATTTAATCTGCAAAAAATTCAAACCTTTGCTAAACTCGAACGCACAATATATATATATATATATATATATATATATAGATATAGATATAGATGTAGTTCCGTGAGGCCACGTCGAGCACTCTAGAAGATTATATCGGAGATTTATCCCAATATATATATATATATATATATATATATATATATATCAGCAGTCGATATGTTAGCCTACTAAGCTACCCAGCTAGGAAATTCGAGTTAAGGTATTCAACGTATAACGACTATGCTGTGTATCTAGTAAATGGATGATGGGAATTTTGTAATCAAAGTATCATTGTGAAGGGTTCATCCAATAAAAAATAATTCACCATAGGAATTTACAAAATGTTGATTACTGCTTGATTTACACATTGTATTCACCTTTGAAGCCTATGAGAAGAGCATGGTTTATTGAAATGTTTTTAATGTATTTTCATACTATTCAACATACATTGATTATTGCGTTACCCTTTGATGGGAATTAAATTCAGGTAGCTCTTTAGACAAAAAATTATTCATTGTCTCGTTAAAGCATCTCGTATGAAGTATTAATTTCACCATCAGTTTGATTATTTCTTTGTATTTGCATAGTTTTGTAATCCCATGCTTTTTAATGTTACTATATTTCTTAATAAAACACCCACCTTTCACGTAAACACTGAGAAGTTTATTTACAAAGTACTCACATAATATAACATCAACAGTTACTCTTTAAATATTGGAAACATGAAATTATTACATCCTCAATCTGATATGTAACAACAACAAAAACGTTTCTCAAAGTGATTTACTGTGGATGATATAGAAGTGATCGTAGCGAAGTGGATTGGGTCAAATGCTGTCTGACGTGTTTCATACCGATTGTTAAGCCGTTCTTGGCACACTGATTTTGACTGCGGATAACTCTGTTTACCTGGTCAGGATATGGGGCTCACGGCGGGTGTGACCGGTCAACAGGGGATGCTTACTCCTCCTAGGCACCTGATCCCACCTCTGGTGTGTCCAGGGGTCCGTGTTTGCCCAACTATCTATTTTGTATTGCTTGTAGGAGTTATGAGATCGTTATCTTCACCTTGCATTGTTCTCAATGGATGAGTAAGATACCTGTAATCTGTGTACCGACACTGGACTTGACGGAGCAATGTGATGATCAGTATCCATTTCACAATGGGGCTTGACTAGAGAACATTCACATGCTTACCCGAGTCACGCTGACTTTGACTAATTTTTTTCTTCATAATTATCACTACAGATTACTCACTTTCTTTATCAAGATATAGGTTTCACAACAGGTGTTACTGGTTAACAGGAAATGCTTCTTCCTAGGTACCTGATCCCACCTCTGGTGTTTCCTGGGAGTTCCCATTTGTCGGCTACTCTAAATTGTGTATTTTGTATAAGATTTATGAGACTGGTCATTATCTTCACTGTTTTCTATATTGCAGTCTACGTCAGTGTTTGGGAGGGTGTTTAAAAATCCAGTAGGTCTAGCTGCTGGTTTTGATAAGGATGCAGAAGGGGTGAACGGCCTGAGTAAACTTGACTTCGGCTTCGTAGAAATAGGGAGCGTAACACCTAAACCACAGCCGGGAAACCCCCGACCACGAGTGTTCCGACTCACAGAGGACAAAGCCGTCATCAACAGGTATTCTATCCCCCCCCCTCCCCGTTCATTAGCATATCACGGTCTGATGATGAACGAGTTCTTGGAATGATATTGCCTGATAGGAATCGGAACTCCTCGAATATCTCGCGCACTTGACATAGATGTCGAGTGCATGAGACATTCGAGGAGCCTGTGCATTAGCATATTATTGTCTGATGGGGACAAGTTTATCAACATATCACTGTCTAATGGGGAACCAGTTCATTACAGACCCTGAAGCGTACTACTGCACCAGTGGAACAGTGAACGAAAGTTGAATGGTTCTTAGCAAGAACGGAATGGTTTGGGTCAAGAAAAGAGCTAACGATTTGGCCTCGATTTCAAATTTCGCTTTTTATTCATACATAGTCTTTGCGGGAAAGAGAAATTCCTTGGCGAAAAAATAAGTTTAATTAAAATCATGAATATTTTAGAATGGACGGATTAATGCATACAGTTATACATATCTTAACTTCCACATAGGGATATTTATATGTATGCAAAATAACATTCCTACGTAGAAATAAAAATCGTACTAAAAGTCATTTAATGTCTCATTTCAATATTATAACATTGTAAACCTTCATTAAGAAATCTTAAGTTTTTCGATAAATTTATAACTCAATACAAAGGAATTTAGTTTGTATACATAATTTTTGTAAATTTTGATTAATGGCTCATAACTGTAGACAGTGTCTATAACCCCAGAATGAATAGTTCCAAGATGGGATATGTGCATGTAATTTAATAATAAATGATAATGAGAAATTTTACCTTGAAAATTGGTGATAATGTGCGAGTTTCGAATGACCATACGGGAACAAATGCTTTGGGGGAACGAACGCTTTGGTCTGAGAACGAAACGTCTTGGTCTTTGAGTGGAACTCTTTGGGCTGGGAACGGAACGCTTTGGTCTTGAAACGGAACGCTATGATCTGGGTACGGAATGGTTTGATGTGGAAATGGACCCGTTCTTATGGAGAATGGAACGGTTCTTATCAAGAACGGAACAGTAATGGAATGATTCATATGGTGTAATAATACGCTTCGGGGTCTGTAACATATTATTGTCTTTTGGGAAATCCGTTCATTAACATATTACAATCTGATGATGAAGATTAACTACGTACTCCAAAGCTTTCCTCAACCATATATACCACAACAACTAGACAGTTCTTCCGTTATCTAAGCACTACAGAATTCATTAAATTCAAACTTTCAGCATGCTCATACTAAATGTCCTAGATATTTGACCTCATTGATTGAGACATGTTGAGATCAACTGGACATGTAGCAACAACCATCTTTGTAGGTATGGCTTCAACAACCAAGGCCACGAGGAAGTTTTATACAGACTAAAGCACAGAGTGACGGATAAAAAGGGTAAGCGTCTAATGACTGTACTAAACTGTACAAAGCTATAGGCTAACTACATGTATCCTATACATTCTAACATTTTATCATTATAGTGAAAAGGATCTATTCAGAGTCTTCCTTGGTAGCATCAATCAGCAGAACTAATGACGGTCAGTAAGTGACATCTGATCTTTGTTTTACAGATGAATGTCTGTTAGGAGTAAATCTGGGGAAAAACAAGACTTCTAGTGATCCTATTGGCGACTACACAGAGGGTGTTCAGAAATTCAGCAGAGTAGCAGATTATCTAGTTGTCAATATTTCTAGCCCAAACACACCAGGCCTCCGAGACTTACAAGGGAAACAAAGGCTACAGGAACTACTAAACAAGGTAAGGATCTCTGGAGCGTGACTAGGTAGGAATATCTGGAGCATGACTAGGTAGGAATCTCTGGAGCGTGACTAGGTAGGAATCTCTGGAGCGTGACTAGGTAGGAATCTCTGGAGCGTGACTAGGTAGGAATCTCTGGGAATATTTAGGATAATTATCAAGGA
Source organism: Ostrea edulis (assembly GCF_947568905.1). Classification (NCBI taxonomy): domain Eukaryota; kingdom Metazoa; phylum Mollusca; class Bivalvia; order Ostreida; family Ostreidae; genus Ostrea; species Ostrea edulis. Next base: position 20,797,455 of record NC_079171.1, read on the forward strand.
TAGGTCTGACGTCTTGACAGCCATTAAAAATATCAAATCATAGGTTTAATCAACACATTTTTTTCCTAGTCAAGGTATTTTATATCACCAAAAATTTTACTTTTATTTTATATGCCCGTCTTTTGAAGGGCTACATTATGGCATGGGTGTTCCAATCTGTCTGTTAAATGTTTGTGTTCAGGTCATATCCTGGGGATCCGGGTTAGAATAGGTCCTCACTACTCCTCGATTGTCATCAGAGGCGACTAAATGGGGGCGGTCCTTCGAATTACGCAGCAGAATTCGAGGTCCCATTTCACAGCAGGTGTGGCACGATAAAGATCCCTTTTTGCTCAAAGGTTGTAAGCGCCGAGCATAGGCGTAAATGTTTGACCCTTCCCCAGCAATGATGACACCTTCATATAAGTGAATAAATCTCGAGCGGGACGTTGAACAATAAACAACCAACAAATCATATCTTTAAGACTGTGAGGCCTAGAACTATCAAGTCTGCTCAGTTGATGCATGATGTGTCTTGATCCAAAAATAGATCAATGTAGACTCCTTCCGGTTCTGCATAGTCAAACTGTGTCCAGACCGTATCCCGCACACAATGGGACCTACTTGGTCAGTTTAAGCATAGCTGAGAAAGGTGTGTCGCCGTGACCTAGAAATAGGACACTGTAGTCTCAGTTTAGAATATGTGGCTATACCTAGTCAAAATGTATCCGAATAATATCTTACCGTAAGACCCGGCCCCATCAAAGCTGGCCTGCTGATTGATCTTGGAGTATATAAACGTGGATTTACATCACGTACCTGTAATTCCGGACGGACCTCAGAATTCTTAGCAAATAAAGTAAGTTCGTGGTTCTAAATGACAAATATATGATAACGTAGTGAAGCATTCCTAAATGTTACCATTAGCAAACATACATCAATTGATGGTACCTGATATAGCGGTGCTCTGTTTGACACCAACACCAAGAAAAACACAGGGATGGAATTGAATGGTCTAAATGATGAATCAAGTAAAAACGTCAACTACTATTTCAAACAGATACATGTACATGTAGTATCTAACAGTATATACAAAAACATATAAGAAAAAGTATCATAGAATCTGAAAGTTAGAATATTATGCAAAAGTTACAAAAGTCTAAAATAAACAAAAAATATATGGTGTCAAAGGTGGGGCAAAAACCGCCAGAGAAGGGGTGGGCGGTGGTAAGGAGAACAATGTAAATAATGTTCAAGGAGCGAACTGAAAATGGAGAATGACGCTATATCTGCACATGCGCAGGTCGTAGCAACAGGAATAGGGGGCTTCTCAAAAGGGGGTAAATTGATGTAGGGAAAGTGTTAGTACCCATAAACGTTTTATGAAATAAAACCATTATATTGTCATTCATTAAACTGAGTGCTTTTGTAACTGAACCAGGTGATTGAGAAGAGAGACGAGATGGAAGCCGGGACACCTCTGTTAGTCAAAATTGCCCCAGATCTGACGGAACAGTACAAAGCTGACATAGCATCTGTCGTCACCTCAAAGAAGGTAAAAATTGTTTGTTCGGTATATACATACAAATATACATACATAAGTACCCAGGATAACCCATCAAAACCCGAAAGCTTATTTTCAATGGGGTCCATTAATGCACAGATATTGGCACTAGGGGTCATTATGTGGCAGGATGTACGAGATGGTGACCATCATACCTTCTCAACGCCGATCACGAGGGTCGCTGCGGTAAGAAGCGAGAGCGCTACCTCTCCGCTATCCAGATACCAAAGATACTGCAAGAGTTATATTCCTTTCGTTGTATGTTATAGCAATGAGAGATTTGCAATAGTTTGCAGTACTTGATTACCCTGCCTTCCATCATCATTTTCAAGACCTCCTTTTTACTATCATAGATGCAGCTACGTTAATGCGTTACGTGTTAAGTATCCAAGTATAGTGAAAAGAAGTTCCATAGCTATTGTGAATAGCGGGTCACACTATTCACATAAGCTATGGTACTTATTTTCACTATCCTTCCTTATGTTATTTAGCTGATGTATACACTCTGTATGCAAACGTTTTAGCTGATTTTCGGCGTTTAGTGTATATATAGACGTTTTAGCTAATGTTGGGTGTCTAGTGTATATGCAGATGTTTTAGCTGATATTTTGTGTTTAGTACATTTGTAGATGATTTTGGGTGTGTAGTGTATATGCATATATTTTAGCTAATTTTTTGCTGATTTTTGGTGTGTAGTGTACACATTATCCCAGATCAAGTTTGTTAAATTTCATTAAGTGGAGTTGTGACTGTTGGAGTTTGGAACTGTTCTCGACATTTTATCACTATATATGCTTGCAATATTGAGTCTAGTCTCCACTGATACAGGTTAAATTTACTGACCTTCTCTCAGCAGCTTTATGACCCTTGAACTTTAAACTGAACGTCTTGGACATACTGTAGATAACATTTTATGCACGAAAACATTATTTACGCCAAGTTTACACAAAAATTTAGTACTTGCGAGTGAGCTCTTATATATAGAAGATTTAAGCAATAATGATATGCGAAATTATGTCTCAATGCATCGACACAAAATAGGGTCTCGCAAAATAAAAGTGATCTTTATCAGTTAGTTGAGGTAGCACATACCGTCTGTGGCTGTATGTTGGAGAACTATAAATCAAGTTCAGTTTAATTTCAGTTCATTTACTTTCATCAGGATTATGGCTTGTAGGTGGATAAAGAATCCAATATTTTGCGTTTAAAATCGAGTTATTGAATATCCACCCTTTCATTGACATGCCAGGGAAATTGTGCCGTATGAACACGTATAGTTATTCCATGGCGGATCCAAAGGAGGAGGATCTGGGGTTGAAACCACACCCCTTTTGTCTGAAAAGTTTGTTAAATAAAGATGGAATTAAAGCATTTTCAGGGTGGAACCTTCCCCTGTTTTAAAACCAAAATCAATGGTAGAAACCCCTCCCCTTTCAAAACTTCCTGGATCTGCCACTGTTATTAAGTTTCAAAATCAAGACTCCCAATAAATGATAATACATGTAATGCACATGTAAGTAGAAATAAATGAAATGAGACATGCATGTTGTCATTTAATATATTACATACCTGTGAAAGAGGGGGATATTATAAATTAATTTTTCCGTTTAATGATTACATTGCCAGGTATATGTGGACGGGTTGATAGTTTCAAACACAACGGTACAAAGGCCGACCCATTTGAAGAATCAGCATAGAATTGAGGAGGGAGGATTGAGTGGACAGCCGTTAAAAGACATGTCCACCAAGACAATAGCAGACATGTACAGACTAACAAAAGGTAGAGAGAGAGAGAGAGAGAGAGAGAGAGAGAGAGAGAGAGAGAGATATGAATTTACAGAGTACAAGCATCAGAGAGAGGGATATATCTCCTGTATACATTATCAAAAGTTAAGGATCAGACAGAGATATATCACTTATTATAAAGTATATGTTTTATGTCAATCAGAGTTAAATGGTGTGTGTTATTAAAAGGATGTTCATTTCTTTAAGAAATTCCTCAGTGATTAATTTGAGATAAAGTAATTTTCTCCGATGATTAAATATTCTTGGCAATGAAATATTTCGTGTGTTTCTTGATAATGGTATGTTTTGATACACATTATATACATGGTATATAGGTACAGTTCCCATTATTGGAGTGGGAGGGGTAGATTCGGGGGAGGAGGCCTACAGGAAAATCCGCGCAGGTGCGAGTCTTGTGCAGATTTACTCAGCTTTAGTTTACGAAGGTCCACCAGTGGTGAAGAAAATCAAGCGGGAATTACTAGAATTACTACAGTAAGGACACACTCATCAACAGTTAAAACATTTTTGTTATGTAATCTTCTGTGTGTGTTTTTGTTTTGGTTGGTGTTTTTTTTTTGTACAGTATGTAGTATATTTGAATATTTAAAAACAGTACATTAAGTCACCTGTAACCTTATATTGAGTTGACAAAACTGTCGATTCTTAACTTAATGGACAGTTTTTTCCCAACTTTTGTACTATTACAGGTAACTTAATGTACAGATTTTGCATGTTGAAAGCAAGAAAAGTACATGTACATAAATCGCAGTTTTTTCTTGAAGTCAACAGCAATGATACAGTAAATTTTCAATTTAATACACATTTACGCGTAAATATCAAACTTTTGTATATGACGTTTTTGACAATATAATATCATTCTTGTAGATGAGACAAATCCAATGCGAAATGACATATCCTGAAGTATGATAATTTTACAACATACACATCAAGAAGTTCTCTTTAACAATAAATAAAATGTTTCATCCTTTTCACATAATTTGTACATGAATTTTGGCCACGGTAGATCCATTCCATGAATATTTGAAAATATACCCAACAAATATCCTCCAAAATGGAAATGAGAAAGACATCTCTCCTGTTGAAATGAAATCATTTTTAGGACAGGAACCACAACTTTTCCTCTTTTTCATACACTTGTCATCGTCTGAATCCTATTTTGCTAGCTTCCTCTAATACATCCTCAAAAATATCATGTTAAAAATTCAGATTTAGATCAAATGTTGGCTGCAATCTGCTACTTTCCTTTTCCATATCTATTATGTCACTCAAAACGCCATCTGTATTTTGATTGAGTTAGAAATATACTTTTCCCACCCGATGAGGACATCATGAAAGTGTACATGGGAAGTGGTCGGAAACTAAGTGGGTTGATATGCCACTCGGTCTCCAGACAATCAAGTGTGTTACATAATGGAGGATAAAGTCCCCAAACTATCTATTATGTGAGAGAATTCGAGCGTCGAACAGTTCCTTCTCTCACAGGATGGACAGTTTTTAGACTTGATCTTTTACTTAATATCTCAAAAACCTCATCGTTGTACATAAACATCAGTGCTAATTATACTTTATAAACATCAGTGATAATTATACTTTATAAACATCAGTAGTAATTATACTTTATAAACATTAGTAGTAATTATACTTTATAAACATCAGTAGTAATTATACTTTATAAACATCAGTGATAATTATACTTTATAAACATCAGTGATAATTATACTTTATAAACATCAGTAGTAATTATACTTTATAAACATCAGTAGTAATTATACTTTATAAACATCAGTGATAATTATACTTTATAAACATCAGTAGTAATTATACTTTATAAACATCAGTAGTAATTATACTTTATAAACATCAGTAGTAATTATACTTTAGGCGATTGATTTCTATATGTCGGTGATTCCATTGTGGATTTGTCCAGTATAAATGATATCCAGATGACGTTGTGGATTTGTCCAGTATAAATGATATCCAGATGACATTGTGGATTTGTCCAGTATAAATGATATCCAGATGACCATTCTTTGGTTTACTCAACATTGTCCAGGTGTACATACCTAAATATATGGAATTTAGTGATTTCCGTTGACTTAATATGCATATGTAAATTAAATTCATTCTGTTTGAGTTAGATTGCACATTAATATTGTTTTTTGCAAAAATGCAATTTTATTACTAAGTTAGCATTTCTTTGATGTCATCCTTTGTTATCAAAGATTCAATATCCAGCTGATAATCAGCCATAGTAACCCTCTGTAGTGTCCAATAAGTTTTCGGACTTTACCCTTTGCGTAGTCATCAAGTAACTATTCATAACAGGGACCTCGTATCCAAATTTCCTTCAAACTAAATTTGATAGAGAAAAACCATATCTGTTGGGGTTTTGTTATGTCTCCCCTCTATCAAGGGGAGACATATTGTTCTTTTACTTCCTGTCCGTTCATCTGTCTGTCTGTCACAAATTGTTGGGAACGCTTCCCCTCCTATATGACTTATCGGATAGACTTGAAACTTTGTACAATGCTTCATTGCAATTTGTAGATGTGAATATTGTTGGGACGAGAGGATCCAATTATTTTCATAAAAGTTATAGTGGATCTGAGTGGCGGATGGTGTAAAATAGTTTGTGAAAACTTCTATATGGTGTATTGGAGTTCAAAATACCTATGTTCTTGTCCTTGCTCTCTCCTCCATACCATACAGTACATTAAGGGGAGGAAGTTTCATTTGGTGCACTTCATATTTGGGGAGCTGGAGAGACATCTCTAGTTTATTTATTGAGTAAGGGTGTTGTTTTATTTTTCTTTCTACAGGGGACATCACTGTAACTGTATTACATGTTTGTTTGGCATGTACAATATTTAGCAAAGTTAAAGTCCTAGATTTTATGTAAGGTTAACTAAATGGACACTGTACATGACAATAACAATTTTGCGATTTACTTGATTTAGGCGCAATTTACATGTACCTTTCGTCAAAGGCACTAAAATGCAAATAGGTTCACAGTACATTTTATTAATAGAATATGTCCTTTACCTTAATTATCACAATGTTTGTGTTTCAGACGAGATGGTTTCAGCAATATTTCAGAAGCAGTGGGAGTTGATGTGAAGATATGAGGAATCAAGCTGAGTCTCTCCCTCTTCCAGGGGAGGGGGCATTATGATACTGTTTTCGTCAAAGACGGGACGTGTTATGGTAAAGCACCGTCCGTCTGTCTGTCCGAACCTTATAGGCAAAATGAACTATAAGCTCCAGGATCTTACAACTTGGTAAATTTGATCGCCCAGAAAGGAAGATGCCTACTATTGTCAAGGTCAAAATATCAATTGATAGGAAAACATTGTAGGAAGAATACAGACCGAACTGTTCGAGGTTATATGTTACATTTAATCACAAAGACGAGAGGAAGATGCTTTTTTCAAGGTCAAAGTCGTACTACCACTATATAACAGTTTGCAGACCACAGATCAAAATATTGGGGCTAGGGTCTAAAAACTTCGTACATTTATTCACCATGATAGGAGGAAAATGTTCATCGTTTTTCAAGGTCAAAGATCAAGGTTGTAGTATCAGTTAAAAGGGAAATCTTATCAGCAGAATGCAACCCACATCATTGCGGCTATGACCGTCAAACCTGGTACACACAATCGTCATGCCAAATGGAGAACGCGTTTTCGTCAAGGTGTAAGGTAAAGGATGTAGTGTCACTTAGTAGGAACATCTTGTTGGCAGGATACAGACCGAGTCATTGAAACTAGGACCGTCCAACATTTTACACATACACCTTATGCCAAGCGGAGGCTGTCTATTGTTTCTCAAGACCAATGTCTAAGGTTGTAGTATTACTTAATAGAAAAAAATAACTTGTTTTCGTTTTTGTATTTCCCGACATTTTGTCACAACCTCCTTCTCAGAAAAATATATAACAAGTTTACAATTAACTTGATTGGTGTCCCGCAACCTATTTTAATACCAAAAGTAGGTCACAATTTTTTAATATAATTTTTCTTATCATGTATACAGATTTTGCACTGGAGGTCTAACGGGCGTATGTTGTACCGTTTGCGGTACTATTGTTGCACACTCCGTTCATCTGTCTGTCACAAAATCTTGTGAACGCCTTTCCTCCTAATACAATAAACTGCTTCATGTGCATGGGACGTGAGGGTACAATTATTTTCCTCAAAGTTATAGTGGATCCAACAGGGGCGGAGGATGTGAAATAGCTTTTGAATATTTCTCATTATATATGACTTATCTGATAGACTTGAAATTGTGTGCAATGTTTCATTGCCATTTGCAGATGTGTATATTGTCGGGACATGAGGATCTAAGATTGATTGTTTATTTTTTAACGTCCCATTCAAGAATTTTTACTAATATGGAAACTTATGGCCTTTACGCAGGGGTTCTTTATCGTACCACACCTGCTGCGACACCGGGCTTCAGTTTTTTGGGGGTCTAATCCGAAGGGCCACGACATTTAATCACCTCTTACGACTAGAATGTAGAATATCTTTGTGATTACGTACCTCCACAAATGTGACATCGTCACAATGTCAAGATTTGATTGCCTAGCTCCAGACAGTTTCACAATGTCAAGGGTTTGTGATTGCCTGGTTCCACACATCCTCACAATGTACAAAATCTGTGATCGCCTAGCTCAACACATCCTCACAATGAAAAGTGAAGATAACGAACAGTGATCAGTCTTATAACTCCTATAAGCAATACAAAATAGTTGGGCAAACAAGGAAATATGGACACACCAAAGATGGGATCAGGTGCCTAGGAGGAGTAAGCATCCTCTATTGACCGGTCACACCCACCATAAGCAACAATCTGATCAGGTAAACGGAAGTATGCGTAATTAAAATCAGTGTGTCAAGAACGGTCTAACAATCGGTATGAAACACGTCAGACAGCCTTTGACCCAATGATAGGTTGTATTGATGAACTAGATTGTTATAACGACCATAGAATTTGCGAAATGCTGATTGCAATCGAGAGTGTTGAAACCCCTGTACCATCAACTTGTTTGTTAGTAGCTTGCCTCGATTTAAAAACTGACTATACGCAGAACAAGCTCTTGTGTACAATGTCAAGATTTGTGATTGCCTAGCTCCACACATTTTCACTATGTTAGGGATTTGTGATTGCCTAGCTCCACACATTTTCACAATGTCAAGGGTTGTGTGATTGCCTAGCTCCACACATTTCCACCCTGTCAATATTCTATGATTACAAACCTCCAAATATTTGTCATCCTCACAATCTAATATAATTACGTCATCACAAAACCTTGACATTGTGGGGACGGTTATTTGTACAAATGTAGATTCTTTCGTTTCGGCTCGTTTATTTTTTCTTTTATAGCGTGAAGACCATGGAAACGCGATGTCTCCTCCTTGTCTATTACAAGAGAGCGTACCTCAGATGTGACGTTGAACGGCGTTATTTGACCAATGAATGTCGTGGCAGGGATTATTGGACCAGTGAATGTCGTGGCAGGGATTATTGGACCAGTGAATGTCGTGGCAGGGATTATTGGACCAGTAAATGTCGTGGCAGGGATTATTGGACCAGTCAATGTCGTGGCAGGGATTGTTGACTATGGACCATTGAAACTCGTGGCAGGGATTATTGGACCAGTAAATGTCGTGACAGGGATTATTGGACCAGTGAATGTCGTGGCAGGGATTATCGACTATGGACTAGATTTTGATTATTGTCTATGGTGTGTACTGTATGTTTCAGGTTCATCGGATAAAGATGTATTTTATTATATGATTTCATAATTGTGTATTACATTAATGTTGATATACCCTCCCATATTGTGTGTTCGCTGCATTACATGTATCTATAGATGATCTGGTGTACATGTATCATACGTGTCGTTTAGAGCAAAAATGACCTTAAGTAATGTACTGCTGAAATATAAACTATAGAAAAGAAGTCCTCTAAAAAATAGAGCAATATTGATTGTCATTGAAATATTACAGTCAATCAACGATGACAACTAAATGGTGAATAAGACGTCTTTCTAAGAAACATGCACCAATTTTTTTTATTTATTATTTTGACCTTTTAAAACATTCTTGGACAAGATAAGACTTTGCTAGGAACAGCTCATATCTGCACATATATGTGTTCGTATCTGTCATTATGATATTAGATATTTGATTAAAGGGTCATGACAATTTTGCCAAACAAATACACGTTTGAGTTTTGTCATAAATGATCACGTCAGGAATATGCATCAATTCTTTCTGTAGTTAGCCATTTATTTAAAACTTAGGTTCTAAAATAAACACTATGTATGCTTTGACTATAGAAGTGTTGTACAGTGCATTCTTGGCTGGCAATGATGGCAAGCTTATTTGAATAACTTATTAAGACGAAATTTGCATACATGGAATAAATATCTAGGCTAATTGCAATGTAAGGATATATGAGGGTATAAACTGCTACACTTCACGCTGACATACTTTAAGCGTTTGATGAAAAGTGTGTCAATATAAAGCGTCCCATGCAGTTCATAACCTCATTTATTTTCAAAAATGATTTTTTAAATAGTTACATTTGTATTTTTGTTGAAATTCCCTGCCGTTGAAATATACGTACGCACTGCATGTATACTATTTATCAAGATTCATGTGCGCATTGTTTACAACCACTGCGTGTTCATGAGGAAATGATTATCATTACAATTCATAAAAATATCAAAAGCAAACACTATAAAACAATGGAAACTTTGGGTACGTGTAAGTTTTGTAGTTAGCAAATTAGCCTTTGAGGACTGTCATTGTCTTAAACCTTATCATCATCAACAATTGTCGGTCAGACTTCCTTTGGGTTCCCGTTTACAATTTCAATTTCTTCCAGTTTTGTCGAAGTCAACATAGTACGAATGAACCATACCTATAATTTGCACCTGAGTAATTTTACCTGATATCCGGTATGGTGATAATAAAATGGTCTAATAAAATGTATGTATGGATAATCATTACTTAATGTTTCTTTGACTCGAGACAATTTGGGGTACCAGTTTAACCATTGATTACTCAAAGCACTGAATTTAAAGTGGCTCATAACACTAGAATTTTATTTAATGGCTCGTTTAAGCACATCATATGAAGCATAATTTTACCATCGAAAAAAGAAATACAAGCTCTCAATTATTTTTAGTCTATGAAAGTTCCATCAAATGAAATATTGGAGTAATGAGCTACCTTAATCAAGATAAGGTGACGTCAGTACGTATTATTGGATTCTCAGTCTTCGATCAAGATCGAGATAATGGACTCTTTAACACTGGACACCCTAGAATTGAATCGATATGCATCCACGTAGAACGTAAAACTATCCAAAGAATTCAAAAATAACTTTGATTAATATTAGCTGAGTGTGTACTCGTCATCATTAGTTGTGTTGTGATGCAGAACCACATTTTGACCATCATTTTAATGGCCGCTGCCAGGGCTATGGTAGCATCATTTCAAAGTAAGGTCGGTTCTAATTTAAAATGCAGCAACCATATCAGGTATGTATAGCGTACACTGTACCGTGTATTTGATCTGTATAATGTACATTGTACTTTACATTGGATAATTTTGGCGTACATTTTTAAAATGAAACCCCGCCAAAATCAAAGCGCTAAAAGTTTCAATTTTTATTTTTTTTTATTTTTTTGGGTTATGAAAACTCGGCAAATATTCTCCCGTCAAAATCATTACCCGAGATGCGGTATCAAATATATGAGTGAAATATTGAGAATATGTTCAATGATATATGATAGTGTTTTCAATAAATATTAGTACATGTACTTTGAAATCTAATGGCAATTTTTGTCTGTGTAAAAACTTAACTGAGGTCTGATATATTTAATAACAGCACTACATCTGTTTCTGATCGCATTTATGTTTATAAAAATAAAAGATCAAAGTTAAAGCATTGACGTAAGCCGTTTTCAAAATGACACAAGGCAAACATTTGATGGCACACGTATACGTGATGTAGCAGCTTGTTTTTATAAATATGGCCTTTATACTTGACCATATTGATGCTATTTCATTGACAGGTGTTTATTTAATATGATTCCGAGACATATATCTCCGTATAGACATATATCTCCTCACAGGCATGAAAACGTGAAGATAACACGTACTAAAATGATAAATTTCAAAGTTTATGTGAAGAATACAAAATTAAGAGTAGGACTAATACGGACACCTCAAATCACCAGATGCCTAGAATGACTTAACCTGCCGACCGGTATCTAATGAACACGTTTAAACAACTGACATGAAGCACGTCAGACAATATTCGACTTAATGTAAGGTTGTATTTGTAAATTACATATATACATGAACACTTAACAAATGCAACTGGTTTCATTCAAACTAAGCTTAGCCAACAATGGGTATAAACTCTTATGATTATCTGAAGATGTCTACCAATCTACACTTGCATATTCCACTCTCTAAACATAGATATCTCTCTCTTTGATTACAAAATCAAAAACAAGTTCCAATTGCCATTTGACCAATCTTCTAGACATAGCATGGAGAAGACATTTTTTTCAAGTCAGCTTTACCATCAACTGAAATACAAGATAAATCATTTGACATTGCAACCTGAGAAATCTCACTCTGAAAACTGAATGAACATTTTATTTCCAACAGTCCTTTTCCATAACATTTACATTCAGTAACAGAACCTGGGGAAGCGGCAAGGTAAGAAATGTCCTTTTACACAAAGATACCTGTCTCAGAACACTGCAATGAAGGATGCTGACTCAATGTACTTTCCTCTGACAACAGGTTCTTGTGATTTTGCCATATTCAATATTCTCGAAAGGGACGTGAAACAATATTCAATCAATTGTCGAAAACCTCTTGGGAGAAATACCACATTACCTCCCAGTCTGTTGAGATTGATTGATTGATTGAATATTGTTTCACGTCCCTCTCGAGAATATTTCACTCATATGGAGACGTCACTACTGCCGGTGAAGGGCTGCAGAATTTAGGCCTATGTTCGCCGCTAATGGCCATTGAGCAAGGAGAGATCTTTATCGTGCCACACCTGCTGTGACACGGGACCTCGGGTCCAGTGGGATCCGGGTTAAAATAGGTCCTCAGTATCCCCTTGCTTGTCGTAAGAGGCGACTAAATGGGGCGGTCCTTCGGATGAGACAGCAAAAACTGAGGTTCCGTGTCACAGCAGATGTGGCACGATAAAGATCCCTCCCTGCATCAAGGCCTAAATTTTGCAGCCCTTCATCGGCAATGTGTCGTCTCCATATGAGTGAAAAGGATGTTTAACAATATCATAATGATAATAATAATATCTTTTATTTTTACAGGATTGCACAATTAGTTATATAAAAGTTTACATTGTGCTTCTGTCTATATCATATATACATATCGAGAACATATATCACAAAACATGGAAATATGACAGTTTATATACATACAGATAAGAACTAAATGAAAAGAGACAATAAACACATGAGAATTATTGAGGATCAATAATGATTGAGATAGGCGGAATAAAAAGATGTGGTATTTTCTTATAAAATCTGGTAATGAGTTCTATAAAATTGCTGAAGAAGAAAAAGAGGCGATCTAAAATGGCTTGTTCTCTGTATCCTGCCATACTGTACATGTACAACAAAAATTAAAATGAGGAAAAACAATAGTCCATTTTGAGAAGTGCCTCCTTTCACATAAAAGTATTCAATCTCCTTAAAACACCTAGTTTCTGACTAAGTTTTTTTTTTTTTTTTTTTTTTTTTTTTTTCTTTTTCTTTTTTTTTTTTTTTTTTTACATAAGGCACCTGTTTGATAAGAAAACACCAAAAAGTTTGGCATATTTGACATTTTCCATAGAAATATCACAAACATTAATAGAAAGGTTTCTACATTTCGATAATTTCTGTGACGTCCCTATTAAAATACATTGTGTTTTCTTTAAATTTATTGTCAATGTGTTCTTATGCATCCATTCCATATAATTTAAAAGATCATCCTTTAACTTTCTTTCTATCACATCTAAAGAGTTATCAGAAACATCTTGCGTGGTACCATCTGCATATATATCGACTGTAGATTGAATAATTAAATTAATTAACAATCCAAATACATCTTTTATCATCTTTTTAAAAATGATCAACATACAAAAGTAAGTTTTCTACATGTCTGACGGGATACAAACGTGCTTGTAATAGATTCATATTTCAAATACAGATATAATTTATAATGAAAATTATAATATACACGCAGATTGTTTGCCCAATGAAACAAAATGATCCGATACCACGAACTTTATAGTTCATTTAATCATTCTCTAAATTTGATTCCATATACACATGTACCATACATGTAGGATCTCTGGTAAGTGAAATTTCTCAGTATTGTTAGATGTAAGATTAGATTTCTAGTAAAAACGCGGTGGTCTACAGTGCTGTCTTCTGAATAATATTATATGATGTAATTATAGTGAAGTAAACACATACTGCCATTGTGATGTCATCGATGTGGCCGGAATAATATAGTCTGTACCCACTTTTGGACTTTCTCCTAAGTATGCGTTCTGCTGACCATACACATGTTCGAGTATTTCTTTACAAGATCCTGACATATGTTGACAGAAAGGATGTTGGTGAGATTAGGTGTTCGAAGGATGCTAGAACAGAAGCGTCGTCATAAGGAGGTGGGTAAATGATCGCGCTAACAGTCCGTGATTGAGGTCTCCAAATTGTGCTGATTGAATTGTGGTAAATTAAAGAGAATCTGCACTTTCACACAAGTTAACATTTTGATTTTGGATTGTTTTGTTTTAATTTTTAAATCGTATACCTTTTGTTTTAAGTATTTATTTAAGATCGGCGCATTATAAACCGCGATTGTTCCAGAAATGTTGATTGTGTCATAAATTCGGAGAACAGGAACGATAATTGGGTACCAATTTTCTGTACCAAGTAAAATTCTACTTTGATTTCTTAGTGTTGTTATCGTTAATAATTTTAAGTATTCTTTTTTGAGCATTGCCGATAATTCATAAAATAGAAAACCATACAGAATGAAAGATCATAATTTAGGCATTTTTATTAGGAGTCTATGAAACACAGCTGATATTTAAGGGGAGAAAAAAATGCTTTGAAAGATGTCTCCTATGACCTATAAAAGATCTTTACACTTTGTAAGCCAATGATAAATTTTAACCTTAGAAACTGACCCAACCTACGCTATGGAGTTGTAACTTAACTAGAATTGAATCTCCGATTTTAGTCACATCCTAACTATGAAAAGCACGTGAATTCAGAATATTTGTATTTCGATTTCAATAAGTGAAGTGTCGCCCTGTTACTCTTGAATTTTTTTTTTTTGGTTTTTTTGTTTGTTTGTTAATTCCCTAAATATTCCCATTGATTCCCTATTTAAGCTCATCCTAGTCAAAATTGAATATACACTGCATTGGAATGTTTGTATATTCATGTACATGCATCTAATCAGTGATTCTTAATCAAAATATTTTCAAGAATATATATCAAAATATTTTCAAGAATATATATCTAATTATAAAACTTTGATCCCCTTCAAGTCCCGTCCCACCCTCATATAATATTATAGAAAATTAAATCTTCACTACCTGAGGATGTTTGTATCATTATGGCAAAATATTGATCCCCTGGTCTTGCGTAGATTTTTATAGATAAAATCCTCATATATTTCAATGTAAAATTTTGATTCCCTATCATGGCCCAAATTACTCCCGGGGCCATGGTTTAGACAATATGGAATCTGCACTACCTGGCACTGATTGTATAATGAGATAACTAATTATGGCCTTGCTGGTCTCGTATAAACCGGGTTTTTCCCCATCATCTGGAGCCACCCTATCCCCTGTGGTCGTGATTTAAACGAACTTCAATCTACATCACATGAAGATGTAAACTTATACGGTACGAATTTTGATGCACCAGGTGCGCATTTCGACAAATAATGTCTCTTCAGTGATGCTCAAGCCGAAATAATTGGAAATCCGAACTAACAATAAAATTGTAAGAACTAAAAAAAAAACGGAGTGCCAAAGACTGGAGTCAAATTCGTCTAAGGATCAGAGCTATGCACGAGGGAGATGATCCTTAATTTTGAAATGAATGTCTAGATTTTATAACAGCAATTAAATATACATCGGTATTTTCAAGCTAGTAACGAAGTACTTAGCTACTGGGCTGTAGAAACCCTCGGGGACTAACAGTTCACCAGCAGAGGCCACGACCGAGGGGTCGATGCTTGTATATCAACAATGCCTAATCATGGGTCTATTGTTCTTGAAAAGTTTTTCTTATTCATTCTTATATAAAACTAACGTAAAACTTTTAAAATCCTTGAAAAGGTTTTTTCTTATTCATACTCACTTAACACTTTTAAAATGCTCAATTGTAGCCCCATGCTACCTTTAAGGGCTATGGGTTGAAGAAACCTGTATTTGCACTATCGTCTGATGTTTGGATCGTGATATAACTAGTCATGACACTGTTCCTCTTGAGAAGTGTATCCATTACCTCCTATTATACCCCTATCCCGTGGGTCATGGCTTGAATATTATTAAATACCCATTCATTAAGGAAGCGTTCTCCTAACTTTCATTGTTTGTTGTTTTGTTTTCATTGGGGGGGGGGGGGGTGTCAAATTGGTTCTTGAGAAGATGTTTAAAATACCACTATTCCTTTAAGGTAGTGTGACCCTCCTATACCCAAGGACACTCTATGGAAAGTTTGATTGAAACTGGTACCGTGGTCCTGGAGAAGTGGTGATACGTCTCAGTGGCAGAGTTAAAGGAGGAGGCGCAGCCGGTGCCCTCCCCCCTAAAATTTTCAAATTTAGGGTACATATCGTGGTATCTTATTTAGAAAAATGTACTAAACGATAAAAGAAGCAATGATTTCTTCCACTCCCGGAGAAATAAATGACAAAATCTTTTGATTTCTTGAATTACTTCATTGGGAGAACATAATTTTTTCCAACAACCCTTAAAATTTGCGTCATTTTATTCATTTCTTCTTATTAGAAATGATAGAAAATAGTACAAATGACTAAATAGGAGACATATTTTAAGCCCTATGAAATCTGTAAAATTCATGAGTTTCCGGGGGCTTCGCCCCCTGGATCCCCATCAGGGCTTTGCCCTGGACCCACGGGAGGGGGGGGGGTCAAGGCGGCCCCAGACCCCCTGCCTCATAAAGTGGCATCCCCGTACATGTAACCGCAATTCCTGGATCCATCCCTGTGTCTGTGGTATTTAAAAGTCATATCGAGTCTGCAATTGGTTGATGAGCTATAATTTCAACCGATTTGTTTCTCGTCATACGTTTAATTCGTTATTTAAACGTTCTCCTAGTTCACGTAGATACATAACAAAGCTAAATTATAGTGCGGTGGATGCAGACATTACAATTTTAACATACGACATCATAGCCAGAATTCTGGTTTCAAAAGTCATTTAAGGTAAGCTATCTTAATAAAAATCATCCTTAATGAAGTATATTCTTTTAAATTAAATGATCTAAGAAATGTAATTACGGATGACTAATGGTCAATTATTTGGGTGTTTTTTAATGTTGGTTGTCCTGCCTAGTCTATGGATGACATTTTGTCTGTATACATTTTACACCACATTTATGTCACTTGATAGAGAAATGGATAACATTGTTACGTTTAGAAATTAAATCATATAATGCATTGATAAAAATGACCGTGAATGGAATTTAACGGACAATGTAATAAAGCTATGACGGTTGAAGCGGAGAATTTTGCCGTACGTAATATAAAATTGCAATTTGAGTGTAAAATCATTAAGAAGATTTATTTTTAAAAAAGATGAGTGGGGCACAACATGCCTAACCACGCTAAAGCCTTCTTACATTAAAGTACCGGTCCCGGTAGCCTTGTAGTGAGGGCGCTCGCTTCACAGTTGAAGAGTTCTGAGTTCGATTCCTGATCTCAGCGAATCAAACCTAAAACTTTAGCGATACCTACGCACTGTATGTAATGATTGAATTCTTTTTTGATTTGTTTCCAACCTAACATGGCTAATGTATCTATATAAGATCGTTATGTAATAACTTATGTAACCTCTGTAAATAAATTATCGTTAATGAAGTGTAATTAGATAGACAGAAAGCGATCAGTCTGAAGGTTATGTATTATTAAAGCTATTAAATGAAAACCTGAAATGCGTTTGAATATGACAATGGATATCACAATTATATATTAGTTATAATGAATAATTACCAAACACTGGTAGATATATTCCCAGTATTAGGAATATGAATACTCGAATGCTAAATAGCTTAATTAAACGTCTGTTCCCTTCAAGGGTAGCGCCTAGAGTGCGGGCTCTGAGTTTTACAAAAAGCGGGAAAGTGAGTATTAGAAACCGGTTAAATAAGTATACGGAAGTGCAGTAGTCAGTTATAAACACACATGTGGTCTGTCACACTTGAGCGAAGAAATAAAAACACATTTACCCATATGCAACGATGAGAAATAAATGATTTATTTACAGAGGTTACATGTACACTAATGCAAAAGTAAACTATTAGATTTCATCTCAGGTGAAAGGAATAGGTCACTCTTTTATAAGTTCATTCTTGACTAATCTAACGCTCGCACTTTTATGTATAATGTATGCATTGCGTGCGCCTTTGTTACACGCAGATGAAAAACAAAAAACAATGGCGTGGAGAAAAACAAAAAACAATGGCGTGAAAAAGTTTGGATGGTTGATTTGTTGTATATCATTTTGTTGATAATTTTTCACTCATATGGAGACGGCACCATTGGCGTTGACTTGACAACAAACTTTCAATGCTAAGACTCTGAGTGTCATCATATCCACTGATGTACTGTTTTAAAAATGTGTACATATGGTTTCAGGAGAATAACAATATAGTTCATCAAGGGAATCACCACTTTCACCATGACGTCACCAAACACATCGACTGAGAATATTTTACAATCAACGGAATCCTGTACAAATTGTTCAGAGTTTGCTTTTCTGGTCACGTGTACTCTGTTGATGTATGTTTTTGTTATGACACTTATTGTGGTCACATATCGTACAACTCCATCCTTATGCAGACGAGCTTCAGAGACAGACACTCACACTGAAGACTCCGACAGTGACGAGGAAAACTACATCCTCTAGATGTTTTATTTCATTGAAATAAACAGTTGTTTCAGTAGTGAAAAATGTTTTTCTTTCAATGCTTTCGTATTTGATATTGTACAAGTACTTTGAATTTCTATTGGTGGTTTTTATCATTTATACTAGTGTACATAGGCATCTATCGGTAATGGTGATTTAAGAATCTGATGAACAATATATGGAAAAAGATATAATGTTGACATGTAAAGTCGGCTATAGGAAATACCTTTCCAACGAACTTTACATTGATAATGATTTCAGTGAAAAATGAAGTGACCTGATGCAAGGTTCATATCAACCCTCGCGTGGGTTGATTGGTTGTAAATTGTTTAAAGCTTGCGTGGGTAGATAACTGTAGTATTAATCATTTATAAAACATCGTAACTATATGTAATATATGAATATACAACTTGAATTGATATGGACATATTTCATTGCATATATAATATACAACAGGTTTGAACACAAGTTCTTACAACTTAGAAAGTTGTCACAACTTGATTTTGTGTTTCACGTCACCAGTTTTAGGCGAGGTACCACAAAGTTAGATAAATGCTTAGCGCTTAGAGCCTTAACAGTGAGGGTTCTTTAACATGTCAACGACGGGGTCTCCGTTTTAAGGTCATATCCGAAAGACCCATGGTTCTCACTCTCAAATGTCAAGCGTTTGGCGAAGGAAAAGTCACTCCATGTATTAACGTATTGGGTTTGACGTGACCATGGCACGAGTGGGACTCAAACTCACGATCTCCCGATTAAAAACAAGCGTTTCACCACTGAGCTACTGTCACCTGTTTTTCCTGTTATATGATTTATATCTAAATCCTCAGACACTCTCTAGACAATTAATAGAACTTGGAATATGTCGATACATTTATAATCTGATATATACCTTTTTTGAGAAGGTCTATAATGTCTATTCAAGGAAATGCTTTCTTTGCACCAACTTTTCTCCATTTCTTCGCATTTCTGCGAGGATTACTTTAATCAAACTTTTACAAAAACTGTTTCTATGGTTCATAATTATCATCAAGAACGTAAATGGAGGTCTTTCATCTCATGATCAAGATGCTGTGTTCACGGCACGTGTGATCGCTAGACAGGGAACACTTACTCCAAAGATCCTGATCCCACATAAGGTATGTCCAGACGTCCCTGTCTGCCATAATCTTAAACTCCTTATCGGGGTTATGAGATTGATCACTGTATGTTATCTTCACCTTTTCATGAAAAACCTCAAATACTTTTTGGCTCCCATGAGCTGAATGTGCAAGTGTTTAGCTCATGTGAGCTTTTCTGATTGCCTTTTGTCTGTAAATCTTTCACATTTTCATCTTCTTCAGAGCCACTGGACTAATTTCAATCAAACTTGATACAAATCATCCGTGGTAGTCTAGTCAATCTAGCAAATCACCTCGAAGTAATTGCAACAGAAACAAACTCGATGGCATTTAATAAACAAAAGCGTGATTAACAACATACAAAAAAGCGGACAAAATCAGACAATGGGAAATATTTCAAATTTAGACTTAAATGTTTCAGTAAACCATCGATATTTTGTGGTGTTTAAGGCACGCCGTGCACGTAAAGGGGAGTAACTTAACTGTGACAGTCATCGGAATAAAGTTATACACGACGATCTAAAGTGCATGTAATAAAAACGCGATTAAACAGCTTAACAGTTGTATTAAAAAGGTGATATCAAGACCTTCTATATACATGCAATATTGCTCAGCATCTCATATTCTTTGTTGACTTCCATTCCCGGGGAACTTTCGCGACTAAAGCTTCAAAATATTTTGTTTGACCCTCTACAGAATTAATTTTAATTATAAAACACAAGATTTACTTTAAAAGTTATGAATAATAAATTATAAATGAAATCTTAAATAATTAGTGTCAATTTACAAGGGGGAATTACGGTTGTTAAAAAAGAAAGTATGGAAAGCCATTCGGGTTAAAAGTTTCAGTTATTTTGTATCTTCATCATTTGAGCAAGCGTTTTGTATTAAAAACTTTTATAAAACTAAGTCAGTAAAGTATTTTTGCTTTCCTTTTTCAAATTCAGGTTCGGGGAGTCATTCATGGGTAATGATAATGATAATAAAACTTTGATAATATAAATGATAAAAATCAATGTAAGTAAGCACTTGCGCATAGTATCATGATTTGATGTAAAAATCTAGTAGTTACTCTTTTTAATTAGTCTTGGGCTCACGACCTGCGGAACCACATCTCCTAGCAGCATGCAAACAGCGCGCTAGACCGCCCGGCCATCTATTCGAGACAAAACTTGTTTTCGATGACATCAACGATGGAATTCTCGCCACGCTGGCACACGATCATTGAGAATGGAAATGGGATACAGTTATTTATCGTAAATTTTAAAGGATCATACAAAATGCACATTGTGTTTGAAATGTCTATATATAAAGCGCAGAAATACCAACGAACTCTGAAATAAACATAACTGCCCAAAGGGACGAAATCAATGTCGGATGACAATTTAAATTCAATTAGTTAGGGGGAGGGGAATAAAAACTCCCGTAAGTTTCTGTCATCCGACATCGATTACACTTTAGTGGAAAAGGGAAAAAGACAAGCAACAGTTGAATACCACATACTATTTAAAACATATTAATGAACATTTAATAGATTTAATGTACACTTTCATTTGTGAATAAACGGTAGAAGAGGTATACAGAGTGTGTGTTATTTATGATCGTACGTTTCTTTTCTTATTATTCGATTAGTTTCAACATTTGTCATATTAAGTTTTAAAGAGGAGGGGGGGGGGGGGGGTCTTGGTGAAAACTATGTGAACTTAGTTTTTTTGTGAGACATTGAATTTTTGATCTTGCCCCTAAGTGAAGAATATCGTTAAAACCAGACGTATTTTTAGGAAACGAAGTTTGTCAATCCTTGCCATTTCTACATGCATTCACAGGATGCAACAAAAATTCAAGAATGTTCGGCATCGGAACGGGTCCTGTATAGTCAAAATGTAGACAAATCGCGAAAAAATTCTGTATATGATTAGTTTTTAAATGGAGGCAGGCTACTTACAAACAAGTTGATGGTGAAGGGGTTTCAACTATTTCGTTTAAAGTCAGTATTTCGCGAATTATATGGTCGTTATAACAATCTACTTTGCCAATACAACCTATCATTGGGTCAAATCTGTCTGACTTGCTTCATATAGATTGTTAGGCCGTTTTTGGCACACTGATATTGAATAAGGGTAATTCCGTTTGCCTTATTAAGATATAGAGCTCACGGCGGGTGTAACCGGTCAACAGGGGGTGCTTACTCCTTATAGCCCATAGGCACCTGATCCCACTTCTGGTATATCCAGGGGTCCGTGTTTGCCCACTTCTCTATTTTGTATTGTTTATAGGAGTTACGAGATGAATCACTGTTCGTTATCTTCACCTTCCTATATGAGGATTTCATAGAGAAAAAGATATATTCTGGTGTCGATGTCATATCGGCTTTGTACGATGGAATACCATAGAGACACTTATAGGAGATTTGCTTTGTGAAGTATTGTCTAACACAATATCATTTTTATAAGTTCAGTCATTGCCACTAACTACTAACTACAGCTGCAGAAGAGGAGCACTGCAAGAATTTTTTAAGTCATAGAGTGGACTAAAGAAATGATTAATTTGGATCCTTCGAATCGGGGCTTATCACTGCTTTCAGCAATTCTTGTATCCGTTAAAACTAAATTACAAGTCACGCCAGATAAAGTTTTGAACGTTTTTCGCTATAAATGCAAGGCAAATTGTGACACTAGCCGTTGTTCTTGTAAAAACATGGACTGAACTGTACTGCAATTACTCAAATAATCACTTATATAATTATCAGGCACGTAGCAATAATGGCTCTACAGCTTTTATCATTACATGCAAAGTTGATAAATTTTTACGTACAGAGGTCGATTTTTAGACAGATTGGTTGCCCTCCCTCCTCTTTTTAAAAATAGCATTGTCGTGAACTGTACACAGTGGAAGTGTAAAATTGAACTGAGAGAACAGCCCCCCCCCCCCCCCCCAACCACCACCACCACCACACACACCATCAAGGATTTTTATAACTTTGGATTAAAATTTACTTGTCAATTTTCAGGCAATATTGTGAAATTATCTTCACATCCGCCCCCCCCCCCCCCTCCTTTTTTTACGATGCTGCGTGTCTGATCATTTTGCTTTTAATTTTATGTGTCCATTGTTTTTAAAACAGATTACTCCTGAAATTCTCGGTATTAATTGCACAATAATTTGGATAGAACTAAACATCAAATACGGCTATAATCCCCCCCCCCTCTTTCCCAAACTCTAGAACTTGACGAAGTGCACGTATTAAATATTTCTTTATAAAATCGAAGAAACTGAACTTTGTTTCGTCATAGATGTAGTACAAACTGTTAAAACTCAGCTTAATAAAGACTTTGGTAACGTAAGCTTTACTATACACTGTTTGTTTTAAAATACTACATGTATTTATGCGAAACATAGGACCGGAATGGTAAGCGCACCTCCAACTTCCGATGTAAGGGGAGTAACTGCAAAAATGTAGGTCATCTTTTACAGACCATTTTTGAAGGGGCACTTGTTTTGTGTTAACAGTTTATTTTAATGTATAAATCTTCATGTGGTAACTCATATTATGCCTAATGGACAGGGAAACGTATTTTCTTCCAAAATCCAGTTTTTAACGATTTTTGTAGGAAAATGAAGATTTCAGCCCAAAATTCGGCAAGGGAATATAAATTTTGGTGCAGAAAAATTTAGTTGTGCATTTGGACGTTTTGTTCTTAAATTTATAAGATCAATGTCATATCTTCTATAAAACAATCATTTCCAGTTTTTCACTATTTTTGTTTTAGAAAAATGTAGGTTCTCCTACCTAAAATGGTATTTTTCATATATATTGCCAATAATCTATATATCTTACTTGTTGAGCAGTTTTTAAAATAAATCCTAACTTCAATTTTTTATTGGTAGACTCAAATGTATGACAAAATGTGGGTTTTCTTCTTAAAATTTCAATCTTTTACAATTATATTCAAAAACGCAAGATTTTACTCAAAAATTACAGTCAAGGAAAGAATATATTCTGCTGTAAAAAAAAAATTAATCGAACATTTCCAGGTTGAAATTTGAAATATGAAACTTATTTTTACTGTATGTTACATAAAATGGACATTTTCTTCAATTTCCAGTTTTTAGCGATTTTCATGAAAAAACACATCATTTCACCCCAAATTTCCAAATTTCCCATGGAAATACAAAAGCCGATTTTTAATATGTTGTTTGCATGTGTTTTCTTGCATGAATAATCAAAATTTCATTTCTGTTGCAATTAGTTTGAGGTTTTGCTCATTTTTTTTAGCTAGATTGACTAGACTATGGTAGAAGTGGATTAAAGTTTGTTCAAATGAGGGGTCATGTCCTTTTAAAAGGGGAAATAATCATGAAAAGACAAAAATAGAGGGGTCATTTAAAATCATCTTTTCAAAAACCACAGGGCCAGAGAAGTTGAAATTTACACGAAAACTTCCGACACAGTTCAGATTCAAGTTTGTTAAAAATCGTGGCCACTGGGGGTATGTGGGGCCATGATATGGGATCATGGATTCGGAAAGAACACGCACCTGTCTGTATTCTTAAATGAAATTACGTGCAAACATTTAATACAACTATCAGTATTTTCGATCGATATAGAGATGTAGATTTACATATATATAATGTAGTTAGCTCGATATTGATATGAACTGTTTAGTATTCGTGTTGAGATTTTTTAGAACACTCCAGTTTACAAAACAGAGTAAGAATCAAAATGTTAGATTTATACATATACATGTATCTTTGAAGACTGACATTATCAACAAGTGGCGAGGGATCGTTTATGCACGTTTCATTATTCTTACCATTATTTCCATGCTTACATGTAAGAGAAGACTTGCTATGTGGGTGTTATCAACTTCGTTTTCCAATTTGATTAAAACCAGATCCTGAGATCCGCTCACTTGGATCGCTACAATAGGATCTGACGTAACCCCATATAGGGTCACGTCTGCATGACCTTTCGTTAAGCCAATCAAATTGACCCTGTCGATTTATACCAACGATAATTTTTCTCCCATGAACCTTTGCGTCATTATTTACGTTAGAGATGCTAAAAAAAAAAAAAAAAAAAAAAAAATGGCTACGCGTTTGACAGACGACTGCACACCTGTCAAAACATGCGATTTAAACAACGTCTGTATTCTCTGCGGGTTTTCTTTCATTCAAACGCTAAAAAATCCCGATGGAGTTCACAATAGCCGTGTTTCGAGTTACTCCGGAACACCCGGGAATTTTCGTATTTAGCCACGCCGGTCACGTGATATGAGCAAAATGTTCCACAGGGGTACTTCCGGTTAATTTTGTTTACACTGGTAACAAAATTGTTTTTGACAAAATATAGATTTTGCGGCACAAACTGTCGCAAATCAGATAAAGGATAGCAAGGGATATATATTTACTTGGGAAGATGTCAAAGATTACCTTTTCCCAAACCCGGGAAAAGCGTTCACGCAGAGGAAACGATGGCGTCATTTGTGTAGAAAACCACGAGCAGCCGAAATTGAGTGCGATTATTACATTCCGTGAAAGCTGAACCAACAAAGAAACATCATTGTTCTAGCCAGGTTGCTTATATTAACTTTTAGGAAAACCAAGAGGTTTGTACTGACTCTTAAAAATATAATATAGACTGTGCAAAATCTTGTCAATCTTCAAGAATAGGTATACTTGTACCCTCATCCACATCTGAGCAGTGTATGTATTTTACAACGGTGTTCATGTGACATTAAATAGACAATTTCAATTATGAACTTATGGTCCAGGCTCATAAAAATTATGAAGCAATTTTGTGAGGGGGGGGGGGTATATATATCTGCCAATTAAATAAAATATGAGAACACCAGATAATATATCCCTACGGATCTATACTAGAATTTGCATGATCATTTATTCAAGCTCCATACCGATGGTTCATATCAAAGAACATTGATCTTTTCTCCAACTTTTAATACCAATCAAGCACAGGCAATATGCATCGCTTGGGGTCGAATTTACTATTAAAGAGTACTCTTTAATATAGTAAATTCGAACACAAGTGATGCATATTGCCTGTGCAATCAAGGTACTTTACATGTACATCAGATATGTACATTTCCACTCAAACCACTTGTATACAAGAAATGGAACCAGCTGAACATGAGCCAGGTTATATATTATATATTTGCTCTCCTACCCCTTTGATTCAGTACTGTGTATTAAAGGAAATATACTATTGAGTATATATATTTTTTAAAAAGAATAACAAAGAACAACAATTTTCATTCATATTTTATTCAACATATATATACACAGGTTGATAACAATGGCTGATCTGCATATAATGACTGCTAGTTATTGGCTGGTATGCAGTGAAAGGAAGCTAAAAAGGAGTAAAAAGTTCGTATCAGCCAGGTGAGAATTAATTTCTTCTTTTTTGTGTGTTATACATATGTAATTCTTTTCTTTTGCTGCTTCAAATCTTGTGTATTTGAAAATTTTCAGTCTAATATTTTGGCAATGTTAGAGGTAGTGTGGTTTAAATAAACCAGTGTTAAGGAATATCCAGTAATGGCATGACATCATGAGAGTTTGGCATACCGACATTCAGATGATTAATGATGAAACTGAAGACCTCAAGTGAAAGGCATGGAAAATTATCCTGTTCCCATATACCTGAAAAAGAAGAGGGATGCCACAATATTGATAATAGACTTTTGTCAATTTGAGAAGCAAAGATGTAAAAAAAAAAAAATAATAATAATGCTGAAATTATAATTCATGTATTTGTTAAAAATACTGTTCACTGTACATACATGTATATATTTTTTTAACTTATTTGGAAATACATGAAGTAATTCATATTAAAACTGAATGTACGAGTTTTCATGATTTTTATCAATAAAGCTTACCATATTTATTGTACATATATCTGATTTCCCCTATACATTGTAGTCATATGAGAGCTTGCTTGCATTCAGAGATCTGACATCATGTATAAAGCCGAGTTAAACAACTTCAAAATCTACCCAACATGTTTTAAATGAACACAAAAGATTCTTCCTAATTTCTTCTTTTTTTTCAATTTTGTTCATAAATTTATATTCAAGTCAATTCACCTTTTTCAAACTTTTGATGCATATGACAGATTTCCTCTGTATTGCTATATCTATCAGGCCCAGCACAATCTATATTTAGCTATATAGTTTTATAAAGCTATTTCAAACAGCTTCATTAAGCTAGTTTCGATTAAAATTCTTAAGTGCAATGACACATAACAATATACATGTACTTTGAACTAACCACAACACTATTCTAGGTATAGATCATATGTCATTTTAAGAATTTTCATGAAAAACGAATTTCTTTTGTATTGATAACTGTCCACTGCCTTGTGTGTGTCGAAGCTTTGATAAGTATATGATGACTTTACAATGTGGAATCTGTAACAACTTAATAATCCTAAACATTTGACAATTTTGAATCAAAATTCTTCGTAAGGTACATAGTTTAAGAAGCTTTTTTTGTTTACAGTGTGTTGTTTCAAGTACAAGGATGAAATAATTTCACTTAGAAATTCAATTTTTATGCTTTAAAAATATATTTGATAGAAGATTTGAAATAGTTATATCAAGCAATTTCAATTAGCTTTAAAAAGCTATATAGCTTGATCAGCATATTTATATAGCTAATTATACTAGAGATTGTGCTGGACCAGTCTATGAGCACATAATTGAAATTATGTTGCTGAAAGGAATAATATTACCTTAATCATGATCAGATATATATTTTGTTCAGTGATATAAATATGAACAGTAATCACAAATACCTACTGGATTGTGAAAAGTCAATAAAATGACTACAACAATAAATAGTCATGCTAAAAATTCTTCCAATTACATGAGTATATCATTAGAAGTCAAACTCCAAAGACTTAATTTGTAACACAAGTATTAGTTGATAAATAATTATTTTCAAATTAGACAGCATATTGACTATACCCAAGTAGATAATTTTATCCTCACCCACATATGGCTATACCATTGCATTCAGAAACCCAGTCTAATTCAATCTAAACTAGCTTTAAATAATAAAGCCATTTCAAATACCTATAATATTATAGCTAATCTATTACTTTTCACTGTGTATTGTCATTATCTATATTTTATATCAATAATTATCAGGTCCAGTCCAAAGACTATTTCTACCTATGTAGCTACTTATAGCTACCTAGGTATTTAAACCTACTCCAGGTAGCTATTTTTACCTACGTTTTCCTTTACTTGCATTTCGTGGCCAAACGCAGGAACGACGCAACATGGTGTGTACCAAATTTCTTGATTCACTTATACTGACAATGAATACCACAAAAATATTGGACAAAAAATGATTACTTTCAAATTTGCATCAATAACTGCACCCACTTCCATTCTCTCGGAACTTAGGATCAAAGATACATGATAAGAAGTCTAGAATGTTTTACAAATCTTTATTAATTTTAAAGTTAACATTCATGCACTCTTACATTAAAAGTTTTTGAGTCGATTTTTCATGCAATTTCCTCTACATTTTCCACCCTCGTAAAGTATTTAAATTTACACTCCGAATTTTGTCATGCACATGCACAACATGATACATAAAACGACTGACCTGTTTAAAAGATGTGCGTTAATTATTATTTATCTATATCTTTAAAAACATGTAAAAGTAGCTACTTTAAGTAGCTTTAAATACCTAGGTAGCTATTAATAGCTACGTAGGTAGAAATAGTCTTTGGAATGGACCTGGTTATATATGTTACATGTTTATGCCCATTTTGGCCCTGATTTGGTAACGTAAATTCTATTTCACATAGGCCCTATAGACTGTACTGGACCTAATGCCTGCTTTATGAAGCAGTGCACATTGTGTTTTGTTTAATCATATATATATAATGTCGTCATAATTTTCATTTTACCTGTTTGACAGGTTTCAGTGAGTCTAATACGTTCTTTTCCTTTACCCCTCCGGTTACTAGACAGCTGGGCCTTGTGCGAGTTACACGACATCGTCTTCTTCTGTTCTTGACCAAGTCTTTCGTTGTATTTCGTAGATCAATAGTAGCTTATCAAACGCTCATAAACAAATATGTACCGCATACACCCCAAACTATGATATGTGTATTTCAATTTCATGATGATCGACAAAATTAAGCCTAGGCCTAATACACGAAGTGTCGACAGTTGGTTTACAAAGGTAAACAACGATAAACCGGAAGTAACCCTGTGGAACATTTTTGACGCGGCGTGACTAAACACAGAATAAACACTGTGTTCCGGAGTAACTCGAAACACGGCTATTCAAGGAAAATGGCTGCGATTGTTTGGTTTGAAAGAAAACATATCGCAGCTAGATGCGACGTCACAATGCACCGTTTACGTCGACTGGCGTTATATTCCTCGCGTTATTTAAGTAAACCATCTTGAAAACTATTCAATTCGTACCCGTCCCTGTTCATACATAAATCTGAATTCACAATTAATTTAATTTGGGTATATTTCATATCGTACGTTTTGTTGTTTGAATGAACGGAATAGATTAGGCATTATTGCGAAAGTTTAAAATTCGTTATGCGAGAATATACAACTTTACAGTGTGGAATAAACTTCGTGGGAGAGAGATTACAGCAATTTGTTTACGAATTGCCAGGAATCGCCTAAATAGCCATCATATTGTCTGTATGGCGCAATCTGACTGGCTGATAGTTCTCATGAATATTCCAAGCGAAAGGTCATGCGGACGTGACCCTATATGGGGTTACGTCAGATCCTAGTGTAGCGATCTAAGTGAGCGGATCTCAGGATCTGGTTTTAATCAAATTGGTTCGTTTTCTGTTCAACATTCAATCAAACACAATGATTCTGTTTGTCATAATCAAGCAACAGTTCTAGAAGAAGCCAGTGAATGGATGGTGTCCTTTCATAATTTTCAAGACATGATGTCAGTGACGTTACATGTACATGTATATGTACTATCATAAAGTACTTTCTTAAGCATCTTTTATCTTATGTTTTCTTTAGACTATTAAACTATATGAAAGGCGAAGATAACGAACAGTGATTAATCTCATAACTACTATAAGCAATACAAAATAGAGAGTTGCGCAGGGAGTTTTTTTTTTAGCATGGTTGCTTTACATCTCATTCCAGTATTTTTCACTGACCTAGAGACGTCATACCCTGTAAAAATTGATTATAGTCAGTTTCTGACATTCATGTTATAATATGTTTTTATAACATATGGTGTACAAAACGTTGCAATATTATACAAATCTGCATTTAAGTTTTTAAATCCTGATTTATAGTCAATTATCATGTCATCGATATGCGAAAATTTTGATTTATAGGGCTCATGGCGGGTGTGACTGGTCGACAGGGGATGCTTACGCCTCCTAGGCACCTGATCCCACCTCTGGTGTGTCTAGGGATCGGTGTTCGCCCATCTATCTATTTTGTATTGCTTGTAGGAGTTATGAGATTGATCACTGTTCGTTATTTTCACCTTTCATTAGTTATGATTATTATGTTTATTAGATAAATCTTCATATATATTCCTTAAATCTTTATTTATATTCAATGATATTCCATGGTATGCAAAAAGCCTTATTGAGTATATATCAAGATTTATCGATTACAGGGTATCAGTCAAGATTTATCGAATATACATCAAAATTTCTCGCATATGGATAAAAATTTATCGAATAAAAACCAAGATTTTTGCATAAATATAACAAGATTATCAAGAAATGAGATATCATTTTTTAGTGTCATTGGGATATGACAAGAAGTTGGTCACGAACTATATTCAATTAAAGGCTGGGGACGACCTAGATTCTCTGCCACCTGGTAGACAATTAAACCTATTAGGGCAAAAAGGCGGGGCTACCTCCATCATTGTCAATGATGCTGATAAGAGCAAACATTGCACACAGCTGGGTCAGTTTTGTTGAGACACTGGGGAAAAGCAAAGTCTAGATATGTAGTTCTAGTAGACTGATAAAGCAACTGCATAACACTGTCCGAAATATCATATATGGTTATGAATGTTCATTGTACTGTAAATGAAGTAATATTTTAATTAGCAGTCTGTGCAACTGTTACAAGTATTCTGAATATTTACCTATTCGAATTATTTTTCTTTTGCCTTTAAAAGAAGACTTTATATATATCTTCCAAATGTTTTCTCTGAACGTAATTGTGTTGTTTATTTGTAACGTGCGCCGAATTCACAAATCTATTTATAGCGAGTTCAATTGACACACTTACAACAACACGAGTCAAAACGATTTCAAACTTTTACAAATTTTAATTCTACAAAATTAATCATAAATATATATACATACAATAATACACAAGTAAACAACACGGATATTAAGTTCTACTCAACTTGTTTACATTGATTAGCGTATTTGTGAATCAATTCAGGAATCCTCACACACATGTTAAACATATGGATTGTAGATCAGATCCTAGGTAGATGATCGGACCACGCACTTCCACGGACCAGTGGATTACAAAGTGCTTCTATTTTAGCGAGACTACTGTCATGTTCTTCTCCAGACACAACACTCAGGACTGCAGACGATCACCCGCTCTACCTGACACGTCATCCGATCACATAAGAAGCTTTCCAAGTGACGTCACAGATACACAAAAACAAAACAGCTGATACAACAGCTTAAATGCAAATCTATAACCAGATTATCGTAACACTTTCCTTTAACACTTCGTGACATTCTATGATTTGGTTTCCATATAGAAGTAAATTTTCTCTCTACATTTTCGTTCCAGTGACAGACTGCTAAGTTAGCTCTAGCAATGTAATGGTCATTTGAAAATTATATTCTTTTATCTTGATAAATATTTACAACGTTGTTAAAACTTTCTACAAAATATGTATCCTTACATAGTCTGTAACCATGAGGATGTTTGAAAATAACAAACATTTTATGACACTTAACAACAGTTTTTCAGCCTTTGGATCTGTTATAACCTTTCTGGAAATTTCATAATTAGGGTCTTTCTTGCACCTTGAGGATACATGGCACGATTGCTGATTATATTTGTAATGTTCAACAATGTTGAGAAGGAGGGGTGTTAACTTTCTCGGGTTTTCCTCCCAGTTCCTGATGGCCCAATGGGAATGTGTGGACATTGGTTCCGCTTTATCCTCTAGTTCAAATGACCAGGTCTTTCCTTCTAAATATGACGGTCCTGATGATACTTTTTCAGAGCTGATTTCATGGATTTTACAACATGCCAGGTGTCATTATGACTCTCTGATTCACACTCCTCACGGATTAACGTATTTATGGATAAATTTCTGTCATGAGCATGAATTCCGATATTGACTTCTTGATTTTTCATATGTTTGTAGATGTTTTCGGTCCCAATTTTTTCCACGTCTCTGTGATCTGATATTATCTGCATGTGTAACACGCTGATATGAAAGTACTTTATGAGACCGTTCACCAATTGAAAAACACTTATGCCTTTTGCATTTTTTTCTCCAGCCATGTCTGGCATCAGGCATAATAGTGTTGATTGTTACGAGTTCTTCATTTTAATATGAAGCAACTTCTCCTACTGTTTCTGTATCAGTGGAATCCTGATATTCGAACTGTATATGCTTTTTGATTTCTTTGAAGACTTTTGTTTGCTCTGTTTAGAAATCTTACCAACTCCAGCTCCTTCAGAAAAACGAACAGAATGTGATGGCCAAAGGAGACTGGTTATTTTCGCTCATCGCAGTGAAAACGAGCGGTAACAACACGACATTTCTGGTGTTTTCTACAGTTAAATCCATTGTGTTCAGCCACTTCTACAAGTCGTTTTAAAGACTCCTCTGCACAAAGAAATATTCTTTGATTAATATCTTTTTTGTACTTGGTACTCTCGGTGTTTCCTTTTCTGCGAGTACATTGTGACATTTGCTTTCATTCGACTTGTAATAAATTTTCCTACCGGTTTATTAGATTTCCAAATTAATTCACTCCTAATTCTTTGAAAAATTTGGAGCACATTTCGCTTTTGTTCTTCATCTCCTGCAAATCCAATTCTAATTGGGATTTCTCTTTCTCTTTTTCACTGAACTTGCCATTATTGCAGTGTGTTTATCATAACTAGATGTCTTTTTTGGTTTGAAGACTGTAATATGGTACTTTAAAGGGGTTTGTGTTTTTATTAACTACCCTGATCTGAATAACTAAGTAAATTGAATAAGGAAAAAGTGCTATGTATATTACAACTTAAAGTTTTAACATATCACTTTTGCATTATTTATATATATATATATATATATATATATATATATATATATATATATATATATATATCACAAATTCATAGTAAATCAATGGTATCCCTTCATCAGAAAATTTGACACCCCTGAAACAATAATGATCAGAACCTGAAACCTAATCCCAAAACCAGTTAGCACTTCCTAACCTTTAGAGGTGACAGAGGATGATCAGAGGGTCTTTTGGGATATGAATCTAACTATATATGACAGCTACATCTTTATTAAAATTGTGTAGAGAAAATATCATCCAATAACATTGAAAAAATTCAGACATATTAAATGCTGCCTCTTAATAAGTTTCTTCATGTTTTCCCTGGAAACAAGCATGCATATTCCTATTTCCCTACTTTACCCCCATATTCATCCTAGTTTGGAATTCTGTATCAGAAATTTGGGCCATAGTGAAAATGGAAGGAAATTTGAGGAAGTCAGTTGAAACGTCTCTTTTAGCAATTGAAGTAATAGAAACTGAAAGCTTTTTGCACATCATGACTGAGATTTTAGTGAAGTTCCTGTTGAGGAAAATAGAAATCAGCCATCACAAGACAATGGACACAGTGACCCACATTTTGATGACTTTGTGATAAGGTAGAGTCAGCAGGCTGAAGAATGTCAGCATTGCCTGTGTTGTCCACGCATTACATCTGATGTCAACAGACGATGAATGTGGCTTGTGGAATGTGAACAGCTAAACATGGGCTACTCGAAACGACGTAAGGAGAAATATAAACGGTTTTGGACAATGTAATTTTACAGAAATGTTTGGAATGATCCGAGGTATAAAGATCGGAAAAGAAGAGCATTGCAGAGGGACCCGCATCGTAGACATTAAATCTATCACCGACGGGACACATTGCCAAAATATTTTTTAAGAAATAGTGAGGATAATGGTTGCCAAATCGAAATGATCAGCTGTACATGGGACACATGTGGGAATGATAACAAATTAAACAACATAAGATTTAGATAAATATTCTATGATAATTCAATTTCTGGATAGGTGTATTGGGAAGGAATTAATAGGTATGTACAATTACCAAGATGAGTCATATACAGAGCACATGGCTAAAGCCACTTCCTCCGTAAACAAATATAAGATAGCTCCACCTACAATGTCAATCACTAGTATGGAATTCAAAATTGAGAGCTGCTGCAGGACGTATTTCATACCGATTATTAGACCGTTCGTGGCACGCTGATTTTGACTACGGATAACTCCGTTTACCTGATCAAGATAAACGGCGGGAGTGACCGGTCGACAGGGGATGCTTACTCCTCCTACCAACCTGATCCCACCTCTGGTATGTCCAGGGGTCCGTGTTGGCTCAACTATCTATTTTGTATTGCTTATAGGAGTTATGAGATTGATCACTGTTTGTTATCTTCTCCTTTCAGAACGTTATGTGCTAGATTCTCTTTAAATGATTTTTTGTTAGTTATAATTTTTATGTATCTTGTTTAATGCCATGGTAGCTCCTCCCACACCAAAATTTAGAACTTATCATTTATAAACAATGCATATATTTTCAATTAATCCTCTCTGATCTGAAAGCTGTAGAAAAAGTTGAATTTCCCATACATTTTGTGATTGTTTGCTAATCATACCCCGTCCCCGGCTTTTAAGGGCGTTATAGTAGATTTGATCACGCACCAACTTCATTTCATATCCAAACAACTCTAAAAAATGATGCTTTATTCTGTGTATTCATTTTTTTAATTTGTGATCTTACCGAGCTTTCATACTTACATGGGCATGCATGTAGCGGAAGACAGAAATATCGATCGGACAACACAAAATGTAGTTCGTTAGATTTTTATTGAATAAATTATTAGGAACAACATCTAAGAGAATATAAGACATAGATATTTATATTAGAAGGTTAGAAAATGACGGAACAGGTGTGAAATAGGTTACATGTAATTTAGAGCGTCAAGTCAACTGCGTTAAAGACAAAAAGGCGGAGTAAACTACATCCGTGATGTGATTTGGTCGCGATCAGCGATGGCGAACCCGTAGCGTTGGCCTAATTGAAAAAGAAATTGTTGAACACATATTTCGACAGAATTTCAGAGCATCTGAGAGAATGGACGGAGGAAAAATAATAGGTTTACTAACACGATTATTAGTTTTAAAAAGTTGATAAACTTTATTTTTCTTTCTATCATTAAAATTACTATTTTAATGATAGAAACAAAAATAAGGTTTATAGACTTCTACAAACAAACAAAATCCGACACCAAAACAACAGCTAACATTGCTTTAAAGTCAACTTTTTCCAAACTATCTACAGTATCCCAAAAAATGTACTATAGAATGTATGCATATCATTAGACAAAGTCAATATACATAGTTGACTTTTGAGAGTGATTGAAATATTGATTGGGAAAATAAACTTTCACTGAAATGTTGATGCCCATAGAATTAAATATACAATGCACATTAATGACTTTATCAAAGAACCTGAATACACTAGATTCCCATTGTATATATGATATACATCACTGAAAAATATCCAGTTCATTGGAGCTATACCATTTTCATAGAATCTTGAACGAAAAGAAGAGTGCACAGAAACAAACAAAAAAGCCTAAACTCCTTGCATTTTGCAGTAGTTGAAAATACAGCTTGCAACATATGTATAGCGTACATTGCACTGTATATCGGGTATGTATAAAATACATTGTATTGTGTATTGGGTATGTATAATGTGCATTTTACTGTATATTGGGTACGTATAACATACATTGTACTGTGTATTGGGTATGTATAGAGTACATTGTACTGTGTTTTGGGTATGTATAGAGTACATTGTACTGTATATTTGGTATGTATAGAATATATTGTACTGTATATTGGGTATGTATAGAATACATTGTACCGTATATTGGGTATGTATAAAATATATTGTACTTTTTGTATACATTAGGTATGTATAGCGTACATTGTACCGTATATTGGGTATGTATAGCGTACATTTTATCGTATATTGGGTATATATAGCGTACATTTTATCGTATATCGGGTATGTATAGAATACATTGTACTGTGTATTGGGTATGTATGGGTATGGGTATGTATGGCATACATTGTACCGTATATTAGGTATGTATAGCGTACATTCTACCGTATATTGGACATGTGTAGCGTACATTGCACCGTGTATTGCGTATGTATAGCTTATATTGTACTGTATATCGGGTATGTATAGCGTATGTTCCATTATATATATATAATAGTGCTTTCAATGAGTATGCTAATTATTAGTATTTTCAAACCTAATGGCAATTTTTGTCTGAGTAAAAATCTAAGTGAGGTCTGGTTTACTTAATAACATCATTACATCTCTTTGTAATCCCAATTATCTTTTTCAAAAACAATTATTAGAAAAGATAAAAGTTAAAGCATTGACGTAAGCACTGTTTTCAAAAGTACACAAGGTAAACATTTTTGGCGCACAAATGCGTAAAGCAGCTGCTTGTTTTTTAATTGATTCATATTGTTGCTATTTCAATGACAAGTGTTTTTTGGAACACGTATACGTAATCCAGCAGCTTGTTTTTCTAGATATGGCCTTTAATTGACGCATACTGATGCTATTTCATTGACAGGTGTTTATTTAATATGTATCCTTGTATAATGTACTGCACATGCATGAAAACGTGAAGATAACGCGTACTAACAATGATCAATCGCAAAAGTTCTGTAGAGAATACAAACTTAAGAGTAGGGCTAACACAGGCACATAAAATCATCAGGTGTCTCGGAGGAGTAAGCCGGTTACAATCGCCCTTGGCCTTCTATATTGATCAGGTAAACAGAGTAATCCATAGTCTAAATCAGTATATAAAGAACATCTTAGCAATTGGTTTGAAACACGTCAGACAGTATTCGACCTAATGACAGGTTGTATTTGTAAATTACATGTACATGAACACTTAATAAGTGCAACTGGTTTTATTCAAAATAAGTTTGGGGGGAAATGGTATAAACTCATCATATTATCTGACAATGACTTCCAGTCTACACTTGCATATTCTACTCTTTCAACAAAGATATCCCTTTTTTCTAAAATCACAAAAGGAATTATTTTCCAACTGACATAGCATGGACAGGATATATTTTTTCATATCAACTTTAACATCAACTGAAATACAAGATTATTCACTTGAGATAGCAACCTGAGAAATCTCACTCTGAAAACTAAATGAACATTTCCAACAGTCCTCTTCCATAACATTAACGTTCAGTAACACAACCTGGGGAAGCGGCAAGGTAAGAAATGTCCTTGTACACAAAGATACCTGTCTCAGAACACTGAAATGAAGGATGACGACTGGACATGTACTCAATGTACTCTCCTCTGGCAACAGATTCTTGTGACTTCCCATTCTAAACAGATTTGGAAGTAATATGGTATTTTCCCAAAAGGTTTTTGCCTATGCAGTTTTCTATACTGTTACCTCTGTAATGGACTATAAAAGCTAGCTGCAATCAATCTACCCTTCCCTGACACTCCGACTAGTTTATTGGCTTCATGTTAATTCCCTTCAGTAATGTAAGAATCATCAATAATGATACTCTCTTGCCCATGAAAGGATGTTAAGAGGAGCATCATTTACCAACATGGACACATCATTTTCTCTGTCTTCCAAAACTGACTGGGTGCACATTTTTCCACAAGAATCAAGAGACATTGGATTGTTCCCAGTATCAAACTAGTCCAGGTGTTTTAAAGTCAGTTGAAAAGAGACGCAAAAACACAAGACAAAAGACACGCAAAATTTCACATGCATTTTGTACCTGTAACAACGTTTCAAAAATGATCACAATACAAAAGCATGTCGACATGTCTGTCAGGATTAGGTGTTCGTAGGATGCCAGAATCGTCGCCATAAAGATGTGGGTAAATTATCGCGTTAGCAGGCCGTGATTGAGGTCTCCAAATTGTGCTGATTGATTTGTGGTAGCTGCAGAACTGTAGCTCTCCGAAGAAATCATGTTGACAGACCGGAGAGCTACAGTGCCACTCATAGTAAAAACTGTATATTTATTGCGCACGAAAAGTTGCGCTCGGTTCTAGGTTTATATTTTCAACGATTTTCGACTTCTTCTCCAGAACCACAGGGCCAATTTCAATCAAACTTGGCAAACAGCATCCTTGGGTAAAGGACTCTCAATTTTGTTTAAATGAAGGGTTATGCCCCCTTTAAAGGGGAGATAATCACAAAAATAGGGTGGGGTCATTTAAAAATCTTCTTAAGAACCACTGAGCCAGAAGAGCTAAAATTTTCATGACATTGTGCACCGTTAAGTTTCTTAAAGCCATGACCCCCGTAGGTAGGTTGGGACAACAGTAGAGGATCAAAGTTTTACATGCGAATCTTTGAAAATCTTTTTCTCAAGAACCACTGGCCCAGGAATGTTCAAATTTACATAAAAGCTTCCTGAAGCAGTGCAGATTCAAATTTGCTAAAATAATTACCCCTGAGGGTAGGATGGGGCCACAATAAGGGGATAAAAGTTTTACATACAAATATAATGGGGAAATCTTTAAATATGGATCATGGTGACTTGGGTGAGCGATGTAGCCCATGGTCCTCTTGTTTCTATATCTGTTTCATTGGTAGCACGCAACATTAATTCTTTACAGATAGAACTTGGACATCCTGTGCAAGACCACAGACCTGATATAGAGGAGCAGTTGGAAACGTCCGACTCGGAGATATCAGAAAGTATACAGACGTCCTCCGATTCTGATGCTCTTGGCCAAGAATCTGAAGTTGATTTCAGCAGTGAGGAGGATGCTGAAATATCCCCACTCCCATCAGATGAGGATGCTGCTATTGTACCACTCCCATCAGATGATTTCTCCCTAGTTGAAGAGGATGATAGACAAGATCAAAGTACATATGTCTAAAATATAATTTGCAGCAAATATATCATTAAGAAACCTGTGTTCATATGCCCGCTTTTATGCCCCCCCCCCCTTCTAAGAAGAGGGACATATTCCTTTGCACCTGTCGGTCGGTCGGTAGACCTCATGTTGTTTGTTCAATATCTTGAGAACCATTCACTTGATCGTAATGATATTTCATTTGTTGGTTGGTTATGAGTAGAAGAGGATCCCTATTGTTTTTCAGGTCAAAAGGTCAAGGGTCAATCTACTCTGGACATAGGAAGACACTATCCGCTCAATATCTTGAGAACCCTTTGCTTGATAGACATCAAACTTGGTACTCTGGTACATCTGTAGGAGAAGATGACCCCTCTTGATTTTGAGGTCACATGGTCAAAGGTCAAGGGTTAAACTGGACATAGTAATATATTGTCTCATATTTTAAGAATTATTTGTTTGATTGACACCAAACTTGGTACACTGGTACAGCATAAGGAGTAGATGCCCCCTATTGATTGTTAGGTCACATGGTCAATCCATTCCTGACATGGGAAGATATTGTCTGCTCAATATTTTGAATTGGTGGTACTACTATCAATTAAATGATGCATGTGTATAACCATTTTCAATTTTGCACCATAGAAGGCATGTATGTATTACAAACATCTTTTTTTTTTAAATAATTATTTTATATTATGGAAATACCTTCAATATTTTCAGACCCTGGATATAGCATCTGCTGGGACAATGTCCTGAAAAGAGATGTAGAAATGCATGTAAGCTTCACAAAGTTTCATCACAATTTTTTTTTTATAATTTCATCATTTATTAAAAAGTATACATACTATTTGGGATAAAATATCCCCGGATACTCCCTCTTAATTCTCACCAATGGTGCCAGGGGCCCATTGGATTGAATGTATTTTATTATGATTATTATTTTATATAAGGCATATATATAATTTATATGAAAATACATAATATCACTATATGTATAATAACAAATATTTTTCGAAGTCATAAAAATATCAAATACAACGTTGATGTAGATATATCAACAGTAGAATAACATAGAAATTACTCAAGGAATAATATATAAACATTGTAGTCCTAAGTTGACCGTATAGTTATAATGATAAATATTTAAGGATAGTATATACTGGTCTCTTCACAGCAGTCAAGTTACATTAATTTACAAAGATGTTCAAAAAATTATGCTATTTTGCATTTATATACTTCAATACTGATGTATAGAAACATAATGATTTTTTAACATGATTATACATGTTAAAAGTCGTTTCACTTAAAGAATCTAATCTACATAACATTTTATGTTTGTATATTCTGTAGGCTATATAATTAATAAGTAAATTTAACGATTTGGTTTTATCATTTTGTTC
Source organism: Ostrea edulis (assembly GCF_947568905.1). Classification (NCBI taxonomy): domain Eukaryota; kingdom Metazoa; phylum Mollusca; class Bivalvia; order Ostreida; family Ostreidae; genus Ostrea; species Ostrea edulis. The sequence goes on from NC_079171.1 coordinate 20,837,779, forward strand.
TAGAAAAAATCCAACAACAATGTGTTTCCATTGAACTTTGAAGGATATATAACTGCTAACAGTGTTCCATATATTTAAAACATTATCACACTCGTAAATCAAATGTTTTGTAGTCTCAACTTGCTTACAATGTGTACATTCATTCTTTACATCTTTTTTCATTTGCTAATATATGCATTATTACATAATATGTTATTCAATAACTTATAACTGAATTCCGCTATCTGTTTGTCTTTCAAATCTTTAATTTTACATTTATAAATGTTTATCCAATTTGAATCACCGAATATTCTGAATTCTTTAGACAGTAATACCTGAAAATTGGGTTTGCAAAACTTTTTTTCAACTAAATTTTTATAAAAAAGATTACTTAATGTTTTAAGTATATTGGTAAATCCAAGAAGGAAGTTAAAATTAGTGACATTTTGTTTCTTTGCACAGCTTGAATTTGAAAAATCGTTTAGTCCTCGAATTTTTCTCGTGATTGTCATAATAATTTTGTATTCACATAGCCAGTTAGATTTGCCATTAATATTTGAATAATGTTCTAGAGGTTTAAAAATTCCATCATCAAAAAAATCACTAACATATAAGATACCAGATCTCGCCCATTTATCGAAGAAAACAGGTTTTCCTTTATATTTCAGATTTGTGTTATTCCATAATGGTTGTTGTAAAATATCATCAGGTAATCTTTTTATCAAAGATAAGTTCGCTTTTACATTCATTAAAGCAAACACATTTCTTTATAAAATGGTGGTAATTTAGTTTTGTTTAAATTCTCCACATCAGTAGTTGAACATTTTAACATAGAATATATCAAAGTTAAGTTTTCTACAATAATTATTTAAAATTTCAATTGAGCATTATTGCATAATTAATAAGGCCATGATAAGATATAAACCTAAATGAATGAGATTAAGATTTCATATTATTACTAAATATCGTTTCGTAATGTACATGTATCTTATTATCCCCTTGTAACTCATCACAAAAGGGGACATAATCGTTCATGTTGGTCATGTATATGTGGTAACGTGCGCGAGATTCTGAGCTTCTAGACACTCTACAGGCCACATATTTTGCTCAATTTATGTGATACGTCAACAATTCAAAGGTCATGGTCACTATAGGATTCACTGATTGCCTACATTGCTGCTTTGCAGAACTTGTTATATACAGTATGCAAATTCATAAAGGGATGGAATAGAATTACGTTTGATACCATCTGCTGGGGACTGGAAATTACTAAGGTGCATAATGGAGCATGTTGTTAAGAATATCCTGTGTAGATACTTGCCACAGTTCAGTGACATTCAGGTCAAGGACCATACCCATCAATATTCAGAGATTTCTGGCAGAAAATCTGAAATAATAAGTAAAAGTATTCAAAACAATAAGTAATTTTGCTTTACAAAAACGCACATAATATGAAATAATAATTTGTTGAATAGGTGAACCTTGGAGTCATTCAGCAGAACCCTTCCTCTGCACGTGGAACCCTGGAGATTCTGAAGGTACTGCATCAGTATGTTCCGTTTGGACGTGATGGCCAACCTTACCCAATTCTTTGCCATGGCGATCAGTTGAGTGTTGAGAGGATGGTAGAAGCCAAACTATCCATGGCCTTCAGTGAAGACCCAGATGACCAGCTGGACTAATTCCTCGTCCCCAAGGTTTCCATAAGAGGTGTATAATCCTCCAAGACTCTATGAATTTGCTGTTTGATGGCAGAACAGTTGGTGACAAAGGGTCCCTGTGTCACATCAAGAACAAGTTTGGGTTTCGGACTGTAAAAACTAGTGATGGGCAATCGGGAAAATAAATTTAATCGATGATCGGATTAATCGGATGTACCTTTTCGATTGATTAATGAAAAATAATCGAATTTTAATGATTTCAAATTTATGGCATAAAGATATTAAATTTACTTTATGTTGTACCCCAGATATTAAGTCAATTAGAATAAAATCATTAGATTGATTGCATCTTTCACTCATATGGAGACGTCCAAAATCATAATTAGAAATTTGAAGTTAATCCCATACTTTCGATTTTATTGTCCAGGGATAGAGATTGATCTCTCGACTTTTGTTTTTCTTATGGAATCCGGGTTAGAATAGAGCCTCATTACCCCTTGCTTGTTGTAAGAGGCAAAATCCGAGGCCTCGTGTCACAACAGGTGTGGCACGATAAAGATCCCTCCCTGTTGAAAGACTGTAAGTACCGTGCATAGGCCTAAATTTTGAAGGCATTTACCGGCAATGGTGTCGTCTCCATATGAGTGAGAGATTTTCAAGAGAAACGTTAAACAACATTCAATCTTATCGGCAATCTCTACCCAGAGTTGTCGTTCCTTGCTCTCACTTACATCTCTGTCAACGTCTCAAGGGTTTTACAAGATTTTTGTAAAATGGCACGTATGCTCTAATAAAGTATGGTTTTGACTTCAGTTACAAAAATATACGTAAATAAATAAATATTGAGCAGATGTCAAGTCTTTTTTTTTTTTATACAAGAAGCTTTGATTTGGGTTGAAACGTGGATATTGGGTAGTTTTATTGCACCAGGCCTATACATAGGTACATGAAGAATATATAGTAATGGAAAAAAATCTACAAATAGTTGCTTGTCTTACATTTTCCCCATATTTCATAAAATAGTTCTTAGTTTTATTAGCCGTAAAAAACGTGGATTTACATGTGAAATAACATTGCTTATTTTGAGACGTTAACAGAGGTGTAAGTGAGTGTAAGGAACGACAACTCTGGGTAGAGATTGTCTTATCGGATGATGCAGCTTCGTCAGCCATTTTTGATTTTAGATAAGTCGCGGTAGGAATATTCGTATTATAAAAAAAATACCGACGTCGGCGATTTTCGATTTTCAAAATGACAATCGATTATTCACATCGTTTCAGTTATAGCGACCGGACAATCGAAAGTCGGCGACAATTGGTACATCACTAGCAAAAACAAAAAGATTTCTGACTGTATCAACTCAGTTGTTGATTTCTTTAATTTCATAACTGAGGCATGCGTGTGTATGACTGCCTGTAGACTTTTGAATGCCAATGACATTGATGACATATCAGATGCAGTACCTCATAATGAAACAGACAGATATACCTTTCTAAATGATCTAAGTGAGAAGGTGGTAAGGTTGGCATGACCCCAGGTGGACAGAGAATCCATACGTCACAGATGATGATGGCCATATGGATGACACCGTCCTCTACTGGGAAAATGGCCATGAACTGGAGGACACACTTTCATACTATACTGACTCTGGAGGCGAGTTTGGTAAAACAAAATATTGTATCAAAATAAACTAAATTCAGTAAGTAAACAATCATTGATGCATAAGATTTTGTGCACAACTATGTATTTAGGTGAACCTGATGCAGATGAACAGAAGACTCCTTCATATGGTCCAGACAACTGCCGAGAGATGCAACAATGGAAACCATATAATTGCAGACTGGAGGCTGGACATGATTGAGTTCTGGAATCAGAATCCCAACAAGTACCTCATCTTGGGCCACAGACTATTGGCAGGTAACCTAAGTTTAAAATATCATGTACAGAATCTCAGATGTTCCATCATTTCAAATTATAGTATTAGTTACATGACCTTCTACATTTAATAATTCCTATTTCTTTGTTTGAAAGGTGTAAGCGGATGTTTACCCCCAAGGCTGAAGAATGAAGTTATTTGGAACAGTACAGCAAACTTGGTTGGCAAACCTGGACACAACATTGCTCTGGATCTGGTCAATGAATTTCTGAATAATGAATTCAAATGTAAGCATGCATTTCAAAACAGACTTTCCAATGATATATTTTTTCAAAAATAATTACTCTCAATTATTCAATTGTTAGAGAAGAGTACATGTATATTTTGTACTTACAGCAAACTTAAAAAAACTGTCATGGCCAGTATACTGATACACAAGTGTCAAGGTGGAGCAATATTGTGGGGAATATTGGGAAAGCAATTGAAGAAATATTCTTCACAGAGGTTGTAAATGATTACATCCCAAAGGTTGCAGCAACAGATGGCACCTCCAGAGCTAAAATAAAGAAATTCATACAGGAATACAGGGAAGAAAAATTATTTGCAGATACATGTGAGAGACATCATACTGGTTTTCATGACTTTGAGCAAAAAAATTTAATTAAGAATCCAGAAAAACTGAATGCAAGACTAGAGAAATATGTTAAAAAAAAAAAAAAAAAAAAAAAAAAAAATTGGAAAATGAGGAATATGTCTATAATACATGAACAAGATACTTATAATGGTAATGAAAGTTAATCACTGCACTGTCTCTGAGTCATGATATAGTAATGGAAAAGATTAAGATAAATCTCATAAATTTTATACCATACAATATTAAGTACAGGGCCTTGGAGAAGTAAGCATCCTCTGTTATAACATTTATTACTGTCAAAGCAATTACCTGCTGAAAAACTGTCACTACTGTGAATTATTATGGCAAGGGCAGGTGTTGGAACAGAGATGGCAGCATGTACACCTTGCACAGTCACATTTTGCACATTGCAATTGGCATTCAGGAATTGCTACTTTTGGTGCTGAGGAGTGTCCTATAAAATGTCGCAAAATAGATTCTCTGAAGCACTTCATCTCAGATTTGTCCATCAATTTACAAAGCTCCTTCATATCATCAGAGGCTTGCAAAATTGAACCAGAAGTCACATAATAGAATGCTTTAGCTTTCCTTCCATCTCGTCCTGCCCTTCCAACCTCCTGCCAGTAATCCATGAGAGAGTCACAGGCTCCCCAATGAATAACAAACTCAATGTCTGGAATATTGATGCCCAACCCAAAAGCTATGGTGCATATGACAAACCTAATGACACTGTCAGGTTTTGAGAACTCCTGAAGTATATAGTCCAGGTCCTTGCTTGCCATCCCTGCATGATAGAGAGCAATACGACTGTTGTGGAAATCCCTTCTTTGTTCCAGGTAGGCATGCTCTCTTAGATGCCCTAGAACATCCCTGCAAAGATTTCCTCCACGACTCATGTATCAAGCTCCTGTATTTCAATTAGATTGTTTTGAATCATCTAAAATAATTACAAGTATGGAATATTATTTATGGAACACATTTGTTGTTTAAAATATTACATTGTGATTTACTTTTATGCAAAGCTGTTTGTCATAACAAATATTCAGTTAATATTTCACTACAATAGATTTTTGAACTGTTCAGAAATTCTACAGTCATTTATTTCATATATTCATAATCAGTATTACCTGACATATATTCATAATCAATATTACCTGACATATATTCATAATCAGTATTACCTGACATATATTAATGCCTTCCTTGTTTCGATGCCTTTACTTTTAATTTCGTGGAACAAACAGCCCAAATCTTTAAAAATATCTCGGGATCTCTTATATTCAAGATAAATTTCTGGCCTGTCGAGGGTGCAAATTTACTTTAAAATCCAAGTATTCAAATTCAAATCTGGCTATTAAATTCAAAGAGGGACATTTTGCCTAAAAATGGCCTTTTCTTTAGAAATAAAATTTCATTATGGCAAAAGAAAAATATAAAGGTGAACAAACAACTCTCATTAATTAGAAAATATTATTACCTATCCGGAGAAGCAGTAAATAATTTTAGACGAGGAAGATGTATTTTGGCTGTAATATGTTGCTCAACTTCCTGTGTGCAAGTAGTTGTCAACATCAGATATGGTACATTCGAGAAATGGTAGCTCACCTCACCAAGTCGAGCAAAAGTGGGCCTAAATGTATCACCCCTTTGCTAAATAATTGAAAATATTATATACAAAATCGGTATGATTATAGAAACTCTGTAAAAACAATTAACAAAATGTCTTGCTTAATTGTAATATGAAATTCTTACCAGGATTCTAATATATGTGCCTCATCAATGGCAATCAAGCCCAATCTCTCTTTGTAAACTTGAGAATATAGTATCATGTCTCCCCAGGTGTCATAATTCAACAATGTCTCTTGGGACATGTATATTATGGAGTAATCTCCGGTCTTGATCCCTGCATTTATTGATATCAACATGCAGTTGTTAATGATGCATAGTGAACGAAATGTCTTCATTTGACAAAATTACAAGTGACCATTTTAAGTGACCATTTGCAATTTTATGTAAATAAGAAATATGCAAGATACATCTATATATGTATCATATTATGTTGAGTGTTTATTTTCATTTTGTTATTTATTTATTCAACTAATTTTTTCTTCTTATTATTATTTTTAAATTACCAATCAACATATATAAGAACTTTCACTGCTGCCCTTCTTTTGTTTTTTTTTTAGAATCACACTTAATTACACTAAAAATGTGTATTTTGGCAAACAATTAAATCTACTGTTTTAGATTAATGATTAATGTAAACATTGCTACCTTTTATAACTTCAGTAGACATTTCTTCTTTGCTCTTTATTACTGCAGCTGATATGCCATGCCTCGAATTATGTTGGCATTGGTCAAGCATAAGACTTTTCAATGGTGAAATGACGATACAAACGTGCTTGTTACTGGATTTGGAATCAAGGTCCAAGATCAAGGGGGGCAACAGGAAACATATACTGTTCCCATATCCCGACGGGAAAACACTCACACAATGTCTTTTTTTTAAGAAGACTGTTCACCACAGATGTTTGAGGGTTTTTTAGTTCAAAATCAAAATGAAAACGATGTTTTATTTTCTCCTCGAATATATCTTCTTTATGGAATCCGCCATATTTCCACGAGTATATGTGTACTACGTCACCATCGGGTACATTTTCTACAAACACTTATGAGAGTTCACGTTTTCAAATGAGATTAGAATGAGAAAATTAACTGAAAGTGTGTGAAGTTGTAGTATATATGTTGTTGAAGGTCTAAAAAAAAAAAAAAAAAAAAAAGGACAAGTGATATGCGTTGGCATTGTTTATTATTTACGATATTAGTTGAAATCGACGCGAACCGGTGTTTGTTGTTAATGTAAACACGTGGGGCGACGTTTAGAGGGGTGTCACTTTATCACGTGACTAAATATCGGGATCTCGCTAACAAGTAAACATGGCTATCGATAGGCGAAAATTTCAAACGTATGACGTTCCAAGACTGATCAGAGCCATTTAAAACATTTGTAAGGTTAGTAAAGGGACGAGAGTAGCTGATAAACGTCTGGGGATTTTTTTTTATTTCGTGCTTTTGGGTAGGTTGTGTAAGAAGTTGGAGAAATAAACCTAGAACCGAGTGTAGCTTTTCGTGCGCAATAAATATACAGTTTTTACTATGAGTGGCACTGTAGCTCTCCGACCTGTCAACATATTGTTTTCGGAGAGCTACAGTTCTGCAGCTAGATTTGTGGTAAATTAAAGAGAATCTGTATTTTCACACAAGTCAACATTTTCTTTGAGGGGGGGGGGGTATTTTTAAATCGTATACCTTTTGTTTTGAGTATTTATTTGCGTTCGACTCACTATCAACCGTGATAGTTCCAGACATTTTGCATAAATTCAGAGTATTCAGGAACGATAATCAGGTACCAATTTCTGTTCCAAGTAAAATTCTACTTTGATTTCTTAGTGTTGATATCGTTATTAATTTTAAGTATATTTTTTTAGCATTGCCGATAATTCATAAAATAAGAAACCACAGAATAAAAGCTCATATTTAAGGCATTTTTCTTTGGAACACATGAAACACAGTTGCTATTTAAGGGGAGAAAATTGCTTTAAGATTGTCTCTTTCTTAAACGTCACTCTGATTCCACGCACAAGTACTATGAAGTTGAAATGAAGATATATGCTAGAGTTCCTTGACAATATCTTCGTTGGTTTTGGAGAACAGGTCTTCCAACAGTGTGTTGTAATCCCCATGAGCACGAATTGTGCTCCTTTGTTAGCTGGCCTGTTTTTATATTCCTTTGAAGCAGAATTTATTCAAAAACTTCTACGTGAGAAGAAACAATTTCTAGCTGTGGCCTTTAATTCAGCATTTAGATATATCGACGATGCATTATCTATTAACAATAATAATTTTTATTCATATGTTGATTCAATATATCCCAGTGATCTCAAAATATTAGACATCACAGAGTCGTCCACTTCTGCTTCATACTTAGATATTTTATAGAACGTAGATATTAACGGCAAACTAACAAGTCAACTTTATGGCAAACGGGATGATTTCAACCTCTCTATCGTCAACTTCACATATTTATGTAGCAATATTCCATTATCACCTGCATATGGTGTTTCCATCTCTCAACTAATTCGATACGCAAGAGCTTGTTCTGGGTATGGTTAGTTTTTTTTTTTAAATCGAAGTAGGCTACTGACAAGATAATGGTGCAGGGGTCCCAACAGTCTCGTTTAAAATCAGCATTTCGCAAACACTATGGTAGTTATAATGATCTAGTCGTAAATACAACTTATCATTGGCTCAAATGCTGTCTGACGTGTTTCATACCGATTGTTAGGCCGTACTTGGCACACTGATTTTGACTACGGATGGCTCCGTTTACCTGATCAAGATATAGGGCTCACGGCGGGTGTGACTGGTCGACAGGGGATGCTTACTCCTCCTAGGCACCTAATCCCACCTCTGGTATATCCAGGAGTCCGTGTTTGCCCAACTCTCTGTTTTGTATTGCTTATAGGTGTTATGAGATTGATCACTGTTATCTTCGCCTTTCATGACCTATAAAAGATCTTTACACTTTGTAAGCCAATGATCAATTTTTAACCTATGAACTGACCCAACCTACGCTATGGAGTTGTAACTTAACTAGAGCTGAGTCCCCGATTTTAGTTACATCTTAACTATCCTAACTATGAAATGAACGTGAATTCAGAATATTGGCATTTTGATTTCATTAAGTGTCGCCCTGTTACTCTTGAATTTTTGTTGTTGTCAATTTCCTAAATATTCTCATTGATTCCCTATTTAAGCTCATCCTTGTCAAATTTTAATATGCACTGCATTGGAATGTTTGTATATTGATATACATGTATCTAATAAGTGATTCTTGATCCAAATATTTTCAAAAATCATATATATCTAATTGTAAAACTTTTATCCCCTTATTCAGGTCCCGTCCCACCCTGACTTATAGAAAATTAAATCTTCATTACCTGAGGATGTTTGTATCATTATGCCAAAATTTTGATTCCCTGGTCTTGCGTATATTTTTATAGAAAAAAATCATCATATATTGCAATCTAAAATGTTGATTTCCCTTTCATGACCCAAATTGCCCAGTGGCCATGATTTAGATGAAATGGAATATGCACTACCTATGACTGATTGCATAATGAGATAATTAATGATGGCTTTGATGATCTCCTAGAAACTGTTTTCCCATCCTGTGGGGTCATCCTATCCCATGTGGTCGTGAATTAAACAAAATTCAATCTACATCACATGAAGTTGCTTGCATGTCAACAATGCCTAATCATAGGTTCATGGTTCTTGGGGGGGGGGGGGGGATGTCATATTCATTCTTATATAAAACTTTGATACTCAAGTGTGACTCTATACTATCTTTAGGGGCCATGGTTTGAACAAACTTGTATTTTCGCTATCATTTGATGTTTAAATCGTAATATGACTAGTCATGGCATTGATACTCTTGAGAAGAATTTTAGGGATTTTCCTCATACTAGTATATACCCATGTATATCCATTATCTCCCATTATAGCCCTACCCTACCCCGTAACCCATTGGATACTCACTCATTAAGGAAGACTTCATCTAACTTTTGTTTTTTGTTTGGTCAATTGGTTCTTGAGAAAAATGTTAAAATGACACTATTCCTTGAAGATGGCGTTACCCTCCTTTACATAAAGACACTTTATGGCAAGTTTGATTGAAACTGGCCCCGTGGTCCTTGGAAGAAGTGATACGTTTGTGGTATTTAAAAGTCATATCGAGCCTGCAATTGGTTGACGAGCGATGGTAATTTTAACCGATTCATCTCTCGTCATGCGTATACTTCGTTATTTAAGCGTTCTCTTAGTGCATGTAGATAGACAGCAAAGCTAAATTGTAGCGTGGTGGATGCAAACATTAGAATTTTAACGTACGATATCATAAACCAGAATTCCGGTTTCAAAACACATTTAAGGTAAGACATGTTAAAAAATCATCCTTAATTGTATTTTTGCTGACGTAAATGATCAACTAAGAAATGCAATAATTATTACGGATGACTAACGGTCACTTCTCTAGGTATTTTTAAATTCGGTTCTCCTTTTTAGTCCATGGATGACATTTTGTCAGTATACTTTTATGCAACATTTGTATCACTTAAAAGACAAAAGAGTTTCAATGTTATGTTTTTGTTAATCAAATCATATGATGCATTGATAAAGAATTACCATGGATGGAATTTTAAGGATAATGTAATAAAGTTATGACGATTGAAAGTTTGGCCTTACGTAATAGAAAATTGCAATTTTTAGTCTAAAACCATTAAGAATATCTTTTTGTAAGGGTCGGACACGATATATGTAGCCAACCTAAAGCCCTCTTACATTAACGTACCGGTCCCTTTAGCCTTGTGGTTAGGGTGCTCGCTTCGCAGTTAAAGAGTTCTGAGTTCGGTTCCCTGATCTCAGCGTCTAGTCAAACCTCAGACCTGAAAGGTACATAATACTGCATGTAATTAAGTTCTTTTTCGTTTTGTTTCAAAACTAACATGTCCAATGAATCTATGAAAGGCAAATATAACGAACTGTGATCAATCTCTATAAGTTCGTTACATAATAACTTGTGCAAAAGTAAACTATTAGATTTCATCTCAGATGAAAGGAAGAGATCAAGCTTTAAAATCCATTTTTGACTAATCGAACACTCGCACTCTTATGTATAATGTATGCGCGCCATCGTCAAACGTAGACGGAAAGAAAACAATGGCGTCGGTAAGTTTCGGGTTCATCATCTATAGGAATAGGAATAAGTGACCTTATCAGTCTAGAGCATGTGTAAAGCACTGCAGGGTTGTTATTTATGGTATGCGCATATCCAAGAATTGGTGAACAAACAGGGTGTTGTAGGTTTATAAGACAGTCACGTGGTCAGCGTTCAGCTCGTTTCGGAAAGAATGTCTATAAAAAGACAGGCTGTATTTTGAATATGTCGACATCATAGTTTTTTTATGTCCATATCTAATATAAATGTTTGTTTTATTTCATTCACAGAATGCGTGTTATTGATATCTCATTATACTCACACTTTCCACGTAAAGTTCGGGTATATTGTTGTTACCCTGGTCCGTCCGTCCGTCCGTCTGTCTGTCTATTACACTTTCTTCTTGAAACTCCTCTTTCGTTTTAAGCAGTAACTATTTCAACTTTTGGAATATGATAGGTGGTATCTCCTAGATTCACAGTAAGGATTTGTAATTTTCCCCTGAAGCAAAATGGAGGTCGATAACGATAGTTTTCTTTTCTTTGAAAATCTGGTTTGCAGAACACCTCATACACGTACAGTTTACGTAGCAGCCAAATCATTTTTTGTAAGATGATTGATGGTATACTGAAGATGTGGAATAAGGTTTCAGAATTTTCATTTTTCACTATGGGGTTCAAAATGGGGGGGGGGATGTTTTCAAGAAAAACAATGGTTCCCAGAACTCCTTTTACTTTTTTATGCAGCAGTCAAATCATCTTTTGGGAATTTGTTTGATTGAATCTTGTTTAACTTCCCTCTCGAGAACCTTTTACTCATATGGAGATGTCACCAATAACAGTGACGGGCTTCAAATTTAGCCTAAGTTAGGCGCTTACGACCTTTTAGCAGTGAGGGTTTTTTAGCGTGCTATACCTATTGTAACACAGGACATCCTTTTTAAGGTTGTCGCCGAGGACCCGTGACATTCACACCTGCTGATGAGCGTTTGAACTTATTTTCATGACTTAAGTCTGTTGCGGCCGGGATTCGAACTCCGACTTTCCGTATGCAGGGTGAACGCTCTTTTGACTATGATTGATAGTGTTTTGTAATAAGGTTTCAGAATTATTATTTTCAACCTGTGGTCCAAATGAAGGTCGAAAAACGACGTTTTTTTCATCATCTTTTGAAAGATCATTAGTGCATCCTGTAGATGTGCAGATGTGTAGGTGTGCAGTTTTCGGAATTTTATTCTTCATCTTGAGGGGGAAATCTTTTTAATTGGGTGGAAAAAACAACGAACAAAAAACCTGGAGCATTGTGTCATGTACGACAAAAATATATTTGTTTTGGTGGTAAGGACTTTAAGAAAAATATCTTCCTTCCACAATTTCTTTTAAAACATGATTTCTTATTCATGGAGTTATGAATTTATTCATTTTCATATCTAATCAAATGAAATACTAACATAAGAGGCCAGGTTGCATTAAATCACCATTAGATATATATATATTTTTAAAGATTACAACCGCGTGTACATTAAGCAGTATACATTACCGTTACCGGTACTGTTAGTCAGCACCTTATTCATGTACATGTATGAGTTTAATTGCAACATCTGAAATCGAGATGAAAAATGCATTTTCTGGTAATGTAGCCTTAATGTATTCCTCTCAGAGGTTCTCTCCTGAACATTTTATGTTATATTTGATCATGTATATTGAAGTCATTTAGAAAAAAACTACATGTAATGTGGCTTTTGTTTGCTAGTTACACACGTATACTTAACGACAAACACTTGCGTGTGGATATTACTGTCGTATTGCAGCTTCTGGCTTGCTTTTTTTTTTTAATGAAAATTAGATCATATGTACCTCTATCATAGGGACTGTTCCTTTCCCACGCGCTACATTAGAAGTAAAAGTTACGGTTGTCGCGCTACATTAGAAGTAAAAGTTACGGTTGTCGCGCTACATTAGAAGTAAAAGTTACGGTTGTCGCGCTACATTAGAAGTAAAAGGTACGGTTGTCGCGCTACATTAGAAGTAAAAGGTACGGTTGTCGCGCTACATTAGAAGTAAAAGGTACGGTTGTCGCGCTACATTAGAAGTAAAAGTTACGGTTGTTTTGAATATTGAAGGTCCCGCGTCACGGCTGACATTGACTTGATACATGTAACAAAATCTCAAGGTCACGAACAGGTCATGATTCACCTTAAGCTGGTGACTTGTCGATATGTGTGAAAAATATTTCAAATCGCAAGTTGAAAATCATACGAACAAACAAACAATCCAAATTTGACATAGAGCTATAACGGGAGAATCGAAAAATCACAGAATTATTCTGTTTTATTTTTGCTACAATGTCGAACTTCTCTTTGAGAGAAAAAAGAACAGTCCTTAATTCATAAAGTCCATTGCTAATATACTTTTTTTAAAATTTATACATTTTGTTTCAGGAAAATAACAATTAGATATGCCATGGAAGGATACAAGAGTACAATAATTAGCACTCTCACCATGACGTCACCAATTACATCGACCAAGAACATCTTACAATTGACAGAATACTGTGCAGATTGCACTTTTATTTTTCTGTTTACATGTGCTCTGTTAAGTTCTGTTTTTGTTATGGCGGTTATCGTGGTCATATATCGTTCTAGTAACAGATGGCGTTGTCTAGACGGTACAGCAACAACTACATCCTTAAGCAGACGAGTTCCACAGACAGACATGCAAACTCAAGACTCCAATAGTGATGAGGATAGCCACATCCCTTAAAGGACACATCGCATGTTTTTAAACTTTTTAATTTTTTCAGCAAAATTAATTCATTTCATGTCTAAAACTTCTTTACATGTGTTTTAAATGAAACAGTTTGCGTAGTTTTCGAGTTTGAAAGCGATGAAATTCAAATCTTGCTTTATGCATATTTTCTTCGATATTTTACGCGCCATTATCTGTGACGTCATATGCGACCTCGAGCGAGAAGATTTGAAAACAGTTGTTAGCCATTTCATAAACAGATTAGATTTAATTGACAAACAAACAATTATCACATTAACGGCTTGTAAATAACACTGCATTAGGGGGGACAAGCCATGGATATTTTTTGTCGGCACGACGACTTTGCCTTAAACACCCCCAGTAGAATTTGTAACTGTACTTTTTGAAACAAGCACTTGGACAAAGACGTAGATGTACTGCGAGAAAATTGTTCTATCGAAGCTACGCACTATTACATATAGGCCTACGGCATATGCTTTCCGTTCTGCTCTCAAATTCAATACACACTCGCACCAACTGACCTTCACCTTGTAACAACATATAGTCAGAACTTTGCTAGCAGTGTCTACCAACTGGTGATTTTAAAAAAGAAATTTAAAGATAAAAGATAATTGAACTTTCAATTATAAATAATAAATGTGATATTTCCAAACTTTGAATTGAATTATAATGCTTTCATTTTTTTTAAGGAACGTGTACGTGTTTACAACAACAGCACGCCGCGCTCCATGCACTTCCTAAGTAACAACGTGTAGAAACAAAAAATAATGATTAATAAAATTGCTTGAATAAAATAATTTAAAGTATTGTGATTTTCACAATAAGTTTGATCATTTTTATTATTTTTTTTTTTTCGAAATGCACCCCTGACAGTAGGCCTAGTTGTCAATGATACATAATCGTATCATAATTTAGGCCTATCTAACTTCTCCAAAAATAAATTTAATAATAATTGCACTGTTTATTTTAGAAAAGCAACAACGCTAATTACAGTTGTTTAAGAAATGGCATTACCAAATAGTGTTTAGACAGTGATCCCATGTACATATATACATTATTTACTCGCAAATTTATGCAGATATCATACTCGCTTTCCTCGCTACATTTGGGTCGCTATTGGTATGCACTGGTGGCTAAAAGATATAAGACTCGGGAAATTTGTCAACATCGAAATAAATGTTATCCATGGTAGATAAATTAGGCCCCTAAAACCCGAGTTTTTGGAATATCTAACACTACTTTTACAACAAGTTGATCGACGATGGTCGCATATGACGTCACTGTACCACGTGACTACCTATCTAATTAACTAGGCTTTTTGAAATCGGGGCTTAGATTTAAGTCCGTATTGTGGCTAATTATCGCAATACTTCAGCGAACGAACTATTACAATTAATTTCTATAAGCATAAGGAAGACGAAATGCATATAATTCTGTATACTTTGAAAACACGAGATGTGTCCTTTAAGCGATGTTTTATAACAATGTTGAAATGAAAAGTTGTTCCAATGGTAAAAGATGCTTTCTTTCAGTACTTTCGTATTTAATTTTGAATCAGTACTTTCGTATTTAATTTTGTATCAGTACTTTCGTATTTAATTTTGTATCAGTGCTTTCGAATTTTATTTCGTATCAATGCTTTCCTATTTCATTTTGTACAAGTGCACTGAATTTCTATTTGATGATACTGTTTTTTATCATTTATAGAAGAGTACATATATATATAGGCATGTATTTTGTCTATTGGTAATGGCGAAATAAGAATTCAATAAACAATACGAAGATTTGTTGATATATAGAATTTATATAAGATCTGACGTTTCGTTGACAGCAAACAACAGTGGGTATACATATATATAGGCATGTATTTTGTCGATTGGTAATGGCGAAATAAGAATCCAATAAACAATACGAAGATTTGTTGATATATATAAAATTTATATAAGATCTGACGTTTCGTTGACAGCAAACAACAGTGGGCACACGTACATGTATATGGTATGGAATATACAACATTTCGAAAAGAATCATTATGATGTCTATATGAAAAAATGATGTGATGGACACGAAAAGTTGTTGACGTGTACAATCGATGACAGAAAACACTTTTCCAACGATTATTACACCTAGGCACCTGATCCCACCTCTGGTGTGTCCACGGGTCCGTGTTTGCCCAACTATCTATATTGTATTGCTTATAGGAGTTATGAGATTGATCATTCTTCGTTATCTTCATCTGACATTGATGATGATTTCAGGCAAAACAAAAGAGACGTGTATGCAAGGTAACCCTTATGCGGGTTGGTTGTATATTCTTTATCGCTTGCATGGGTAGTGGAATCAAGTATTAATGTAATTATTGTAGTAATCATTTATAAGAGATCCTAAATGTATATAATAATACAACTTGAATTAAAATATAGTTTTTGCTATTTGGATTTTTCACTCACATTTAGACGTCAACAGTTTAAGGCGAAGTAATACAAATTTAGATCTTTGTTTTCCGCATTCGGTCGTTAGTACATGTAACAGTGAGGTTCATTAACGTGCAATGGGACTTCCGTTTTCATGGTCATATCCGAAAGACCCGTGATAACAAAGTCTCACTGCTCTGAGTGTTAGGCATAGGTGATGATTCGTCTTAAGCTGGTGACGTCTCGATATGTGTGAAAAGTATTTCAAAATGTAAGTAGAAAAACGTGAACAAACAGACCAAGTTTGACATAGAGCTAACGAGACATGCGAGGAAAGTCGAAAAATCATAGAAGTGTTCTGTTTTATTTTTGCTACAATGTCGTACTTCTGTTTGAGAAAAATCCAGGCCTTCATTCATGAAGCCCATTACTGGTGTATTGTTTAAAAACCCAACTTTCAAGTTAACACCCCCAAATTTTACCTGTGTCGTGATCAATGGTAAGTCGCCGATCAATAAAACTTTTAACAGTAGAGCTCAGGTTGATTGGCATCTGCAGAGACCGCAGTCTACAGTTGCCTAAGAATTCAAAGATGTTTTGATAAGAATAACGGCTAATTATTACTGGTGTTGTAGAGTGAGCCTTCCCCCATAATGAGACTCCCCCTCCCGGAAGCCTGGCTCTAGAGTGAGCCTTAGAACAAGAAAAACCCCAAGGAAGTCTCATTCTAGAGCCAGACTTCGCCAGACTTCTCCGTGGGAAGACCTACTCTATCACTGGTTGTAGAGTCAGACTTTCCCCATAGCAGGACTTCCTCTTTCATTTATTCCTGGTAAACTACTATCACTTTATGGAGATTGTTTAGATACCATGACCTTTTTCAGCAGGGCTTTAAATGAATTTGCTTTTAAGTCGTTCATTAAACTCAAGGGAAGAAAACGGTGAATAATTCACATTGGAATTGATAAGTCATTTTGTTTGATCCAAAGACCTTGAACTTTGACCCACACAATACCTATGCCTTTGTTAATTTTAGAAGTTTGAAAAATGAAATGAGGAAATTTCGAATTTATGTTTCTTCTCATCTGCGTACAAATATCAGTTATGCTTTTAAACTTGTACAACTTCAGGTAGGTAGATATGTAGGTAGGTAGAGAGGTAGGTACATGTAGGTAGGTAGATAATTCCATGTCCAATACATTAAAATTTATTTCATAGTTTGCACAGGAGAGGATGAAAAACAGTGGTGTCCCTGACGAACGAGATTGCAATAGGGTGTTATGGCTCTAGAGTGAGTATTCCCTCTGGGGATAAGGTTTATTCTAAAGCAATTCTGCTGGGGTGGGGGGTGGGGAGGAGGCTCACTCTAGAGCGAGACTACCGGGGGGAAGACTCGCTCTAGAGCCAGACTTTTGCGGGGAGGGGGGGAGAGGCTGGCTCTAGAGGGAAGTCTGGTTCTAGAGTGAGTCTTCCCCCAGGAGGGAAAGCTCACTTTAGAGCCAGACTTCCGGGGGGTCTCACTATGGGGAGGGAGGCTGGCTCTTAAACACCGGCAGTCTTTAGGTCTCGAGGAAAGCCCGGTATATCTGAGTTTTGATATCATTGACCCACATCTAGGAAATTGAACACTGCCGGCAGTTTTTAGATCTCGAGGAAAGCCAGATATACCCGAGTTTTGATACTTTTAATATTGTATGCAGACGACATGGTACTTGTTACAGAATCAAAAAATGAATTACAAACATATCTTGATACTTTTTTACTATATTGTTATACAGTATAATCTGTCTAAAGCGGCTATGTGTGGTTCCAAAGAAATTGGCCGGTTTGCACAGAGTCCGGAGTGCAGAATGTTGACAAGAATGAGAGTTGCTTCCCTTGTATTCACCATCTATGCATACGTGTGTAATGGTTGCTAACGTTTTAATATACATTTATCACAAAAGAATTCAAAAAGTAAAAATATAAAAGTCAGTGTTTTATTGTCGTGCTCATTTGAAAAAGTTTCAATTTTTATTAAACAGTTTAAAATCTGGGAATTATTCGCGCAATTTTCTGTTGGTAAATTGTCAATTTCGTCTACATCATTGCCGTTATCAAGTGCTACATTATGTACGTTCGTCAAGTTTGTGTTGTGTTCGTTGAAAATTTGTCTTTCCCAGCTTTCATTGTAAATGTATCGCTTTCAACTGTCTCAATTTGTGAAACGGAAACTAATACAATGCCGAGTGATCGACCGAACATGGCGATTTGTGCTAACTAACTGCATATCATCACTGTCTGACGCCATAGAGCTCTGAGAAGTCCACGAGGGGAAACCCTACTTTTGGAAAACATAACGGGATTGTTGACGATTTTGATTCATTCCAAGAATGTATCCAATTCATCGATTAATTGAACTTTGTCTTTTAATGTCAGTTCTCGTATCTGTCGTTAGGGGGAGGGCGCCATTACCTCGTGTGTGGGGCTGTCATAATTGAAAAGTGCACCCCCTAAAAATCAGGTTTTATTTTAAACTGATCGCGACTCATCGCCAGTTGCACTCTTTTACTTACATGTGGCTTCCCTTGAGACACCCTTTGTGTACACCGTGTGTGATCGACCGAATACCGACAGGTTGGTCACCGTGGGGTGGCTGGTTTAAATGCGATAATTAGAGCTAATTACGAGCAGTTGGGACCTTGTGTACACCGAATACAATTGACCGCAACAATTAGGGTGGTGTATCATCGAGGGGCCGGTTTACACAGGATAATTAAAGTTAATTGATAGCAGTTGGGACTGTGTAAGCCGGCCGATATACAGAATACGCAATATCCGGAGTACAGGGAATTATTAATAAAGGATGTGTTAAAGAAATGTTTGGGACTATATTTTGTGGCCGGAATTGACAGAGCGCCGGAGTACTCAGAGGCCGGTTTGGACAAATTATACTGTACCTTGAAACTTCTGGTAAACATTGATAAAACTAAAATTATATTGTTTTCAAGAGGTCGCTCTGTTAATGAAAACTTTTATTTTGAAGGAAGAAACTTTGAAATTGTAAACCACTTTAAATATTTTGGTGTATTTTTATTTATTTTTTTTCATTTTTCAAGAACTGGCTCCTTTATAGAAATGGAAAAAATGTGTGTCGAATAGAGCCATTAAGGCAATGTATCCAATATTAAGAAAAGGGCGTGATCTTAATCTTTCAATATATCATTTACACTTGTTTGACACAATTGCTGTTCCTATCCTTCTATATGGATGTGACATTTGGGTTTTTGGAAACAAAGAAATTATTGAAAAGATACACCTAAAGTTTTGTAAATTATCATTACATGTCAAGTCATCCACAACAAATTATATGATTTATGGTGAGCTAGGTCGACCACCATTACATTTACACATAAAATCAAGAATCGTTAGTTTTTGGTGTGGAATGATACATGGGAAAATGAAAAAATATTGTTATTTGTTATATAAATTCCTTGTACATAAATTTCACAAGGGATGTCAACAAAAATGGTTTTTGAGTGTGAAGAAAGGATTAGATGATTGTGGAATGTCTGATGTATTGTATAATGTTGACAAAATGAATACTAACTGCATTAGCGTTCATGTTAAACACAGACTGAAGATCAGTTTATTCAAGACCGGGTATCTAAATGTAACGAATCTTCTAAATGCATAACTTACAAACTTTTCACAAATCTTACTTTTAAATGTCAAGAATATATATTGTCAAATATTTCAATATATAAACAATGTATATTAACCGGGTTTAGAACCACAAATCATAAATTACAGATAGAAACGGGAAGGTGGCTAGATATCGATCGAAGTCAAAGAAAATGTAATATTTGCAGTTCTGATATCGGAAATAAGATATACTATATTCTTATTTGTCCTGCTTTAAATAATATTAGGTGAAATTATATACCAGAAATATGTCATACTAGACCTAATGTTATAAAATTTCGTAATCTATTTGAAACAAAAAATGAAAAATTACTTTTAAAATTGTGCAAATACATACAATTACCGAGAGAGTAAACCCTCCCAGTTAAATGTATATAATATAATCCATTATTGTACATATTCATTATCAATATTGTGATATATATTTACATGAATTACTTGTGCATGCGTGAATATTGTTTTTGAATGCTTGTTTAATATGTTCTCTATGCTGTGTTAACATCGAATGAGAAAAATAAAACTTGTTAAAAAAAACTTGATAGCATTGACCCACACCTAGGAAATTGATCACTGTCACATCCAACGAGAATGACCAAAAATTCTGTAAGTCTCTCCGAGGAAAAATTAGCGGCAATGCGGGCGTTATTTGCATATAACGGTGAGACTAGGGTACAGACTGGGAGAAGAAACTCCAGAGGCGCCTCCGTCGATCGAAGTACTTGTTCCTTCCGTCCCCGGAATATACGATGCATGTTGAAATGAAATATTACTATATTAGTAATTAGATATTGATTCCAAAGGTTCTTAAAACGTTTTAAACCGTGCGCATTTTTTTTTCTGCGTCGTAAATCGAAGGTTTCTATAAGGGGTGGATCTGTAGCTCTCTGTTATGTCCCAATATTTTTTTCAGAGAGCTACAATTCTGCAGCCTAGCGTCTTCGTTGCATATACATCAAGATTTTTTAAATAAAGATTTGCATAATATTGCAATGTGTTACTCGCCATAATCATATGAATATGGTACATGTACATGAAAGGTGAAGATAACGAACAGTGGTCAATCTCATAACTCCTATAAACAAAGTATGTTTCCGAACTGATTCGACGCAAAAAGACATTCTACGCATGGTCAATTCTAAACGGAGACTAGTTACTTACAAAAAAGTCTATAACATAGAGGTTTCAACAGTATTTTTTAACGTCAGCATTTCATTAATTCTATGAGACTTGTTTCTGGATATTTCTGATAAGAGCTAGGTACGTTAGGAAGCAAAATCGGCCCTGTCTACAAATTTGATCAAATTAAACACATAAGATGTCCATAATATGCCATTGTCAGAACACATTAATTTTTTCCTATGTCGATTGTCGTTTTCTTGTAAGCGTTAGTTAAATATAGCGTTGTTTCTAACAAAAAACCGTACATAACGTCATGACGTCGACGTTTAAGAACAACGATTTGGAAGGCAAAAAAAGAACTACTTCAAACTATCCGACCATAAACGGAATAAAAAGAAATCTACAAAATAAAAGATAAGTGTGTTTAGTTTTAACCGTGGAGTGTTTGTAACCTATCATTACCAATTATTGCCAAAAATGTGCGAATTTTGGCACAAAGAAAATCAATGTGAGCTATTACCTATGCTTATAGTCAACAGTATCTTTTGCGCTTAGTGTACGTTGCACGGGTCTTCCATATTTGATCGATATATACAAATTCTGTCATACCCTTTTACCCATGTGAAAAATACATTATAAGGAAAGTGACTGGAATTAAAATAATGTCTGTTTCCCTTAAATATCGTTTGTATATTTAACCAGTTGAATTCTTTTAATGGAAAATTGAAAGAATGTGTAATTCCCCTTTGTCATACCGCGGATATTAAGGAATCACACTGGTACATGTAATTGTCCAATCAAAATCAAGATGAACTTAGTGTATTTTAGTCTCACATATTTAAAAGAATTTTTCTTACACGCGCGATTTTATCATTTGCTTTTCAATCTAAAACGCAACTTCGGAGATATCAGCTCTTCTGCAGTGGAGATACGTTCAGTATTCGTTTGAACACTTGGTGGGTACAAGATGTATACATATATTATAGACTAGTTATGTAAATAAGGATAAAAGTTATGAAAGCTTAAATCTTATTTATATCAGCCGTTGGTATATATTAGACTGACCATATCAAGAATAATCTTTGTTTGAATAAGGCCATGGAATTAAATTTGAAATTATTTTTGATTTCCTCTTCTGCACGAGTGATACTTTAATCATAGAAAGATGGTGATTATTGATGTTTGTTTGAGCTATTCTATTATCAAATACTCAAACTTACTAAAATTGTGTGTCCCAGCGGTTTGGGTGGTTGCATGCATGATGTCTGATGATCATTCTTTAGGCAATATATGAAGGCAGCGATAATCATTTGTACCCACCGCGTGTGGACGAAAGTATGTTTTGTGTCTCACTGTGCGTAAGAGATCCACAAAGGGAAAAAAGTATTGAGCAACTCGGAAATTGCGTATTAGAATTATATCTTCCATCCGCTCCCCGGTTTTCGATGGACGCGACGTATTGAAAACCGGGGAGCGGATGGAAGATCTAATTTTAATTACAATGTAGATTGACTTCCTTTTATTCTTTTCTCTCAATTTTTGCATCCCGATTAAATATAAAGTTTTGATGTAAGAACTCTCTCTAAATGGTCGGATGTTTGTCGCCAGTAAGTAATAAAAGAATGTACATACATCATCTACTATTCACGTTTCCGGTGTTTCTGCCTTTAATATGTCTACAAATTATAGTGATTGTCATTTCGTCACGCATGACATAAATTGAGAACAATGTGCGTATGAATCCTGGTAAACTTATCTATCTTAACAGCTTGAAATTCCGGTAGAAATGAACGTAGAATTTAAATACCAAAAAAGATTAATTTAATTTTTGAAAATACATGAGGGTATGAACTGCAATGTTTAACGCAGGTATACTTTTCATGAAGAGCTAATGCTCTTCGCGAAATTTATGGAAGTGAGGCATCGGAGTTCATAACCTTAGGTATCTTCCTTAAAGAAAATGTTTCCTTCCAACCCACCCCGTTTTAAAACACAGACATTAGCGTATACTTTCCGTACCCGGGGAAATCTGCAAACATTCTGTGATACCTCATTTTAGTTTGATCAAGAAATGTGCGTAAACGGGGTGGGTTGGAAGGAAACATGTTCTTTAATCGCCAGTGATGGAACTAAATCACTGCATAAATTGAAGAAGTACAATTTCGTTATGTGCCTTGTTCAAAATCGGTACTGTGGATCGATATTGAGGTGTGTAATATACGTGTACATATGTTTGCAGCTATCACGCTTTATATATATATTCTTTGTGTTTAATGGTAACTTCAATCTGCAGGTCATTCACAATAGATCACGTGATTGTTTATGGAAAGATAAGTACACGGTGTATGGTTAAAGAAATTAGAAATCCCCTGCAACTAATTTCCTACAATGCAACATATCAATGTGTGTGTGTGTGTGTGTGTGTGTGTGTGTGTGTGTGTGTGTGCATGTTTGTGTGTATTCGCTAGATATTACACACATGGTTCCATGCTCGATGATAGACAGGGGTGTTTTCTCAATGTAATACAAAATATTCAGCAACAAAAATAACCAAGTTTATATTTTCTTTGAATAAAATAAACATTAAAATCTTGAAATTTGAATGCAGTCATAATCCAGTAAAAAAGACTTGATTTTTGAAATTATATAAATCTTTTTTTGTTTAATATTTGATTCCGTTGAAAACGATTGTAAATGCACGGGTATGTGAAATCAACAGCGCATGTTTTCACAAACAGCGTCAGTCCATTTTCTGTTTTTCTTTGTGAGCGTCATATATGCTGTGGGTTGGATCTTTTTCTCTACAATATTAAATTAGATATAAAAACATGTATCGTTGACACAAAGCAACAACTTGACAATATATCCTGTATTTATTTCCTACACACGGTGACAACATTATGATATACAACAGGTTTGACATCTCTGTTTGGTGCATATTTTAACTGAATATCATTTAAAAATAATCAACCTTCCTATTTATTTGTTTGCCTGTTTTACATGTACGTCCCAATAGAGAATGTATCACTCATTCTTTGGAGAAATCAAGTACCAGCTATAGATGAAGAGCCATCAATTCTGGCACTCAAGGCCGTGGCAGTGAAGGTTCTTTAATGCACCAATACCTACTGTACCTTGACACAAGGCCTACTTTTTAAAAGTCATATCCAAAAGATACGCGAGTTTCGCTTAAAAAATCGGGCGCTTGGCGAAGGAACAATCGTTACCTAGTTTAAACGTGTTGGGTTTGATGTAGGGTCGGGATCGAGAATCGAACCAGTGACCTCTACTCTAACCTCTAGGTTACCGCTCAGTACTTAGAGACGTTATAACTCCGGAGCTAGTACAATTTAATATCCTACACTTTGATATTAATAAACTATGCAGCTCTTTAATGCTTTAACAATTGTTTGGGTTTTTTTCAAAACAAACTTTATTTCATTTTTTTTTTTTTGGTCAAAGGTAACTAAAAATATTGTACATGTTATTCATAATTGCTATTCATTTAAAACTACAGCTTGTATCTATATACTAGTGTAATATTTTACATTTGCTTCATCCAACGGGTTGTAGTGGAGCACATTTTCTCGATGCACTGGCGAACGAATATATACACCACCTCGACTCGTTCGATAATTGACTTAACGAAGTTAACGATACCTGCTTCAAACAAATCAAACTTAATTTCCATATAAAATGGCAATTCATATGCAAAACATGTTTAAAACATATAGCAACATTACAAAATGAATACATGTATTAACACTTCCTATCAAATTACGTTGCTTTGCGGAGTCAAACAAACGTCAATCGGTGAAAAATATCAGAGGTTACTACTACGAAGTTTAGCTAATTATCAAGTTTTCATACAAGTGTATGTGTTTCCCCCACCCTGGGGGGCATTATTGTAGTTGACTGAAATTGAGGGGCAAATAACAAAAAGCCACATGTCAGAAAAATACAAATTACGTAGGGAAATACGATTTTTTTAACAGAAAGATTACGGACAAGGGACGTAACATACGCGAAGTGTTGATACATGTATTAAGTAGAGAACAAAAGTAACAAACAGACGAACAAACGATAACAGAACACAACAAAAGTAACAAACAGACGAACAAACTATAACAGAACACAACAAAAGTAACAAACAGACGAACAAACTATAACAGAACACAACAAAAGTAACAAACAGACGAACAAATGATAACAGAACACAACAAAAGTAACAAACAGACGAACAAACGATAACAGAGAACAACAAAAGTAACAAACAGACGAACAAACGATAACAGAACACAACAAAAGTAACAAACAGACGAACAAACGATAACAGAACACAACAAAAGTAACAAACAGACGAACAAACGATAACAGAACACAACAAAAGTAACAAACAGACGAACAAACGATAACAGAACACAACAAAAGTAACAAACAGACGAACAAACGATAACAGAACACAACAAAAGTAACAAACAGACGAACAAACGATAACAGAACACAACAAAAGTAACAAACAGACGAACAAACGATAACAGAACACAACAAAAGTAACAAACAGACGAACAAACGATAACAGAACACAACAAAAGTAACAAACAGACGAACAAACGATAACAGAACACAACAAAAGTAACAAACAGACGAACAAACTATAATAGATAACAACAAAAGTCACACACAGACGAACAAACGATAACAGAGAACAACAAAAGTCACAAACAGACGAACAAACGATAACAGAACACAACAAAAGTCACAAACAGACGAACAAACGATAACAGAACACAACAAAAGTAACAAACAGACGAACAAACTATAATAGAGAACAACAAAAGTCACACACAGACGAACAAACGATAACAGAGGACAACAAAAGTAACAAACAGACGAACAAACGATAACAGAGAACAACAAAAGTAACACGCAGACGAACAAACTATAACAGAACACAACAAAAGTAACAAACAGACGAACAAACTATAATAGATAACAACAAAAGTCACACACAGACGAACAAACGATAACAGAACACAACAAAAGTAACAAATAGACGAACAAACGATAACAGAACACAACAAAAGTCACGAACAGACGAATAAACTATAATAGAAGACAACAAAAGTAACAAACAGACGAACAAACTATAACAGAGAACAATAAAAATCACAAACAGACGAACAAACTATAACAGGGGACAACAAAAGTAACAAAATAACGCAAAAGTATAATGATAGATCAAATAACGAAGAAACGATGAGATAGACTTACTTCTGAAAGGCGAATCACACTTTCCAAATCCACCATAGATTTTATTACAAATTGTTTCCTCTGAACAATCAGATTGTCGAGTGCAGAGTTCAACATCAGACAACAGATCACTAGAGGTAAGGTCAACCATCCGAAGACATAGGAACTACAACACATTTATATTACTGCACTGTGACCACTGAAACATATGCCGCAGTGTATATTAGTGTAGGGGAAACGTACTGTCAATCAATGAAATTCACCCATTCGTGGAACAAAGAAATACTGATTTAAAAATATGCATGTAGACCACGTTCAAATCGACACAGGAACAGTTTCAAACATTGTTTTGCCAAATGATGAGATTGCGAAAAATTATTATACTGGAATTACTTTGTCCTTCCGTCCGTCTGTCCGTAGACGCAATTTGTCCGAAGTTTATTTCTAATACCGCTGGACATATTTCATTCAAACTTTATGTACATCTTCTATATATTATGTAGTTGTGCATCTCCTATTTTCATTGAAATATTTTAACAGTTATAGAAGTTACGCACATTTTCTTTTCATTTTGGGGGGTGCGCAGAGTTTGATTCTAATACTGTTGAACATATTTGATTCAAACTTTATTCTCATCTTATATATATAATGTAGTTGTGCATCTTCTATTTCAAATATTTTAACAGTTATGGAAGTTACGGACATTTTCTGGTTTGGTTGTGCTTGTAGTAATAGACACAATTTGTCAAGAGTTTATTTCTAATACCGTTTTACGCTCATAAGTCAATCAGGAATTGAAGAAGTGGAAAGAAGTTCAACAATGAAGTTCTACCAATACTTGAGCTAATGTCATTTATTTACTGACGAAATCAATGACAAAGTAAAGTTGGCATAACATAATGATCTTTAACAAACTGAATATAAACTAAAGACTAGAAGAGTTGACCAGGGATTTGCAATCATACAGCCTAAAATGTTCCAAAATGTTTATCAAAGACAATATATGGTATACACATGGGCAAGCAAACTGGTACACACAAAACAAAATAGACAGACTTGTAGCTTATTAGATTTATTGGCGGTAATGATCACGGCTGCTCATAACTAGTGCAAGGAGAAAAACCATAACCCAAAGTGAACCCTGGGACCAGATGTACACCCGGGAAAAAATAAGATAATGTTTATTTATATTTGTAATATCAATTAAATGAACGAAAAATCCAGGTGAGCTCTACTGGCAAGCTGAATCTCCGCCCACTCGGAAATGGCAGCCGTGACGGAGGAATGGCTCTCTATAATAGGTTCTTGCCTGAAAAACAAAGCCAAAATACCGACAACAAATTAAGACATGTACAATTTCAGTTTACGGGGAGGGCTGGGTGGGTGAATTTCCATGTGCAAAATGCTGGGGAATCTTGCACGGTGGTCATGACGTAATTTATGACCTCACTAATACCCGAAAAGAGAATAGCCGGCAGCGGGGAATTACCCCGGTGATGCAAATTAATGATTAATATTGATATTTAGCTTAGATAAACCGATTTAAATCTCATCAGTTGCGATGTCTGCCAGAAGCAGTACATAGGAGAAACAACAGACCTTCGCAGACGGGTCAACAACCACCGGTCCTCCATCAGAACCAAAAAAAGATTTGTCAGTAGCAACACATTTTAATGGCAATAACCACGGATGGGAGGACATGACAGTAGTGGTTATTGATCATGACCCTAGTTGGTCAGATACCGAAAGAAAGCAGAAGGAAAAATTCTGGATGCACAGGTTGAAGTCATTTCAACCGCATGGTATCAACAAACCTACTGACTTCACTAGGATGAATACGGGCTAAACCCTTACTAGATTTTAAGCTTCATCTAGACCTACTCGTCTGATCATGTCCCTAACAGTGGTACTATGACCATTTTTGAACACATTTTTTTTTTCTCTTTTCAATTCTGTTTACAATCAGTCCACCTTTTTAAAAAAAATTTTGAACTTCATAACCGATTGCTTACATGTAAAACCCATTTATCAGTTTCCGTGATTCTATGTTTTTCTTACACATCTACCCTTGACATGATCAGTACGGGAATGTCTGATGTTGATTCAATTTCCTGGGCTGCCTATTCTTTGTTTTTGTTTGGAGTTGGTCCATTTTGTTAACTTATTCAAACTTGTTGTTTACATTATCTTTCTCTCAAACTTTGTTCATCTCTTACTTCGTTTACATAGCTTATTTTCATTTATTTATTATTTATTTATTTTTTGTATTTATTACTTAGTATTATCTTTTATAAATTATGCATGGTTAAAATAGAATCTCTCTGGGTACGAGTTAGCTTTACTATTTGTCTACGTAATTGGGTTAACTCGTTCCACTTGAGATTAATTAAGTTTATTGTTTTTCTTTTCGGACATTTTGGATCAGCTCTTTGGACGAATAAGGCATGTCCTAATTCGCTCCACTTTTAACATTGATTGGCAAGCCTAAAGACCAAAAACATGTAGTCTGCGTTGTAAATACGTTTGTAGATTAGTGTAGTTGTAGTGCTAGATGTATTTATATGTAGTTTTTGTTATTATGCTCTGTTGATATTGACCACATTATGTAATTGTTTTCGTTTGTCCTGAAGAAGGGACGGGTCGTCCCGAAAATTTGACAATCTCGTTGTTCGTGTCGTTGGTCATTTTAGTGCTTTGTATAATTTTTTGTATTTGACCTTGTATCCATGTTGTGGATCCGACACTTTGAGGTATCGGGTGTTGTTGGAACTTTAGTGCTTTTAGATATATATATATATATATATATATATATATATATATATATATATGTGTGTGTGTGTGTGTGTGTGTGTGTGTGTGTGTGTGTGTAATATGCGTAATTACATATATTAATTACTTAATATAATATATAATATATTAATTAATGAAAATAATTCATGTAGTCTTAACTACAACTTTTTTTTTTCGCTCCGAGGATTAAAGAAAAATTATGTCTTACCTCCTGAATTTCCATGTGCGAAATGCTGGGGAATCTTGCACGGTGGTCATGACGTAATTTATGACCTCATTAATACCCGAAAAGAGAATAGCCGGCAGCGGGGAATTATCCCGGTGATGCAAATTAATGATTAATATTGATATTTAGCTTAGATAAACCGATTTAACTTCGATGAGTTAAATCCCATTATGTTAAGCATATTTTTAATATTTCATGTACTGCTGTACTGTAGAATATACACTTCTTCATTCACATTGATTGCCCTGTAGATAATGTGAAAATATCCAATGTGTTTGCATTAAATATTTTCCATCATCTTATATGCCCCGCGGGGGGTATTAGTCCCATTAGGACAGTTCTAGTTCTTTCAGGAATGCGACGATATTACAAGATCAAAGAAGTTCTATTAATGCGAATTGTTTTCAAATGCAATCTTTTTCGGCTGTTAGAGTACAATATGTATAATTTTATAATGCATTAATTTACTGTTGCAATGCAGATAACTATATATGCTATGGTAATCCTCATCTTCCTGCAGTTTAGTTCCCGTGGGGATCCGGGTTAGAATAGATCCTCAGTACCCCTTGCTTGTCGTAAGAGACGACTAAATGGGGCGGTCCTTCGGATGAGACCGCAAAAACCAAGACACTGTGTCACATCAGCCACGATAAAGATCCCTCCCTGCTCAAAGGTCGTAAGCGCCTATCATAGGTCTAAATTTTGCAGTACTTCAACAGCAATAGTGACGTGTCGATATGAGTGAAAAAATTCTCGAGATGGATGTTAAACAATATAAAATCAATCAATCAATCATGCAGTTTAAAGCATCCTTCTGTGTAGGTTAAGTAATTCAAATGAACCATTACATGTACGACATTCAAAGTAAGCCCAATGGCTAGACCATTCTCTGAGTGACCCGGATGTCATGGGCTTGAGCACTGCTCGTGTCATGGTTGAAGAAAACAAAGTAGTGACTGCTCCTTCGCCATATACACGGCACTTACAAATGAGAGTCGCGAGTCCACCGGACGATACACGGCACTTACAAATGAGAGTCGCGAGTCCACCGGACGATACACAGCACTTACAAATGAGAGTCGCGAGTCCACCGGACGATACTTTAAATCGATATGCAATGTGTCACAGAAGGCTATGGTCCTGAGCATCATACATAAGTCTATTCTTTTGGCATTTCACATCTGAATATGATTGATTGATTGATTTTTGATGTTTTCCGTCACATTCAACAATTTTTCAGTGATATGGTGGCGCCCAGTTTTTGTTGGTGGAAGAGAGAACCCAGATACAATGCACATGGTAAGAGACTACCTAAACTGGGAAACTTTCTTACTTACCGGCGCGAGCAGGATTCGAACCCGCACCGACTGAGGTGAGAGGCCGTGTGATTTTGAGGGAGATGCTCTAACCACTCGGCCACAGAGCCCCCCCCCCCCCCTCACCCCCCCCCCCCCCCCCCCCCCCCCCCCCCCCCCCCATCTCAATATGAGACATCGTCAAAGGTACGCAAAAAGGAGTCAAGTCAACTCGTACCCAGACCGACTCGTACCCAGGTCAATTCGAAGAATACGAGTCCGTCAGGGTACGGGTTGACTAGAAATCCATAAAAACAATGAAGTGTAGATATAGAACGATCTTAAAAATACACTGCACGAGGATGAATGTATCATAATTAGTTAATCACTTCTTGTGGTTCATGAAAACACGACATTAATAAATCTGTCATAAGATATTGTTACTTGAAACGTTAATCCTCTCTTCCTGACCTGCCTAAGATTAGGATTTTAACACACTTGAGTTGATTAAGCAAATAAGTCAAAACTTAAGCTAAAACTAAATTAAGTATTGACGATTCAAGTTTGTTTAAACAATAGTCCTGCGACCAAAGAAACACTTAACGTTTTCAACGGGGTATATTGTTGATTGATTGTATCTTGCTTAACGTCTCACTCAAAAAAAAAAAATTCACTCATACACATGTATGGAGACGTTGCCAAGACCGGTGAAGGGCTTCAAATTTAGGCCTATGCTCGGCGCTTACGGCCATTGAGCAGTGAGTGTTCTTTAGCGTACCATGCCTACTGTGACACGGGTCATCCGTTTTTAAGGTCATCGCATTCACAACTGATACCGAGCGTTTGGCGATGGAACTGTCACTACCTGTTTTAACGACTTAGGTGTGTCGCGGCCGGGTTCGAACCCCGAGCCTTCTGCATGCGGGGCGAACGTATTGTTGAAGGTATGCTTAAAACATGTGACGTTTCACCTGAAAGTCGATGAGGTCACGCACTAATGCTCGCTGAATTAATAGAGCAAGGGTTCAACTATCAGCCCGACAGTACAAGATTATGATAGGAGCATGTGACCTTTGACTCTCTTGACTTGAAAACAGGGGTCATCAATCAACCATAACCAACCTGCCTACGAACTCTGATGACATTTGCAGAAATAATTAGATTCCTCTAGTTATCAATTGGACGACAATTGTCATATTCATAACCTTTGACCTATAAGTCAGAAGGGATCATATGTATATCATATCTGATGTCCGTAAACCAGGGGTCCAACGAATATTTAGTGGACAACACTTTGTCCACAGGCATACTGATAGGTGAATACTAATATGACCCTCCAGTTTGAAAAAGGTACATTGTATGAAATTACACCCCTTCCCAGCAAAAAAGTAAGTAAACATCGATACTTTTACAAAGTATGCCATGGCAAATCTACTTTGTGTGAACACAAATGATATCCTGCAGTATTGGGGGGACCAAATTTCAACCTTATTTGGCTCCTCGTTCATAACTATGATCTGAAAATTTTGTTTGTCACAAATGTTTCTTTTTCTCATTTTTTATGCATTTTCACATATCTAAACTTTATTTTGCTACTATTTTATCAATTTACGTATAGTAGATTGCATTTAAAAGTGGACTATTTCCTCGTTGATCTGGGGCATGTTTTACAAAACAACTTACGACAAAATCGCAAGTCTTAAATTGTACTAATTGCACTACACTGTTATTGCTTCGAATGCATGAAGTAAAACTTTTCTAAGGCATAATTTTCAACATTTAAAAAAAGTTTGCATTTGAAGTCAATGATCTTATAATAAACTGGAAAATTCCATTTTGTAAAGTTGGTCGTACATGTAAGTCGAAAGTTCTTGTGTAAAACGCGCCTCTGCTTTTTGTTACCTAAAGCCTCTTCTATAAACCTGGAAAATAAAACCTTTTTCAACTGCAACAGTAAATTCAACAGCATAACACACAAAACACCCATTTTTCATTAGTACATGTACATCTTTTGTCATAGAACATGCGGGTGTTATATATCATAAAATTTGTTAGGGTACCGTTTGGTAAATGTTTGGCAATAGATGTATTTGTTATGGATTTAAATATATATCTTGAAGTAGAATGCATTATAACATAAGCAAGTATGAATTATCACCAATAGTGTGGCAATGACGTTATCGATTTCGAAAGAAATGAAAATTCAATAACGCGGTTTTTTTTTTTAAATTTTAAAACATTCAATGGCTATTTAAAAAATAAGATATCATTTCTCAGTGTCATTGGGATATAATACGAAGTTGGTCATGTTATCAAATACTATGACGCCCGAAGGACGTTAGAGTAGATTTGCTCACGTATAAACTTCAAACCATATCCCAATAACACTCAAAAATGATATTTTATTTCTTATATATGTATTTATATTTCTAATCAATTTGTGTTCTCAACGAGCTTCCATGATTATGTAATAGATGATCGAAATATCGATCATACAACACAAAAATATAGTTCCTTAGATTTTTTATCGAATAAATAAATAGGAACAATAAGAAATAGATATCTAATTTAGAGGGTTAAGAAAAAGGACGAAGCAGGTGTAAAAAGAAAGGTAATTTAGAGCGTAAAATCAACTGGATTGAAGATAAGAAGAGCGGAGTAAATTACATCCTGGGTGTGATTTGGTCCAG
Source organism: Ostrea edulis (assembly GCF_947568905.1). Classification (NCBI taxonomy): domain Eukaryota; kingdom Metazoa; phylum Mollusca; class Bivalvia; order Ostreida; family Ostreidae; genus Ostrea; species Ostrea edulis. Next base: position 20,870,946 of record NC_079171.1, read on the forward strand.
ATCAACGATGGGGAAACGGTAGCGTTGGCCTACTTGAAGTTGAAAACGCAATTGTTGAACACACATTTCGACAGAAATTCAAAAGATCTGATAGAATTGACGGAGGATAAATGGGTCAAGTTAACGTTAAGTTCGTTGTCAGGTTTTCGCAAGTTTTGAAAGGGAACAACGACATGTTAGGATGTAGCCATGCAAGACAGATTTAGACGACGTGGAGGTAGGTTGATTCATATTTTTTTTTTTACATCCAGTAGGGCCTAAGAGAAAACAAATAAAAACTGACAGATAGTTTTTGTTCACTTGAGAGATTTCTGTTGTAGGATTGTAATGAAGACTCGCAGCGTTGCCCTGACATAGGTCTGCATAAGTTTTTTGAACCTCATAACCAGCCTTGCTCATGCCGGGTCATGGTCGTTCCCGAATGCTGTTGCTCCCAAAAACCAATGTCATCGTATGAATTCGCCATGTTGCAGCTTTAGGCCTAGTTGTAGTTGCAGACAGTCGCCTATTTGAAATTAAACAACTAAACGGTTTGTTTAATGTTTCTGCTTAATGGATTAATATTTTTTTGTTTATTTACAACATAAACTCTGTATAAATATTCTGATGCGTTTTTTCTTCTTTTTTTTTCCTTTGCAATTTTGCTACTGTAATGATGTCATTGCAGTGGCGGATCCAGGATTTCCGAAAAGGGGTATGTGAAAGTAGAGGTATTTGCCTTAACTCTTACCAAAACTAAATATTTGTCGCAAATCTTGTTTGCGGTAAATAGATTTGTTTGCGATAACTTCACTAAAACATTGCAGAAGTTTGCCAATAGTGGCAAACAGTCGTAGCAAAGTTCTGGTAAACATTTGGAACTTTTAAGGCATTCCATGTATAATGAAAGGATAATGAACAATTTTGAAGGATTTAGATCAACATAAATGTTTGTTGTTAAATAATGATGAAAGTGAAGCAGATGAAATTCACATGACTGGTAAATGCTTAGAAACTTACCTTTTTGCACTTAAGACTTTTTGGAAGAGTTGTCTGCCCTTTGTAAAAATAAGAAAAATCTAATTTTCTAAAAATGTGTGTTGTCAATGATTAATTTTATTTCATATTTTCATTAAGAGAAAGTGTATGTAACTTTCTACCAAGAGATTTGTATGAAAACATAATGTCTTCTTAAAATATTGTAATAAAACACGCTTTTCCCATATACCTCAATGTTAAATTCTAGGTGAAATAAATCAAGCAATAAACAAAATTTTGAAAATTCCTATGGTGGATTATTTTTATTTGATGAACCCTTCAAAATGATACCCTGATTACAAAAATTCCACCATCCATTTATTAGATATGAAATATGGTCATTATACATTGAATACCTTAAAAAAGATTTACCACTAGTGGAAAACAGCTGCAGCATTTTTCTGGCAAATAATACAGATTAGATTTCTTGATCCGCCATTCAAAACATAAAATGCGTCACGTCCTGTTAAATGACGTCACGTCACATTGATTGACATGTGGATATGTGAATTGTTTGTATTTTACTGTGTCGGATTGCAGAGGTGACAATGCTCATGCTCTGGTAAGTTATAACGCAGTTTGATAAAAAAAAAAAAAAAAAATATTGATTTTTAAAAAAGCCGCAAATTTTTGTTGCATGGCGTATTTTGTGTGATGTCTGTCTGAGCCACTCCGAAATCGGATCTTGCGCTGCGAAGTAAACAATAGGCCTCCATAATATGTGCAGGGACAGCTCCACTTTATCCTATGTATTTGGCCTACCAGGGCCGTAAATTAACCTTCAATTTGGAGGAGGCAGTAAATTAGGCGGGGGTCTATATCACACTGAACACGTTTCGTGCAAAATCCTTGATTTTAGGGCCTTCTAAGATGTTACTTGACTAACTCATTCTAAAAGAAAGATTTGGAATGCTTTTTAAGGGAGGTATCATGTTCTTAGTTATTGGAAACAACATAAATTCTAATGAACTTTAAATTTTTTTTGGCTCAAAAGTTGGAGGAGGCAGCTGCCTCCTCCGCCTCCATGTAATTTACGGCCCTGCCTACCTATGTCTTCTGAACACCTATCAAGATTCGTTGCATACCCATTCTTCTTGCGTTTTTAAAAATGTCAAAATTAGATTCATTCCTGACATAAACTGAATTATACAACCTGAATGCATGTTAGATGAAAAATTCAAAATGAATAGATAAATTGGACAGTGCCAGTGCTTTATAATTTCCCCACATGATATAATGTAAAACTTATACGGTACCAATTCAGATGCACATTTCTACAAATAATGTCGCTTCAGTGATGCTCAACCGAAATGTTTGATATCCGAAATAACAATGAAGTTTCAGAGCTATAGGGAAAAACAAGTGCCAAAAAGTGGAGTCAAATTGGTCTAAGGATAAGAGCTTTGTGTAATAGAGTGAAATTTTACATGTTTTCATACTTTATTTCAGGGATTTCATTTATTGAAAATAAATTGCTTTAATTCAATTTCTTTACAGAGTTTAGAAATTTGATATGAGAATAAAGTTTTATCTAATTGAAATCATTATTATAACTATGACTTGTGTTTGTTTTGTTATTTCATTACTTATTAAATTTTACTGCTTACCATGCAGAACAGGTTTTTCTTTAGGATAATTGTTACTATTTATAGATCACTCTAGTTTGGTCACATGGTTTTTAGGAGGGAAATTTCTTTTGAGGACAGGTATTCTTGTTTTCATGCTTAAGTGGCACAGAAGGGTTTTTGGATAAAAGTTTGATATAGTAGCTTGTTCTTTACTAGTTGATTGATTTACTGGATGGAGATTTATTCTATTTGAGCAGGTTAGTATTAAACTTAGGATGCACCATTTCTTTATTTTCACTACTTTATCTTGTCTGAGTGAATGTTTGAATGATAGACAATATGAGGAGTGAATGATCTTTGCAAGTTTGCACGAATGCTGTAAATAATTGATATAGAACATATTAATATATAATTAAATAAGATTCAAATTAATGTGTTTAACTTTAAAAGGAGAGAATGAATGTATTACACTTTATAAATTCTTAAGAGTAAATATTCATTCATGCAATAAATTATAACTACAGTAAATACCTATTTTATTATAATTAGAACAGCAACACATACTATAAAGTAGGAGAATTGCTTTATATTTGCACCGACCTTTGCACCTCATGGAAGGTAAGGTTAATTGTAGAAATGTTGTAAGTTTTACTATAAATTCAGTAGTACACATGCAAATTGTTAAAGCATTTATAGTCAGTGTTCTTTTTGTTCAATTCATGTACTTTAGCAGTTTAGCATGAATTATCTATTATTTAGAATTTATTCAGTTTGTATATATCATAAACTCTTTACTAAGATAAACTTATTCATGCTAAGCTTAGGGAAAGATTATTGATTCAAGAAATTATTGTAATTTTTAATTTCTATGTATTTTAAACTATCTTTTAATATTTTGATAAGGACCTTGATTGTAAAATTCTTATGCAGAGTTATTGTTCTTGTATTTATAACTCTGATTGTATTTCAGGGTCATGCAACAATAATTTTTAGGTACATCGCCACAATAAAGATACAACCCACAACACCGGAGTTGTTGTTATTATTACACCCGGTTACATATTCATGAGGGAGATAATCCTTAATTTGGAAATGGATTTCTGAATTTTTTAACAGCAATTAATATACATCCGTATTTTTAAGCTAGTAAATTAGTAACTAAGTACTTAGCTACTGGGCTGTAGAGACCCTCGGCGACTAACAGTCCACCAGCAGAGGCCTCGACCCAGAGGTCATAATGTAAAACTTATACAGTGCCAATTTTGATGCACCAATGAACATTTTAATATTTTTAATGTACACTTTTATTTGTTAACAAACAATAGAAAAGGTATATAGAGTGTTATGTATAGTTGTTAAACGATTGATTGATTGTATATTGTTTAACGTCCCTCTCGAGAATATTTCACTCATATGGAGACATCACCACTGCCGGTGAAGGGCTGCAAAATTTAGGCCTATGCTCGACGCCTATGACCATTGAGCAGGGGGGGGATCTTTATCGTGCCACACCATCTCAATTTTTGTGGTCTCATCCGAAAGACCGCCCCATTTAGTCGCCTCTTACGACAAGCAAGGGGGTACCGAGGACCTATTCTAAGCCTGATCCCCATGGACTCCGCATTAAATGAATTGCCTCAAGTCGTGTTGCAAGATGTTAAGGGTCTTCGCTCATCTCAACGGTTACACCGTAAACATATTAATGTAACAGGTAACTTTTGTTGTTTATGTAGTAGAGATCTGATATTTAGATAATTCTATACTTATGGATTAACAATTTTTGCCAATAAACTTCGAAATTGCTGCTTGCACCTTTAATATTCTTTCATATGTGAGGTGAAGTTCGTAAGCTATAATAGAATCTTTATTAGATATGTTAAATTAATGAAAAACCTGGTGACCGCCCAGTTTTCCGACGGTCCGATAGTCCGACGGGCCGGTAGTCCGACAGTCCGACGGTACGATAGTCCGACGGTCCGAAACTCCGATAATTTGTGGCCACATATAAGAGATCGCTATGTAATAGGCAGCAGAAAACAGGATAGAGCAAAACATCGCACAGTGGGAAAACTTTGAACGGGTTCGACCTACATCGGGTACCTCAAAAGTGCAAAACGAAACGAAATCTACCGAAACGAGACGAAACAGATTGTATAACCGAACTCTATTAATTATAATAATTAAAAATGGTGTATAACCGAACTCTATTAATTATAATATTAAAAATGGTATCTTAAGCCCCTGTTAAAGTTACCACATATAAATAAAATTCGCCTCCCCATTGTGGTAAGCTTTCGGCTTGACAGATATAAAGTTTTAAAAGTTGGAAGAGGGTGAGTAAGCACAAAGTTCATATCCGAAGTTGATTGAATACCCTGTGCAATTAGTTTCGGATCCATAAATTTCAGAACAGAGGGTTACAGTTCGGCATAAATACACGTTTCAGTATTTTTGGCTCTAAAGACAAATCTATGTATACATGTGGATATTGTGTATTTGTATGTAGTATATCAAAAGGTGGATTCTGAGTATGTCTTCCCGTTCTCTTTGTAATTTCTGCTTCCCTTGTTCATAAGCCTTTTGAGTTTACAAAATGCTGACCTCCTCCTGCTATTATTTCATAAAAAATTCTGTTTTCCGTCCCGTTTTCAATTCCCCGTCCTAGCAACACCACAAATGTATAGAGTTATATTAAGACTCACTACATATCAATAATAATTTTTAATAACGCATGTATATATATATTTTACCGAATTACATTCATATAATATGGTATATTATCTAACTTTTTCCATTATTGAAAGTACTCGCACCTCAGCAGTTAGAGATAAAATAAAAGGTTAAGAGCTCTTCCTGCTTTCAAATTTCTCAGACACCAGTTTCTTAAAACAATGTATCTATACCCAAAGGCGGATCCAACGCCAGCGACCCCACCCCTTGTTTAGTGTGTTTCGCCAGACCTCTGAGACTGTAACTCTCCGTTCTGAAATTTATTGATCTGAAACTAATTGCACATGTTATTTAATCAACTTCGGATATGTTCATTTTGCTTACCACCTCCCCCCTTTCCAGCTTTTAAAACTGTGTATCAGTCAAGCTGAAAGCCTACATCAAAGGGGAAGCGAATTTTATTTATATGTGGTAATTTTCACAGGGGCCTAAGATACCATTTCTAATCAAAGAGTTCGGTTATACAATCTGTTTCGTTTCATTTCGGTGGGTTTTCGTTTCGGTTCGCACTTTAAAGGTACCCACCTACATCTACATGTATATATTTCGGCATCGTCGGAAGCCCACGGTTGATTACGCTTCATTCCTTTTTCCACCACCCGTGGGTTCATTCATTCCTACTCGCTGTGTGTGTGTCTGTATGTATGTCTGTCTGTCTGTATGTATGCTGAATTTAAGGAACATTTTCATCGTGTCTTTACAGAGAGCTATGTAGATACATGTAAGTATACATATATATATAGATATATATAGGCTTGTAGGGAGGGCTGCCAGCGGATACTCGTCAGGGACGTAGCAACAGAGGGGGGGGGGGGGGCTGATCCTTTCCTCATTTTTTAAAATTTTTCCCTTTCTTTTTTTTTTTTACATGTTAAAACTCTTTTTGGTTCGGCTGCCCCCCCCCCCCCATCCTTTCTGGCTGGTCCCCAGCTTTCCCCTTTCAAAAACGATGTCACGCGCCTGCTCGTGTCCCCTTAACACTTTCAAAAGTAGGGAGTGGCGACAAGAGTATGTATGTGCCCCCTCCTTACACTTCTGGGACCTCATCTTTATATCAAATGTTGTTTGATAACATCCTCCCCTTAATTCTAGTGCAAGAAATTTTTGTTCAAAAATTGTTATTTGCTATAAAGAAAGGTATACCATAAAATTGGTATAAAATTCGGATATACAGATTTGCGTTGAAAAAGTTAGATAGGCTCTGATTGGCGCATAATTGCATTATTGTCGTCCAATACAAAAATTGATTTCCTTATTGATTGTGTTATGCACCGTTATACAGAAAATTTTCATTTAATAAACTTTTGCCCGTGGATGGGGATGGGGGACTTGAGGCCTACTTCAAACTTTTAAGACTGAGCAGGGTGTAGGGATTCCTACCATTTTTAGCTTGTTATTTCAGTGGTTGGGGTGATTATGAAGGTTACCGTCGCCATCTTCATGACGTTTATGTGGAAAATTTTAGAATTGAATCCCATTTTAGCATGTGCCCCAATCTAAGTTTTGTGCTCTCCTACCAACACTTTACGGTATTTGACTACGGCATTGGCGTTGCCTTATAGCTAATAACAAATTCGTCCGAACAAATTGCTAATTCGTCCGAACGAATGTCTATTTCGTCCGAACAAATCCATAATTCGTCCGAACGAATTACTAATTTGTCCGAACGAATTACTAATATGTCCGAACAAATAGCTAATTCGTCCGAACAAATTGCTAATTTGTCCGAACGATTTTCTATTTCGTCCGAACAAATCGGTAATTCGTCCGAACGAACTACTAATTTGTCCGAACGAATTACTAATATGTCCGAACAAATAGCTAATTCGTCGGAACAAATTGCTAATTCGTCGGAACAAATTGCTAATTTGTCTGAACAAATAGCTAATTCGTCCGAACAAATTGCTAATTTGTCCGAACGATTTTCTATTTCGTCCGAACAAATAGCTAATTCGTCCGAACGAATAATATATTTATATATGGCCTTTCTACGCCGCCGTAAGTTCACACTTGAATGATTTTGGTCAGAAATTGATTGTCTGATTTATAATCAGGCCGTGTCGATTTTGGCGGTTTCTGGTAGTTTCCTTAAAATAATGCCTGACATGAATAAATTTTAACTCTATTAATTCACATTTTTGGTGATGGTTAACATGTCGGACTATCGGAATATTGAACCGTCGGACTATCGGACCGTCGGACTACCGGCCCGTCGGACTATCGGACCGTCGGACTACCGGCCCGTCGGACTATCGGACCGTCGGAATACCGGGCTTGAACCGAAAAACCTACTTTCGTTTTTTGATGAAATAACCTGAAATATCAAAATGAAATGTAAAGTGCATGGCGGATCTAAAACAGTTTTCTTTCTTTTTCTTAAGGTTAATTCGTTGTGTATCAATGCTTGATTTTGATCTTACAGAAGAAATGAGTTTTGATAATTGTTGAATAAATAAAATTTGCCTGTTCGTTTCTTCAATACGTAATTTTAGTCTTGAATCAGCGTTATGGAAATTTCCAGAACAAAGCTAGACAACGTCATACCAATCGCACATCGTCGGGCCTTTCCGGCAAGCCGAGAAGATGCGAATTCTGTACGTTTTCAGTAATAGTTATGCATTGTACTTACCATAGTTTTGACTAGGCCCATATTTATCAGTTTATGAAGATTTATAATCATTTTACATAAATGCAACTCATTCAACGAAGGACACCCTCCCTTCCCAGACCAACGATCTCAACGAAGTTGAAAACTGTCCAATATGTCAGATATCGAATGGTCCAGGACTGTTCTGGGAAGTTTACGCCTTAAATACAGTGTATGATACCGAAATTACGTAGTACACTACCTGACAATGCTTAAGAAATCTGGCCACTGTTTATAATATAGCAGTTTTCTGTATGTCATTCATATAATACATTACGTTTTCGATTATTGTGCTTGACGAAAAGAAACGATGTGTATTCATAATTTTGCCCTTAAATTGTCGCACTGGACACAAACTACCATTATAAACACATTCTCAACACTGAGTTTTAAATATTGAAATTATACACGACTGTTCATGTTGTCTTTGGTCAATTATTCGGCATGACAGATTACGATTGCATTCGTAAAATCATTATCTAATTTTCAGTACGGAAAAAGACAATTTATGTTACACAAAGAACTTTTAATTTGTAGCTCCAAGTGACATCCTAATAATCAAGTTTTATTTACTGTATATGATATCAATACATATAACATAACTACTGCACGCAATTATTCAAACATTTTTCTTATATTCATTTGAATATCGTTCATTCATTTAATGTGCGCAACAATTCAAACAGGCATTAAAAAGTCCTTCCTCTATGCAATATTTGATTCTCATTCCCCACGCTTGCGCGGGGTTCATCTACCGGTAGTGTTTTTATAAAGCAATCTGTTGTCTTAAAGTATAATGAAAGTCAAAGTCTTAGATCAAGGTTAAAGATCAAATAAGATGGTGTCCTTTGCCGAATGTGTCAATTTTTTTCTTAATAACTTTTTTTTAGAAAGTACAAAATATCCAAAATCCTAAGTTGAATGTTCTTTCTTTTAAAATATATCAATTTCTGAATCATTTTGTTCATTACGTTAATTTTTTTTCAACATTTCAACTATTCAACTTTATATTGCATTTTAAAAGATTTTAAAATGTAGCAATTTTACGTTTAAGGTTTGCCATTGACGAGTCAGGCAGGCTATATTGTACATCGCAATGTAAACAAATATATCAATTTAGATATCAAATTGGATATTTAGTTCCAAATATGCCAATTTTATTAAGTTTGGTAAAATTCATACAGATAACTTTACATAGTGCACATTCTTACCATGAGAGTTTAATTTTACATTCTTCTAACTGGTGTCTGATATTTTCACACCATGTGGAGAGAAAAAACCGTGATATGATAGATTTCTTTTTATAACAGGCACAGGAAAATGTTTTGTTCCTTATAACAAAATATTAAAGTTTTTAAAAACTTGAACTTGAGGTAAATTTTTACGTATCTGTTTGATACAGAGCAAACATACTTACCGAGTAGACGATAAGACAACACATGACTTTCATAACCCCAACTGAAAAGTAATCTCTCGAGACTTAGTGGTATTGGGATTTTAATATACTTCCTGTTTGAATGTAACGTAAAGTTTTTGTTCCATCGCAATTGATCATCTGATTGGTCTGACAGCATGTCCCACTTAAGGGTCATGTAAAAGTGGGTCTTTTTGGTCGGAAAGCAGGACGTGTCGTGTAAAAGTAGGAGACAATATAAAAATTAATTTTGTTTGCGCAATCGAGTGAAATAAATTGAGGCAATTTATTTCTCTCATTCATTTTTCATTCAATTTTATCACAATATTAATTTTTCGATTTTGAATCTTCGCAACAACCCCCCCCCCCCCCCCACCACCACCACCACCAAATAATGATAAAAAAAACCCAGAGAAGATTGACTCCCAATGAATGTTGCACAAACTACCACATTTTAATACATGATTTATAAAAGTGAGGCATATAAAGTGCAAATTTAGGAATAGCTTATACAGCATAATCAAGGAGTTAGTCTCGTTAGGCTTGCGTAGACACGTGCCTACACAGAATTTGTAATTGTCATGATATATTTCAACGTAACATATGCACACAATGAAAAGATTCTTACCTTTTTAGTGTTTAAAGTATTATTGAAAATCTTTTTTTTTTAATGTATTTATTTCCTTGGATGTTTCTCCTTACACTTATTTATTTCTTATTTCATCCAGGATCAGATGATTATGGTAACATGGGATAAAGAATAATTGTAACGCGTGTAGTTGATAATTCACACACATAAAATAAGTTTATAATCTGCAAGAATTCAAACACAATTTCTGTCAATATATGTCGACTGCCTTCAGCGTTATAAAGAAGCCTAAAAATAAAACCCGGGCTAACAGCAAATACCCCCCCCCCCCCTATCCTTGATATCTTAGGGGTGGAATACTAACCAAAAATCCAGATTCCGGATAATCTCTAGTCGAAAATATAATTTGTTTTTGTTAAAAATAAATGTTTCTCCAGCTCCCCAAATTGAACGTTCTCCAAATTACGCCCTCCCCTTCATTGACAGCATGCCATAGGAGACAAAGCACGACCAGAAACATATACATTATGAACTGCACTTTATGCAATGACAAAAAAGATGGGGAAATATTCAACATCGATGTGACCAAAGTTATTATTGTGCATGAACAAAGCTGTAAAACACTTTGATCCTCTGTAACTTATAGAAACATATTAGATCCCAGGGTCAGAACATTGTGAACAACATGTTATGTTAATGAAGTATTGTCAGAATGTCAAGGCTATCTGATAAGCTATACAGAAGAGGTTTCATAACCTATTGTACACCCACCACCCCTCTTACATCCACTATAACTTTAAGTGTAACACGTGAAACCTCCTGTTCCGACAATATGTACATCAGTAAATGGCAATGATGCATAGTCTATCGGAGAAGCCATATAGGAGAAGTGTTCACAAGCCATTTTTACATCCTCCACATGCCTTAGACCCAATCTAACTTTGGGGGATGTTATGTGGATGCTCATATCTACCTCGCTAATTTTGAGAGATTATTGTTCTTCAATATTAGTTTTTTTTTCATTGGCATGCTGGCTGCACAACGTGTGAGTGCAATTTTTTCAGTTTCAAATGCCGATTCTGAAAGGAGTTTTTTATCCTAAGAAAAATTCAAACAGACTGGTGACAGAGTCAATCAATGGGTATTATCCATAGTTTGCTGAGTGCTAAATTTAATGTGCATGACAACTGTTCTGATTATGTACCATCATCTGCTAATCTCAATAAAGCTAGAAAAGCTAATCATATTTAGAATATTGTGTTTGTTACGTTTTATATGTCCGTTTAAAATCTCACTTATATCTCTGAGTCACTTATTGTGGTGAGAAATCTCACTTATTTTCACCCAATTTCCAGTATTATTTCACCCAATATCAAATATTGTTCCGATGATGTTATAACACCTATGTATTGCTCTATTATTTTTTTCAATATTGAAGAACAATAATCTCTCAAAAATAACGAGGTGGATATAAATACTAAATATATTTATTCGACAAACTTCAGGCTTTCATAAATGATGGAGAGTACGAGATTGGGGTTTACCAATTGCAGATGAATATAACTAGGCGCGGATCCATCCTCCTCAACAATATGATCCTTTTTTGAATTGGAATATATATACAGATACAATATATTTCGTTCAGAAATTTCTTAATCCACCACTAATAAGGGAATAAGGTACTAGTGGGTGTGTATCACAAAGTATTCATATAGGTTACACGTATACCTAATATTTCCTGTTACAGGAATTTCGGTACAGCCATCCTGGTTGAGAGACCGTCACAGACTCTGTGTCTGTGCATACGTGTATTCATTCTGATTCAAAGAAATTATTTCGCATCCAATCCAATTATTTTCGTTCCGTACTACCGACACGTGTTTCCTTGTGCTGAAATGTCAATTATTGTGCCAAGCCTCAGCTGCTATACATTTCCGCCCCTCTCTAACCAGCCCTTAAATTATATGAAAAGTGCACGATAGTTTAAACCTATTTATGATAAATTCCCCTGAGGCGGGAAAGGCCGACCCTGTACCAACTATTCTCGTTTTCGGTGCTTCTCTCCTCTGAGAAAACCTATGCTTCTATGCATCTTTGTCGGCATAATAATGTTATTTGCACCGCGGTGGAAATAATATTTGCTGTTATTTGACGTACCAGAGGTGCAAAAATGTATTTTATGCTATTTAAGGGTTTTAGACCCACCCACCATTTCTAAAAATAATATTTGTAAGAGTCTCAAATAATTTAATTGGTTATGATCAACCATTGGTCATTATCTGCCGATATGAATAATTCTAAACTGCGTTGTGGTAAAAACTTGAACCATCCTGTTTGTTCGCCGTCCAAAGTCCATTTATGTGATGATACTTGTAACATAAGCGCCATTATTCGCTTGTAGATGTTCCGGTTTTCAATCCCAAATGCTGAAATCATCATACTCACCAAGCGATCGACAGATGAAACATTTCTAATGTTGTAACAGGGACCCCCGCACTGTGCGCACAACTGGCATTTGATTTATTACGAGAAATTTCAAAGTTTAAGCACTCTATTTCAACACTTCTAACAGGAGCAAAATCAACCGTGTTAGTTCACCTGGCCCCAACAAAGTCAGGCTCGAGTCAAACTTTCAATCACCTTTTTTTAACTGAAATTCTTAATTTGCAAACACTAGAAACTTGATGAAACAATATTGAATAACAATTTTATTTTTAAATGATGGACTTCTCAATCATTGTATTGCAATATTCAGATTCTGACTTAAATGTAATATGTTTCGTGATCCTGGGACTTAAGTATAGCGCAAGTGAAGTTTTCTGATTTTCTGTTGTCCGCTTGTCTCTAAATTGTACATATTTTGACTTATTCTCCATGGTTAACTGGTTCAGTTTCAACCAATGCTTGCCATAAAGCATCCTTGGGTAAATGGAATTCAAAAAAGTTCAAATGCAGATTCACGATCTGCTATATCAAAGTGTACTGTGGTTCTTTACCTAGCGGAAATGGTGGAGATATTTGGATTTCGAGATGGTACATGACGCACAGTGCCGTAGCAGTGACGTTCCTTGTCGTATGTGACGCCTACCGTACCACGGATCATATTGACAGAAAGACCCATCCACTTCTAATGCCGGCCGCTTGATGAGGGAACATCAACGTCTCCTGTTTAAAGTTACCGCTGGCATTTTATTTACTAACATTTACCTTCACTGAATCTTTTCTCTTACATTTCTTTTGAAATTGGCATTGCTTTCATCATGCAATGAATAATGCAATGAAGATATGTTTGTTGCAAACTAGTTCGATCCGGTTTTATAGTACCACCTGTCAGTAAAACCGTTACCAAATATGGAGTGTCATCAAGGTCAAAGGGTGCATTGGTTGTTCCAATTAACGTAACAAATGGGTGAACCATATGCTATTTTATATCTTAATTCTAGTTTATATTTTTAAATAATACATTTAAATATAAACAATAAAATGTCTTTCTTTGTTGTTTCATCGGGTGATGAAGGTAGTGATCATTGTAGAAAAAGTTTGTATAACCCGCTTATACAATTTTTCTGCAATGCTAGCTACATCTACCTTCATCACTTTCATTGTTAAATTCTACAAACTTTGATACTTTTTTTCCTCTATGAAATCCTTTTCCATGTCATGGATAATTTAATTAGTTACATGTACAATATTTCTGTTGCTAAAAAGAGAAAGAAGATATTTCAAAATCATTAACTCGGAGTATAAGTTATTTCACAATGGAATGTTAAATACAAATACAATATCAATATATAGCATATCTCTCTCTCTCTCTCTCTCTCTCTCTCTCTCTCTGTGTGTGTGTGTGTGTGTGTGTGTGTGTGTGTGTGTGTGTGTGTGTGTGTATTTGCTAGGACAAGGGTTATCAATTAGTCAGTCAGACTCTAGTGCACACAGTCCACGAATTACATGACGTCACAATCATTTCAATTTCGAAAATAATCACAATTGTGAATGGAAACACAATAGTGGTTGAATGTTTATATCAACATCCCTGTGCAGAGAAGCAACATCACATGACAATGTCGATGAAAGGTGAAGATAACGAACAGTGATCAATCTCATAACTCCTATAAAGATGAAGATAACGAACAGTGATCAATCTCATAACTCCTATAAAGGTGAAGATAACGAACAGTGATCAATCTCATAACTCCTATAAAGGTGAAGATAACAAACAGTGATCAATCTCATAACTCCTATAAGCAATACAAAATAGATAGTTGGGCAAACACGGACCCCTGGACACACCAGAGGTGGGATCAACTGTCTAGGAGGAGTAAGCATCCACTGTCGACATTTCACAGCCGCTGTTAATTACAAAGTTAGTGCACGTGATATGTTGTATATGAAAAGTATATCGTAGTTGACAGTCATTGACTGCATGTCGAGGAAGTCACAGGAAAACTGGAGAATATTCAATTAATAGAAATATAGAAAGTGTATCCCACAATAGAAATATTTCTATTTTAGATGGGTCCTCTCGCCTCTTGCTTTGTGATTTCCGTTTCCTCATTCGAGGTGATCTGAGGGGTTCCCCGGGTGGAGCCGGAATCACTACTCCCATCATCCGCTGCGTCAAGCTTCGTTAGTTCTCGCTTTATCACTGATCCCAACTTCTCCTTCGATATCCCTTCTTGGTCGTTTTGGTCCTATGGATTAACGAAATTGTATATATATATAAAGAATTGCAATATATACACACGAAACAAAGACACGAAATCAGGGTATTTGTGGATTTTGTACATCCTCAAATTTACGAACAATGAAATGAAAGGTGAAGATAACGAACAGTGATCAATTTCAAAACTCCTATAAGCAATACAAAATAGGTAGTTGGGCAGTTGGGAAATATTATCTATTAATACATTTTCGTAGTTGTAATCAATCATATGGAGTTTATATATACTCAATAAATATAAAACTAACCCTCTACAGTAACCCCACAGTTCGTCACTTTAATAGTTAATATATTGTAAAGAGCAAATTACTATCGGTAAGGTCATATACATGTACGACATAAAAACAACTTGATGAAGTATAAGATCATATTGTACAGACATTTAATACCCTGACCTCACTGATATAATTCAGGATTGTACAGACATTAACCCTGACCTCACTGATATAATTCAGGATTGTACAGACATTAAATATCCTGACCTCACTGATATAATTCAGGATCTTCGATATTGCTTCCCTTCGTCTGATTTTCGCTTTTTCGATGTTTGCCAGTTTGCAAAGGACTGCGTCGATTTTCCCAATGATTCCGCCAATGGCATGCTCCATCCTTTCCACACGTTTACAGAGGTGTGTATATTCCTCATACAACACCCCTGAGAATCCGACCCTCTTCTTGCAAGCCGCAGCAGAGTTGTCTTTCGAGGAGTCGTCCTCATTTCCACTGTCATCGTTTTCGCTGACTTGGTTCCGATTGTTATCCTGCAGGTCTACGTACTCCTGGTTGATTTCAACCTGCAAGTATAATTCAGCAAGATTTACATGTACTGATATATATACATGTAAGTATGAGATCGTAAAACAGAGTCCCATGTCACAGCAGGTGTGGCATGATAAGGATCTCTCCCTGCTCAAAGGACGTAAGCGCCAAGCATAGACCTAAATTTTGCAGCCCTTCACCGGCAATGATGACGTCTCCATATGAGTGAAAAATTATCGGGATTGATTGATTGATTGTACCTTGTTTTCACTCATATGGAAAATTCTCGAAAGGGACGTTAAACAATATACAATCAATCATACAATCTGTTAGAATGTATGCCTTATAGGAAATTAAAATGTTTTCGAGAACAACATACTGCACTCCTATAACAGCTCTATTATGGGTGATTCTAATATTCTCTTTTTTATAAGTACCTTCTGTTTATCTAGATCCTGACGAAGTTTTGCTTGTTCTTCCTTGTCCAAATACCGCGAGCCGTCAACATCGTATTTACAGAAAAGAGCCTCGATTTCACCCTCAGCGTAACCACGTCTGTGGAAAAGAACACATTCTATTAACCAATATTGTGTTGTTTTACGATTCAGAAGACAAGCTGCATTGATTTTGT
The DNA here is from genome assembly GCF_947568905.1 of Ostrea edulis. NCBI lineage: Eukaryota > Metazoa > Mollusca > Bivalvia > Ostreida > Ostreidae > Ostrea > Ostrea edulis. The sequence continues at coordinate 20,887,021 of NC_079171.1, forward strand.
GACCAATGAAAATTTAAGTTAATAATGGATGCTAATGACATTCAAGATATTAATCTTTCGTGTTTATATATTATAACATGAGCATATGATATACTTTATAAGGTCCTGGCGCCATTCGTCAAAATCTATTATGCCGTCATCATTGACGTCAGCATACTTGAGAACGTCATCCAAATCCCACACCTTGTCTTCTTTCTCGTGTATCTTCCCTAACATTTTTCTGTATGTCTGTCGATAGAAAAAAAGCATGTCATGTACAAGTAATATTGTTTCACCAATTTTAATGAAACTGAATCTTGTAAACCCAACCCATCCCTTTTTATATATGTTTCTATGAAAATTTGATAGTTATTATTTTTTGTTCAACTTGTTAAACAGCCATCGTACTACAATTTTAATGTGTCGCTTACAGTTATCAAAAATTTCGAAATCTGTAGATCATCCTTTTGTTCTCCAAGCTCACTTTTTATTTCTGAGTAGGTGTCATTTATGATGGCGAGGAACATGTTGACAAGGATGAAGAAGATGAAAAAGATAAACAGCATGAAGAAAATGGGTCCCAGATAACGATCAGCTGCGCGGAGGGCATAGAAATCAAAACTGCCGAGGATGATATTGAAAAGAGCAAAACTGAAACGACAAAAACATCAGTAAAATATGAGTATGGACATTTTTTTCATTTGTTTGGAGCATGGAAGGGTTTATGCTTCCACATTCCAAATCTTAGAAATTTATGCAACACTTGACATTGAATTATTGTGATTAGCATATCATGACATAAATTAAACCATCCACGATCTAATCAGGCTGTGACATGTTACTATATTTTCATCATTTTCAAAAATCAGCATTCCACGATCCATTGCAAGAATATGTTTGTTTGAAGGTAAAGTGTTTACGTTGACAATGCTTACTGAATTTGAAGAATACGCTATAGTAATAAGAAACAAGGAAGAAACTGTTTTAGCACACTAAACTGATATCTCCCATTCCATTTTCCATAGCTTTTAAAACACTTTTTAAGGATCATCTTTAAAGTGGTAAATAAAGAGTTACGGTAGATAACAGTCACTTATTTGTATATGTGCTTCAACCCAGGAACGGTGTTTTGAACATATGATAATAAATTAAACTTGTCAACATACCAAATATCAAAGGTAAACAAAGACAAAATAATATGACCCGGACAAAAAACATGCCCCAAAAATCATATTATTATTCATCATCAACAATAGCACGTAACACACTGTCTTATCATGGTAATATGCCTATGTCAAAAATCAAAAAAATTATGGTAAGGGCAAACGAAACTGTCCTGAGAAATTCTATTATTTGACCTTTACATAAAATTCAAGATCAAAGTACATCAAACCAAATATCAAAGAACAAGAAAGTTATGGTCCCGACAAAAATGATCAAAATTCTATTACGTGACTTTTAAATGAAAGGTCAATGTATAAAGTCATCAAAATGGTACGCGAAACAGTGTCTTATCATGTCATACCCACATACCAAATATCAAAGGCCGAAAAACTTTGTACGAGAAGCGGAAGAAGAAGAGTTCACACTAAAACAATATGTCCCTCTTCTAGGAAGGGGAGACATGATAAGCAATATGTAACTATTCAGAAAAGCGCAGCCATGTATATGTACATGTACCTGTTCTGAAGAGAAAAGAGGATCGTGTGTTCTCCGAGTGCGCAAACGTTGTAATTGGTTAACGTGTGAATATTTGACTTAACACTGTCATCGAGGTTCTAGTATTCAGAAAATTAGAAATAACTTACAAGGAACTCCAGAAGTCGCTGAACTCTTTCAGTTTTGAACCAAACAACAGATAACCAAGCTGTGTGAACGCTAGAAAGACGATGAAGTACATGACAGCAAATCCCGCGAGATCCGAAGCACATCGTGCGAGAGTTGATGATAGCTGATTCATCGTTTTATTAAAGCTGATATATTTAAATAACTGGAAAAAAATACCATGTTGCCATGAATATTAACTCCCTTCACTGTGAGACATACTAACAGATGTTCTTTGGTATATCAATATGTATCTTATGTTTAACACCCAAATTGGATGCGTGCACAATTTGCCTATCACGACAGTTATCAGACTACAGTATGATACATATGCATATGTAATTACTGTATGGTGTCACCACCGCTTTTGGATTTTTTATCTTCCTTTTCCGAATTTTTTGCAAACAATCAAATCAGCGAAAAGAAATATTTCTCTATAACACATTAGTATGCTAATTTGAATTATAAATGACATTTATTCAACAAGGAATTGTACACGAGGTGTAAGTTTCAGCTAGTTATGACATCACCTTATGGTATTCAATGTATAACGAAAGGATAATGAAAATTTTTGATGGATTTAAGTCAAAATAAATGCTAATTGTTAAATAATGATGAGGGTTACGTAGATGAAATTCACATGACTGGTAAATGATTAGAAGTCGATGAATTTGAACCCACACAACATAGGGATGCCTCAATATTACTGTAACGGTCATACAGTTCTTTAAAAATATTTTTGCCTTTATTCATATATTATGTAAAATTTGATCTCCGATTCTAGCCCCATCCTAACTCCAGAGTCCAAAAGTTGAAATACAAATGTAAATATAACATATCCCTGTGACCCTTGAAAAGAATTTTCCACCGTTTTATATATCCTCATGTAAAACTTGCATCGCTATTTTAGGTAACACTGATTTATCTGCACTACATAAGAATGCTCTCATATTAGTATGAATAAACTTGGTTCTGTTGCTCTTTAGAATCAGATTCTAAATGATTTTATCCCATATATTATCATGTCAAATTTTGATACACTGCTAAGGCTCCACTCTACCCCGAGTTACGTACTAGTACATATTTCCCCATAAACATGTATTGTCATGTAGAAAATGTATTCCTAATTCTAGGCTTCCTACCCCCCCCCCCCCCCCCCCCCCCCCAAGTGTCATGATATGAAGAAACTCCACTCTGATGTTCGCCTATCAAAACTACTTATCATAAATAAGTTATTCATGAGAAGAAGAATTAAAGATTTTTTTGCTATGTATTCCCATGTAAAACTTTGATTCCCCATTGTATGGCCCCACCCTATCACAGGAGCCACGAATTGTATTGAATGCTTGGATAAAATGCTTAATCATGATACTGTTGCTCTTACTTAATCATGATTCTGTTGCTCTTACTTAACCATGATCCTGTTGCTCTTGAGAAAAAAAAGATGTTATGATAGTAGTTTCATTGTATATTCCCATAAAAAAAACCTTGCCTTCCCTACCATGGCTCCATCCTACAAACGTTAATGTAACTAATCTATCTAAAGATGTCTATGTATTATTATGACAAGGAACTGATCTTGGCTCTGCTAGTGATGAGAAGATTTCTCCCTATAAAAAATGTACTCCTTTCTTGTAGATACACTCTACTCCCGGGGGCCATGATCGAGACAATCGTGATTTTTCGTTACGCTGGGATAGTGTTTTATATGATCAGGTTTTTTAAACGATCACTTTCTATTTTGCATTTTCTTGATTATCCCCTCTTTATGGGGGATATGTCCTATATTTGAACAAACTTGATCCCCCTTCATTTAATTTAAAGTACCCTGTGCTAAGATTGAAAAAGAAAACGAAAATGTGAAAAGTCTACAACGACGATGGAGAACGAAATTTCTATCAGAAAAATCTCACTTGAGCTTTCGATTTAGGTCAAATAAAAACCATTTTTATCGTTTATGTGTCGTCAGGTAATATGTTCAGTACGGAACACTAGAACTTATTAGGTGATGCTTATCAAATATCCTAATATGAGTTTGCACAATGATTTCAGCAACGTTTTAAAGGGCTACCAAATTCCTTGCGACCATCCTTCATAGTAGTACAAGATGGACATGTTATTTCTTATTAAACTGTTAAAATACACAGTGTAAGTAAAGTGAAACAAGTTACCTTCACCCAGGCTAAAAATACAGTGATTGCAATGGCGTTGTCAAATCGTATCTGCCAAAGACTTAGAAATTCAAAATCTTGGAACTGGTCGGGTTTTTTCGTTAATTCTTCTAGTTTTTTGTCGACTTCAAGCGTGCGGTACACATCGAATGCCAGAAACACAATAGAAATTACAATAACGGTGACGTCAAGGATGTTCCAGACACTTTTGAAGTACGACAGTCCATTGATTTTTATCTGAAATATATACACGTAAGTCGAGCCCAAATGTAGCCTGAAAATTTTGAACAAAATATGTGCTAGTATATTTAAGATGTACGTTAAAATATTCAACTTGATCAATTCTTCAATAGTAAAAAAAGAACAGGATTAGGTACTTACCTCTATCAGTTCTTCAATTATGTAGTAGAGAATGAACAGGGCGAAGAAAAATTCACAAGCCATGACAAAATGTTCAAAAACAGTGACGTAACGCAATAACTTCACAGTTCGAAAACTCCATGACGAGATAGCCCCAGCAGTGGCGGGAAACTCCACAACGAGGCGGATGACACAGAAAAGATTTACATTAGCATTGTACACCGTAAAATCAATGAAAAGTGCACGTGTTCCCCGCGTGATCCAACTCTCTGTAAAGAGATATTCAATTGTTTCTTGAGTGACACTTTTCGTCTTTCCCAGGTTTTGGACATAGCCTCCTCCACTATAGGTGGCTAACTCTCCCGCGTGAGTACTACCGCCCAGGTCAGCTTCTGACTGGTAAGTAAATCTATTAAAAAAAGATAGCAATAAGTTAGGAAACTGGTGTGATGTAATGTTCCAGCGAATCGGGACACTTACATCCACGGGTACAAAAATGCCAAGGACATCTTCTGACTGATAAACGATCATATATGTACACGGTATCGCGATAACAATAATTAGGCAAGTTATGTGGGTACTACCGCCCCACCCAAGGCAGCTTCTAACTGGTAATAAATGTACAAGATATCAAGATAAGAATGAATTGGACAAAACTCATGTGATTTAATGTCGCAGAAAATACCATTGCAGATACAGAAAGCCTTTGCCTCATCGAGGTGGACGATGCAATTGAAGATGCATTATGGCGAACGGAAATGTTTAAACTAATGAATTTGTCCTTCGGTATGTCAATCACATCTAGCATAGCATTGCCGGTATAATAATAGGGATTAAGTATCAATTCCGTATTTTCTAATATAAATAACAATTGATATCACAATTGTATTTTCTAAAACTTACGCTGTGTAGTTCCCGATCCGTGTAATATTAGTGTCGGAATATTTATCTTCTTTGGAGTCTGAATATGCGTCATAGCATTCAAATATGATGTCATTGAAATATTCATGTACAGAGCAGGAATCGTTTCTGACCATAACCTGGCGAATCCTTGGCAGGCCCAGAAGTTTGTTTTCGTGAAAGATATATCCGTCGCCATTTTTAGGAAGTTGTTGGTTATTATACCAAACCTCCCAATGGAAGCAAGTTGGCAAAGGTCCCCGAAGAAACTGAAAATAAATACACATTCATATAGAACCTTCTTTTTTATACTTTGAATTCTATTTCTCCAACAAATTATCCATCAATGTTCCTTACCTTCCACGTGTCTTCAATACCGTTAATGGATCGAAAAGAGGCACCACCCGAGCTTGTATCTAAAAATAGTTCACTCATCACCTTAGTGACGTAGTACATCGACGTGCTGGTCATCCCGAATGCCACTATTAAGTAAAAAAGAAACACAATGCGATTTGAAATGAAATGGTCACTTAATCTTCAATTTCTATACATTCAAACAGGAATGGACAATAAAAGAACCTGTTCAAAACAGGCAATATTTTCAGGAAAACGACATGCTTCTTACCACAGGTAACAGTGGGTGTAATTTACTAAGAATGATGTCCATTTACCTTTTGAGAATACTAATATTATATCATGATTATCATTAACATTTTTATATTTGATCGAGTTCAGAGATTTGCCAAATAACCCTTGTATTGTCATTCAGGTATGCAAGATATGTAATGCGTGACGTTTAAGATACATTGTGGATTTAATTCTTAATGATAAACTGGTATTGAAATATTTCTCTTGAAATATTTCAGGAAATAAATCTAACCCAAGGTTTGTCGAAATAATTGCGATATCATAAATTTTAATACCAACGTTCGGACGTGTATTGGATCTAACACGTTTGCACTATCTTCCCACTACAACAACTTCGGAATAAATATTTAATGCTTATATCAAACAAAGCTGAAACTGGCGTTCACATCTTACCGATAGAGAGCAAAACCAAGAAGAGAAGGTAAACTACCAGCTCCTTCAGCGTCGTTTTGACGTGGAGATCTTTGTCATCTGCTGACTCTATGGTGTGTCGAGTGGCCCAAACAGCTGAACAGATAACATTATTGGAATGACAGCTAGGTGGTGATTGTATCATAATTTTGCAAAGAACTATGATATAGGCTCTGGTGTACTATGATATATCTGATTAATTAATCTTACATGCACATGTATAGATTTAACTATCATCAACACCCATGTCTCTATTTAGAACTTCTAGAATACACTAAATCATCAAAACAGCAATTTTGTCTCTCTAACAATACAATGTACATGTGATACTTTGACATCTATGTGATACGCATGTTCACATAAGATGCTGTTATCGAAGGCTGCAAACCATTTGAGTTGTCTTTCATTGCTCTACAATTACTTCCCTTGGGCATATATAAATTAAGTGCCCCGGATTAAATCAACCTTTTCCATTTATAACTGCTACACACAGGTTGGTGTTCCCCTATTTCATAAGAATTTGTATTTAATATCCGATTTTTCAAAACTCAAACCCACCCACCCGCAACTGTTCTGTTGTCTTTGCTTTTTCTTCTGAAACCAGGATACTGCTTGTGCTTGTTTTATCTTGCAGGTTACTCTCTCCCAAATAAATGTCGGTGCGGCTGATACAGAAACAATGACTTTGGTGTGACTGATGAGCTCATTGCCCAACGAGCGGCTTATTATGTACATGTGAAAAATATGACATTTGATTTGAAAATTCGGCCTTGATTCCTGCTCCTCCCAGGCTTAAGGCCATGTTTGTTTGATGTGTTTGAATCTCGACCTTGACCTTTGCATCTCCCAGGGTCAAAGTTCAAGGTCATATGTTGAATTTGTTTTTGAATTTGACCTTGACCTCTGCATCTCCCAGGGTCAAGGTCATCCCTAATTGATGTTGACATTGATATGATGCTTTTGGGGCTTGTCATTTGTGTGAGGCAGCCCACAATTTGAACTTGATTTGTTTGCTTTTGATACTTTAATCAGCCGTGCCCTTTATCGCCAAATAAAATTTATAAACACGTATTGCTTGTGTCTGTTTGCCCTTTCTGGGATAAAAATGATTTATTGTCAAATAACGGGTCCCTGACGGCAAACTACGCAGTCATGAAAAACTATGCAACATAGCTGAGCAGCAATTAAAGGTAACAGGGGATGCATAGGGACCAATATAAAATAAAAATACTTCTCATATTTCTCCTACAAATTTCAAAATCAGTTCAACAACGCCTCGGTATTCATACAATAATATATTGGTAGAAAGTTATAGACATGAGTTAGTCACAGTAGAAGTGGATGAATTTAGAAGCAGACAAAATATTTCTGAAGATTTCATTCTTCATCAACTATATAAAATCCCACATTTATAAACTAAAATACCACATTCATCATTTACTATGATTGTAACACAGCTTGTTTTTCAACAGTAAACTTACACTTTATACCGCTTTTGAATGTCTTAAAACAGCCAACAGGTTTCTCTCTTTGCTTTTCCGGAACGCCTTGTATGCTTTCCTTCTCAACGTCGATTTTAGCCACGCTAACGACCGGCGTCACCGTGTATGGTCTAGAATCGCATGGTGATTTACCGGATGTGACATCATCCTCAGACCAGGCAGTGGGGCTAACACTCTCTGTGCCACTTGTCGGTATATGTACTTCAGTTGCATTCGCCATTGATGTGCAGACTATGTTGCCTATTTGAATTGTTGCATTCCTTTCATATTATTCAGAATGAATTTGCTACATCACATTATATTGTATACTTTTTGACCAATGTTAAAGAAGATGGATGAACAAGTGTCTACCAGTGATTGGATAGGAATCACAAAAATAAAATGGCTCTCAAAAAAGAATTCGTTAATTACTTTTAAAGTATGTATATTTACCATTGTGAATGAAACACATGAGCAATTTTAAAATTATTTGACATATTGAAATGTGAAAATAAGAATAAAATCAAAATTGTAAAATTTGACCATTCTATAGTCGAGTTTGGTAAAATTTCAATGTGTGTTGGTCGACTCTCCTGTAACCTAATACTTATAGAAAAGGGGAAAAAAACGTAGATTTTTTTCAGTCTTTAAAATGATGGAACAATGACCCACTTTAGATGAAAATTGTAGAAATCTTCTACACGTCCCTTAGGCCATGCCAATTTGTAATCTAGTTCGTCGGATTCGCCGCTTCTATTTGTAACAAATCCAAATTATAATATTATCAAAAAATAATATCCGCCCGCGTGTTCAAAAATATCCGTAAATATTTTTTTTTTAGTTTTTACAACAAGCGCACAAATAACCTTGATGTATATGCTGACAAATGACAGAAGCGCGGGCTCTCGAGAAATTTCCTAACAGTGTAATACGGTTAAGTTATTCATGATGTCAATCTTAATATGTACGATACTTCATAACACTGGATTGGAAGTTCCTTATGCTGGAATCGAACTGGAAGCCGATGAAACTTTTGAAGCGCTATTCGATGCCACTATTTAGAGAACATTGATAGCGTATGATTGATTGTTTGATTAGCCTATATATTGACTGAAGTCTCTCTTGAGAATATTTCACTTACATAAAGACGTTACCATTGCCGGTAAAGGGCTGCAAAATTTAGGCCTATGCTCAGCGTTTATGGCACTGAGGGATCTTTATCGTGCCACACCTGTTGTGACAAGGATCTCAGTTTTTTGCAGTCCTATCTGAAGGACCGTCCCATTTATTCGCCTCTTACAACAAGCAAGGGGTACTGATCGATGACTATTTTAAACCGGACCGACAGTTAACGACAAATTCACAAAAGGTTTGGTGATGTCATATCAAAATTCAAGAAAATGCTCAAAGCGATGCAATGGATATTGCATTTGCAATGGATGTCAAAACTGGATGTGTCCCTAGCAATATGCATATCTCTGAATCGAAAGTTTGTAGAAATGAAACTTAAATAAAATTCTTCAAAAAGACCTTATCAGTTAATGTTGCAAAGTACATGTATTAGGTATAAAGAAAATAAGTCTTTGAAACCTGAAATACTTCTTATTTATTGACGTAAACTATATCAACAAAGTTGAAAAATATTAAGTTTATGTGGTAAACAAATGATATTTGATGATTTTAGATCTTTATTTTTAGGCGCCCGCTTTTTAAAATCACACTTAATTCAATTAAAAATATTTATATTTCTTGTATTCGCTCGCCTCATAATTTTTATCTCCAAAATTAAAAATAATATTTGTAAAATAATTTCGCCCTCTCGCCTCACTTTTTTTGTTTGAAAATCCGAAGAACTATTTTACAAATTGGTGTGGCCTTACATTAAAGACGATTTGTCATGCATGATTTGATAAACCGTTTATCGATAGAAAGGCGAGTTGTAAGTATAACATTTTTGGGTAATGGGTTCAATGCTTCTAATATCTCTTTCTTTCCATACAGTTTTGGCATTTTATCACATATTTTCTTATATGCATCATTAAATAATAAACATGTTAGATGTCAGTTGATCACGAGAAAAATATATCTAATAGAAAATATGTTTATAGTGTGTACTTCGATGAATCGGTAATATCTCTTCGCCTTCTTCACCCATGTTATTCTGACGTACTGTATTTAATCAATTATTGACTAAGTATACTTTTCAAAATTACACCGTAAATCATGAATCATAAATATAAACTGTCTCCTGAGTACCAGTAAAAATTATCACTTCTACCAAGGGCTATGAAATCTAGAGAGAAAAAAATCCTGTTCTGAATATCTAAGCAAAATTCTAATGTTCAGCAACAGTATGATAGTGCATACACTGATGAAATTCTTTACATAATATAATATATGTATATTACCGGGTATGTATTAACATTGAAAGATATGACTAATTTGAAACCATCCTAGAGTCAAAACACTGGGTTGTGAAATTCACCATTTTTTGGGCATATTTTTCTGCTATTCCTAAGTATGCATGTAAATTTTATACAGTATCTGCAGACAGCAAACTTAAAGAAGTCCTTCAGATCGTTATCATAATTTTGACACCGCCCTGAAACCAAACACTAACCTCCTAGGATTATTGAATTTACAATTTTGGTAAAAGACTACCTGTTCTATCCATTTAGTTTTAATTAAGAATCAATAACACTAAAGTGATGCTATTTAAGTGTTTTACACACAAGCACGATATACTAAGTTTGGTTCCACCCTGGGGTAAAACCCCTACCCCGGGAACCATGAAATTTACAATTTTGGTGTAAATGCCTTTCTGCTCCACATCGGCAGGCATTTGGTTTTTCTTACACATGTGCGGTTGTATAGATTTTTTTGTGTGGAAAATTTGTTAAATTGTGGCGATTCTTGCCCTCCCTAGAGCCCAAGGGGTCCTAAAATTTACAATTTATGTCCCCCTTGTCCCAAAGATCATTTGAAAGAATTGAAATAGCTGTTATCAAGAAGTTACAAAGTGTTCAATTGTTAAGGATGTACGCTACACCAGAGAAATTTGATGTAGATGGAAAGTTGAGGATATGTACAACAATATTTTGAATTCAAAAATTTTCAAATTTACTTTATTTTGTCAAAAAATACGGTTTTAGTGGAAGGTAATCTGAAGAAAAAAAATTAAAACCTCCGCTGGACTCGAACCTGCGACCCACAGTTCAGCTTAGCCTAACAAAACATACCCCAACAAAGGTAAAATAATTCAAACTATCACATTTTTCCGTATTTTAGATAACTAATAAATTGTCATAGTTTTCTATGCAAAACATACTATCAACTCATGGTACTCAATAAATCACTTAGGAAGTACAACTTACGTTTTAAAATCGTTTTGATATTGAACTCGAGCTTTTCTTTGATGAAAAGTGCTAAAGTTTATCATGAATCGAATACATTAAATCTAACCGGAATTACATAAATTGTTATTTGCCATCTTACCTGAATAAAATCATCAAACAGAGGTACTGTGCATGGAAACGTAAAGGTGTAGATAATTCAGAGGTCTGTGTATTATGGGGGAAAAAAGATGGATTAAAAACTTACCTTCTCCGAGAAATTTTACTGTTCTATCATCGCTATGCAATTTAAATCTGAGTTGAAATCTGATGAAGATTCATATTTCATCATTTAAACTAAATCGGTATGAATATTTTATAGAAACATTTTTGTTTCCGTCAAATGTTGAAGAATGTTTTGCGATTTATTGATTTTTAATTACACAGCGGTGAAACTTACACCAAAGATGAAAATAACACGTATAATGTGTACATGAATATTTGATTAGTTGTACACATAGATGCGTGTCAACAGGCAAAACAAAATATAATAGAATTATATAGATATCTATAAAATAACTACGTTTTATACATATGTCTATTAATATAATTGTGTATTATACATATATCTATTTTAATATTAAAATATAATTGTGTATTATACATATATCTATTTTAATATTAAAATATAATTGTGTATTATACATATATCTATTTTAATATTAAAATATAATTGTGTATTATACATATATCTATTTTAATATTAAAATATAATTGTGTATTATACATATATCTATTTTAATATTAAAATATAATTGTGTATTATACATATATCTATTTTAATATTAAAATATAATTGTGTATTATACATATATCTATTTTAATATTAAAATATAATTGTGTATTATACATATATCTATTTTAATATTAAAATATAATTGTCTATTATACATATATCTATTTTAATATTAAAATATAATTGTCTATTATACATATATCTATTTTAATATTAAAATATAATTGTGTATTATACATGTACACTGTACATACATGTACATCTATAGAAATAATTGTATTATACATGTATTTGTAAATATAATTATGTATTACACATTACACATACTATGTCTGTATATATGATTAGGTATTATACATGTACAGTGTACATGTAAATATGATTATATGTTATACAACAGTATATAGATATAATTATGTAGAATTCGATTATATCTTCTTACCTATAGGTATGCAATGACTTACGATGAGGAAAAGAAAATTGCATTTTTTAGATTAGTGCAGCTGTGGTTTTTCATTTTCTTTCTTGTCGGATGAAATGTACATGTACATGTTAAAACAAAATATACCAGTGTCGTGTACAACACCATTACTATATAACAATCCATTAACTTTACAAGATAAACTCTTGATTCGATTGATCGCAGGGATAGATCCAGACAATGTTCAAAAGATGGTAACAATATTCCCCATAATCGCAAAATGTCCATTATTGTTTAAAACGGCATTTTGTTCTACCGATTGAGAATCGCAACCCCAGTAACGTAAAACCACGCAACCCCTGTACCCGTCCCCAGTAACGTAAAACCACGCAACCCCTGTACCCCCCCCCCCCCCCCTGTAACGTAAAACCACGCAACCCCTGTACCCGTCACCAGTAACATAAAACCACGCAACCCTTGTACCCCCCCCCCCCCCGTAACGTAAAACCACGTAACCCCTGTACCCCCCAGTAACGTAAAACCATCCATAACACCGTTTAAAAATGAAAAGTAATCCATATCATCATGCTAAGGATATGGCATAAAAACCATAAATTTTTTTATGAAAATTAAAATTAAAATAGTAAATGTCTAGATGATTTGTCAGTTACAGGCCCGTAGGCAGGATTTTTCAAGGGGGGGGGGGGGGGTTGGGTTACATAGACTCGCAACGCGAGTCTATCACCTCGCACCGCGAGGTGCCACTACGGCAGGGGGTCTGGCCGCTCAAGGCCCCCAGAAGCTCTGGGGTATTTGGTGCAAAATCCTGCAATCTAGCAATTTCCTGGCATTTAATTTGGATTTTGGAATCATGCCTTTTTTACTATGAATTTTCATGATTTTCATAAAAAATCCCGACTTTAATAGTCACAATTCAAACAAAATGCCGACTTTAATAGTGCTTAGTAGTTTTCAAGGGGGGGTTCGTACGAACCCCCCCCCCCCCCCCCCCCCCGGCTACGGGTGTGAGTTAAAAATGGATTAAATGAATCCATTTGTGACTATTTCAACACACCACGTAATGAGGGGCAGCACATGTGTAGCCTGTGCGTCATCATTGTAACACCTTTACCAACAGCACCAAGATACGAAGCTTAGGGATTTGAGCGCTCGCTTCACAATCCCGATTCTTGATCAACATTAAACCTACGCCATTTAACACATGTAAGAGATTGTTCCTTCAGCATGGAAGTCACGGATATAAACTTATGAGCGGAAATCCTATGTCACGATGGCGTTGCACAATGAAGAATCATCACTGCTACGACCAAAAACCAAAGGTGTCCCAGCGTAAGCCGAGGTTAATTCCGAATTACTCCCAGAGCAGCTTACAGTAAACCTGACATTATCCCAAAGCATCTTACAGTAAACCTGTAATAATCCCTGAGTAGCTTACAGTAAACCTGACATAATATCAGAGTAGCTTACAGTAAACCTGTCAAAATCCCGGAGTAACTTACAGTAAACTTGATATAATCCCACATCAGCTTACAGTAAATCTGACATAATCCCAGAGTAGCTTACAGTAAACCTGACATAATATCAGAGTAGCTTACAGTAAACCTGTCAAAATCCCGGAGTAACTTATAGTAAACTTGATATAATCCCACAGCAGCTTACAGTAAACCTGACATAATCCCAGAGTAGCTTACAGTAAACCTGACATAATCCCAGAGTAGCTTACAGTAAACCTGACATAATCCCAGAGTAGCTTACAGTAAACCTGTCATAATCCCAGAGTAGCTTACAGTAAACCTGACATAATCCCAGAGTAGCTTACAGTAAACCTGGCATAATCCCAGAGTAGCTTACAGTAAACTTGACATAATCCCAGAGTAGCTTACAGTAAACTTGACATAATCTCAGAGTAGCTTACAGTAAACCTGACATAATCCCAGATCATCTTACAGTAAACTTGATATAATCCCAGAGTAGCTTACAGTAAACTTGATATAATCCCAGAGCAGATTACGGTAAACCTGACATAATCCCAGAGCAGCTTACAGTAAACTTGACATAATCCCAGAGTAGCATACAGTAAACCTGACATAATCCCAGAGTAGCTTACAGTAAACTTGACATAATCCCAGAGTAGCTTATAGTAAACTTGACATAATCCCAGAGTAGCTTACAGTAAACCTAACATAATCCCAGAGTAGCTTACAGTAAACCTAACATAATCCCAGAGTAGCTTAAAGTAAACCTAACATAATCCCAGAGCGGCTTACAGTAAACCTGAAATAATCCCAGAGTGGCTTACAGTAAACCTAACATAATCCCAGAGTAGCTTACGGTAAACCTAACATAATCCCAGAGTAGCTTACAGTAAACCTAACATAATCCCAGAGTAGCTTACAGTAAACCTAACATAATCCCAGAGTAGCTTACAGTAAACCTAACATAATCCCAGAGTAGCTTAAAGTAAACCTAACATAATCCCAGAGCGGCTTACAGTAAACCTGAAATAATCCCAGAGTGGCTTACAGTAAACCTGACATAATCCCAGAGTAGCTTACGGTAAACTTGATATAATCCCAGAGTAGCTTACGGTAAACTTGATATAATCCCAGAGTAGCTTACGGTAAACTTGATATAATCCCAGAGTAGCTTACAGTAAACCTGTCAAAATCCCAGAGTAACTTACAGTAAACTTGATATAATCCCACAGCAGCTTACAGTAAATCTGACATAATCCCAGAGTAGCTTACAGTAAACTTGATATAATCCCAGTGCAGCTTACGGTAAACTTGACATAATCCCAGAGTGGCTTACAGTAAACTTGACATAATCCAAGAGTAGCATACAGTAGAATTTATATAATCCCACAGCAGCTTACAGTAAATCTGACATAATCCCAGAGTAGCTTACAGTAAACTTGATATAATCCCAGAGCAGATTACAGTAAACCTGACATAATCCCAGAGCAGCTTACAGTAAACTTGACATAATCCCAGAGTAGCATACAGTAAACCTGACATAATCCCAGAGTAGCTTACAGTAAACCTGACATAATCCCAGAGTAGCTTACAGTAAACCTAACATAATTCCAGAGTAGCTTACAGTAAACCTGTCATAATCCCAGAGTAGCTTACAGTAAATCTAACATAATCCCAGAGTAGCTTAAAGTAAACCTAACATAATCCCAGAGTAGCATACAGTAAACCTAACATAATCCCAGAGTGGCTTACAGTAAACCTGACATAATCCCAGAGTAGCTTACGGTAAACTTGATATAATCCCAGAGTAGCTTACGGTAAACTTGATATAATCCCAGAGTAGCTTACGGTAAACTTGATATAATCCCAGAGTAACTTACAGTAAACTTGATATAATCCCACAGCAGCTTACAGTAAATCTGACATAATCCCAGAGTAGCTTACAGTAAACTTGATATAATCCCAGTGCAGCTTACGGTAAACTTGACATAATCCCAGAGTGGCTTACAGTAAACTTGACATAATCCAAGAGTAGCATACAGTAGAATTTATATAATCCCACAGCAGCTTACAGTAAATCTGACATAATCCCAGAGTAGCTTACAGTAAACTTGATATAATCCCAGAGCAGATTACAGTAAACCTGACATAATCCCAGAGCAGCTTACAGTAAACTTGACATAATCCCAGAGTAGCATACAGTAAACCTGACATAATCCCAGAGTAGCTTACAGTAAACCTGACATAATCCCAGAGTAGCTTACAGTAAACCTAACATAATTCCAGAGTAGCTTACAGTAAACCTGTCATAATCCCAGAGTAGCTTACAGTAAATCTAACATAATCCCAGAGTAGCTTAAAGTAAACCTAACATAACCCCAGAGTAGCATACAGTAAACCTAACATAATCCCAGAGTGGCTTACAGTAAACCTGACATAATCCCAGAGTAGCTTACGGTAAACTTGATATAATCCCAGAGTAGCTTACGGTAAACTTGATATAATCCCAGAGTAGCTTACGGTAAACTTGATATAATCCCAGAGTAGCTTACAGTAAACTTGATATAATCCCAGAGTAGCTTACAGTAAACCTGTCAAAATCCCGGAGTAACTTACAGTAAACCTGATATAATCCCACAGCAGCTTACAGTAAATCTGACATAATCCCAGAGCAGATTACGGTAAACCTGACATAACCCCAGAGTGGCTTACAGTAAACCTGACATAATTCCAGAGTAGCTTACAGTAAACCTGACATAATCCCAGAGTAGCTTATAGTAAACCTGACATAATCCCAGAGTAGCTTATAGTAAACTTGACATAATCCCAGATTAGCTTACAGTAAACCTGACATAAAGTGCCTTCCTGCTCTACATGACGATGCATTTAGCTTTTCTTACAGATGTGCAATGGAAAGATGATACTGAGGCCTTGGCCCTGCTCCTATTCTGCTTTTGTGATTTTCAAAACTAAAACGTTTTTTTTTCTATCATTATTTCCATGAAAATCTTGACCCCATGTTGGACCACAAAGGGTCAAGACATAACCAAACTTGAATTCACTCAACATGGGGGTATCTCAATAGTATTCAATATCACATGGGGATATCTCAATAGTGTTCAATATCACATGGGGATATCTCAATAGTGTTCAATATCACATGGGGATATCTTAATAGTGTTCAATATCACATGGGGATATCTCAATAGTGTTCAATATCACATGGGGATATCTCAATAGTGTTCAATATCACATGGGGATATCTCAATAGTGTTCGATATCACATGGGGATATCTCAATAGTATTCGATATCACATGGCGATGTCTCAATAGTGTTCAATATCACATGGCGATATCTCATTAGTGTTCAATATTACATGGGGATATCTCAATAGTGTTCAACATCATATGGGGATATCTAAATAGTGTTCAATATCACATGGGGATATCTCAATATTGTTCAATGTCCTTGGGGATATTTCAAAAGTATTAAATATGACCTTGTTCCAGACAAGACTTTTTAAAAGATTTTCTTTCCAGTATATATCAGCAATACAAAAAAATTGATTTACCCTAATCCTGGGGTTAAAAATTTGAAGAAAAGATGTTTGTAAAACACATATGCCCCCCATGGTGCAAAATTGAAAAGGGTTATACACACACCTCATTTAATTGATAGTATTATCATCAATTCAAAATATTGAGCAGACAATATCTTCCTATGTCAAGAGTGAATTGACCATGTGACCTAAAATTCAATAGGGGTCATCTACTCCTTATGCTGTACCAGTGTACCAAGTTTGGTACGTGTCAATCAAGCAAATAATTCTTAAAATATAGGAGACAATATATTACTATGTCCAGTTCAACTATTGACTTTTGACCTCAAAATCAATATGGGTCATCCTCTCCTGAAGACGTACCAGTGTAACAAGTTTGATGTCTGTCAGGCAAAGGGTTCTCAAGATATTGAATGGACAATATATTCCTATGTCCAGTGTGACCCTTGACCTTTCACTATGTGACCTCAAAATCTATAGGGGTCATTTTCTCCTGAAGACGTATCAGTGTACCAACTTTGATG
Source organism: Ostrea edulis (assembly GCF_947568905.1). NCBI lineage: Eukaryota > Metazoa > Mollusca > Bivalvia > Ostreida > Ostreidae > Ostrea > Ostrea edulis. The sequence continues at coordinate 20,904,924 of NC_079171.1, forward strand.
TCTGTCAAGCAAAGGGTTTTCAAGATATTGAACGGACAGTGTATTCCAATGTCCAGTTTGACCCTTGACCATGTGAACTCAAAAATCAATAGGGGTCATCTTCTCCTGAAGACGTACTAGTGTACCAAGTTTGATGTCTGTCAAGCAAAGGGTTCTCAAGATATTGAACGGACAGTATATTCCTATGTCCAGTTTGACCCTTGACCTCCGACCATGTGACCTGAAAATTAAGAGGGGTCATCTTCTTCTGAAGATGTACTAGTGTACCAAGTTTGATGTCTGTCAAGCAAAGGGTTCTCTAGACATTGAATGGTCAGTATATTCCTATGTCCAGTTTTACCCTTGACCATATGACCTCAAAATCAATAGGGGTCATCTTCTTCTGAAGATGTACTGGTGTACCAAGTTTGATGTCTGTCAAGCAAAGGGTTCTCTAGACATTGAATGGTCAGTATATTCCTATGCCCAGTTTGACCCTTGACCATATGACCTCAAAATCAATAGGGGTAATCTACTCCTTACGATGTACCAGTGTGCCAAGTTTGATGTCTTTCAAGCAAAGGGTTCTCGAGATATTGAGCGGACATTATATTCCTATGTCCAGAGTAGATTGACCCTTGACCTTTTGACCTGAAAAACAATAGGGGTCATCTTCCACTCATAACCAACCCACATATCAAATATCATTATCATCAAGTGAATGGTTCTCAAGATATTGAGTGGACAACATGTGGTCTACAGACCGACCGACCGACAGATGCAAAACAAGAGGTACCCTGAGCAATGCTCACTAAGAATACCCCACTCTCCCAAAGGGTGTTGGTAATAGGTATAAACTACCTCTTTTCTGAGTGTAAAAAACAAATGGCATGACAAACCGAACCATATTGCTACTTCGATGTCCAGTGCGCGTGACCTTTGACCTTTTGACCCCAAAATCGATAGGGAACATCTTCATCCCATGGGTAGTCCATATGTATGATATGGTGACTGTAGGTGGAAAGGATAACGCTTTAGAGCCCGGAAACCATATTGCTACTTCGATGTCCAGTTCACTTGACCTTTGGACCCCAAAATCGATAGGGAACATCTTCATCCCATGGGTAGTCCATATGTATGATATGGTGACTGTAGGTGGAAAGGATAATGCTTTAGAGCCCGGAAACCAATGCGTCTACAGACGGACGGACGGACAACCCAATTCCAGTATACCCCCCCCCCTCTTTTTCAAAGGGGGGCATAAAAAGTTTTAATTAATTTACTCGAAATTTTGTATAAAAATTCAGTATTTTCGCCAATATTTCAAAAATTTGATCTCCAACCCCCACTTTTTTAAGTTGCATTTTGAACTGGAAGACCAGACCTTGAAAATTATGTAAAATTTTAGAAATTGACATTACTCCTAACATGTCCTTTGAAACTCTCAATTTTGATATCATGAAATTTTTCGTATATCAAGTGCAAAAAAGTCATAATTTATTTCCTTTACTAGTATTAATTTCTTTTTTCATCCGTAGTTTTAGAGGATATGATTATGTATCTATTTTATGGAATGATTGATTTGTGTTGCTTATGTTGTATTGACACTAACAGAAAAATGAAGTTTAATTGAATACATTTTAAGTGCAAAGAGGTCATGTTTAGAACACTATAGCTCAATAACAAGCGTTGTGACCCCAGTTTTTCTTTTTAATTTTCTAATTCTCCTTCAATGTAGAAATTAAAAATACACTTTCCAAAAAATTGACATTACTCCAAATGTCAGGTGCGAACCTCTTTAAGAAAAGATTTTTATATGAAATTTCTTAATATATTGCATTTCCTATTTTGGCGTGGCCTCACCCTACTCCCTGGGGCCATGATTTGAATAAACTGAAATCTGCATTAAATGAGAATGGTTACTTATTGATATGACTAATGGCCGCTGATTTCGAGAAGGTATTCACACTTAAAACTTTGTTCCCATTTCCGATTTCACTAAACTTGAATCTGAATACCATACAAGACTTACATATTATAAAATATGACTAATCATGATCCCCATGATATATATCAAAACTGCAAAACTTTAATACCCTACTCAGTACTGTGGTCCAACTCTACCCACAGAGTCAGGGTATCTGTATTACCTGGGAATGTCCTTCTATGAACATGACTATTCATGGTCTACAAGTCCATAAGAAAAATTTGTGGTGTCTGTCTGTAAACCTTTTAACATTTTTTATTTCTCTAGATCCACAGGACCAACTTCATCAAAATTGTACATGATGATATATAGGGGGAGACAATGAAGTCTTCTCAAGGTCAGAAGGGGTCACGCTTAGTCCTATTCATGTGCAATCCTCCTGAGGAGATGCAGATTCAAGTTTGTTCAATTTTCAGTCCTTGGGTAGTAGGGATGTGTATCATGAGGGGAAAAAAGTATCATGATATTTCATAAAAATATTGCAATATATCGTGATATATCGAGTTTTTATCGTGACTGTTTTTTCTATAATTATTTTTTGATTTAAAGGGTAGAAAATGTAAGTTTAATCATTCCTTTGCACTCCTTTACAACAAGTCTTATCCTTGTTGCCTTTAACAGTTGTTTTATTGTACTTTCTAGTTAAAACTAAGATATAAATTCAAGAGAAATTTATTTTTTATTTTTATTTCAAAAACAAATTGATAAAGCTGGTTTTCCAGGAGTAAAATAAACTGCAAATGACACTGAGATGCAAATAATCTAATTTTAAAACCAAAAAACCTGCGCAATATATACTTCCGGAAGTTTCACTGGGAATCATGTACAGTAAAAAGTCTTTAAAATTTTTCTTCTGAACTGGTAGACCATGTCTCTCTGAAAATTCCACTTACACGGTACATGTATATCCTTCTTATCTTAATTTGAAAAGAATTGGAAAGGTAGTTATCAAGAAGTTAACAAGAAATATTTAATAAAAACATACTTGTACCTGTATTCTATGTGGAATTACTGAAAAGCACCAACTTTAGATTTAGAACATCTGTAATGTTTAAAAAACATGTGAATTAACAACTAATCAAGGGCAACCACAATACCAAGTTTGATCTCTTAAAATACTACAAAGATATTCCCAAACAACCAGTACTTTGAGTCATGCATGACAAACTCTGCCCTTCTTTCAGCCTCTCCCAAGGAACAAGGAGTTTAGAAGTTTGGTCAAGGCCTACCTTCATAAGACCATATACAAAATAATGAAATAAAGCAACATTTAATGTTCATTAAAAAGTTGATCCGAGAACATTACACATGATGAAATGAATCCACAGATACATTAATTCTTTCACAATTAATTCCAAGCCAAAATAGAAATTCCATTATGTCTCTCCTTTCCTTGGAAATAAGGTAATTATATGGTTTTGTGTAGAAGATCGTTCCACTCTGTCTAGAACCTGTGTTTTCAGATCTCAATGTTGTTTCCTTTTTCTGACATGACTTCCCTTCGTCTCCATCTTCACCCTCTTTGTCCATGTCGTCGTCTTTTATCAAATCAAACCAGTCCTCCGCCCCCTTCCCTGATATTGCCACATTTTCACTTGGTTCGCTGATATACTGATGATGCTTTGTTGTAAGTTTTAAACATGTGAAAATGAGCTGCAAAAGAAGAAACAAAATGAATCTAAACAAGTTATCAATAAGAAGTACATGTACAGTCCACTCCACTTATATTGAAGTCAGTTATATTGAACTATCTGTTATATTGAAGTTAAAATAAATCCCCAGTAGCAATTATTATTTGTGTAGTTCAGCATTGGTTTTATTGAACTTTGGATATAATGAACAATTCAGGTCGGTCCCCTGAATTTCATTATATCCGGAGTAGACTGTATAATGCTGAATTATTATAAGTACTTTAACGAATCTAAACAAGTTATCGATAAGAAGTACATGTATAATGGTGAATTATTATAAGTCCTTTTTGTACAATGTACAATACTGTAAAAGTGTTTATTCACGCGCGGGGGAAATTTACCCTCATTACGCGGCCACATAATAAGCACGTCCCCCACATGTAAAGTTATAAATATTTGACATGATATATATATTATATTCAGTTACTGCATAATTTTCCCCCATGCGTAATGTTGAATGTGGGAAAACGCGTACTTAACCCCCAGCGTAAATAACCACTTTTCCCGTAAATTCAATATAATACAATATTCAATGATATTTGATTATAACACTTTATCATTCAAGTTCATTCCTATATCTTCCGCCATAGCCAGGTACTACTAATGAATACAATTGGTTAATCCGGTAAATATACTATCTTTTAAAACTTTCATTTATAATGAACAACTCTTTTTTTAAACAATACGAAATTCATTTAAGTGCTGAGCAAATGCGACAATGCACTAAACGGCATCAGGCAACCATTGATTGATTGACAGGTGGTTCCTGTCTGTCTTTTGCTCACTGTGTTACAATAATGTGTCAATTAAAAGCAAACTGGTTACATCCTCAATCACAGGGAACCAGTTAAACGTGTACATTCAAAACGAGTTCATATACTTGTGTCACAGTGTATGTGCTGATTATGTGCATCCCACGGTAAATGTAGAAAACATAAATTAACAATCGACTGTAAATTAGATATGTTTGACAAAATTGTCTAAGCAATACTTTTAAACTTTAAACTTTTTAACACTTCTCAAGAAACTCCACCTTAAATTTTGTAGCATATATTGAGATTGAATACATTTCAAACAAAAAAATTTCACAATTTGTTAGTTTATTTGACAGGCCTCCCTTGAAAATTAATGTCAAAATGTTTGGTTGCAACTTGGGTATGAATGGAAGTCGCCCTTGGAAAAGGTCAAGGTCACAGATCATGGAATGAAATGTCTTGCCATAAGAAATATATATACAAAAATTTATGTGAAAGCTGTATTTTGAATAGTTTGGGAATATTTCAAAAGTTAGATTTTCTTAAAAGTAGGTCAAACTCCAAGGTAAAGATACAAAACTTTGATACCAAAGTAAGGTCTTGTCATAAGGAATATACATGTATATAAGATATGAAAACCCTATCACCCGTCATTCAAAAATTATAAGCAAGGTTAAAGTTTCAGACAGACAGGACATAAAGAGCCCCATGGGCCACATTGCTCACCTGAGCAGCAGTTCCTAGCAATTAACAAGCTTGAACAAAACTATCATTATACCAGCAGCTTGGTTCAGAAAAAAATCTATTCAAACGTAACAACTAAAAATTCATTGATTATAAAACTTAATTATTAAACTTGACTACGAAATCATTAAATATCATATGCCCTTGAAGACGGATATGGCCTTTCATATTAACAAATTTCATCTAAGGATGCTTTGTGCCATTTATTTTGGTTCCCTTCACATGTAAATCTTTGATCACCTATTGTGGCCCGACCGTAACCCCAGGGGTCATGCTTTCACAAACTTAAATCTCCACTTTGTAAGTCTAATTTTGATCCCCTATTGTGGCCCCAACTTACCCCCAAGGGTCATGATTTTAACAAACTTAAATTTCCACCATGTCAGGACGCGTTCATGTAAATTTCAGATTTTCTGGACCAGTGGTTCTTGAGAAGATTTTTAAATGGCCAAACCCTATTTTGCCATTTTTGCGATTATCTCCCCTTTGAAGGAGCATGACCCTTCATTTGAATAAACTTGTAGAGCTGCAAACATTATGAAATGGAAAATAGTAAGGTGGGGGTCTGCCGCTGGAGATCTTTTATGAATAAATATGTAACCTGAACAATTTTAGGCATATTTTCAAATCCAAATTTAATGAATTTAGACAAACTAATTGTTAATATGCATTTTACAACTGCAGAATGTCAAATACATCTTTAAATCATTTTACTTTCTAAAACTTGTGTAAAAAATATTGTTACATTAGTATATTATATACCGGTCGACAGGAGATGCTTACTCCTCCTAGATACCTGATCCCACCTCTGGTGTGTCCAGAGGTCCGTGTTTGCCCAACTATCTATTTTGTATTGCTTGTATGAGTTATGAGATTGCTCACTGTATGTTATCTTCACCTTTCATAATTTTACAGTTACTGTGTCAGTTATTCTGGCATATAATTTTTTTAAAATAATTTTAGTTACTGTGCCAGTTATTCTGGCAAGTTTTTTAATGTCATTTTCCCTGTCATAAGAAATGTTTTGTCAAACAGATTGTACACTCATCATACAAACTCCCCCTTTCTGACTTTGAAACGAATTGATGTTTACAGAGTACTTGCATATTTTTCTTTGAATTTCTGGCTCTTCTTTGGGGGAGTATTGTTGTTATTTCCATCAACACATGCTTTATGTTTAGTAGCAGCTGCCATATTGTTTATTTCAATGCATTAAAATGATCAAGATTCTGTATATATATATATAGACTATGCAAACAAATGTAGTAACAACTATGGCTTGTTTATTATAAAAGTAAAAACCAATGACGGACAGCTCTAAAACTTTCGAAATGTCAAACAGGCGAAAATCAGAAGATATATAGTGAAATCGTAAGGCATATTTTCGACCCTAAAATCGTAAGCTTTACACCAAAATCGTGAGGGTTGGCAGCTTTGAACTTGAATTCCCTTCACCCAAGGAGGAGTTGTGTCAAGTTTGGTTCAAATTGGCCCAGTGGTTCTGGAGAAGATGAAAATGTAAAAAAATTTACAACGACAACAACGACGAGACCAACAACAGACAATGGAAAGTTTTGATCAGAAAACCTCACTTGCGCCTTCGGCTCAGGTGAGCTAAAAACAATATCAATTAATTTAATTGATCATATATATGTATATTCCTGTATCAAACTTTGATCTTCAATGCCTCATCCCTGGGAGTCATGATTTGAACAAACTTTAATCTGCACTACCTGGAGATGCTTGCATGAGTAGTTATGGCCTTGCTGTTTTTCCTATATAATCCCATAAATAAATTTGATCTCCAATTGTGGCCCAACCCTATCACAGGAATATCCTATATATATCCCCATGTAAAATTGTGATCCCCTCCTGTGGTCCCATCCTACCCACGGGGCCATGATTTGAACAATTTTCAATCTGCACTACCTGGAGATATACATACAGTATAAATATGAGTATTCATGGCCATGCTGTTATTGAGAAGAAAATTTGTTATGATTTTTCTTATATATCCCCATGAAATAATTTGGTACCCTATTGTGGCCCCATCCTAACCCCTGGGACCATGATTTGAACAAACTGAAGCTACACACATGTCAGGAAGCTCTCAAGTAGTGTCAACTTTTCTAACCTAGTGGTTCTGGAGAAAAAGATTTTTAAATGATTCCACCCTATTTTGTCCTTCTTTTTATTGTCTCCCATTTCCAGGGAGCATGACCCTTCATTTGAACAATCTTGAATTGCCTATATCCAAGGATGATTTGTGCCAAGTTTGATTAAAACTGGCCAAGTGGTTCTGGAGAAGTAGTTACAAATGTGAAGAGTTAATGACGACAACCAATGCTGGACAAATTTTGATAAGAAATGTTCACTTCATCAGGTAATCTAAAAACCTCTTAAAAGAAGTACATACTGATGTTTGCATGCAAATAATTCCAAAAACAGCCTGTAAATCTTTGAAAACAGAAAGATGATAATCTAGTAGCAATTCCCCAGCATGTTGACCAAGAACTCCTTTGTCCAGTGCTCCATGGATATCAAATGGAACACAACTAGGCAATGCTGACTTCTGTACCTGAAAAAAGTAACTCAAATGTAGCAAAATGCCCCATTAAGGGCAAGGTTGAAAACAAGAGGCCCATGGATCACATCATTCACCTGAGTTACCTTGGCCCATATCTAAAGATTTTTCCCTACATATTCGCAAGTAAAACTTTAATCCCTATTGTGACCCCAACCTACCCCCATTGGTTCTTGAGAAAAAGATTTTTAACGATTTTCCCTATATGTATGTAAAACATTAATCCCCCTATTGTGGCCCCACCCTACACCCGGGAACTGTGATGTTAACAAACTTGAATCTGCACTATGTCAGGAAGTTTTCATGTAAATTTCAGTTCTTCTGGGTCAGTGTTTCTTGAGAAGATTTTTGAAGATTTTATCTATATATTTGCATGTTTAATTTTAATCTCCTATTGCAACCCTAACCTACCCCTAGGGATCATGGTTTTTACAAACTTGAATCTGCACTATGTCAGGAAGCTTTAATGTAAATTTCAGCTCTTCTGGGCCAGTGGTTCTAGAGAGAAAAAATTGAAATGACCCCCCCCCCCTGTATTTGCATTTTTGTGATTATCTCCCCTTTTAAGGGGGCATGGCCCTTCATTTGTACATGCTTGAAAGCCCTTCATCCTAGGACGCTTTTCACCAAGATTGGTTGAAATTGGCCTCGTGGTTCTGGAGAAGTTGAAAATGTAGAAGTTAACAGATGCACAGATGGACAGACAAACAGACAGAAGATGGTCAACAGGCAATCAGAAAAGCTCACTTGAGTTTTCAGCTCAGGGAAAGCTCAAATGAGCTAAAAAAAAAAATTCCTGACTTTACATATATACATAATACATTTATCTTATCATAAAAATCACTTAAACATTTCATTGTTTATCGTATATACTTGTCTACAAGTCAGATTTTTGGGAGTCAAAATTTGGTCCAATACTCTATGTCCGACTTATAGACGTGTCCTAAGAAGACTAGTATTTTTCTAGACGACATAATGTACTGGATAACAACTCTGTACTCCAACGATTATTATGATTATTGTTGATTGGACATATTATTTTAGTTATGCATAAATTACAAGTATTTACATATTTTTATAACTTTATTTATCTAAGTGTATAATTATTATTTATTTTCAAAATAACTTATTCTCTCAATAACCTGACTTACTGTGTAAACAACTTTTCATCATTTTATTTGAAATCTTAAGTTTTTTATACACTTTCAATACAGGTCTATATACGTAACAAATACTGTTCACACATTTTGAGGATCAATAGTATCAAAATGTAAATCAGAGAAACTCATATGTGAAAATAAAAAAATAAAAAAAATAAGGATTTCTATTTTCTTTCATATACATGCATAAATTATCAATGAATTATTTAGGGTCAGCAGCAAAAAGGTAGGTAGGGTCGGGAAACCAGAAACACACAGTCATATATTCAATTTTGGCCTACCCATAAAAAAGAGATGGTCTAGGTTCAAGTCTTTCAAAAGAAGGTCAAACTCTATGGACATGAAGGGTCAAGCGGTAAAAATTTTGGTACCAAAAGAAAGGTCTGGCCACAAGGAATACACATGTGAAATATAAAAGTCCTAGTACTAATTCAAAAGTTACAGCCAAGGTTAAAGTCAAACAGACTAAAAAAACAGACAAACCGACAGATCAAAAACTCTATGCCTCCAAATCTCCAATTGTGGTAGCATAAAAACAAACCTGTTGATGAATGTTCTTCATATCCTGTGTAAATATACACAGGTGTGGAGGGAGGAGTGTGTGACAAAAACAACAGGTTCCCCTCAAATCCGTTAATTTATCTGACGTAGATAAAATGTTTGTTGTCGACTAGCGTTAATTGGTTCTCACACATCCTACCTCTTGTTTTTGTTTGAGTACATGTACAGTCCCTGAAATGTTCTACTTTACCATTTTTCCGTTCGCTCATGGTGCGTTCTCCGTTTACAGTTTTGTGCTCACCGTGCGTTCACTGTTCACAAAGCATTCACCATGCGTTCACCATTCACTGTCATTCGGAACACCAAATTCAAAGGATCGATTTTCATAGCAAGGCAAAATTGAAAAAGGAGTGAAAGTAAACTTTCTTATTATATCATAAAGTACAATTATCAGGATTATCAACTGCAAAAATTTAAGGCAGATCACTCATCAATATCAAAGAATAGAATAAATCATTGTTATTATCATTACAAAACATAAGTATTGTTTGGTTAAAAAGTGGGAGAAGCTCTGAATGAGAGAAAAATGCAAGAGCCTTCGGTTATGAATTTAACCCTTATACATGTACAGTAGCGAAGAACGAGTAACGAGCGCTGGTACATGTACGAAAATGAGACTGTTTCAATTAATAAATACCTTGCCCCCATCAGAATTATCATTTCAATATTTTCAAATTTGGACAAAAGCACAATTTATTATATTTTATTTTGTCTCACTTGACAAGAATTCTATATAAGTTTATTATTTTCTTAAGCCCCCCACCCTCTCTTTACCTAAAAAACACGATGCTACACTGTACATTTCAATGCATATTCGTGCCCAAATGTCAAATTGATTTGACAAGTATTTCTAATTATTTTACGTCTATATTTATGTCAATAAATGTATTTACTCCTTTCCCCAAATTTGAAACTTTTGAATCATTTCTCTCTAAAGACGAAATATTTCTCATACATTTCTGCCCTACATATGATGTATGGTTCAGTACAATAAACAGTTTTATCCGCATTAAAAATAAAAAAAAAAAATATTGTACAATCTAAATGTAAATTCATGGTCACACTATTTATTTTGTACGCACATACAATAATTCTGAAATTATTTCCTCACGTCGATATACTATACATGTATGTATTTGCAGTAAAGTGAATGACGCAAAATCTACGTGGGAATAAACCTTCTATATAAACTATTTAGAAACATACAGGTGTCAACACAAAGTACCTGTTCTACCCATGTTGGTCGTTTAATGCATTTATCTTGATTCCTTTCGGGGACGTTTTTTAATTGTGTGTAAGCCAAACGGAAGTGCTCATTAATTTTGAAGTTGTGCATGCACACCTGTAAATTCTTGGTGCCAGTTACTAGACTATCTTTATTTCACACGCATCGTTTATACTCTTGTATTAATAAATTAAATACTATGCATCTTAAAGTAATTCCACCCTCCTGTGATGTCATCAGATTTTGCAAAATCAGTGATTTGTTTAGATTTATGCATGATAGGAACATATATATTTTGGAGGAGTCTTTTCCTATAGTTATAGTAAAAAATCTTGTTAAAAAATAAAATATTTCAAAAGTCAAAGTTATAGATGAATAATCAATGATACATTTCAAAATATTGAATCCAAGGGCAATAACTCTGTTTCTATTGATATCTTTATCAAGTCTATTATGCGATGATTTCCTTTATTTTTTACAGACATTTTGTATATTTCTGTGAAGATACAGTTTCATGAAATTGTTATGAATGCTACTATATCGTCATAACCAGTTTGTATGGAATTTGAATAACGCTGTTCAAGGAAAATTACAATTTTCTGACGGTGATATATGATTCTATTTATGTAAGTCTTACATCTTAAAAAGTGTGATGACCTATTTATTTTGTTTGATAATTTGTTAGGTTTAACTCTAATGAATGGAAATAAATACACATTTTAAACCTGCATCAGTTAAAACTGCGAGTATGGAGTTACCTTAAGTCAAAATATATAATCACATGTAGCATACCGAGATAAAGCAACGATATTCATGATTTATTAAAAACGTCAAAAATTCTAAATATCATACTTACAATATATGTTTCTATTTTTCATGTATACATGTATCTGTAATACTGTAAACAATGCAGTACATATGAAATTTTCTTTTGTTTGTGCATGATTACTACGTGCATTGATGTGAAATTTACGATGATTTTTATGAGAAATATACATCCAGTACTTGCACAAAAATGAACGTCAAACACTGTCAGATATATTCATATATATATTCTCTACCTGATTATAAAGTAAGTACACTCCAAGGGAAAAATCCGAAATATAACTAATGAATAGACCATTTTGCATTCACCGTGCCCTCACCGCTCACTTTGCGTTCACCAAATTGCGTTCACCGTTTGATCTGTGTGTTCACCGTGCGTTCAACGTTCGCTCACCGTGCGTTCAACGTTCAAGTGGGAAAGTAGAACGTTTCAGGGACTGTATGTCAAATACGCAAGTTCCGAGTTACCCAAAAGTTATTTCCCTTTGTCGAACTCTTTCGCATTTTATGACGTATGGTGGGTACACAATGTATACATTATATCGTAGACTGGCATTGTACATAACGATTACGTACGATTAATGTAATAAAAGCGTAACTTTTGTTTATATCAATTACTGGTATGCATATTCTGGTCATATCAAGCATAATTTGTTTGAATAAGATCATCAAATTGGCTATTGAATCATTATTCGTTTCCTCTTTTACATGAGTGACGGTTTTATCAAAGAAAGATGGCAATTAACAATATTTGTTTGAGCCATTTTGTTATCCAATACTCATAAACTCACTAAAGTTGCCTTTTCCCTGAGATAGGATGATCTCAGAAACTCTGGATATCATAAAAGAAATAATACAACGATAGTAATTAGCAAATGTACCCACTGTCATTATATTTTATGTCATAATTTACGGAAGAGTTCGACAAAGGATAATAACTCTTGGGGAACTCGGAACTTCCGTATTGAATCGTCCAATTGACATGTTTATTTCACTATACACAATTATAGGAATTTCACTCTATATTCCTTCATTTGTAAGATTATTAAATACAAGATAAAGTGTTATACAATCGAAATCAATCAAAAAGGCATGTGCATGATTGACAGTAATAATGACCATCATCACTAGCCTATATACTACATCAAAAGTCTTATTGTATATTTACAGTACGATTTTCAAACCAATTCAATGAAAATCAAGAAAGTTACAGATATCCAATCAAAATTCAGCCTGTGTGTGTTTTCTTTTACAACTACAGATGATGCAATATCCTGGACAACTGAATTGTAGATGCGTCAGACTTCACGCAAAGACTACACCAAAATGATATGTTCCTTTTGTGATTATTAAGCTTGAAATGTCATATCAATGAAGTTTTTACAAAATCAGCGATCAAGGCTCGTCCAAATGTCCTATTTTTACCGCATTTCCATCAGATCACAATCCAGATCCGGCCTGGAGGTTATAAAACTTTTACCGTACTCATACTGAAACTTGTACTCCGTGCTCCGAGTATGTGCTCCGTTGAGTACCGTTCTCAAAACCGAGATTATAAAACTCTTTGAGTATGTTTTCCACTGAGTCGGAAATTGATGCCACCATGTTTGTTTTGAGTACAACTCTGAGCAAGCTCCAAAGCAGACTCAAGAAATCTTGAGTATGTACTCCATTTGAGTATGAGAATGATGTTGTATAAGTTTTATAACCTTGACTTTTTGAGTATGAGTACGATTTTGAGCACGGAGTTTGAGTTTGAGTATGAGAACGTGCTCAAAAAAGTTTTATAACCTCCAGGCCCGGATGAATAAAAAGCATATTAAGATATAAAAATTAATTTCTTTAAAACTTGTCCATCAAACATTCCGAAATATGAATTTGATCTTTAGTTTATTTGCCACTCTGAAACTACAACGCAAGTTTCAAATAAATCCACTCAAGCATAACGGAAAAAAAAAGTCTGGAAACCCAATATTGGATAGACTGACAGTCAGACAGAGGAACAGACGGACAGATGGAGAAGAAAGTTATCTTCCCCTTTGGTTTTGCAAACTGGTAGGGGACTAATAAGAACTGAGCAAAAACAATAAGTCTCCTATCTTCATTTGGGAGACTTAATAATGTGAAGCTTACCTTAAAAAGTCAATAACAAATAATGAGAAGCTTAGGTGGCAGGGGACAGTTTTTCCTGGTTCTGAAACATGTGGGTAGGGGGTATACATCAAAGTTATATATTATGGCAGCTAATGAAAATTTAAATCATATTTCCCTTTTATATCAATACTTGTATTTCATATTATTGTACATGCATGTATTTAATAAATTATGATCCTAAAATACATATAATCCATACATACTGGTGCTGATGCACAAAACATGCTTTGAGCAGGTGCCCCTTTCTCGCTTTCATTTTTTCTTATTTGGGCTAAATCAGCACCACCCAAATCCCATCAGAGTACAGTGAGAAGGAATTTAGATGCTGTGCACAATCAAGAACTCTGTCTGCCCTTCTTAAAAAGCTACCTTTCATCTGGGGCCATCCACCTTCCCTTTCAACTACAGACCTTTTGTTCAACCATGTAGGCCTTAACCTGAATTTTTTCAGCGACAGACCATGTGTCTTAGTTTTGTATTTGCACCAATCTATATGCTAGGAATCATGGTGACACTTACATATGTTGCATACCAACTTTTTCATGAAATATTCGGCTATACATTGGACATGTATCCTGAAATTATTTTACACATTTTTACACATGTAATTTCACTTTAAATATGGGGCTTTTCCAGTTTTTAAGTTGACCAGGCGTATAGTGCGAAACTGTCCCCTGCTACCTTAACAAGTAACAACTTCAGTAACAAATATTGTGAAGCTTACCTTAACAATTTCACTAACAAATATTGTGAAGCTTACCTTAAAAATTTTAATAACAAAAAGAGAAAGACTTGGAGATGCAGAAACTGTCAGACGCAAGTCAGGAATACTGGATATGGCAACACCATTTATCATCATCATGGATTTCCGTAATTCTCCTCTCCTACAAAACGAAGTTGGGATTTATTCTTTCCATAACCGTCTTCATTATTGCAAAGTCAAATGCTTCAAAGTGACAATAGTCCATTGCTATAAATCCATCCAGACCTTCCCAGGACCTTAGGAAAAACTTTCAAAACAAATGCTTAAATTGTTTGCTTTTATTTATCATTCTTGTGTCAAAGTATTTAGACCCACAGTGACTCTCTTTATCCATGAGCAAGACTGGAATGCACTTTGAAGCATAATGAATCGACTACATGTATTTTGTTACGAAATAAGACTTCTTGGTATCCCTAAATCATTACACACAGATTTAAGGTCGACATTTAAAAAGTCCACATTTTAGAAACTATGGCACTGGTTCTGGATTTGAAAATGTAAAAACACATGTTATTTTATCCACTTTCACCATGTTCACTCTGAAAAAAAAATTGGTGGGTAGGCATTCTAAAAAAATTCTCTGGACTTCTTAATACCGAAGAATAACAGTACATAAAATTTTTACTTTTTTGTGAATTATGTAATGGAAAATACAAATATTTGTTGTCTTAAGCTTCTTTATTTTTTTCCTGTTAAATAAATTGCATTTTTAATTACTTTATTCACTACACACAATCTCATGCTTGTGTACCCACAGGATAAGGAGGTGGTTATCAAATCCATCACGGATAATTTTAACCTTGGATTTCAAGGGCTGGGGCCATTCACATTGGGAAAAACAGCAATATTTCAGTGACATTGGTAAAAAAAAAATTATTATTCTTAAACAGTATCAACGACAAAACCAATCGATTTAATATATACCAATTTAAGCAAACTTCAATTTATAGATGGAAATGTTCCAGAAAATTAAAGCCTTAACCCAGGGCCTGTAAGTTTGGGGAAAATGGCGATATTTGATTGAAATTGGGAAAATTCTTTCAAAGAAATAAATAAGAAAAACAAGCAAAAAGTTGGGCATGTTTAGGAATCATTTTGGGAAAAACACCTGCTTTTCAGCATTGGGAATGGGGCCAAATTTCGGCCCTCTACAGACCCTAAAAAAATCCCTGACGCTGAAATCGTAATTTCGTAATTGCAATTGGAATTTGTTTCCATGAAATAGTTTTTTGTCAGTGACATGACTGTGTTCATTTCCAGACTCATTCTCTTGTTGATTTCCCATCTCTTCACTTGTTTAGTTTTGAAATATAAAAATATATAGACTTGTCGTATTATTCCTCTAATCTAACTTTCGGATGTTGATAGCATTTGAGTTTCGCAACATTTTGTCAACTGACGGATTTATTGAATACCAATCCCCAGCTTAAAGGGAAAGGCAACCCTAACCACAGTGTTGCTTTTATGAATAAAGTATTACTTACTGATATCGTAAATGATTTAACAACAAAAATTGTTCCTTAACAATTAAATCAATATTAATCTATCTTATATTTCAAATTACCCGCCGTTAAGAGAAAGGCCATTGAAGTCTAATTTATTAGGTCACACCGTCGGTTCCGGTTTATTTCATCATCAGCACTATAAACATAACAAGTCACGAACAGTTAAGTATGCAGCCATATAGATTTGAGCCCGTTCTTTAAGTTTCACAAGAGGAATTTAAGAAAAGAAGACGTTCAGTCCAGTCGCAGACCAGGCAGATGATACTCGTTTCTTCATACATGTACATGTCTCAAACCTCAACTTGTCATTACGCAAATGATGGATCCACAGTTTACATATGTAGTATTTTCTTTTCAAATAACTTTGTTGGTTCAGGAATTTCGGGGGAAAAAACTTTTTTTCACATCTCCCCTTCGCATTAGTGTAATGAACTGCTTGACAGGAAGGCATCCACCTATTTACAATATATTCGTAAAATCTAACACATGCACATCTTTAAAGATCTTAGAATCTAATCAAAATGGGAATAGACGGTGTGACGTCAAAATTGTTGATTTTTGTGTTCTTGAATACAAAAGAGTTCCGTATCATGGCAGCCTCTATAGATGGCGGGAATTTCAATTTTTAACGTTTTTCAAAATTAGTACTGAAGATTATATAGGCCGTATATATATCAAAAGAATAGTATGACAAATCTTTATCATATGATTAATCCTATCATTTATCATGTAAAAGTTTTTTGGGTTGCCTTGACCTTTAAATGCATGAAGTCACGAATATGGGTAAATCCCCAAAGTATTCCGAATGATGAATTTTTACCAAACTGAGACAGAAATTTTTCATTTGCAATTTTTTTCCCCTAAATTAACTTTTGGGAATTTTTAGGTGTGATTTGGGGGGAAAACATGTTTTTCAGCGCTGGGAATGGGGCCTAATATCAGTCCTCTACAGACCCTAAAAAATCCCTGAATTACCATGGTCCGAGTACCATCAGCTTCATATTCTCCCTAATAACATGTAATGCCCTTGCTACATGACTGGGTCCCATGGACATGATCAATGGAGGTCATCAAATACCTGGCTAAGTCCCAGGCCTGACAAAAAATATGGAATCATTTTTTCCCCCAAAGCTGAAGGGAGCATACTGGTCATCACAACAAGTGTTATTATCCTTCAGAATAATACAGTCAATTTCATTGGTCGAGGACTGGTCACGTAGAGGGAGACAATTCGTGATGTCTCCCTCACGTGCAGGGTGACAACTGTGTTGTCTCCCTTTAGAAGATAACTTCTGGTGGCACAAGTGAGAAAGCTCTATCAAAAAATAATTGAAAATATGCGGGATCGTTAATCATAAACTTCAGCGGCAACATTAACGGTCACAAATAACAATCGAGAAGAAAAATATTTTCATTCTAATGCAATTTTGCATTTCACTTGATGTTTACGGTTTTTGTCTTGAAATGCGTTACAAAATGTTTATGTTAGACGTAATGTTTTTGCGTCATTCTACTATGACGTCACAATACGCCGGTTTCGAGATACGTCCGATTTATTTCCCTTTGTAGAACTCTCGTACATAGTAAGGCGCGAAAGAATTTGTTTACACGTGGGAGTGGGACAGATATTCATCACAGCGTAAGTGAATGTGCTCAGTAAGTTTCTCATACGCTGTTTAATAACACGAATTCGACTGATACACAAACTAAGTAAGTGATAAGTATTTAGGAAGTAATTAAATACATAGAATTCTTATCCTATCACGTTATTTTGCTGGTCATAGGTACCATATCCAAGATATTTCTTGCAAATATGACATTGTTTGTATGTTTCCACTTCGGTAAAACATTTCTTTCGATAGTATTTTGTATTTCCCACATTTACACATTTAAAAAGAAGCCGCATTTAATACTTTTCATCGTCTTCCTTGTTGGCTGTATATCCACTCTGTCCCACTTAGGCATTCAAAGTTCCACTAAATGCACCTCCTATACAGAAGAGTTTGTATCTCGAAACTGGCGTATTGAAAGCCTTCTCTCGTTTAACTTTCTCAAACCTCAATGTTTTGTTTTCGTTAACATATTTATAAATGTATAACATTGAATGTAAAACAAAATAATGAATGTAGTTGAGGTAACATTGATTTCACCCCCTCGAAAACTAGTGACAAGTTATCAGAATTTTCTGCAGAGAAAGTTATGACGAATTTGTTGACGTTTTAAATAAAAAAAGATACATGGTACAAGTCAATAAATGTGTGATAGTTTTTTTGACGTTCAGACTTTTCAGGATAATAAAACTATTATGGACTGTTTAGCAGGGAGACATCACAAATTATCAGGTCTTAGTAGGGTTATCACCCGAGGGCGCCTCTGCGTATTGTCATGTTTTAAAATAAACCAAACAACAAGGTTCTATCAAAGGTTTGCCAAGATATTTGCTTTCCTAAAAACATGAACATACATTTGATTTGCATTTAAAGTTGTACATTTACCTTAACATCAGCAGGAATATTTCAAAGAATTTTGCACACAATTCTGAATAAACTTCTGAAGGGGCAGAACATGAGCCATTTAAATCATTACTTCTCCAAATCTCCTCCTGTGCATAGTCCTGCAGTGCTCTGTAAAACTGAATTAATGCTACATAACTCCTGGTGTGGGTCCTGAAATAAAACAACAATAAAGATGACTTGCAAGCATCGCCTTAAAAAACATTTACACAATTTTCAAAAAATAAGCATTTAAGTGATCAATATTTACAAATTGATTTTAAAAATGAATGCATTAATTTTATTTTATGATGGAATACAGCAGATTCTGATGTGAAAAATTTGGTCAAATTCGCTTCAATCTGGTAAAATATTTCATTGACAATTTTTCCTACTTATAAGTTATATTGAATTTTCATAAAAACACAAAAATGTCTGGTACAATCTAATTAAAATCAGACTTCCTAAAGGCTAAATCCATGCTGTATACTCTGCGTAAGAAGATCTAGATTGATGTCCGCAGTTTTTGCCAAGTCTGTTCTGAGTGTTCTCTGTGAATATCATTTCAACAGATGCTGACTGAACAACTATTCCATGTCTTGTGGGAAAGGGGGACCATTTGTAATCTGTTGAGCTTTAGGATGCTTGCTTAAATATGTCTGAATGTTTGTCAGTGTCTCATTTATCATTACAATAAAAAATTAGATATATATATATATATATATATATATATATATATATGTGTGTGTGTGTGTGTATATAAAATTACATAATTCTCCAACGAAGGATAAAAAATTTGACAGTCACTGAGTCACTGATTCACACGCCTAATGTAAATTGTTAGTTCTTTTTACAGTGGTTAGGACCACAGTAACCTAATACTTTATCAATATAGAAATGTCCTTGGTCAAAAAATGGCATATTTCACATGCATTTATATAGTGTTTTTTAAATTTCATTTTCTATCTACAACTTAGTATTAGTTTCAGTTAGATATAGATCTATTTGTAGGAAGTGACTGATGGCTCTGCATCAGTACTCTCCGTTTTGAACTGACCCAGTTGCTGGTCTGAATGTCTGACTGAGGTTCTGAGATAAAGTCCTCACTGTTTTGCGACATTCGGTAAACACATGGGGCCAGTCTGCAGCGACTGCCCAGTCTAAATCCGTCCTCATTTCCACACCGTGTTTCTCTATCAATTCATTGGTTTGTTCCAATAAAGAATCCAACAAACTCCTTTCTTCTCCATCCAGTGGACAAGTAAACCCATATCTGGTTTTCCCCCCGCAAGAAATAAACAGATCATAGAAATCTGAAAATGTTGATGCCTTATTCTCATAATACAGACCGCACGTCTCCGATCTCTCTTTCGTCCAGCTTGATATTTGAGTCCGTTTCTCTGATTTTTTGGATTCCACATTGTAATTGGTGTCAGAGTACTCGGAACTTTGTGGGCTAAAATTTACACTTTCATTCTGTGGAAAACACCTTCCTCTTCTTCTTTTTCTTCTACGAGGAGGAGTAGATGATAGGCGGCCACAGGACGCACTTGTCGAACTTGAAGTACCGTCCTCCATTTTGGGTAACATGTTGTTTCGCCTATTTACCTGTTTGTCCTCGGTTGTTTCGTCCCAAATTCTATGAAACCTTCAGATATGTACATGTCCTTTTAAATATGATATAGTTTAAATCAATATTACATTATATTGAATTATGTTTTCCTTTTCTTTCTTAAATAAAATCAGGACTTTGGTATAATTAGTTATGTTCATCAACACAATATTAGCAACAGAAATCAATCAATTACTGAAATAGATACATTATCATGTCTTCCAACAATACAGATTTAAAAAAGGAATTTAATGCAAGTAATGGAAATAAATAATGACCGTTTTGCACTTGATATACAAAAAAAAAATCATGTTGTCAAATTTGAGAGTTTAAAAAGACATATTAGGAGTAATGTCAATTTCTAAAATTTCACATAATTTTCAAGGTCTTGTCTTAAAATTTAAGGAGGTGTGCTACACCAGAGAAATTTGATATGGGTGAAAAGTGGAGGATATGTTCAACAATATTTTGAAATTGAAAACTTTCAAATTTACATTATTTAGTCAAAAAATGCAGTTTTAGTAGAAAGCAATCTGGGGGAAAAAACCCTGCTGGATTCGAACACACGATCTACAGTTCAGCAGTCGACGTGCTAACATACTGAGCTACTCAACTAGGCGATGACTTTAGAAATGAATAAACAAATATTACTGACATTTATATTTTCATCCACGTTTTAAAAGGAAGTCAGCCATTATGACGATGTAGAGTGCCTCCTAAAAAGTGGGAGTTGGTACGGAAGCCGATAGGTGCCAGGGTATAGAATTGATATTCATTCAACAGGCGGCCGCCACTTAATTACTGGCGGTTGTCACGTATTATCTGGCGGCCGCCATATAGATTATCTGTCGTTCGCCACTTACATGTAATTTATACAAGGCGGTTGCCAGTTTTAAAAACAATTTAATTCATATTGCTGAATGATTGTTTTGGAAAGATTTCGAATAGTACGCAAACACGTAGCATCGCTTTTCAAAGTGTAGGGACAGTCGGGGGAGAAATTGTCTTCTACAATTTTTGACAAGCAGAAAACGAACCTAAATATGTCTCTTTTGCCCAAACTCTCCTAAATTGGAGGGAGGGGGCTCCGTTCGTCCTTCAATTTATCAGTTCATTCATTATTACATTTTTAACATTCATCACTACCACAAAAGAGTGGGGTGGGGACCAATTCGCCAATTAATCTTATTTCACATGTGAAAATAACTTGGTTTCATATGGAAATAACAGAAAATGAACGTTGTCAAAAAAAGTGGAGGGTCAGCCCCCTGGTTCTACGTGCCTGATACGTTGGTATGTTAAGTACACATGAAGATTTGCTCGTGCGCGAAACTGTCGACATTTGATATCGTGGACATCTATATAACTTTGTACATGCATCCAAAAAAAAAATTCATTGAGAGAGAGAGAGAGAGAGAGAGAGAGTTGAATAACTGGCGGCTGCCATATAAATTAACTGCATGGCGGCCGCCACAAATATTGCAGTAAGTGGCGGCTGCCAAATAATAAATGGCGACTGCCAAATGAAGTGGCGGCCGCCAGTTAAATGAATATGGATTCTATACCCTGGCACCTACCGGATTCCGTAGATTTTCAATCAGTCTCCGTCTTTCTATGTAACTTTAGCGAATATTTAAAAACAAAAGACCATTTCATACCAAACTGCTTAGAGTGTACTTGGGATTACAGTGCGTTGAAATTTGAACTTAATTACTTGACTCCATAACCCCGATTTTAATTTTCCAGATTGAGTTCTGAATGGCGCCAAATTGTATTGTAGATAGTATAAATCTAATAGCCAATTAGTGAACAATTGCAGGTTACAGTATGGGAGTGGATTGATACTACATGTACATTTAGTATAAGATCACTTTAATACTGAAGAACAACTTTCATTGCCTGAAATTCGATCGTAGAAGTGTTGGTTACCCAGCCATTTCAAATGTTTCATTTCCTGGTTTTAACCCTCTGTAAACCGTCGCTTAACTAGGTGTTGATTTGATTTCAAAACTTGTTAATTGATTTACCTTCATAAGAATTCGAGCAATTAATAATCGTTATCGGCCGCTCCTGCGACCGATCTATTCATGGTTGTGTTAGAGCATGGAGAAATGAGAAACCATTTTCAGTTTTGAAAAATCATAAAATCTTAATCTTTTTTAAAAATAGTAAATACAATGTTTAGTTTTGTAAGAGGATGGACAGTGTTGTGTCACTGGTATGATGTTAAGCTGCTTACATATCTGTCCAAACACTGACACGCATTTTCAAAACATGACAGCGTGGGCAGGAAAATTGTCTCCGAGTTTATATGTAAAACTTATACGGTACCAATTTTGATGCACCAGATGCGCATTTCGACAAATAATGTCTCTTCAGTGATGCTCAACCGAAATCTTTGAAATCCGAAATAACTATTAAGTTTTAGAGCTAAATATATCTAAACACTTGCAGTTTGTTCCGATAGAGAGAATTGAGACAACCATGGAAACAAACCAGATTCTAACATCATTACGTTGGTACAAAGCACGTTTAATACCAATATTTTCAAATTATTTTAAATTTTGCGAACCTAGATAATGTAAAACCAGACTTGCACCACCTTGCTTGGCAAGAAACTTATTACTACGGGAAATTAAATGTTCTGGCTATAATTATGAAGTATGAACAATTAAGAAAAGCCACTCTTACTTTGAAATAGACAACAAGACTCGGAGTGCTATTAAAAGAAAATTGGAAAACTAAAAGGTAACCATAGTTTATCGTTCATCACTATTCTAACGAACGAAGGACCCAGATAATAATTGTTTAATTTGTATTGATTATTTTCATTTCTTCAGTTTTGCTAAAACATCAGTTGGCATTCCTAATCCCCTTGGAATGAGATTACATGTTACATATCTACAGTGCACAATATAAATGTAACAAACTTGAACTCGTGTCATCATATTTGTCATGTTTATAGACAAGAGAATTGCCCCTGAGGACCATTTCAACAACTTGCTGCTTTGATATTGTCACATTTTGTAATGTTCATATATAGGCATAAAGTGATGTCATTGGTTGCTGTGAAAAGTGTTTTTCAATTTATTTTTTATGGTATACCTTTTCCCTCATCATGCCATGGCAGTTTGCAAAAGTTTCCATTATGATTTCGATTTTTTTATTGGTATTTTAGAATTTGTAACAGGAGGGACATATTATTTTAGTTGTGTCTTTTTATATCATCATATTCCAAAATTATGCTCTTTCTAGATCAGAATTCTATTTTTCAAGGTTCGTTATTATGTGTTTTATTTCATTCAACTTAAAAAATAAGATTGCAGAAACTTAAAATTTGTTGTTTTCAGAATATTACTTGAATAATGACTCATATATAGATAAGACCTGGTTTTGATATATCACATGTGCATAAGTAGAAGGGACCTCGGTGCGAGATACCATGTAATTGTCTAGAATGGACCTTGTTAGCACTCTGAAATATCATATGATTATCTAGAATGGACCTTGCTAGCACCGAGATATCATATACATGTAATTATCTAGGATGGACCTTGCTAGCACTAAGATATCATATAATTATCTAGAATGGACCTTGCTAGCACTGAGATATCATAATTATCTAGAATGGACCTTGCTAGCACTGACATATCATATAATTATCTAGAATGGACCTTGCTAGCACTGACATATCATATAAATATCTAGAATGGACCTTGCTAGCACTGACATATATAATTATCTAGAATGGATCTTGCTAGCACTGACATATCATATAATTATCTAGAATGGACCTTGCTAGCACTGACATATCATATAATTATCTAGAATGGAACTTGCTAGCACTGACATATCATATAAATATCTAGAATGGACCTTGCTAGCACTGACATATCATATAATTATCTAGAATGGATCTTGCTAGCACTGACATATCATATAATTATCTAGAATGGACCTTGCTAGCAATGAGATATCATATAATTATCAAGAATGGCGCTTGCTAGTACTGAGATATCATGTAACTAAAAGGACATAGGTTTCAAATATGATGTAATTAATGCAAAGCAGGGAAGGTTAAGTTTTACATTTGTAATATGTGGAAACATAAATCTGCCCTCATCTGTTTACACACCCAAATACGTAGTGTATGAATGAAATAAATGAAAAATATCAAATCTTCTTGCTATGATGATTAGATTCATGTGAATCTAACAAATGTAAATGTCATGGTCGACTGACAATTGTATTTCCTTATGTTTTATCATATCCTTCCCATCACGAAACGGGAAATGTACACACAGCTATATTTAGAATGTACATATATATATATATATATATATATATATATATATATAGATATTACGTGTAGGACAGAATCAAACACAATGGCAAAGGAATTGTGTATGTGAGAGAAACCATAAAATTTTCTTTGATACATTCTGCGAAGAATAGTTACCTCGACAAAAGAGGAAACCGTATGTACCGTAGTGATGGAAAAGAAATGAATTGAATCGGCAGGATGCCTGAGCGTGGAAGGTAAGTAATTATTAACCGACGTATTGTTACAGCCAATTACAGCAATTAAAGTATCTTCAACCTCATACTAGCCTTTTATCAGCTACATTGTAAAGTATAGAAAATGTATATATTTCTATTTATTAGTTTTGGTGCTGATATCGTGTAGAGATGTATACTGCGGCAAAAATCACAAATCGATAGCTCACATCTCATACAAAAAAGAGATCACGAGATCGCTTAAAAATCGTTAAAACACCTAGGATCAAATTCAAAGCTTATATACAGCAATCAAATCACAAACCCAACAACCCGTGACTATATACTTATTCATAGTTTTATTTATACACAGCAATTAATTCACAAATCTAACAACCCCTGGCTATACAAATTCATAGTTTTATACACAGCAATTAATTCACAAATCTAACAACCCCTGACTATACAAATTCATAGTTTTATACACAGCAATTAATTCACAAATCTAACAACCCCTGACTATACAAATTCATAGTTTTATATACAGCAATTAATTCACAAATCTAACAACCCCTGACTATACAAATTCATAGTTTTATATACAGCAATTAATTCACAAATCTAACAACCCCTGGCTATACAAATTCATAGTTTAATTCGCTTGTGGGGATCCGGGTTAGAGTAGGTCCTCAGTACCCTTGCTCTCGTAAGATGCGATTAAATGGGGCGGTCCTTCGAATGAGACCACAAAAACAGATCCCGTGTCACAGGTGTGGCACGATAAAGATCCCTCCCTGATCAATGGCCATAAGCGCCGAGCATAGGTCTAAATTTTGCAGCCCTTCACCGGCAGTGGTGACGTCTCCATATGAGTGAAAAATTCTCAAAAGGGACGTTAAACAATATGAAATCAATCAATCAATCAATTCACAAATCCAACAAACCCTGACATTACTAATTTGAATGTTCAATCTTTATGAACCACAAATGTATCTACGCAAATAATATTTGATTAATTAAGACATAATGTTAATTAATCGTCTTCATCATGATAACGAAAGGGAATTAAACTGATTGATTCTTAAACGATTGCACACACACCACGACAAATAGAGGTATACCATGGGCGGTACAACTCCCTGTTTGGTGGTAATGTAGAATCGGAGTCAAATGTCTCTGCAAGTTAATTTTAATCAGGACATTTCATAGACCAACATCGCTATTACTGATCACATTCCAATTATTTCTCAGAAACAGCAATCATTATCAGTTTATCCAGCCTTTATTGCTGTGGGACACGATTACTGCCGTTTTCAGTAGGCAACAAGTTTGGTTAACGTGCAAGACATTCCCATTGTCTTGCAGTAGAAGGTTGTCTTTTCATGTCGGTCTTAGTTCCAGATAACAGTTTTCATCAATATTGAAGACAAATCTGTTGTTTTTCAGAAGGCAGTAACCATGCTGTATTTCATGTCTACACACACACAAGTCAACCTGAAAAACAGTGCGAAATTACATGTTATCATATTTCATTTATCGATACTTTCCTTCCTAAATTTCATTACAAATTAATTTGAACTGTGGCTCCATCCCCGTCTGTTATCAACAACAACTGAATACGTGACGATGCTTAATTATTAATTTAACACTGTGCCCCTGCAATTTTAATACGGAGATTTACACAATTCATCGTATGCTAATGCTACGCTTTGTACACATATTGTGGCAATGTCAGGGCTCATTGAATGGATCATGATATGAACAAATCTGAAACAACTCTATATGATAAAGGCATGTATATCAAATTGAAAAGAAGAGTGGCTTCAAAGAGTGTCCCTACATATAACCAATATTAAACAAAATTAATTTTACGCTCACTGTGTGTATTTCAATTTCAGTTGAAATTAATTGCTTGTCATTTGTAACCACGATGACACAATTTGTTTAAATATATTTAGATCCGGTTTTAGCAGTGGTTTATTTATATGGAGGTTGTGAATTCGAGGCCCGCTCGTGCCATGGCCGCGTCAAACTTAAGACTTCACATAGGTAGTGATTGCTCCTCCGCCAAACGCTCGGCAGTTAAAAGTGAAAATCACGAGTCTTTCGGATATGACCTAAAAATCGGAGTTCCCATGTCGCGACAGGCGTTGGCACGATAAAGAACCCTCACTGCTTCGGCCCTGAGTGTTAAGCATAGGACTTCACCTACAGCTGGTGACGTCTCAATATGAGTGAAACATTCTCGAAGGGACGTGAAACAAACAAACAAACAAAATTAAATATATGGATACAAGTCACGGTAACTTTTAGCCGTTACGTATTAATAACTTACAGGTCAATAATATCTATATTTTACATACTTAAAAATTATTTATAACAACAACCCCCCCCCCAAAAAAACAAGAAACATACATGACAAATTGATACTTTCTTTGGTTTCTTATGGGTGATGACGGTAGCTAACACAGGTTATGCATTTTTCTGCAATGTTTGCGACATTCATGTCCCGTTTAACAAGCCAAAGAAAGTATTTTAATATAAGTTAACCTCAATTGGGGCCCCGACCAAGCCTTAGGGCTCATAGTGTTCAACAACTGAATCTCTAGTATACTACATGTAATATCAAAAATATTTCTTACGAGTATTGGCTTTTTCGGATTCTTGAGAAGATATTTAAACACCTCACCCCATGTTTACTATTTCTTAATTACTATAAAACATGTAATTATGAAATTATATATATATATATATATATATATATATATATATAATCAGAAGCCGAAGACTCATCAAGTACAGAAAAAGTATGAAACAGAAATCTTATTAGATACGATGACATCGACGACGTTTATCTTCATCTATTAACAATAATACCTTTCATTCTGTGATTCATATGTCAATTCGATATATCCCTGTGAATTCGATATATCCCTGTGAATTTGATATAACCCCGTGAATTTGATATAACCCCGTGAATTCGATATATCCCTGTGAATTCGAACTAAAAGACACCACATAGGCACCCATCGTTGCTTCATACTTAGATATTTTATTCAAAGTAGATATTTATTTACAACTCAACTTTATGACAAACGTGATGATTTCAGCTTCTCCATCGTCAACTTCCCATATTTATGAAGCAATATTCATTCCATTATCACCAGCATATGGTGTTTATATCTCTCAACTGATTCTATACGCAAGAGCTTGTTCTGTGTATGGTCAGTTTTTAAATCGAGACAGGCTACTGACAAACAAGTTGATGATGCAGGGGTTTCAACAGTCTCGTTTAAGGTCTGCATTTCGCAAATTCTGCGGTCGTTATAACGTTCTAGTTTGCCAATACAACCTATCATTGGGTCAAATGCTGTCTGATGTGTTTCATTTCAATTGTTAGACCGTTCTTGGTACACTGATTTTAACTACGGATAACTCCGTTTAGATGATCAAGATATTGGGCTCACTGCGGGTGTGACCGGTCGACAGGGGATGCTTACTCTTCCTAGGCACCTGATCCCACCTTTGGTGTGTCCAGGGGTTTGCCCAACCCTTTAATTTGTATTGCTTATAGGAGTTATGAGATTGATCACTGTTCTTTAGCTTCACCTTTCATACTTTTGTTTCGATACCCCCTTTTGACCTTTAATTCATTAGCTGAACGATGATCGCCGTCTGCTCATTCCAGCACACTTATTGACGATGTCATGAACATATATTACGGATACCAAGCCCGACTCAATACAATAAGGAAACTTGAACCATAGATCTCTCTTTGCATGTATTCTGCCACATAGCATTAGTAATAGTGAAGCTTTAACATAATCACTTACCCTCTGTTTGAATGTTTCATCTTCCACCAGACGTTTGACAGGATATCCCTTGTGAACACGAGCAGTGTGCACCACTTTGTCTTTGTAATGAATAACAACACGAGCTCTCCCCCTGATGTGTGACGTGCCTAAAACGTAATCTTTAATTCAGTATCACAAAGTACAAAGTATGAAAAAGTAATGGGTCGAGGCCTCTGCTGGGTCTCTACAGCCCAGTAGTTAAGTACTTCGTTACTAGCTTGGAAATACGGATGTATATTTAATTGCTGTTATAAAATTTAGAAATTCATTTCAAAATTAAGGATTATCTCCCTCACGCATAGGTCTTATCCTTAGACAAATTTGACTTCACTTTTTTGGCACACTGTTTTTCCCTATAAAAGCTCTAAAACTGCATTGTTATTTAGGATTTCAAACATCACTGAAGAGAGATTATTTGTCGAAATGCGCATCTGGTGCATCAAAATTGGTACCGTATAAGTTTTACATTCAATATAACTAAGTATAGACTACGAATAAGATTTACACTTACAGCTGGGTTTTATCTCTCTTAACAATTGCCGTGTACTATTTTAATGTAGTAAAACAGGTAAAGTTACAGGTACAGCGCTATTTTCATTTGTATGTTTTTTCCCTGAATTTTGAAGAGTAGTGAATGCAATTAAATCTATGGATGGCGATGAGGTAAGTTTCAAAATTAAGCATGATATTATAGGAACGCTATTAGTTAGTGCTTTGTATACCATGAAGTGAATGATTCGTTTTCTTTTTTTTCTTCTTTTAATGTGTGATTTATTAGAAATTTAATCATTGATTGATTGATGTTTTCCGCCACACTCAACAATTTTTCAGTTATCAGGTGGCGCCCAGTTTTTATTGGTGAATGAGAGAACCCAGATACAATGTACCTGGGAAGAGACCACCGACCTTCCGCAAGTAAACTAGGAAACTTTCTCACTTAAAGACACGTGCGTGATTCGAACCCGCGCCGTGTGATTTTGAGCGCGATGCTCTAACCACTCGGCCACAGAGCCCCCTCTCTTATCTTCATAGCAACAACGTTGCCCATATATTCGATTAAATATATTTCGGGTGCTAGATAAAGAATGTTACAAAATGAAGATAGTGGCAATATTTACAACTATCAGCTAAACTTGCATAACAACCATTACTCTTTAGGATCTGAGTCTTACAAATGCTATTATACAAGACGCTCACATTCCCAAAATTAATTGCTCGAATTCTTATGTAAGTAAATAAATTAGCAAGTTTTTCAAATTAACTTATCACTTAGTAAGTCACAGCCTACAGGGGGTAAAAACATGAAAATGTAATAATGGTATGTAGGTGTTTCAAACGTCAGAGTAGCCACATCCAAGGGGATGTTTGTCAGTGTGATAGATGCCAAATATAAAATATTAATATATATATACTTAATATATATGTACTTAATATTTATATAACTTGTCTTACTCAAGCTTTTCATCGGGCTTTCTGTCGATCTCTCTAATTCACTCAATGCTGTGGAGCTTTCGTACACACAACCTTAAAAGATGAACATTATATATGTATGAAATTGTTTGAGCAATACAGAAAATGATATGAATATAGTAAGTTTGATTGCAACATCAATACAATGTTTGTGCCTTACAATTAAATACTGGATGATATAAGGCTTCCAAAACACTAGCGCGTGACGATACATCCGGGTCTAACATCCACATCAACAAATCTGTTAGATGAAGAAGGAGACGACACGCTGGGAGATTTCCCTTAACCAGTTCATCAGTGATGACACGACCATTCAGCAGGCCCTGTAAAGAAAAAGCAGCAGACTGATCTATTCTTATGCACATATATGGTAGCGGCAAACTAACAATGGAATTTCATGACAAACAGGATGACTTCAGCTTCTCAATCGCCTACTTCCCATATTTATGTAGCAATATTCCATTCTCGCCTGCATATAGTGTTTATGTCTCTCAACTGATGTGATCTGTGGTCATTTTTTCAAAAATCGACGCAGGCTATTGGCAAATAATTTGATATCACAGGGGCTTCTATAGACTCGTTTGAAGTCAGCATTTCACAAATATGGTCGTTATAACGATATATTTTACCAAACAACTTCGTTCTCTGTTGTGTTGCATACCTTCTGTACACATTGATTTTGACTACGGATTATTCTGTTTACCCGATCGAGATACAGGGCTCACAGCGGTTGTGACCGTTCGACTGGGGATGCTTACTCCTCCTAGGCACCTGATCCCACCTCTGGTGTGTCCAAGAGTTCGTGTTCGCCCTACTCTTGATTTTGAATTCTTTATGGGAGTTATGAGATTGACCACTGGTCGTTATCTTCACCTTTGCAATGACAGTTCTCATAGAACAAAACACTTAGGTAAACAAATTCTATTTTCATTTAAGGTACATCTTTATACCAACACTTTTTGGCTCTTTGTTACAAGATGACGATTTAAATGTTTTGAAAAAATCATTGATATCGATCGATTTGTTTGCTATCATCGTAGCGGAACCTTCTCGTAAGAAGCGACTAAATGGGAGCGGTCTTTCGGATGAGACCGTAAAAACAGAGGTCCCGTATCACAACAGGTGTGGCACGATAAAGATCCCTCCTTGCTCAAATGTTGTAAGCGCCGAGCATAGACCTAAATTTTGCAGCCCTTCACCGGCAACGGTGACGTCTCCATATGCGTGAAATATTCACGAGAGGGACGTTAAATGAAAGGTGATTCGAAGATAACTAACAGTAATCAATCTCATAACTCCTACAAGCAATACAAAATAGATAGTTGGGCAAACACGGACCCCTGGACACACCAGAGGTGGGGTCAGGTGCCTAGGAGTAAGCATACCCTGTCGGCCGGTCATACCCGCCGTGAGCCCTATATCCTGATCAGGTTAACGGAGTTATCCGCAGTCAAAATCAGTGTGCCAAGAACGGCTTAACAATCGGTTTGAAACAAGTCAGACAGCATTCGACCCAATGATAGGTTGTATTGACGAACTAGATCGTTATCACGACCATAGAATTTACGAAATGCTGACTTCTATCGAGACTGTTGAAACCCCTGTACCATCAACTTGTTTGTCAGTAGCTTACCTCGATTTAAAAACAGACTATACGCAGAACAAGCTCTTGCATATCGAATCAGTTGAGATATGAGAGTGCTAAAATCTAATTAAACATCATTTTACGATTAAATGACAGCGAGCAGAGCAGATCTGTGTTTGTTCCATTTGATTAGCCGAATGTATTACAAAGAATATTTTCTGTTGGAGAAAAGTACGTCCAACTTTTTGAAGAACACAATGATCATATTCGTACCTGTCAAAGTAATAGCATGTGGTGTATTTTGATGCTAATCGCAATAGTAGAGGCTCATGGATTTGCAATGGAGGTATATATCAGAGGAAGAAACTAAAATCAATCTGCACTGATACAATGTGTGGTATACGAAGAACGGAGGTTGGACTCTCGTTTTCTACTTAATGGCAAGGTAAACCAGCCAATCATTGTAAGATATGGGCATTGTAAATACATGTAAACCTTGTGTCAGTGTTGCTGATATTGTGTAGTCAGTAAGTACATATGATACTTGTATATCATAATATAGAAATATGTGTAGTATGTATCGATCAGGAGATGCATTTGTATACAGACCTGTTGGTATTCTGTCTTTTTCTGTCCTCTATCACAGCTCTCCCACAGCTTACCAAACACAAAAGACCCATTCATGTTTGACAGAATGGCACATCCTAGAGTCCAAATGTCGTGTTTTTCTAGATCCATTGCATTACATCTAGTTAGCAGCTCTGGTGGATAAAATCTCTTGGTACCGTCTACAAATTACAAGACAATAATGACAGAGTATTGGTACCGTCTACAAATCCAAGACAATAATAACAGAGTATTAGTACCGTCTACGAAATACAAGATCATAATATCATGATAAAAGAGTTTACCATTTGAATACTTCTTTTAGCTCAAGGTGAGTTTTTAAAAGTTTCGTTAAAAACACAACCTAAATTAATGCCATTTTTCTACGTCCTAAAAGATACTTCAGGCTTCCATTATGAATGATATGCAGTGTTTGTGTATAGGTTGGAACATGCATCAAGAAAAAATTAAATTACAATCTTACTGCAATATTTCTGATTGACTTTTTTGGCATATTTAGCGGAACCCCAGTCTAACAGTGTGGCTGAATCTGGATTATCTGAGTGGGTGAAGGCGATGTTTTCCTCTGAAATATAATAGATATGCGTGTACAAACTTCTCAGAATTGCAATATTACGATCGCAGTTCATAAATGGTGACGTCTAAAAAAAAAAAACAACCAACCAACAAATTCTATATAATCCTTACAATTTAAAAGTCTTTTTAAAGACTGATATGTGAATGAAATAGTGTATAGAATATAAACATAGTACTTATTCAAATACTTCACACCTTTTATATCAAAATGGAAAATTCCAAGAAGATGAACTTCATATATGATTTTTAGAAGTCGATGAAGGGCCGCTACTAAAAAGTAGACATTCCTTTCCGGCGAGTTCCGGTATGCTTTCAAAGTTCCACCTACAATGAGATTCAACATAAAAGAAATGGAAATAAAAAAAAAGTTCCCTGAATAATTGTGTCACAATGTATAAGATATTGGTAATAAATGAAATATATGCACTACCCCATAATACAATCTTCAGGTTGTCAAGATATTCGTAAGAGATAAAATATACACTGCCCTATAATAATTACATGAAGATATACACAATTTTGATAATAATTTTTTTTAAAATGTTGTTTGAACAACAGTCCTTGCCATTTGCATATTCCATGATAACGGACACTTCCTCGCCTTCCAGCACAATGCCATATACATCTAACATTCGTGTGTACATATTCCCATAGCGAAGTGGTATTGATATCTCCTCTTCATTAAAGGATGACCTGGGGCACTGTAAAAATGTATTTACAGATAGAGAGAGGTTTGTACCGTACATGACTACAAAATCTGACAACCCAAATAAAAAATTGTAAGCTAAT
This sequence comes from Ostrea edulis, assembly GCF_947568905.1. Classification (NCBI taxonomy): domain Eukaryota; kingdom Metazoa; phylum Mollusca; class Bivalvia; order Ostreida; family Ostreidae; genus Ostrea; species Ostrea edulis. The sequence goes on from NC_079171.1 coordinate 20,938,359, forward strand.
AGTAATACTTTTCTCTTTTAACTGCTTTCATATTATGACAGGTATCACTATAGATATACATTCACTTCATTAGGATCTAAGAAAGAACCAACAATTTTTTCCTATAAACGTCTCTATCATTCCCTTAAGAAAATATGTAAAACAGCACCTTCTTTATAACGAATGGTTTTCCTCCTTCCATTCCTTTACACACACAAAGGTATGCGCTTCCATGCCCGCCAGATCCCAGTCTTTCGAGAACCTCATATTCCTGATTAATCCTAAATGTTTCCTTTCTGTTCACCAGTCTTTGAATCATCTACAATACATTAAATTAAATATACTGAAAATCAATTTCTATTAGCGACGGCCTTTTTCGCGACTTACAATACAAGAGGCATTAAAGGATTGGATCGTGGCGAGCAATATTGTCGATGAAATTTTTGTGAACGTCGCTAAAATATTTCACACGCGAATAAAATGTTTCACAGTACTTCCTAATCCAATACGTTCTACAATAATGGTATATCGTATTTTTGGTATCAACTGTTGATGTGATAATCATATATACCTACCTCATTCCTGAATATCAATCCACAGTGGTTTTCTAGAGTGTTGTTTTTCAAACGCGACAGATAATCCACCAAATATGATTCGTCCCCAGCCGTAACGGTTCTGGCATATGGAGGTTGAAGAAGACCGTTACTGTTGAGACTAATACACGCTTCATGAAGCCTCTGATAACAATCCAGGTCTACTGTAATGATGTGAGTTGCATGTTGCTTTCCGTCATTGCCTCTTCCAGAAGATTCTCTGGAAGAACTCCGATGTAATTCTTTAAATTCCTCATCCAGTTTCTTAACGTCAGCCTGCAATTCAAGTTCAACAGTCAATCCAGGTGGACGAGTTTGCTCATCCTCTCTCTTTGACCCTTGTGCTTCAAATATATTTGATGGTAAATTCAGAATCACGTCCGTGAACGGAATTCCGCAATTTGCAAGTTCTTTTGCAAAAAGGGGATCTATTTGCAAAACGTTTTGAGAATTGCCACTGGTAACAGACTGACTGGCCCGAGTTATGTGATTGCCATTCTTGGAATAGAACCTACGATCATTATCTTTTGGAAGACTGTTCATTAAGATTTTCTGCTCAGTCTGTGGGTTTCCGTAATTTTGTTTAAGCGACTGTACATATGTCTCATGATATTCGTTCATTCCGTCTAATGTTGGTTTCGACTGTGTACCATACGCACTGTCTGGCGGCACATTTTGTGAAAGATCGACACATCTTTTTATTTCTTGTGGAATATAATCATCAGGATGATTTTCAGTCGAATCGTCCGAATTGTTTGACACAGCTAGATTAGCGTAGGTCGCAATCTCAAATTCATCTTTGAAATTACACTCAAAATCGACTTCGTACCTGGCCGATAGTCTTTGGGGGCCCAAATGTTCATCCTCAATGGATTCTTTTCCACTTTCAAATAGCGGGACATTCTGGAATAAATCTGAAGAAGCATGGGACTGTGTTGGTTCGGTGGCTTTTTTGTTGCGCTTTTTGTTTTTTGTTTTATTTTTCGACATGGTCGTAGGATTGAATTTCGGAGGCAGGTGAGGAAACCAATGTGATTTAAATGGAGAGTTGTTTTTCATAGGTACTATTTGAAGTTGATCCTTTGAATTCAGTTTTCGGTTTCGCATTTCTGGTAATGAACGGCATAACGGAAATTTCACCGCATGCATAATTGATTTGGCAGACATATACAAAGATATATGACGTTGCTGTTCAAAAGCTCTGTTAAACAGTGAGAAACATAACTGTATTTTTTCTGGTGTTATTTTCTCAAACAAAACCCCCACTGACTGTGTTTCTGGGTACGCATGTACAATCGTCTGCATTGCACTATTCAAAGGGTTGTATTTTGCATTCTCAACATGGGTCAATATACTATTATCAAATGGAATTCTAAGTGCGCGATTGTGATCAAGAAGGCGTTTCGTGTGCCTTTTGTTAGCTAGAGTATCTTGTCCAGGAATGTTGATAATTTTTTCAAGTCTGTATTCTGCAGGATCTTCCTCCATACATATATAAGTAGAATTGCTCCTTGCAGATGCAGTAAATGAAGAGCTTGATTTTGTAACCGGCGATTCTGGCAATATATTTTGGCATATATCCTTTGTGAATACAAGTGTGGTAAATTCGCCATCTGAATTTTTTGTGGCAAATATTTGCATTATATTCTTTCCCGTATTGCTGAATTTTTCAATATCTAATCCTTTTTCTTTCGCTTGTGATTGATCTTCGTCGAAGATTTCAAAATTTCTGTCAATAAAATCCAACTTCAAGTTCCCTGTAGGGTGATTCGTCTTGGGATAACACCTCTCCATCTCGTTTTCAGATAATGCGTTATTTGAAAAAGAACTTTTTCTCCGTCTTATGAAGGAAAATTCATCTAGAGTAGAATTGTCATGGAACGGAGGACTATGTTGGCTTTGCGAATCTTCTACAAGAGATATCGGGTGAGCATTTCCATGATCATGACTGGTTTCTTGATCATTGTTCAACAACTGTGATGGCTCTTCCCTGATGGATTCTGTACTGGTAATCTCGGGATTTCCTTCTATTTCGGGCACATGGGATAAACACTGCTGACGTTCATTACAATGAACTGCCTGGTCAGTGTGTTTACAAGAGGAAGGTGAAGATAAAACCATGTTCACAACTAGTTCTACCTGAGGTGGGTTTGGGAAAGACATATGCTCTGGGAAAGCAAACTTTTCCAAGTCTACTGTTTGTAGCTTTGGCGGTATACCGCAGATCATCGGGTATTTATTTAGTACTTTTTCAGGTAAACCAGTTCTTTTGTCGGTATGTTTCGTACATACTTGTAACTTTTGAAGCCCTTCTTGACATTCTGATCTGGAGAATTCCTTCTGTGCAATATGGGGTTCATGTTCATCCCGCGTGGAGGAATCTCTTTTTTGTCTAAAAACAGCCTTAACGTTCTTAACATACTCCACTTCTAACCCATTTGTTAATGCCAATCCATTCTGTATGAAGTACTCCCTTAGATTCACCCGAATGGATGCGATTTGAAATGGAAAGTATAGCCATTCTGAGAAAAGCATATAAAAAGTTATTTCAACTACTAGGCTTTGGTTCAAATGAAACTTCAACAACATGAATATTCTCTGCTTGTCCTGGCTTATCAAAACCGGAAGAACGGCTTCCACGAAGGAACTAGTTGCAAAGTATCGTGGTTCAAAATACGCTATGCCACAACCACTTCCATTAGACCTCTCACGGGGTAGAGTAGATGGCTTCCAACCTGTATCCATTTCCTTATCTCCAAGAAACGGATTTGTTTGACCATCATCTGTTTTACTTGGACCCGCACTTAATTCAAAGTCAACGTCTCTTTCCTGCCCATCATTTTCTCCATCCGAATCCGATAAAAAATCGCTTGATATAAGAGTGTCATTGTCGACAGATAACACGTCATCATTGAAATCTGCTTGCTGATGGTCAACTTTGGTGAACTTTCGTGTAGATTCCATCTATTTATAAAAAGAACAACGTATTAAATTTATCAAATAATCAGTGTTTATATCGAAAATCGAAATCAATAACTTACTTTTGCAGTACCCAAGGGCAACTGGCCCTCTGCTCAAGTCTTTTTCTTAAATCAAAAATCCCCAAACTTAATTATGACACAGTGATACATCAAATGAAAAATAATACATGCATTAAGATCTACCAAGTTTTGCCCCCCCCCCCCCTCCCTGGAGTCAGAACCTCTACCCTGGGGATTATGAAAATTACAAATTTGGTAGAGACCGTCCAGCTCCACATCACTATCATTTAGATTTTGACTTACTCCTCCTTGGCACCTGTTCCCACCTCTGGTATATCGAGGGTCCGTGTTTACCCAACTCTCTATTTTGTATTCCGTATAGGAGTTAAGAGATTGATTACTGTTCGTTATCTTCATCTTTTTTATACACATGTGCGACTGTGGAGACGACGATGTTTGAAATGTTTTGACAGTTTTTGCCCCGCCTCTAAGGCCCCTGGAGTTGAGGAGTCCTCAAGTTTACGAATTATGTCCCTCTCTTACAAATATACCCAATACCAAAGCTGAGTTATTGTTTGATTCATTGTATGTTTGTTTTACGTCCAGTCGAGAATATTTCACTCATATTTTAATGAAAGACGTTTATATTCCAAATTCGAAAAGAATTTCCCAGAATGGTAGTTATGAAGAAGTTAAATGTTCAATTGATAACGCAATACGGACGACGCACGACGACGGATGCATAGTAATTGTAATGGGTCCCCTGAGTTTACTCAGGTGACCTAAAAAGCTATTCTATGTAATTGGTTTGGTTCGGTTGTTTGTTTTACATCCCATCGATAATTTTTAACTTATGTTTCGAGACGTTGCAAGTTGTAGATTAAGTACAACGCCTGCCGCGAAACGGGGCCTCCGTTTTTAAGGTCATATCCGAATGACATGTGATTCACACTGCTAAGTGTCGAGAGTTTGGCGAAGGAGCAATCACTAACTTTGTTTACGCCCTCGGATTGACGCGGTCATGTTACACAAAGACTCAAAATCACGACCGCTATGTAACAAATAACAATTGAATCAATTTACTCTGGGGTACGTGTCCCTTGTTTAAAACTTTAACTACATTATCATAATTGCTACAGCAGGTAATATTTACCACAGGCACCTGAAGTATGGGTATTACTTTCCATAATTTTTTTTGGTGGCAATAATTTCTCTGAAATATATGAATTCCCAGTCTATCTCATCCCTCTTTCGATTCATGTAATCGTTTTACGCTTTTTGTAAGCTTTAGAGATTGGCCTTCTACCGGTATAATAAAATACACAAGGTAAGAAACAAAAATTGGTAAACAAACAGGGGGTCCCCGTTTCGGGGCACATTTTCCAAGTAATCACAGCATTACCTAAGAAAATTTGGCGAACGGCAGGTCGGGGAAATGTCATACTACAAATCTCATCAACTCAAAACCCATCTCATCTCTTTTATTTGACACAATCTTGCGTGCATTGATCGGACAGGGCTTCATCTCTTCCACTGGCAGCCAAAAAGGAGGCCACAGAGTACGAATTTGTTGTACGGCCGTGTGATTGGTTCGCAAAGACATTGCTTAGTCTCGGGATCATCCGAAGGGTCTCGGAATTATTCGCGAACCAATCACACGACACGTTATAAATTCGTACTCTGTGACCTCCTTTTTGGTTGCCAGTGTCAAATAAAAGAGATGAGATGGGTTTTGAGTTGATGAGACTTGTAGTATGACATTTCCCCGACCTGCCGCTCGCCAAATTTCCTTAAGTAATGCTGTGATTACTTGGAAAATGTGCCCCGAAACGGGGACCCCCTGTTTGTTCACTTTTTGTTTCTTACCTTGTGTATTTTATTATACCGGTAGAAGGTCAATCTCTAAAGCTTACAAAAAGCGTGAAACGATTACATGAATCGAAAGAGGGATCCATACATGTCAGAGAAATTATTGCCACCAAAAAAAAATTATGAAGGGGGGGGGTGTAGTAATATCCATACTTCAGGTGCCTGTGATATTTACTTTTTCATGTCATCGTAATCGGAGATTCTGGGCATATAGTTTGTGGTATGTCCATCCGTCTGTTTGTCCGTAAAACATTAACATTGACCATAACTTTTGAATGATTGGTGATATATCTTCCATATTTCATAAATCTATTATTTCTAACAAGACATTTCCAATGGTGCCACATTTATTTACCTTGTGACCTTGACCTCGGGTTTAACCTTTTCCAAAAACCCTAACCTTGGCCATATTTTTTAAATTTATTGGTGATAGGTTATTCATATTTCACATGTGTATTCCTTTTTAAAAGACCGCTCTTTGTGTAGCAACATCTTTTACCTCTTGACCTTAGGGTTTGACCTACTTTGGAAAACGTTGTCCCTGATCGTAATTTTTTAGTGAATGGTGATAGGTCTGTCATGTTTCATATGTGTATTCTTTGTGACAATATCTGTCTTTTTTGTACCATTGTGTATTCATTTTGACAAACCTTTCTTAAGGTAGCAAAATCTTTAACCCTATAACTTTGGCCTTGTAGTATATTTTCTGTATTCATACGCGCATTGCTTACAACTGTAATGCATTCACGAGGAAATTGCGATCATGACACTTTCTAAAAATATTGACAAAAGCAACAGCATTGGGGGTGTACGTATTTTATAAAACTTGTATC